>NC_134951.1:55256578-55914793 GCF_965638725.1 Aptenodytes patagonicus | reverse complement strand
TGCAAATAAACTGGCAGGGCGTCATGTTACTACGATTTGCTATATTCAGAAAGTTTCATGCTAATGAAAGGTTAGACCCATATGCTTACCAAGGTGTGACAGAGGAAAGGCAACCTCTGTTTGCGGAGAGTATTTTGGCTAGGGTAGGCAGAGGTATATACTTCCTGCAGAGCTAGCTATGATTTTTTTCAGTCACCTTCTAGTTTTCAGTAGTTTCGCCTTCAGGGCCAGAATGATTCTGGGCATGGCCTAACCCTTTTTTTTTTTAGGTTCATGCCATTGTCTTTCAGACCTATTTTTTTTTTTTTTAATATTCTTTCTATGTACGGTTTTCTAAGATGACATCAATCCATCTAACTTAGGAGCCTAATTTAAGCATAGCTTCATTGAAATCTTCAATGCCTGTCCCAGGGGAAGTAGGGGTCATGCAGTTTGATTAAGATAACTGTCTTTGCTGAAAAACAAACCAAACCACACCTAATTTATAGTTACATATCTATTAGGAAGATGACAGGTACAGTGGCACGTGTGCTTTTGATCAAGGTTACAGTAACATATCCTCAAACTTCTGTATTCATAGGATGAATAGATGTGGCCCTGATACGTTCCTGTATCTAAAGAAGTTACCACAAAAGACAGAGCCAAGGATGTACTGACAAATGTGAATGTTATGTTTGCTATTTGCTTTCCCAGAACAGCCTGTAAGAAGCAGGGCTGACTGGCTCAATGTGAATTCCGCTTCTCGGGGGTGGTAGCTTCTTTTTTGTGAATGGCTTTGTGGTTTCTCATGCTTGTTTGCCATTATTCTTCTTCTCTGGATTTTTTTCAGTGGGACTGTGGTATAGCACAACGACTGACAGCCAGTGTCCCAGATTCATCTAGCATCATTAACTTTGTGGCAGTAGAGGATGTACTCCAGACATGTTCCACTCAACTCCAGCATTCAGAGGCACATGTACTGGCACCATAGATAGAGAAATCCACATGAAAAATAATTTCTGCAACTTGATCACTCTCAAATATGAAAATTAAAAATAGGAGAGGGAGGATGAAGAGGAGTTGATGTTTAAGCATCTCCTATATCTGGTCAGTAACAACTATGTGTCTCAGAAACTGCAGTCTTGTGATATCTTTATATGACTAAAACTATAGCTCCATGGCATAGTAGTATTTTAAATGTTTAACAAAAAATTTTGTGTCCAAATGTGTTCTATGAGGAAAAATAGAAATAAATTTTAAAAACCCAAAAAGTTTAAATTAATTACAAATTTTGAAAACCCCTAATTCACCACTTTCTGTAATATCCTGGAATACAGTACTAAGAGAACAAGCATATCATTGGCTGACCAAGTGACTGCAGTGGAATATTTTTTTTTTTCTCAATTTCTAATAAAAATGGCCATCGTTTATTCATTTTTTAGTAACAAATATTTTCCACAAAGTTTGGATTTCACTGTGAAAGCAGAAGTCATCTCTCCAGCTAACACAATTTTCTAGCTATGAAGTTAATGTTTCCAGAATTAAGAGACTGTTATTAGAGTTGTGGGACACAGTGAAATAATAATGAAAAAAATTACATACATGAATATGTCCAATGGACATCATATCCAAAATTTTCCTCTTGTGCAGGTTCATTGTAAAAGATATTGACCAGATCTGAAAGCTCTCAGAGATATGAACAAGTATTGAAAGAAGCAGGGGAGCACAGGTCATGAAAGATATACAGCCTGAAGAAATCATCAGAGTGTTACAAGACTTAAATCTGACCAAGTTTCAGGAAACTAGAAATAATTATTTATCTGATGAACTGTTTATTGTGAAATACTCTTGTACTTGAAACACATTTCCAGATCTCATCATCTGCTAATACTTCAGCTATTTGTCTTTCTTCTTTTATTGTTTGTCTAAGTCAACTCAACATGTTGTTTATAATTGCTGACAGTCTCTCTGTCAGATGTACACTACATCCCTCCCAAATCTACTTTTATCTTTTACACAAAATAAAGCTGCTCTTATTACAGTCTCTGATGGCTGTTAGCCAGATCTCAGAACCAGTACTTCTCCTGCATCTTCTTTGACCTGCTTCTCTGTTCGTCCTACCCTGTGACTCATTTCTCTGTAATCTCATCACAAAACCAAATACAATGATTTTCTTAATATGGATGACTCCCAGGTGTGTACTCCAGACTAACCTGTTTCTCTCTAAACCAAGAGCCACTCAAGAAGATAACTCAAATAGTTTCATCATCTCTCTCCCCACACCTTCCTTTGATAATATTTCCGCTGTTTATTTTTTCTGATCCATAGCATGTTAGTCCCCTCCAACTCAGACCCTTCTGTAGGTCTTTCTGCCTAGGCTTTGCCCAAATATTACAGTCTCTCTCAGACAAAATATGCCTAAGAAGTTTCCTGTCCAAACATCCAACTAATGCTTGCAACTCCTCCAAACTCAAACCATCTTACATCTTTTCTTCTCCTCCTTGATATGTATTATCATGTCAGATTCCTTCTGAATGCTGCAATAAAAGACATTTTCTATTGGCTATGACATGGCTATGACCATGCCACATATCTCTGTACATTCCTCCACTTGCTTTCCCTTCTCCCTTATCAAACTCAAGCTGCTTGTCTTCTCTGCAGAAGCCACTACCAGCATCTCCACAGAAACCTTATTTATCATTTAAGACTCTGGGTGCAGATCCTATCTCTATCTAGTCCTTCCAAAGAAGCTGTTGCTCGGAGACTGGCTGGGCATCAGTCTGCTGGTGGGAGGTGTTGAGTGCTTGCCTTTGCATCACTTGTTTTTTTCCTCTTTTTTTTCTTCATGTATGAAAGTGTCTTTATCTTGACCCATGAATTTTTCTCATTTTTGCTCTTCCAATTCTCCCCCGCATCCCACCATGGGGGGGAGTGAGTGAGTGACTGGTGGGTGCTTAGTTGCTGGTCAGGGTCAATACATCGCATGTGTAAAAAAGAGTGACTTTTTTTCGAGAATTCCCCTGATATGGCACTATTAGGAATCCTGCAACTTATAACCATCCGATGGCAATTCTGGAATTCCAGCTGTAGGGAAATCCGACATAATTTGAACAAGCTTGTAATGAAAGCTTGAGTATGGCAAACCAGACTCATGAAAAGCTTTTCTCACTTTTACTTTCAAACTCTTAGATTTTAGAGCTTCATATTTAGTTCCTTGTTATTTTAAACTCTGAGAATGAACCTGTGCCCTGTTTGGAACACACTGGTAGGCTGGGCATAGCCCTGCTTCTTTACTTTTGCTTTTTTTTCCTTTACTTTTTGAGAATTTCCTTTGCTGGTAGAAATAGATAGTATAAAGTAAATAAATGTTGTAAATGATACTGTTCTTTTCCCATCTTCATCACCTAAATGTTAATGCCATAGAAGCACTAAAGAAGATACTTCCAGAAGTATGCACATTTGCTCAACTTTAAATTTAAATGAAAAAATGTGTTGCCATTTGAACAAGTTCAGGCACGTTCAGTTTCATCACAGATGACTGGTTTTCCTACACTCCCATTTTTCAAGATTAAGAGATCTGCTTGCCATAAAAAGCATAGAAATAATAGAAATAACAGAATAAGGAAATAACTTGCAGCATGTTACTGTCTGGACTATCATGCTGGTTAACTCCCTGAAGGGTTTAACTTACATTTTCTATACACTGTTATCAAGACAAAAATCAGAGTCAAAATGAACTGGGCTTGAACCAATCAGTACGATAATATTTCACCACCTGCATAGCAAACAATTTCTGGCAGGTGGCAGGTACTAGAGAATAAGTATTAAACTTTTTGGCAAACTGAGCTTGTGAATTAATTGCCAGACTGTGTGGCCTCAGCTGCCAGGCATAGCTTTTCAAGAGATAAAGCACACTAAAATAAAAATTAAATAACAAAACAAAATGAATCCTTGCTTTATTGAAGAAATATCACTGGCAGCTTAAAACACAAAATATGTCCAAAAGACAACTCAAGCAGTAGAATCATTAGCATTAACATGGCTCCTTGCATGTACACAGCACAAGCGGGTCCTGACAAATGCTACTGTTCTTCTCCATGCGATGCAGAATACTACAGTTTTTATATTGAACTGGTATATGGGTGAACTGGTATAATAAGAATAAATGGATACAATAAATTAAAACTGTTAATGGTTTATTTAATTTTGTATGACAGCAATCATGACATTCTGATATCTCAAACTACTGAAGTCATACAAATATAAGCCTAATACACTGCATGGTGTATGTAAGTAAGTGTGTTAGTCTTTTATTTCAAAAATATTGATACATGTAATTTTAGGTGTTGATGTATGTCATGTCTTAGCAAAATCAAATCTTAAGTGTTTGGGGAACTAGCTTTTCTAATCATAAAGATTTTGCCTTTGAGATTGTACATAAGTTCTCAAAACCCATTCTTTTTTGTTGTTGACAATTGTAGTATTTTCATTGAAGACACTTCCAGAAAAGAAGCTGTGGATTTTGTGCCTTGAACTCAAAGACAATTTCTGGGCCAATTTTTCAAGCAAGGTCTGTCTGCATATATGATTTAGTTCATGTTGTAAGTGCTGACTTCAGGATGAGAAACTGAAATAACTGTGGAAGAAAAAACAAAGGTAACTTGATCGGGTTTGACACAGAAGACTTTCTGTTATTAAGTCAGAAAAGCTAACTTAATAACATTGGGGGAAATGCCATGAATGTAAGAAATATGTATTTTTGTATCACAAAAAAGTCCAAACTGGTCCAAGATAGTTTTTCCAACTATTTTGCCATACAGACAAAATAAAAGATACAAAGACAAATCTTCTCATGATCTCAACAAAGTAGTAGGGAGAAAACTGCTGAATAGTATCGAGGCCATGGTTGCTATGCTCTCTATTTTGGGGGCTGTTTACCTTTTCTGAATTAAAAAGACTTTGGCATAAACTGCATTGACAGGAGGAACTGAAATCCAAAACTCGCCCTTCCGGGAGAACGTGCTCATTATCAGACCCCATATGCAAGGGTCTTTGCTCTCCATTAGTCTCCCAAAATCTATCCAACCTTTAGCAGGAGGGACAGAAAGTAAATGCAATCCAGCGGTGCATTGCATCCACTTCTGAGGGGGTTTTCCTGTTCAGAAAAGGAGGACCGAAGACCCCAGCCACCCACTGTCTAACCACTAGGCTGTAATGAAAATGATGTGCCTTTTCTCTGCTTTGCTTCAAGTACCTAAACACATAAAAGGGTTTCTGTCTATCAATTCTAGTCCTAAAGAGTGACCAAGGCCACAGGCCAGCACTTCAGTCTGAGGAAGCAAACCAGAACATCCTTCCCTGTGGCATTCCTGTTGGCTGGCGTAGGCTTTCCTCTTTTGGTATGCTGGACATCATTTATCCCATTGTAAAGTTCTTCTGTTCATGTATCTGCCTTGCTCTGCTCTGTGAGTTACAGGAGTCCAAGGTGCCTCAATGTATTGATTGCCAGATGGGGGATCAGGACACATACACCCCTTTGTGAATTCAATGGGTCCAAGCATAAAATCTAAGTTTATTGCAAGGGGACTATACATCTTTTTCCACCTCAAAACCTTTGAAGAAATTCCAGCCTAAGTTAATGTTTTGTGAGAAAATTAGACTGAGTTTTGAACTCCATTGGAAGGGATCTTTCATGATGACAGTGATGGTGACAGAGGACAACTCAGCACCTACACTAAGGATCTGTTATACTTGGAAGTGGTGACAAGCAGTGCTGTCTATCATGTCAAGCCATATCATGGGATACCTATTATGCTTTGGAAAAGCATTAATTTATTTCAAATTCAACCTTATAATTACAGTGGTTTCTTTTATGTCCTTGAGTTGAACTTTGTATTTATTGTCTTTCTATCCTCTATGACTCAAGGTTTTTAGAGACAAAATGTAATATTTTTTAAAATCTCTACCTTTAAAGCACAGACAAGTGGCCAGGGGTTGAAGGGAGCTATTACAAAATAAGCCAAATTTAACACTGGTTGAAAGAAAAAGACAATACATTGTCAGATATATTTAATGGCCTGGAAGTCATTTGGCTCTTTCTGAATAGAAAGGTAACTGGCTGCATAGGATAACAGTACTGGTTTTGTCTAAGTTTCAGTATTTGTTTATTTTTGCATATTTCTGATTGTCTGATTGGGTGAGTGGGTACTAATTTCATGGCTAGCTAAAGCTCAATTTAACAAAGCACTTAAGTGTTCACTTAGCAGTAAGCACTTGGGTAGTGCCATTGATTATGTCGAAGGAATTATACGAATGTTTAAAGCTGAGATTGTTTTCTGCTCAGCTTTGCTGAACAGTGCCAAATTTTCCATGATCAAGCTTCAATTCAGAAGAAACACTGTTATTCAACAAAATAGAGAGCAATGTGCATAATTTAAAGTAAGTTCTGGAATTTCCCTGACACAAAATTAGTGGCCTTTATAAAACTAGTTTTCACTGATACACCTGAGAATAATTTTTAAAAAGAATTTACTTAAAAGGCTATGGACGTGTATATACATATTCTGGACCAGTTTATATCTCCCTTATACTGATCAGCCTTACGGCAAAGTACAGAGCATTTTCAATTTTTAATATTGGAATTGTGCTGTAAGCGTCTGTAGTAGAGATGTCAGAATCAAGATCTGATGCAGTGTTGCTGAGAACAGAGAAGTCTATTTACTGACGAGGAACCATGAATTCTCAGCATTTTCAAAATCAGTACCTTTTAAATATGATACAAAATCCAGAAAATTTTCTTTTGATTTCAATGGCTATTGCCTATATTTAGGTGGATAAAAATTCTTTTTAAAGGATTTTAAAATTTTTATGACCTCTTTTATAACCAATTTTCTGTTAATAGATGTTCTGTGCCTTGATGATCATTGACTGCCCAAGACAAAATGTTAGTATAATACCATGTAACTTCTGCTAACCCCTAGTGCTGCTCTTATCCTTTCTGAAAACTTGGTGCATTTTTTTTTCTTCTATAGAAAATATTTCCGATAATTGAATCAAGCAAACCAGGAGGCATTTCCAGATTTAATCAGGCTTTTTCTCTAGTGGAATTCAATGATAATTTTGTATTTGTAACATCAGAAAGAGCTACAAAACACACCCAAGGAGTCTGAGGCTTAGATATTAACTCAGTCAAAAGGCAGTCTTCATTCCACACACCAAATTGCTGGGATTTTTTCAGGTTATGATAGAATGAGATGATTTCAATATTGTAACACTAGATGTCATCACATCATGGTACAACATGGTGAAATTATATTTAAGCTCTTACCAGAATACGGATGAGTGAATAATTCAAAATGAATAATTTATTCACTGGATTTTGCCTTTTTTTTTTGGTCATGAAATATTCAAAAACAGATTACAAAACTCTCTAAAGTATTCCTGGCCAGAAATTATTTGCAAGTTTCTTCCCATTTTGTATCTTATCAAATGAATTTGAATTGTTTATTGTGAACTTCAAAATTCACAATTAATCATTGATTAAAGTGTATTATTTCTGTTCATGATTTATTTAACAATAGTGTAAACTGATAAGCTACAAAGACAAATGAAAATCAGAGCTGACAAAAATGGAGGTCTGTTACTAAATCAAATTTCCAGAAAACTGCCAGTTAAAATTTTAAAGTCTTTTAAAAAAATATTTCATTCATAAATAAACATGGGAAATGTGTTAATATATGCTAGTTACTTAGCTTTCTGTAAAAAGTAATTTAAAAAAGCAAACCAAAATATTTTTCCTTGAAATCAACTGCAAAAAGTATAGTAAAAAGTGGATTTGGACCTATGAGTGATGAGTTTTTAAAAATTATTACCCTTCAATTTTACACTTTTCAGCACAATTGAATTCCATAATTAATGCTTTTCTGCATATATGTTTGCGTGACTTTGTTAGAAACGACCTTGTTTACACTGGGCCTTGTATTGAGCTGTTGCAAATTCAGATCTTTTAAGTTTTATTTGTTGATAATGTTAAAAGTGCAATGTACTTTCTAAATTATTTCTTGCTATGAGCTCAGGTCATATCACAGATGTTCACCAGTCCAGGGACAGCTGCCATTAGGGCTAGCAGCTGCCTTCTTCAGTAGTGCCACCCATGTCATACATTTTGGTCCAGATAGTAGGATGTCCAGTCTGGTTAATAATAGTAAAATAATTATTATTTTCAAATACTCTGCCACTCAGAACCATACCTTCCTGTACTCTGAAAGCACAGGAAATCTCCAGGGACTTTCAGCTACCTCCTGTGTCTTCTCCTCACTCTTCCTCACTTCTCTACTATCTCACGCTCTTGTGTAGCACACCAAAAAGGAAAACTGCATAACCCCATAAATTTAGGCAAATGCAAACATAAGAGCTGTTGAAGCCAATAAAACAAAAATCAGAAGGCAAATATACAAAATTACTGCAACTATAGGTTCTTCTTTTGGTTTATTTGGTTTTTGGTTATTCAGGTAATTGGGACTTCTGAAATTAATTTGTAAATACCAAAATGGCCATTGAATTCCATACTTTATCCGATGAGTCTTTAACACAAGAAGTAATGCCACTATGAGTAAAGGAAATTGAACCTTTGGCTAACACCCCCAGGATTATAGAGCAAGGCTCACTCACATTTTTTGACTGATAGCCCAATTTGCACCAAGTTTTGTTCTGCAAAACAAAAGGTTGAGAAATGGTCCCAGCCTAGACCAGACCATGAGGACTAGAATGCTTTCCAGTTAGGTCCCACATTTCCTGGATGACTGGTCAACCAACCTCTTTGTTTTAAAAGAAAAAGCAAACCTTCTCAAATACAGGTGCCTGAAGCTCAGGAAAAGATTCCAGATCATGAATCTCAGTCTCACTGAGAATTTCACTGCAGCAACATCCAGGCATGCTGCATTTATTGGCATTTCCCGTTGGTCACTTCATTCTCATGCATTCTAATGTTAAAGTGTACCACCAGACTTAAGATCCTTAGATAAAGGATGCACAGAAAAGATACAGCACACTTCAGATGGTTTGCTGTCATTTAGTATGCCCACTTCATACATTTCCCTTACTAGGCTGAGATTCCCTTCTTGTTCACAGGCATTACAAATTTATTCTAATTATTTTTTTTTTTCTTGTCAATGACCAATTCACTTTTAAACTTAAACCATATTTTAGATTGGTCTAAATGGTTTAGTTATTCATAATTATAACCATTCACATTTATTGTGGTTACTGACTTCATTATCAGTTTTAAAATAAATAAATATTATTGGTGATCTGGTTTTGATTTTTTTAATTATTATATTCTGTGGATTTATTTGTGTATATTACACTTTTGCCAATGCACCATCATTTATCTGTCCCCGTTCCAGCATTTTTTGATCTTGCACTAATATTCCTAGACAGTGCAACCTGATTTCTTTTGATGGAACCACAGATGCAGGGAGCTATTCCCCAGATCTCTTAGCTCTCAAGGCCTGTTTGCATTAACGTATGATCTTGTTACCAGCCACCTCTTGGGCTGAAATCAGTGTGAGTGCGGGCTAGTGTTAGTTGCTGTTGACTGCTTGCTCTGCTTTGCTGATTCCTTAACAGGTGTGTTCTGTTGGGGATGACATGAAGAAGGCAGTCACCTTGGAGAAGACTCAAAAGGCAGAGGCAGGGTTTCTTGAAATAGGTTTTGACATATCTTTTTGCAGCCTAGGGGAGGGTAATACAACAATTCACTGTGATTTGCTGATTAACCTGGAACAGTGTCAGAGAACATTAAGAAAGTAAGAAAACTATACCATTATATTTCAAAGAACTATTACAGCACTAGATCCAACTTGCTGCTATTTTCATGAAAAAAAACCCAAACCCTTCAAATTCTACTTTATAAGTATTCAGAAGATCTTATATATTATATGGTATATATATGAACTTATATGGTATATATTTACTGTTATTATTCCAATATAATAAACAGATAAATGGGAATGAAGAAAAGAAGTTCTCTTCTTCTTTCTAACAACATCTTCTATCCAGTTAAGAGACAAAATGAGAAACAATCTGATTGTTTGTAGCAAGCCATATATTCTTTTATATTTTGATAACATTTCAATGAAATAAGTACATTTTTATTAATTCATCTGCTATTAGAAGTCACTTAATAAACATTTTATTCAAATATGAATAGAGGGCAAGTACGCTAGCTGCTTAAAGTCTTGATGATTTGGCACCTGATTGCCTAAATCCTGTAGATTTGTTACTATTCCAGTAACAGTTCATGAAGCTCCTTATAAATAATTAAAGTGTTTCAATTTCAGGGACACAAAGTTATGTTATTTATTGATCTTCTAGATGTAAACCTTTGATCCTAATCATCATGTAGGGGCACAATTGCCTTTATGGTGATCAGGTACAGAAGCTAATTCTCTCACTACTACTATAAAAAGAGAAAAAAACAGCCATTTTATCAGTCTGAAACTTACACTTTATTGCAATAACAATTTGTAACTATCTGCCATTAAACTCTCCTTCTGCCTTTGAGCTTTGACAGATTTTTGGAAAGCTGGAAGACAGTCATATGAACTCTTAAAATAGTAGCTGAAGGATGAGAAAAAACAGAGCGCCCAATCCTGCCATGGAAACTATGTGGGTGCAAGGATCTAGCAGGCTATTACAACCCACCTCTGTCTGCAAGAGGTATTAATGACACAAGCACTGACAGAGGGGAGAAAAGAATCAATTCATAACAAGAAATTTTCACTCGTGATAAAATTCAGAATGACACTCGGGTTTTGTAGGTACCTCATGTTTGAAATACAAGAGAACATCTTTATAAGGGCTTCTGCTCATGCTGGTATTGTATATACAAACCTAACCCTCCAGGAGTTTCCAGTCTGATTGCATTTCATGCGCTGTTTCAGCTCTACAGCTATCATTTTAGTCAAGCAGAAAAATCCTTTTATTGTGTATTTAACTATTTTCATATTGCAGGACTGAAATATCATAAAGTATTTTTATAACAATCGTTTCACCTGCTTTCTTCTGGGGAGTTTAGCAGATGACAAATTTATGGATGCAATTACTGTTATTTAATAAATGTCTGCTGATGTGTTTTGATTTCACCTATGAATCCTTTACCTTGAGAGAGCTGAGATCATATATGCCTCCTGTCATTTGCCAGTGAAAGGAGTATGAAGAGGATTGTATTACTAAAGGCCACAAAACAGATTTCTGAGAGCCTGCCATTATTTACCTGCATATAAGGGCTACTCTTGTTGTATTTCAATATTGAATCAGACATCGGGTTAAAAGTATTGTGGAACTTCATTTTGAATACAGCGAGGAAGAGTTTACATCAATATTGTTATATTTTTATTAAGTTCTTCTGACATAAAACTAGTTGAATTATTTAGTTGTTTGTATAAGAAAGAAAGAAAAGATAATTTGATTCAGAACCTACAAGTTTTTCTCTTAGAGCTGGTCTATAAATGAGAACTATTTTTCTTGCAAAAAAATGTTGGCGAAAAAAATCATTAGCCATTTTTAATCTTTTAGTTCAATTTTAAATGCCTGTGAAATGTATCATCAACACTGCAAATATTTCCAGCTCACTCTTTTGTGGATTAAGTTCCTCATTAACATACTGTTACTGTTATTCTACTTGCTTTCTATCACATTCATTTTTGTCTTCATCTCAGCAATAAGGTGTATAAACTTTTTGGGTCTTCTTTGTTTATAGAAAACTTGCTCTCCAAGTCAAAAAGGGCAGTACTGATCATACACCATGTATACACACATACGGCATACATATGTAAGCTAAACAGTAGTAACTGTATTACATGAAGTAATTTTATTTTTTATAGTTTATTTATATACCTCTATTAATCCATCTTTTTCCAGGCAATAAACCAATCAGTTGATCAAATGCAATAGAAAAAACAATATTACGTATCACACTATTTAAATGCACAAGTGTTAAGAGCCACAGAGAATTCACCATCATATCATGCATGTGGGATAGAGGTAGAGAGCATCTCTATTTTGGTCCCATTAGGCACCTCTATGGCAGGACATGTGTCCTGACAGAGCTCAGGCAGCAACCCAGCTTCAATCAGCTATTCCTCTGAGTTCAAGGCTGCTCGTGTATGGAGATAGCATGGAGAACACTATTAGACCTCTTGGGGAAAATAAATGCCTTACCTGTTGAGATTAGATCCACATCAAGGGGTTGGAGAGATTACAGTTTTGGTACTTGCCTCAAAATCTGTGTGACTCCTGTTTTAGGTACCCATATCCATTCCGTTACCTGTGTCCACTGAGTAATGGGGTCTAGTCCATCCTGATTACAATAGTAGCAATAAATCTTCACAATTTTCCTCATTTCATTAAGGTCTCTGGAAAACCTTTCATTACCTTCCTGAAAGTTACTAGATAGCTCTTTTCATTGATAGATTTCCACATATCTTCTATCAATAAGGTGGGATGATATGCGCTAGAACAAGAAAGTTATTATTGGCCAACTACCCATTTATTTAAAAGTGTTTGGTAGGGTTTTTTTGCTTTTCCTTTTCCAGGTGAAAGTAAGTTTCATCCTTCTTTGCTATGAGGGGTCAGCTATTACTCGAGGGAAAACAAGCACCAAGTGGAACAAGGCAGCTTTAAACTTTAACATTTCAATGAAAATGTGCTGGGTCAATGAATACCTCAGCCTACAGTATTCCTTCTTAGATTGCTTCTGGGATTTGAACACAAAAGAGACAAAGAAATAATATAATAATTTATATAGCAATTAAAAAAAACTGAGTAAATAGCAAGAAGGAACATTAAGAACAAGAAGTAGCCTTACCAAAATAGCAGAGGGAACAACTTCCCAAGGAATATTTATAACTGTATCAGACCTTTGAGTGTAGCATACAGAAAACCCAACAGAAAGACAAATTAACGAATCAAAATTTGATCATCCTAAATTCTAAGAAGAGATCTGATTTCTCACAGACCTTTCTCTGAGTGGAGCTAAAAACAAAATTAAGATTTCTGCAACTCTCACATCAGAAATGTGTGAGAATACACTGTAGCAGTGAAGAACTTAGCCTCCTGCTATGACTGTGCCCATGAGCTGTAGTGTGGAACAAAATGAGTAAGCGGGCTAAATACACAAATGTGATTTTGAAGGAAAGACTTAAGCACTGCCTTCTTAAAAGAACAAAACTGGATGCTCCACACTTTCTTACTTATTTTTCCTATTCTCTACTTCTTTCCCTATTCCCTGTTTTTTTTCACTGTGAGGCTGGGGGATATTTAAATGCTCTGAGATTCCAGGATGGAAGAAATTCTAATAATACAACTAACACTAACATTGTCCTTTTATGGGAATCCTGTTCATCTTTACTTCCAGGACAAAAAAAATTATTCAGGCCTACTCTTGCATCTCTAATCATGCTTGATGTAAGCAATATGTGTAGACTTACACCAAGAATAAATGAGCCATAGAGAAGAACAGGAAAATGAGAATAGGTCTCTTGAAGAAAGTGTGGCTCACCACCTTTTGGATGCTATTGCTGACAAATGTATATATTTTTACTCACTGCCACATAATGGGTGTGAGATGTGATAGCATGTTTTAGTCAAATTCCATGTTCTGTGGCTCATTTTCTATTTCTCGCTTCTTAGACATTTTCCTTCTGGGCTGCATCTCATGTTCAAGATTGCTGCATGGCCAACAGAATAGATTCAGTAATGTCCAAGGCTGATATATATCCATGCTGCACTTGTGCCATAGCTTCATATTTACAACTAAGCCAACTGTCTGATGGGGTAGCAATAATGCCATCAGTTTACACTGAAAGTTCCTGCTACCTTAATGAGACCAAAAAAGATATCAACTAACAGTGGTTTTGTCCGTCTGTTTGCCAGATAATACTAAGGAGCAGTTTATGAACTCTGCGGGAGCATACACTACAAAGCAGTGGCTTGCACAGCTCGTACAGAGCCATGTTGTCGGTTGATGTAATCACCATGCCAGAACTAATTAAGCTCAGAATGACATTTTCTAGATAAGGCTATTGCAAAGTTCCATAAAGAACACCAAACTACATCAGATCAGAAAAACTCTTGGCCTAAATGTCTTTACATACACAAGGACAGATCTGGCCCACTTTTCTGAAGCACAGTAAATGCATTTTTTCCTTCCAGCTCTGAAAAAAGAAATTGGAACGATACAATCTGTGCAAGCTGAATTGTAATATGAAGACAACTGTCATTTAAGAATGTCGTATTCCTAGTTTACCCTTTGTCCTTGCACTATAGAAGATTATGGCATGGGCATTTAAAATGCACAGGGCTGGTGGGAGATTTTAATATTTTAAGACATAAAATCATTAATTTTGCAAAAAGTCAAGGCTGAAGGGAAATTATCAGTTAAAAAAAACTTGTAGCAGTGTCTATGTGAAAAAACTACTGGGCATTTGCTTTTCCACCCTGTCAGTTTGATTGTTCGTCAATTGTCTGGGAAGCTTGCACTGATGCAAGAAAGGGACTTTGTAAGAGCCTAGAAAGGGAATGTGAGTAAGCAATGCTTTGGTTATAGACTAGGCTGGTAATGCATAGTAATGCCAAAAATGCAGTATTCATATATACGCATGCATATACATGTGTTTATATAGAAGTAGAAAAAAAACCACTCAGCTGACTACTTACCAATGTGTTATTCTACAGTGGAAATGGTACAGTTTTAAAGTCTTAAAAATTCCTTACAATTTTTATTGAAATAAATTTTAGAGGAGTCATTAGGGAATTCAAGGGCAGTATTATTTTTGAAGTGATATCTGACAAATCTAGGGTCAATTTGTTTAGTGCAACATTACCTTTAAACTAATTATCCAGTATGCAAATATAGAAAAACAAACAAACAAACAAACAAACAAACAAATCTGGAGCTCATTTAGTAATATATTAAGACTAAAAGAGTTCATAATTCATTCCATGCATCACACTCTCACAAGAGAGTGAAAATGTTGATTCCAGTGAAACTGATTTTGCCCCTCTGCTGAGCAGTACTAGGTACATGGCTCTTGCAGATTGCCTAGCAAACGAAGAGGAAATCAGTGATGCTGAAACGCAATGTATCTTAAATGTAACTGTGTTATTTATACACACCAGTCCTCAGACAGATTATAATGCAGTCACCTATCCCAGGAAATTTACTTCTGTAGCCGTGTCTAGTTCCAAAAAACCTCTTTGTAACAAAAGCTGACTCCATAGATTTTATCTCCCAGCACTTGTCAGTCTTCCTTTACTCAAAGCCATGGACAGTCATTTTAAAAATAGGCATTATATTTTTTTTTAATTTGCTCATAAGACACCCCCCCCAAAAAAAAAAAAAAAAAAAAAAAAAAAGACATGGGAAATTGTATATTACAGCATCACTGGGTGACCCTCACAAAGTATTGTTTGTACCATTATATCCTGATTATTTCACAAGAGCATCTATATCACAGGGTGCGTTTTACAGAAAGAAACTGCTTCCCAAGCTGCACAAGGTTCAGATGTAGCCTTCAGGTTGAGGACAACAACAGGGGAAGAAAAAAAGTCAGAATCAAAAGACTTAATGTTAGGTCACTAAAAGGTGTGGGGGGGGGGGGGGGGGGAGAAAAAGAAAAAGGAACAACTGGCAGGGGGGACAGTGTTCATCATTTTTTTGGTGGAAGGAGATTGGCCCTTGAATCTTCCATAAGACACTGCAGAGTTATCAAAGAAAAACTAAAATATATTTTTGGTCCTACCTCTTTTATATAACTTACATACAACATTAGCTTGAACTAGAAAAACCTTTTCAATTAATCTTATTCCAAAGCCATGCATATTTCAGATATGCATTGGTTAGCATTCCAGATCAGATATTTCACTCTTTAAATATCCTTTCATGGAATTTGGTTGTTATTCAGAAATAAAGATATCGTGACTTACTGATTTATTTTTTGCAAACATCATTACTCAGAAAACCTCTCTTCTTTTAGGTGTCAGACTATTCATGAGCCAGTCTTGATGGTCTTATTCAATATCTTTATTCACAATATTCAGACTAAAAATCGTTTGCAAACTGTTGGATGTAAGAATTCACAATTCATGATGCTATGTCAGCTAAGTTACACTGTGTTCTTTCTCACTCCTAGCAACATGAAGGAATAATTAAAAACCAGAGTCAGCAATCCTTTAAAGGTGATGTGCCTGACTGTAATTAGATGCTGAGTCTTCTGGGTTGCAGATCCTGCATAACAGTGATGTCTTACAAATGAGAGAAGGGCTCTCAGCCTCTACCTAATCTAAAGTTCTGTGGTCACTCATTTAATGTCATTTGTCCAGGTGCTTTCTTACAGATTTCTGAGTTTGTACAAGCTTTTATTTCTACATAAATGAATGATAAAACTGCTTAAAATATATGGAACTGAGGATTTACAAATACATCTGGAGTTATGTAAATGTTAATTCATTTTTAAAGAGTATGCCATGAATTCTACGAATAATGACAAATTAAACTCTGTATTTTTTTGTACAAGTAGTAACAAATAATTATTTTGTTTTCCTATTCAGGCACTGTAGTTGTAAATCTTTGTGAACCAGCTTTATGGACCTTCAAAAGGACATGCTGATATCAAAAGAGTTTGTACATTTTTGTAACACAAGTTTATTGATTGTCATGAAAAGACATGTTAAGTACTCATTCCCAGTTTTCCATAATAGCAGTCAAGGGCTTTGCTCTTAGTTTTGGCTCAGGATTAAGTACACAGTAGAACAGAAATACAGCTTGTTAGTGAGTTTTAGTCAAGAACAGAGATTCCAAACAGGAAAAAATATCTGATTCTGTCATCCTGTGACCTAGATTGGCTGAATGTATCCATGAGAACTCTTTGACACAAAATTTGGTTTTTAATATAATGATATTTCCCTTCCACTTCACCCCAAATTGCCTTCCTTCTGTGCCTGTTGTGTTGCTGTTGTCAAAATAGAAAATACCTGAAAATAAAAATTAAAAAAAGATATCATTTAGAAAAACAGCAATATCTTTGATTGATATCTGAAATATTGTATAGAGAAATATCTCTATAAATACAAATAGATACAGGTCTTGAAAATTGTGGTTCAGCCGTGTCATGTCTCTGTGTCTCCCTTCTCCCCTAGAGGATGAACTTTGGCTTTACCCTCTGGGATGCAGCACTGGGGAATCTCAGGAGCCATCATCTTCCATCCTGGGGTCCAACAAATCTGTAACACCCGTTCAGCACAGAAGCAATACTTCTAAAGAAAAATCTGTATTCTGGTGGAAAAGTTATTTCAGCTATTTTTGTTTCAAACACCCCCACCCACCCACCCAACACCCCAGTCTATTCCAATTCATAGAGACAAAGTTTTTGAGATGAAAATGTTTGACATAGTAAGGTTCCCTAGTCAGGGGCTTGTTTCAGAGATTTTAATGTGCTAAGGAGTAAGGGATTCTATTGGCAAAGGAAAGCAGAGCTGTCACTCCCTCTCTTTGCAATATCAGACTGTTCTTTAGGCATTTCTCAGACCATATGTGGCCTGGACAAAATTAGTTTGAAAATCTGAGAGAGACCACAGAACAAAAATATTAGAGGCCAAGTTTAGATGAGTTAACACTTCCAAAGATCGATCAACTAGGCTCTGCATACTGTATAAAGCTAAAGAAGTAATAGTCATAGATCAGGATTGGGAAAAAATGTGTTAATTATTTTACAACGAATGGAGTTGATAACAGATTTTTAGAAATCCTAGCTGAAACAAGCACAGAAAACATTTCCTTGAAAAAGTCAACTGAACCTTTTTATTTGAATATGGATTTAATATTTCATGTGGTGTTAACTGATGCCAATATTTTAGTATGTGTTTGGGCATGACCCAGTGAAGAGATTCTGGGCTTGTCCATCTGCTGTAGCCAAAGATATTATGCTCCTTATGAGCCTTGGCTGCTACATCATTTGTATCAATTCAGTCCGCATAATATTTCATTCTGCAAATATATAATGTGAGAACAAAGTGGGAGAACTACTAAAAATTAACAGTGACTGAAAGATAAAGAATCCTAAGTTGTCCATGAATAATTGAAGTAGGGAATTGGTGAAATTCTTATGATCATCAGAGGGTAAAATGGTTTTACAAAGCCAGCAGTAAGTGAATATGGCAACCAGTTTTAAAATATAAACTTACAACTTGCTGAGCAGGGATGTTTGGAGTGATTGCTTAAATGACATCACTCTGGACAACCCTTTAATTATCTTAAAAAGTAAAATTACAAAATATTTTTTTCTCTTTATTTAAAGTCATATAAAAACAGATAAAGTGCCTACCAGCACACCTGTATGGTGAAATAAAATGGACAGGTTTTTTATATTGGACACTTTTTCTTAGACAAAATGTGAATTCATTAACTGAACATTTGAGGAAGAGATGTCAAATTAAGACCACTCTGCAGGTACAGCTGCATGACAAATATAGTTTTGTATATTTAACCCTTTCGTTATTAATAAATGCATACTATATACATTATATAGAGAGATATTGCATACATATGTATAGTATGTTGTGGTTTTTTATATATTGTGTATATAATTTACATATGACGCATGAATGCATATGTAGAGAGAAATGTAACTGAGCAGTACAGATGCAGGTAACACAAGTGAAAACTTACCTTACTCTGGAGTCTCCTTGCTCCCGGTATTTCGCCATCTTTTGGTCCTCACAGCCAATTCTCTCCAACTTAACAGCCCCCTCAACCTCTAGGTCTACAGGTTATGTGATAGAGCAGGCTATCCACTGCTTTACTTCAGTAGAGATAATAATACCCGTAAGACTGGTATTTTTAAGGGAGTGTCAATAACTGGAGATGTGGGTTACGTATGTAGAAATACAAAGCAGAGAGAATTTTGTGCATAATCCATTTTAGCCTCTTGCCACATTATTTTTATTTTATCCTTTTGTGTGTGTGTTCATTTAAGATCACCGAAGGGATTTTAGGCTATGAATGTCAGAGAAATTTCTATTTCAAGGGAGGATGCTATATATAAGAAATAATTAGGATGTAAGAAAACTAAATCGAAACAGACTCATTTCACAAAGAACCAACCTAAGCTGTCAAATGTCGGCCTTCACTGAATCATCTGTGAACCATTCCCTTTGAAGTTCGCCATGGAATGAAATAATAGACTGTTAAAGGGATTATGATTTAGCCAAGGATATGCTGCCCTGCTTGGTGACTGACATCTGATAAGCAGTAAAGCTGCACTATACTTCAAGTTGTGGGTTCTTACTTTCAATCTGATGAGGTCATGCCATACCCAAATCACTTCATATTTCTCTTCTCTGATACTCTCAGACTCTTCAGTGGAAAGCTACCAGATTTGTTCTTCCTTTCTTAACCCTAGAAATGAAATTGTTGGGGAGGACATGTAAATGTAACACATAAGAAAGAATTTTAGTTTCATGTAGTTTCTTGAATATGCAGTATTTTAAAAGAAGTTTAAAGATCTGTCTGTTTTGCAATTACTCTTGACAGAGGCTGACAACAAAAGGTTTCACCTGACCTACCAGAGAGAAAGTAACTAAACTGAAAGTGGCTTAAGTTCTTGTAAACACTTGGGAAAAAATTACCTGGCATACAGTGATTGTCCGGCTTTTTGTCAAGGTGAGGAAAAATGGTTTATACGTTCACAATACAATCAAGAACATTTTCACCACTTGTGTAATTCAATGTTATCTTGATAAAGTTCATTCCATGAACTTGGAAGAAGAACACACCCTTTAGTGAAAAAGTTAGTATCTTTAACTAAGATGTCAGCTGAGATGTCAAAGAGAAAGTCAGGATGTCTCTCTTTTAAAATAATGTAGATTTAACTTGTCTGTGAAGCTCATTGGAAGAAATGTATGATTCAGAATAAAAAGGGGTTCAAATCTATCAGTCAAGGGTCTAAAACAAAAATTTTGGCTTTGTAATTAGGAAAACAAAATCAAATTGAGGTTTTGCTCCAACCAAAACATGACACCTTAAGTCTCGTGTCTGAAGCTACTCAAGTAAGCTTTTATCATGGTCCCTTTAGGCCAGCCTTGCAGGACATTTACACAGTGCTTGTATCAACGTAGAGGCCTTTTCTTCTTGTCTGAAGTGATAAAAGGATCAAATATGGTATCATTAAAAATCATAGGACAAAAAATACAGTAGTGCAAGTGTTTAATTGAATATGACTTGCTGCTATTGTAAGACATTTGAAACCAGGTCATGTCAAACTACAGAGCAAACAAGTTTTCTTTTGGGTAGATTGGTCAAATGCTTTAGGTATGTTCAGCCCTTGAGCAGGGGATACTTTGGCCAAAAAAATCTTTTCATGCAAAAATCGCAAATAGAGACAAAACGTCTGCAATCTCCTCAGTTCTCATTGTCAGGATGAAAATTTTCTCATTCTGTGTTGTTTTCATAATAAACCTTAAAGTTGCATTTCAGGAGTCACAAAACATTTCCTGGGAGATAGGTTATCACATAAGATGAGCTCTTGAACACTTTTGATGTGATAATTTCTATATATTTTAAGTAGGTTAGGCTTTTCCATCCTCCACTTATCTTCCTCTCATACACACACTTTGCTCTTCATTATAAGATATTTTGGAAAGAAGGCTATTCTGGTTTTGGGGGGAAAATGGGAAGAAAATTTATCTCCATTAGTGAAACCTAGTCATAGACATATAGCTTTTGAATATATTGCTAATATTGGTGTAACCAACTATGTATGCGATGCAGCCTTTTCATTTCCCAGCCTGTCTTCTTGACACAATTTCTTAGTGAAATATTCTGAAAAGAGCTTTCTGAGAAAGAATTTTTTTCTGATTATATATACTAATCTAACATGTTCTAGGTTATTGATAAATATTTCAACTGATAAATGTTTCAACTTTTATGTGAAGATATGTTAAAGAGGAGTTTTTGCAGCAAAAACTTGCAAAGTTTTAGAGACAAGGAAATGATGGAAAAATCTCGTTGCCATACCTGTATATCAGAATAGTTCCCTACTGACTGAATTAGAAATATACTATTAACTCACTATGACGCAAAGATAGTTGAGTGATAGTGGACCTATTACATTTATTTTTCAAAACATTTTGCTTGTCCTGACCCACATCTCCATGCTAAATTTCTGTGTGCAGTGAAAGGTGGTTTAAATTATTTGTTGCTAAGTTCCTGCAAATCATGTAAGACCTAACAGAAACTCTTGGAAAAGTTAATGCTGACTTTTATATTTACATATATATACATTGCTTTATCTTTTTTATTGTACACAGTGATCCAGATGCCAATAAGGTGTACAAGGAAGAAGCTTTCAAGTAATTTATTTGGGAACAGATTGTACTGTATTATACATATCCATATCCATACTGTGATTTGTTGATGAGACAATGTTTTGCATAGGACGGATATTGATCACTGCTTTCAAACTGTTTTCAATATCTTCAGTTTCACATTCCACTGTGATGTAGCTCAATATACCAAGCTGCCAGTGCAGTTTTCTTTCCTCCTTCCTCTGGTTGTTTCTCCTTCAGGCTTTGTTGGAATATCAGTAAATTTTAAGAGTCCCTGTGAGATCATTATTATGATGTATTCGCAACAAGGTATTTTCTTTTTAGCTATACTATATTAACGTTGCCTTGGCACATCTCAGTTTAGCATCTTAATATTCAGATATTTCATTCAGATAATTTTCAGTGAATTTTCTATAGGAAAATAATTTAACCCTGAGTTTACTTACATTAGCCTGCAAGAATTCTGTATCCAACCCACAAAGGACATCTCAACCTGTAACCGTTTTCTTGTTTCAATCTCATCTCAAGATCTAGAATGCATGCTTGGAAGATTATGAATCTAAATTTTTCATGAAGAATGATTTTTATGACCTCAACAGTGCATCAGCCAGTTACCTTTTGTAAATTTTCCAAGTCCCAGCCAGTTTTCTCCACTTCTGTACCATTAGCATTTTTCTGATATGCTGCACAGTTTGGCTGGTTCCCTCTCATATATTTTGTTTTTAGGCACCTGACTTCAGATTGCTTTCTGCTTCTTTAACTGCCTTGATAATAGACTCTTTTGCAGGTGACCTTATGCATAGCACCAGAACCTTTTTTTAATTTTGTTTTATTATAACGCTGAAGAAAAATAGTCTACTGTAATAAATTTAAGAGAACAGTTATATTTGCCTTAGTCCCTTCCGTACTCTATCACTGGAGACTAGTTGACAAGACATTTTCCCATACTTATTTTGTTTACTTAATTTTATTATCCATAGACAGTTAGAGGTTGGAGGTACACATGAATTCTCACATATTCTACACATGAAACGTCAGCATTTCTCTATGGAGAAATATATGCTTATGCTAAGTAAAAAGATTGAGCCGTCTGGTATAAAAAAAATCGTAAAAAGACCTGTCAGTTTATTTCACACTGCATTGTAGTGAGACAAAAGTAAAGCCTGGAAAAAATAACATTTCCAAAAGGTGAACATTTTACTTTTGCGGACATGCAGAACAATTTCACTGGGAATAGTTCCTGTCATAGCACTTGATAGAATGTGTCTTTCATATGGTGAAAAGTAGGTCCTTTTTCTCTTCTGTGTTACTTTCTGATATCCTCTTCCCAGGCAAAAAGATGCAAAGTTCTGCCAAATACTAGCCTATGCTTTTCTAAAAAAAAAAATAAATTGGTAATTCTTTTTTTGGGTTTTGGTTTGATTTGATTTGTTTTTTTTCTAACATGGGCATTTTACAACTTATTAGGTGGTGTTCATCCAGCTTGTCTAGGATTTTTATCTTCAGCTTTTAGACTCTGATCTCAAGTGGTAGACTTTTGGTCTGAATTTTTCATCTTATAACACAGCTGATAAGGTCATTAAAAATTCTGTGTTATTTGTGCCCATTTTACATGAAAAATACCACCTATAATTTAACAGCTAGATGATGTACAGCTTGTTCACTGGTCTCTTTCTGTTCCTGCTCTGGAAAAGCACCTTAACAAATAAATTAATTAATATAGATGACAGGTGTAATTATTTTAGTCATATCTGCAAAGATATCTTTGAGTAATAAAATTATTCCTGAGCAAAAGGAAACAAACAAGTTAAATTTTAATAAATGTGATAGTAGTTAACTTGTGTTTTCACAAATGGGAATAAATATTGGAAAGTGGGTAGACGGAAGCGCTTGGGGTATAGTTCATGTATAATTAATATGGAACTTGTCACACCTTCCGTATCACTGGTCTTCTTTTAAACCTGATTTCCTATTCCTGAGCAGTTGTTGAATAAGGCTTTCTGCAAGAGCTCTCTCTTTTGAAGATTTAAAAATCTTTTAAACTTTACTGAGCAATAATAAAAATAAATAGCATCTGCTAAAGACAAAGCAATATTTGCCAATGTGGGTAGCAAAAATTTAATTAAGAGCAGTGTACTATAAGTTTATACTTACTGTATATAACCAGTACTTATTGTACTATAACCAGTTGAAACCCAGCTTAATCCTTATCTCGCTGCTCCAGATTTCTCAGTTTTGAAGACGTTTTATTATATCTACAATCAAACCATTATATGGCCTCATTAAACTACTACTAGAATAATCAGCAGTCAAAATGCTTACAGTGACCAAAGTTATAAACAAAATCATCTCAAGAGTTCATCAGAAATACTGCTTACTTGTTTTCATGGGACATTTTTAGATAACTGCACTTTTTTCTTCCCTTTGTAATTGTAGTTTACTAGAGTCCAGGTTATCGAATAAAAATTTTGAGAATGTAGGGGACAAAGAGGAGATCTTGAAGAGCTTGTTATCCAGATGATATTTTTCGCTTGGTGTTACTGCAGGGTCTTGCATATTCCATTCAGACTCTGGCACATATCCCGTGTTCACTTTAGTTAGACTTTGGACTGATTCTCTCAGAAGTTACCTCTTCTAGGCTTATTAGATCAGTGCAACTATTGAACAAGACATTGTTAATGATGTATAAACTTCACTGTTAAGGATGATGTTAAGGCCCAGGGGACCATTGACTTTTCCTGTCACTTTTTGGATTATTTCATTTCCAGAGGATGCATAACACACCTCACTATTGCGTTGGGATCTTGCACAAGCTGTGAAAAAAAGATATTGCCTTGGTTTTTAGGCATTATTTCATTCACTCAGCACTCAAGAACCTCATTGGTAGCAGGGAATTGTCAGAATGGCAAAGCACATTTGCAATCCCGTCTTTAAAGCAGGCCTTTATTTTTAACAGTGCCGTCTCTGTTTATGTTAGTACTTGTACTTTACATACTATTTGTATTTATTGCTCATTTGGAGGATCCTAGGAAAGTTTATGGGCTTCTTAACAAGCATATTTAGTTCATGCTCTGCAGAACACTAAAGCACGTACTTAACGCTAAGTAGCATTACCTACATGGCCACATTTAAAGCCTGGTAAAACTTAAGTATGCCTGTAACAATTTTGTTGGATCAGTACCTTAATTCAGTTTGGAATATGCATAACTTCCCTCTACAGCAGTCTGCAGTTGATGACTAGTACAGAAAATCAGATTCTCAAATGAAACATATTCAAATGGTCCAACCTGTCGAACAGCACCAGCAAAATCAATGAAGATACACGGACTGACACCAACTGAGAATTTGGTCCGGGAATAACAGACAATAAAACTACAAAATTATAATTCATTAGTAATGTATTCTAGAAACTCAGGCACATAATAGTAATCAGTGGTATATGCACATGTGGGAATTAATAGCAAAGAAATAACAAATAATCCAGAAACTTTTTTGTGGAAAGTGCTTACTAAGGAAAAATGAAGTTTACAGTAAGTCAGTCAAGCAAAAAATAAATCCACGTGAAAAGAGAGATGTGGGTAGGTAAGCAAATAGCCTTTTTTGGTTTTCGTTTTTCACCGTGACAACTTTAAACACAGTTTGAATTTTAAGGAGTATACTTTTTGATCTCACGGAACAAGATGGGCTTTCCTGACTCTAGCCAAGAGGACAGTAGCATATCGGAGCAGAAACCTCCTTAGAAGCCAGGCAGGAGTAGCCATGTGTTTGTCATGGGGTGGTGCCCTCCCTCATGTTCTTGGGCATGAACTTTCTGCATTAAGTGTTTGAATCTGCCTGATTAATGATACGGACCCAATCCTAAAACTATGTAGAGTCCCACTCAAGCCAGCGATAAGGAAAATTTTTAATCTTTTGATTCAGATGTATATTTTGTTCACTATTTCTTCATTGTGCTTTTGCTTTGCAATTAAAAATGTATGTGTGCTACAAGTTGGAAGCATGTATTCAAGCACTTAAGTTATGAAATCTAGTTTTCCCTTCAGCTTCTCAAGTTATAGTCCCTCTTCCCTCTCCTGTCCTAACACAAAATTCATACCAGCTTTACGGAGGCAACCCTTCAGCCTGAAGAGATAGTCCACTGTGACAGGAAGCAATCTGGGTGACTACACATAGTTGTCCAGTGTGATTTTTGGCATTTTAGGAAACCTGCTTGGGCTCCG
The DNA here is from genome assembly GCF_965638725.1 of Aptenodytes patagonicus. Classification (NCBI taxonomy): domain Eukaryota; kingdom Metazoa; phylum Chordata; class Aves; order Sphenisciformes; family Spheniscidae; genus Aptenodytes; species Aptenodytes patagonicus. Next base: position 55,889,210 of record NC_134951.1, on the reverse strand, counting down.
GCTGCCATTTCAGCAGGCAGTGGGTCTCCTATAGGCACTGTGCCACAGCTTCTAGCAGTGTGATATCTCAGGCAGTCTCAGAAGCCTACACATTAAGGCCTTGTCAGGTAAGAAGGAAAAAATTAATCCCAAAGTTTAAGACTCTTCAGTGAAACCTCTCTACTGTTGATCACATGAAGTGTCACTGAGAAAAATTAGCATAACATCTGGTTCAACCTCTGAGGAAATATTTGCAGGCTCCAAACTATATAGGGGTTTTATGTTAAAATTAGTATCTCAGATGATACTGGTGGTCAGTCAAGATTATATTTAATAATGAAATGTGTCCCTCCCACACAAAATAGGCATGAATTACAAAGCTGCACCATGTGTCCTTTCTAAGAGCCCTACAAAATCATCTGCTTTTAGATGGAGTAACAGAAAGCTCTAGGTAAGAATATATCTGAAATAAAAGGTTTTCATGCAGAAACCCAGCACAGATAAAAAAAAGTATTAGTGCTCCTGAGCACCCCAGAAATGGGTCTACTCAGCACTTGAATGTGTCAGCTTGTTCTGCCATAAAAGACTGAATCAAGTTACAACTATGGTATTAGAAGTGAGATCAGCATAGTTTAGTCTTCTGAAATACGGCAGGACTATAACACTCTGTTCAAGTTCAGCAGTTTAAATTACTTCTTTTTTTCTTTTTTTTTTTCTTTTTTTTTTTCCTTTGGAAGTGCAAGACAAGATACATGATTCACCAGAGTGGAATTTGCTTTTTCTCAGAATATCCAAATATACCATCAACATATGATACCTCTAAAAGCTGGTTCAAAGGTCTAACTCTGATAATGAACTTGAAGAAAAGGAAATGTTGGCCACTCAGATAAGAATGAAAAACAAAGCTACATCTTGTGAGAATTTTAAAGTAGGAATATCTACAAGTTGTATAGTGGGGAAAACACCTATATTGACCTTAGTAAGAAGGACTGAATAATTCATCGTCTATGTCTTCCACAGGTGTGATGGATCTTTTTATGTCAGAAGAGATTTAAACTTTCCAAACTGTATCATTAAAACAACAGAAGCTTTGACCACAAAGTCCTAATTTGCTGCTACTCAGTGGCTTTTAACAGCAACATATTTTGAAATCTAAAAGAAAGACGTATTTCATCTTTGTCTTTTTTTTAATATGAAAAATATTGAAAGAAATATGGGCAAAGAGCAATAGCAATCATAGTAAAATTAATAAAGGTTTACCTTGGAATAGAAGGTAATTCTTATAGTAATGTTAAACTTGAAATCTTCCAGTCAGGTAATATGTGGAAGAAGGTTAATAGCAAGATAAGGGGCACAGCAAAACCCTTAAAACCGCTGATCAGCTCAGAGGTTATATACTCTAATACTCCTGTTTTAAGATACAGTAAAGCTGTATTCCAGGAGTATAAAATGCAAGACCTGGAAAGAGTGAATTAAAAATAGAATATTATATTATAACATTAGTGCTTAAATTTAAATTAGTGGTAAAATGAAACTTGTTAGTAAACTTGCTGTGTATCTTAGTTGCACTGGGTTTTGTTCTGGATGGAGCTGAACAAGCCACTCCATTGCAAAAAGACAAGTGGAGCAGTCTTCTGGGAGAAGGCTCAACTCACTTAATTAAAATCATTCAGGCTTCCTCCTCAATAATGAAATGAGAGAAATACCTCCAGAGGTCAATTATTTCCATGTATCTTAAACACCTATGTTTATTTATCTTTAATGTGATAAACTGCCATCTAGAGGTGTCAATCTCTCACCGCTGACTTTAGGGAGAAGCTAGCATACCCAGGATGCCTCCCTGGGAATAGCTAAAAGTGAGAGAGGAGGAAGTCGCCGTACAGAGACTCACTCTGGTGCCATCAGATGCCTGAAACTAGTCATAAGATTCAATCCAGCCTTCACTCAAAAGTTATCTTGATTCATCAAAACACAATACTATTATTTCCATGACATGAGTCAGTCTGACTCTGGTAGCCTAACACATTAATACCTTAAATAATTCCCTTAGTTCACAGAACTCTTATTAGTTTTATTTTGTCTTACAGAATAATTAGGTGCAGGGCAAGTTGAAAAGAGAGATTTCCCTCTGCACTCAAAAATTTCTTTTATTGTCTCTAAGCTACTTTGCAAGGAGGCTGTGTGAAATAGACTAGTTTTTGCCAACTTTCTGATAAACTCTGAAGTGTTTTGAACTTACAGGATTCTCTGACGTAAACTAGTTGAAACATTTGGATGGCTCAGCAATGTTGCCTGCACAGTCAAAAGATGCTTGGATGCATTTACACTGAATAAATACAGGAACTGATATTCTAAGTAATTTAGCATGTGAAAATTTGGTCAACAAACTGTAAGAAGTTATAAAGACTGAAACCTCCCAAAGAAAGAAAAAGGGACATCTTGTGATATGGCGAGGCATATATATTTATGATAAAAAAATATGCAAGAGTTATTTAGGTTGGGAAAAAAAAAGATATAGAGGAAATTTAATGTGTTTCAGTAGTCATATGTATCCATCCCGTTACCAGAATGTATCAGCATCCTTTCAACAGTGGCACACAATTGTTGAACAAGAGGAGACTATGAAATGAAAGACCAGTGGAAGCTCAGCTCTTTCAATTCACTGTCAACAAGATCATAAAATCAACCATCGTGGATATTTTATTTTTCTAATTTACAAACCCAAACCAAGAGGAAAAAAAGTATCCAAATAAAACTCGCCATGCACTGACCTATTGTTTGTAGGTATCAGAAAGGAATATCCCACATATTCATTAAAGCTCAGCTCTGTGGATTCACATAAAAACATGCAAAAATCAGAATACGCTGCTGTGAAGTGGCAGTAGCATTTTCATATGTGTGGACAGCAAACTCCATTTAAAAGACCAGTTATTAGCCATATGTGGACAAACATTAACAAGTTAAATGGGTCACTGTTCTGAGTACTACCAAGTACTTACCAAACCTATGAGCCATCAAAATGATGTTTGGGAAAGCTGTCAGGAATGTGAGCTAGAGCAAACCTTCTTTTTGCCTCTTCCATGTACATTATTGCCATTAACATATAAATGGATAGTACACCTTAGTAAGCTTAGCCCATATCATTAATCACTGTAGAGCCTGTTGGATGTTTGGCAGCCCTCCAAAAAGCTGGGAGAGCAAGTACACTTCATGCCATACTCTATTTGCCCGAGCTCCATTAAGGCAGTGAAACCACTTCACCCCAGGTGCTGTGACACCACACGAAGTTTTTAAGAAGTCCATCCCCAACAGGGAACCTCTTTCCTGCTGGCACTCCTGACTCAGTACATTTGTGTTAGTCACACAACAGTGAGAGCTACTAGAAATTGCCAGTGCAGATAAGGTAGTACTGGCAGTCAGAGCTTCCCACTATGCTTTTAAAGTCCCTAAGACTCTTAAACCATGACTCAGAAGAGCAGAAGCTGTTTCTCCTCAGCCTCTGGAATCATCCCGTAGAGGAAGCAAGAGGCAGTTTAGAAATCATGATCCTTCTCCCCAAGAGCAGCCCTCCAGATATCAACTGCTAGTGTCATTTGCACATCCTCCTAACTAGTGCTTTTTACTGCTAGTGTTTTAATGGAATAATTAGCAAGCAAAAATATTCTTACAGGGCAGATCTTCTTTGCAGTATTTCCACTTAATAGGTGTCCATCGTGTCTCTTAATAATCTGAACAGATAAAGCTTCCTCCCATGTCTGTCCCCTTCCTCTCCTTTCACACCAATGCCAGGTTTGGGTATGATGGAGTCGTATTGCTAGGCAGCATTTCTGGGGATGTCACTCATGGGAGTATGCAGCCGCTGCTCTCTGGCAGCACTCAATAAAAGTAGATTTTTGTTGGTACACACTTCCAGCTGTTGCTGCACCTCCAAAGATTAACAGAGATAACAGGAGCCCATCAAGAAACACGTCAGGCAAGCCTGCAAATGCAGTCAGCATTCAGATGAGAATATCCTCCACTCCTTGGTCTTTACAAAGTACATCTCTCATCATTTCAAAATGCTCCCAAGTGTTTGCAAAACAACAATAATTTAAAAGAAAAGTGCCAAATTGCTGTACAAAACTTACAATTTAGCTTCACAGCAAGTATCCATCATATCTCAGCCATCTTCAGAAAAGAAAACATGAGCCACCGTGTGTCAGCCACCAGACATATTTTTCTGTCATGCAGCTCAATGTCTGACAATCTTTCTGTCACTCCTGACTCTGTCAATATTCTTGGGCTCTGTTTACCTGCTGTGATCCTGAGCTTCCTGCTCTGTGCAAGCCGGCATGGAAGATCACAGATCCCGCTCCTGCTTTAGGCTGACCTACATTCCCCAAAAGATTAGGCAGCCCAAAATACAGTCTAACTTTCTGGGACATGTCTAAACAACAATAAGCTTTATGAAGAGGAAAACACATTAACACAAGCTCCAACTCTCATCAGTCTTCTCTCCTGGCAGAGTCTCTGAAGTAGCGGTGTCACTGAGGGGCATGCGCACCGTTTTCTGATCTTCTGCTGAGTGGTGTTTGACTAGTGATTGCTTGCCTTTTAACAGCTTTAGAAAACAGCAGCAAAGCGATCCTCTCAATGCTGTTTTATTTACCCCCAAAAAGGGGCACGTGGCCTGTTGGAAAAAAAACAAACCAAAATCCTAATTAGATCATGATCAAAGACTAGAGGACAGATCAGCTCTTTTGTGCAACATAAACGTTGGGAAACAAAAGATTCTTGCAATGTAGGCACTGCTTACATTAATGCACCGAATACCACATTCAAGTACCTAATGCTCACTATCGATGCAATTAATGAAAAATTTCAGGCTAAATTCAGATGGGACTCCCCAAAACTCATTTGTGAGAATAAACTATGTCCTTCCTAGGGAGTACTTACTGAGATTAAGGGGTGGGGATTCAGCTCCAGATTCAGTCGCCTACATGAGGCATATACAATGCAGGTCTACATATGTACTAAGTGTCTAAGCTCCTTGCATGGTCATGGAGATCTAGTCAATCTAGTCAAGGGAGCTACTAGGCCACCTAAGTCCACTGAGCTCCACATAAAGTAGACACCTGCATTTAGCCAGCTAAACAGCTCTCCATTAATCATATTAACAACCATATTTTACACCCATAATTTTTAAAATAACTGTTTTTTCAAGCAACAAGTCTTTACTTAATGTTGCAAGTTTATAGGAGTTTTGATGATGAGATGCAGGCACGGTGATATAGAAAAGGAAAAAGAAGGGGAACTGTGTTCACATACGATTTTTGGCAAATGATTTTTGATTTGTACAAGTTGAAGTGAACAGAGTGCAGCATGTGTTATAAGGAGACTGTTTTCAGTCTACCTGTATAACCTTTCCAAGTCTGCTGTATAACAAATTGTGACTAAAAGCAGAAAAAGATTGTGTTAATATGATTCACAATAATACTCCCTGTTCCTACTTAAATTCTTAAGTTTGGAGAAGATCTTTCTTCTCAATATCATTGTATTATTGCATCTGTACAAAACTTTAAATGAAAGTGATAGCGATAGTGGAGCATGGCATAGAAACACTTCATAGCTGATCAGCAACAGGTCATAGAGACAGGAATGCTAAAACCCCATGACAGCTGCCCGACCTGAAAGCGGCTCTCCCTGTCCTCCTCATGAGCACCTACAACAGCAGGCCCCAAACAGGCAGCCAAACCAAGCACACCATTAGGTCCTAATCAGTGCCAAAGCCTGTAACGTGGTGCTAGCAACAAAACTAGGCTGAGGTGTAAATACTGATTGATGCTATTCATCCTTACTTCAGCGGTGTCAGGTATTAATGTCTACTTTCTGTCCCAGTTTTATGCTGTTGACTTGATTTATGAATCCCAGTCTTCACACTCTGTTGCTGCAGCACAAAACAGTCTAAGTGAAAAAGGAATTGCTCAGAGAAATCCCTAAATATTGCACAGCTACCAAAAGAGGTGCAGTCGTAATGGTTTATAGAATGGGAAAGGACAGAGAGACAGCGTAAATAAAAGTCCAGTGATCCCAGGTAATCCTGCAATGCTTTGGTGACTTCTCAAGATGCTTAGACCATTACTATCTGAGCAGGCTGGAACAGCTCTTAGGCTTTTCTCCCTGTCCTGGATCAAATAAGCCCTAAAATAGTACTTGTCATATTCTCCCACATCTTTTTTTTTTACAAACACAGAGAAGGTTTGTCACAATGAAAAAAAAATATTCAGTTCACATAGTTTACCAAATCAAGATTGAAGAGGTTTATTATTTATTAATGACATACAATTACTGGCAATCGGTAAACTATACATTTGAAATTCAATAACAGTAATTCAACAAGTAAACTATAGTATTAGACGCTTAGGAAACGTTAATAAACAGCTACAAATTTCTGAACACCTTTCTGTAATTAACCCCAAGACCCGTACACACCCACACCCATGCTTACAGAATTACATGCCCTCCCCACAACCTTACCCATACCATTGTGGGTCACCCACATGTCCCCTTTTCTGGGACCATGGCATCCCCTACTTGCACATCTCTCCTGCAGGAGATGTGGGTTATTGTTTGATAAAATGTGTAAGCAGACAATGCAAAGGACCGTGCAATATGGGTGTTTCAGCAATGGCCCATCAGCATTTACAAAGAGCACTGAGAGCAGGAGGCCTGATAAATCTGTTAGAAGAGATTGAACTTGAACAGAGCCTGGAATTGTAACAGTGGGATGGGATACAGGAAAGAGAACTTCTAATTTGCTGAAGATTTTTTTTCCTTAGGAGAAGTCAAACTCTTATTGTTATTAAAGAAGTTATTTAAACACTCCTATGTTAAATCAGGATACTTCACAGAGAGGTTCTTTTAGGCAAAGTGCATTTCTGTCTATGAAGCTCACTTTGGTAATTGATGTTCTACTGATTTCAGAAAAGAAAAAGGGGCTGCTGTTTTGTTTGTTTTTTTTTCATGCAACTCTTCTACTGGTACAGTCTTTTGCACACAATGGCGTTTTTCTTCCTGAAAACAGCTAATTGAACTCTGTTGTATAGTATGATGATGCCAGCAGCTGTATTATGCCAAGATTTTTTGTTCATTGCCCAAGATCTATTTTTAAACTGGCTGAGCCTTGCAACGTCTTGCTTTACACTCTATGTGCTTTGAAAAACTGTGTAAGGATCAACTTAAGAAATTAGAATACAATAAATAGGACCTGACCATTATCTTACTGATGCAAGTTCTGATGACCTTATAAAATCCTGCTTCCGTGCAAGCAACAGAAAAATAATAGTCAAGGTTTCAGAAAAAGAGAAGGTGATACAGACTTATGAAGATGGTGAATTACAATAATGCCTCAATCTACTTTGTAGAACTTATGAAACTTAAAAAGAAAGCTGGAAATAATGACCTTTCTGGGAACATTTATAATAATTTGGACATTCCCAAAATTTTATTTGTAGTAAAGAATAAAATTGTGACATTCAGTTTACAACAGTGTGTCACTTCCTAGAAAGCATTCCCAAAGACATATCTAAGCAAGTGGGGAAGTAAGAGAGAACACAAATGTACAATGAGCAGTATAGAAAATAGCTATATATTAAGTTCACATTTCTGTAAGGAATATATAAACTATCACAGCAATTTATCACACATACATACACACATAAAGACATGGAAAGGTCCAGAAGAATAATTCTGATTTCAAACATGCCTATTATAGGGTTCTCACTTCCTGTATTTCAGTACCCAACTGAACATACTATAAAGAAGTTGTTCATGGAATGGGCCAACCCAAGTGTTATCTGTGGTGACTCTGTTTTGGTATTTACAACAGGAGGAGAAGGATTGATTCACTCAGAGGATTATAAAAGAAACCTAATGTGTGTCTCTTTATAATCACACATGTTTAAGCCTTAAGAAAAATACTGACATTTCTGTCAGAAAAAACACAGATGCAGTTGATTCTGCCTTGAACCCAAGGCATGGACGAGACAACTCCCTGCTGCCCTATGATGCCATGCCTACAGAGCTCTGCTTGCTTCTCTGGTAGGTTCCTCATCTGCAGACATCACATGTGTGCCTGGCCAGATCTCAGGTCTCCAGTCTCACTCTGTAGATGTCAAGAATCATTCTTGAAACTAGAAAGTGAACGTGTTTTTTTTCCTACAAGCAAGCCTATCGCAAAATTCATTGAAAGACTCCTTTTCATTTCAGTGATCCAGCTCAGAATTAGGATTAAAATATAATCTGTTCGTAACTGAAAGTTCACTAATATGAAGAATTTGGTGATAACTGAAGATCATGCTATGTCTTCATATCTTTCCAAAGAAGAAAATTATGGGACGGGGCAAGGAGAAGAGATAGAAGAAAAGGAAGGGGAGAAGAAAAAATAAAGCATGTTAGCAAAATACATTGTTCTATATATCTATAACAAGTGCTGCATGCTTATGTCAACCTTTTGGTGGAAGGATTGTAATATTGCAAGACATTAGATTACCTCAGTAACAATTTGCCCTCTTAGAACAGCTGGTTTATTGCCTTTCAGTTTCAGGATGCAGGCACGATGGAAATCATGCACACATGATCACATACATGGTAGTGTGAAACTGGGCACGAGACAAAATTCATTGGGATTTAAGTTTTATTGCAAAATGAAGCCAAACTATAGAGAATTCAAAATCTATATTGACATTCACAGATATTTACTTCTAGAGTTTTGGCATCAAACTAACAAGAACCGGCAATTTCATTATTTGTCATTTCCTGGAAATATGGATGCAGGTGAATCAGGAGACTGTACAATATTCACAGTTCTACCAAAGTTTTCATCTAATACTTCCCAAAACAGCTCCAAGAACCAGCCAGGATTTACAGTGAACAATGAACACTAAAGCACCAAGCAATAATACATCCAGTAGTGACAGAGCTTGTTCTCTGTTGGTATCTGGTGGTTTTTCCTCCTTCCACAAAAGCAGAGGAGCCACAGAGCCAGTTTAACCAGCTGCCAAGGAATTTACCCCATGGCCTAGATGCAGCCTGATGTTTTCATACACGTTTTCCCCGAGCTTGAGGGAGTAGCTGTGGAAGTGCAGGGTGCCCACCTTGCCACTGTGTTCTATCAGTGTCTGTTGGGGATGTGAGTAGCCAGATTAATCTTTTAATTATGTTTTTCTTTGCTAGAGGTTCCAGCCAGCCCTTTCCTGAGCTTCAGAAATAAATGAGACATAAAGCTACCCTTTGTTGCTCTGCACTCATTCTAATGCTATCCAGCCTCTACTGCTTTATAGGATTGTAATTATTACAACCCAAATAGTTTCACATGAAAAAGAAAACAACAAACTGTTAAGAGTTCAAGGTTCATCAAGGGATTTCCAAAAGCCTCCTCAGCAAGTGAGAGAAAAGGTAAAACCACCAGGCAAAAAATTTGGTCATTTTTTAAATTGTGATGCATATGTATAAATCTTTTTATGCATTGAGTGTTGGCAGAAAGGACATATTCCTGGTGCATTTAGTATGGCTTTTATTCTCTTTCTGTTCTGAAGATTCTTTGAAATCATTTTAATGATACAATTCAGTGATAAGAATTGAAATAAAGTTGATGATGGTAAAAATTTTGCACTATTTTCTATCACAATCAATGCAAAGGCACACCTGGGGACCTCACTACTAGAGAATAAATCTGCCTGTAGAAGACAAAACATGAGACACTGCAGGAAAATCCAGTAAGAAAAAGATAACTCGTTTCATGAAACTGGCAGTGAGGACCTGCCAGTTGTGTGTTTAGTATCTTATAATACATGGTAACACCTCAACTTCACCTAAAATCTGCACATGATTGTCAATATAAAGAGGCAGAGCAACAAGGTAAGCAGCAGCCACAGGAGTAGGATATGTGCTTACAAAGCAACCTTGTCTTACTACGTCCTGGGCAGGCAGTAGAGACTTGCAGTGGCATAAAGTGTTCTCTGATTGTTTTTACTTTGTAAACCTTTGTATTTTCTGCTGTCTTTTGGAAAAACCCTCAAATATTACGAAAAGAGGGAGTAAAAAATAAATAAAGATCAAAATTAAACCCGGAATATACTATGGCCACAGCATCTCTGTTCTGAGAAGGAAAATATAAAATAACAATTAAAAAAAAAAGTCAAGAAGCACTGCACCCTATGGAAATTTCAACACCAGTTTTCAGATGAAAGAGGTCTACAGGTAAGCATCCAAACAAAACAAATCTTTTAAAGTTCACTAAGTGTGATGAAAGAGTTCATATTATTAGATTGTACGAGTGCCTGTTTTTAGGTTATATCAGTATAAATAATTTTGCCACCGTGTTTGAAGTATGATCTTTTGAAGCTAGCCGCAAAAGAAGTGTGCTTTGCTAGCAGAACTATAATGCACTAGGTACAGAACATCTTCTGCAGACACATTACCTGGGCCCTAAAATAAATGTAGTAAGGTGACCTCACATGCTTCTAGGTCAAGCAATCAGGAAACACATAGATAAATTAAAAGCAAGACAGCTTCTGCAAAAAGTTCTTGAGGAAGGAATGTGGTTTTAAGTTCCTCACCTCTGGGCTCTGACTTTGCATTTTACAGCTTTTTACAGTCCAAAGGCTATAGGAAAATTCACGAGACCTCCTGGTTTCCTTGGAAAGGAGAGCAATATTGTACATGCATAGAATAGCTATGCGTAAAGGTAGCTTTCATTGCAAGCTATGTATTAAAACATATAAAATACATCTCACATATATACTATATGTATACTAAAAGGACTGAAAACCTTCAGGTTCCTCGGGGCGGGGCGGGGGGGGGGGGAATATCTCAAAGTTTACTGAGTGATCAAAACCTCATATAAACTGGGTCAGGAAACACATACTACATTGGCCAAAATTCATATTTACCCAGGGTTTGTTTCCCCCCTGGTGTGCCCCCAGTGCACATGCCTTTGCTTTGTGTATGGCACCTTACAAGTTGCTGGTCTTTTTCTAAAACTGATAGCTCATTCTTGAAAATAGAATCAGTGTGTTAACCAAGCTATCATAAAAAAGGTTTTTCTCTAGCTCCCCAATGGGAACAAATTCTCTTGCTTGTTTTATGGCAACGCACAGTATAATTAATACAGTATTGTTTAACCAATTAATCACAAAACATTTCATAACGCAAGCATTTACAAGTGAAATATTTAGGTTACAAAATAGTTTACAGATAATCACCTATTCTATAACTACAACTATTTAACAGTTACTCTTGATTTCCTCTCATGGTGAATGTATGTATTTGTGAGAAGAGACAACCTTTGTGATGAGAAGAACAATATTCTACCCCCAGATGTACATGAAAAGATGAGTTGCTACTTGGATTCTTTGTAAGAGTGTTTAGATTATCCCTATATGTCCTCCTCATAGCATTGCTAGGAGAGTTAAAATCCTGATTCTGAAGAACGTACATGCAGCTGGGAGCACAGGACTTCTTAATACTCACTTTTCTGATTGTTTTTCATTCTGTTGTATAAATACTATTTGCTGAACCATAGCTGGAAAGCAATAAACATTGTCAAGGAGTGAGCAAAGATTTATTCTTTACTTTGGAAACAATTTTGGAGTTCTAAAATGTTGGCACAATGCCACCAATAAGCCACGTAATAATCAGGTGCCATCTACATTGTGAAATTCCATTGCTTATAGTATTTTAAAATAAACTGTAGTACTTAGTACACTCAAGATTGTGGGTTCTACTAAATTATACTAAAAATACCTCGGACTTAATTCTGAACCTAAATATCCCTGTTGCTCATTAATCTGCAATACAGATATTAAATAAAACCAGCCATGCCATATATGTCAGTTTCTACTAAGTATGAAGTCTCCTTTTTTTCGCTAATACACACCCTACCATCTATTACAATTTGTATAAGTTGTTCTTGTGATGATACAACAATAAATCTCAATAATGAAATCTACCCATAATAAAAAAAAAAACAAACCACAAAACAAATCAGTGACTAGCCAATTCAGACTTTTTTTTTTTTTTCATATTTCTGCTCTCTCTCCTCATCTTTCTCACTCTTTTTCCTCCGTTGAAAGGTTGTCTTAAAGTTTAGCAATTTTGGACTAAATAGAAGTGACTGCCAATGTCCTGGCATGCTTCAAAAACTGCTAGTAGTGACGAACATTCATTCACCCCGAGATATCATTTTGCTCCTGAACTATCTAGACCTTATGATTCCACTGCTTTACTCCACATAAAAGGCACATCCACCCCTACCCTTCAGCATCTACATCCATATCACTTGGAGAGTACAGGCTAGCACTCACAGGATCCAGAAAGGACAAGAGAGACAACTGGTGGAATTCAAAATAAGAGAAGTACCATTGTCACAGTGTCACCATCACCCCTGCTTCTGGTGTCTGCTTGGGATCCACAGCCTGGTTTGGTACCAGAGACAGTCTTGGGGACCCATGCAGGCAGAACAGCTGAGTTCTGAGCAGGTAAACCTGTCACCATCCCTCATTCGTAGGCTCAGTCCTCGCATCTTCTTCATTTCCAAGGTGCCTATGCTCTTCCTCTGCTGCTGCACCCACACACCTTGCCATCTTTGCCCTATTCTTTTTCAGACAGAAACTCTGCCCAAGGAGGAGATGTAGATAACACGTTAAGGCAAAAATAAAATAAAAAAAAAATCTCGTCATTGCATGCAAAGACCCTCTTATGTCGTCTGATACAACATTGGCCTCAGTTATGGAAACAACTGGCTAGAGTCAATTCAAAAGGCCCACATACTCTAACGAAAATCAGAAGAGACATTTTTACAGAAAGCAAGCCACAAATCTTGTTAAAGTGCTTTCAGATATACACAACTGTGGTCAGCTCTCAGGGTGACATTACCTAGACGCTGTGTTCACACAGTTACACTGTGCTCATTCAAGATGAAAAAAACCCCAGTTGTTGCACAGGTCGGTTCCGAGCTCCTAAAACTGCATTTTCCAAGGGCATCCCTGACTACATCAGCTAAGCTATCACAGTCCCAGTGCTAGGCAGTCTGTATTGAAGTTCTCACTCTGAAAACCTCATTCAAACTTTATTCACTCATCCCATGCAGTTGGCGTTTCTTCATTGCCCTGCTGCTGATATTTAATATACTTCCCTGACTCTGTCTGTGTGGCACCCGACAGCAACAGTTACTGGTAGACAGCAACAATCTCTCACCCATTTTAGAGAGAGGCACAGATTTTTGGATTCATCTTTCTCTCTCACAAGACATCCTTTTGTGAACTCTCCTTCCTCCTCTTATTACTCCCAGCTCTAACTAACCCTGGAGGTTATGTGGACACTCCTCCATGACTTCTAGTCCCTGCCACATTGAAGAGTGGGTTTTTTCTAACCAAAGCGCTCCTGGCTGTTCCTTAGCTGCCATTCAAAGATGGCAATCTTAACCAGTGATATTCACATGTTCTCCTAAAAGCCTCCTTGAAGTGCTCCTGCCTGCAGACATCCTTAGGGAGCTGCTCAGAGGGCTGCTCCTCACCAGCACATTGAGGACCCTTCTGTACCAGGGCTTCGGGTCAGCTCTCCTGGGACCAGATCCAGCTGTGAAATGCAGGAAAGGGCTGCATAAATATCAGTCCTCAAAGGCAAATCCTAGTCCACCTCATTGTACAGTCTTCAGCAAACACACTAGTTGTCTTTGAGACACTCTGACTGGAAAAGGATGGGAAGACGTAATTGTTCTACCGCTTTTATGGGGGGGGGATGCTCATATGTTAGAGCATACGTAGTTTGAAGGGTATGGAAGTTAATCCATAGCTGGAGGTAACATACTCTCATTACTGCTTTCTGAGGCTTTCTACAGAGAAAAACATTTAGTTAGGGTTTTTAAAGTCACTGACTAGATTATGCTGTCCTTTATACATTTGCCATTTGAGTAGTGGCAAATTACACATTTATACATTAGCCATTTTGTGTTGTCTCACATAGCAGTAATACCACACCACTTCCCTCATTCTATTCTTTCTGAAATAAACATGCTCATACCATTACAAAAGGAGCAAAGTATTCAGTGCGAACAAACAAAATCAATCAGCTGAAACAGATAATTTTTGGTTTGCGCTCAGAGAAGGGCAGAGAGCACTAAGTCATTCTGCAAAGGAAAGATGAAAATGGTAACAAATCATCACCAATTGGAAGAGACAAGATCATAATAAATGAGAAATACTGATGCTACTGTAGCACTGCTAGAATTTAATAAGTGAAGCAAAACTGTTTAATTTTCCTATAGCAACAATATAGAATATTTGACATGAGGAGATGCCCATCTTTGTTAGATACAACCAAACTCCTGTGAAACAGAAAGACTGTAGGATATTGCTCAAAGGGAGCACCTGGAAGTCCAGCTGCTGTCCTGAGAAGGAATGGGATGAGAGGAATGTGTTATGGGACTTCGGCTGGAGGAGCTCCCCCTCAAAATACAGGACTGAAGGCCTGAACAGGGAATGACATGCAGTAAAAGTAAACAGGGAAAAAAGTGGTGTTAAGAAAAAATCAGCTTTTTCACCAATGTTAAAAGTTGAGATTTTCTAACATGAGTTGATTTCCTTTGAAATATTTATTTGTATTCTCGTTATATTTGTATATGGTTGTGGAATACACTGCTTTGGTCCTGTGTTTTCCCTGCGTTAAAGCCTTAAAGTTCTGTCTTGGTTCATAGTAGTATGCTTGGGAAGAGATAATAGGAAATATGAAACAAATAACTATCTCCCATGTAGCCCCAGTTGCAATAGTATCTGAACAGTTCATTATCTTAAATACATTTGTCAAAGAGCTTATCAATGACAGATCAAGGACTTCATCGTGAATTTTCATGGCCCATGCCAGAGCACTGTAGCCTATGTGGCTGATAGTCCACACCAGCAAGGAATAGAGCAGACAAGATTGTGCAAAAGTCTGTGATATATACCAAGGTAAAATAAACACACTTTCCAGATTGTAGATATGTACTGCATCATGTGAAAATTCTCCTCTGACCTTGGAGAGGTGGGGCTATCTGTAGTATTCAGTCAAGTTTCAGAACGGGGCCCTAAGGAAAACAAATGACGAACAAGCACTGGTTGCAAACTTAAAACCAGACCATCTGAAAAGCATCTGGTTTTAGGCTGCAAAATCACATCCATCAACCAGCAGAGGTTTTATTTAAGCCTCACTTTAAAGGAAAATTCCAAAAAGTTAGCAGCTAGCAAAAAACCCCAACCTCTTAGAAATATCATCTGCACAAGAAAGAAGGTTAAATAATATCCACAAATTTACTATGTAGACACTGCAGATCACTGAATAGAAATTCTGATGATAATAAATGATTGGCCATTGCTAGAAAAACAATCTGGTAACCAGCCATGTTCTGTTTATATAGTACATATGCCAAGGTGTGATCTGAGCCCTGAAGCCATCCATATCCTCTCTCCAGACACAGACTGTCTAGGGATGATATTTCTGACTAAAATGGGGATTTGTGGATGAGTACATACAGAAGCATTGGCAACAGTTAATTCAAATAGGGAAATAGAAAGTGGTATCTGAGTTTAAATTCAAAAATACAGAATTTGTATATCTGACATACATACATAAAATAGAACTAAACAAACTCTTCTAATTCGGATTTGAGACTTTTGAATTGCTGTAGAACTTGCTTGTCAAATTTGCAGCTGTATAAATAGATCATATTTGCATGAATATGAAGGTCTTGCTCCATCTCTGCCTGACTGCAAGCTCATGCATTTATTCAGTACCTGTTGCCAGTGCTCCTGTGAGGGAGCAGCAGGAACTGCTCCATGAGGGGGATGAGCTGGGAGCCAAGGGTGGCCCCAAGGCAGACTGTGTCCTCTCCAATGCGGCACAGCACCTGAGCAGGGTCAGGGTGGTGATAGGCACATCCTGCCTCAGTGGTCCCAGGAAGGGTGATAGATAAGCCCAGTCCCAGCCAGGAAGCCCAGGCAAGAATAAAAGGAGGCAAGCCTGAAACAGGACTGGAGACAAGGTTGCCTGCACCCCAGGTCCAGGATCAGTCCCAGCAGAGTGGCCAGTGAGTCAGGCCAGCAGAGACAGGGCCAAATACAAGTACCTCTGAAACACAGCTCAGGCAAGGTTGAGATGCCCAGCCTGAACTAAAACAGAGACCCCAGACCAATGTGCAGAAAGCTGTGGGACGTCCCAGGTGATGCCAGTCAGGACCTACCGGTGTGCTCAGAGCCGTGACAGTCTGTGAGTTTTCCTATGTGGCTGATAGTCCACACCAGCAAGGAATAGAGCAGATAAGATTGTGCAAAAGTCTATTCCCATGTTACTAATTGTACAGTAACAGCCAAAGAAATTTCTCCTGCACACATAAAAATTATTGATTGGGGTAAGTGGACCTGCCTGATCGGTCTCACCTGGACCCCCCCACCCAAGCACCAGCACCATCTGCCCATTGCTCCAGAGCTCCATTTAGGCTTAAACCTGGGCACCGGGTGGTTTTTTACTACCCTGGTCTTACTTGGGTGCTGTGCCCTGGTCAGGGTAGTCACTCCCTGCTTTGTTGCCAATTCCAGGAGCAACCCGCTCTTGCTGTTCATGGTCACAAAAACATAGTGGTCTGCAGCATGATGTGTCTGACTGGGAGTGCTCTGGATGTCTCATTGCTGAGAAATGTAAGAGAAGAGCTGATCTGGACACCAAGAGCTCAGCCACCAGGGGTGCTGCAGGTTAGAGAGGCTCGTTACAGAATCCACACGTATAATTTACATCTACAATAATTAGCCCAGGAAAAGCAGAGGTCATGCTATTTATCTGTTCTAGAAAAAGCTCAAAATGAAAAAAAATCTTGACTGGCTACAGATTTTACCTATTCCCCAAAGTTTAAATATTTGTGGCCCTCAGTTTTGTCAATGAACTAATTATGGATTTCACTGAGTACTTTAGATTTTTTCAGACAATGACTTACGTAATGATAAAATCTTTCATCACTTCATATGTTTTTATAAAATAGAATCATTAAAGACTGAAAAAGATCTATTAGATTAGTTAAAAATTTATATTCAGAGACATTGACTATGTATAATATGTATAATTTATATGTACAAAGTGCTATTTTCATATGTAGTTCATATATGCTACCCATATAACATATTCGGTATCTCTAGTTATGATCTCATTCTCTAAAGTATTCAGATATTTTCATTAGTAGTCTTCAGCTGACCATAACTTTTCTACTTTTCAAGAATGATTAATTTTAGCAGATTATTTCCTTTGCTTCCTGTCAAAGTATCTATCTTCTTAAACTCATCATGGATATTTATCTTCATAAAACTCTGAGAAAGGCTTGTTTTGTCTGGGATTCATGTGGAGAATGCCTTGGTGAGGCACATTCATATCTACATGCAGCATTGACTTTTAACATGTATTTTTATCTTAGAAACATTTAACTTTACGTGGGAATGAATATGTTGTTCAGTGTTTATTTTGCTGTAAGGTACCCAGAATAATTATTAAAGAAAAATTGTTAGTATTGCAATTCATCACCAGCTTAGTTTCATGCTCTCTATCGAAAATATTAAACTGGTACCATTATAAAATGGACCTTAGGAAGGCAAAAAGTGCCAAAATGAGTATCAGGTACTTAATTCTATTTCTTTTGCACAGGCATTAGCTGAATTAACTAGTTGCATACTGCTTCTTAAGTAATACACAGCTGTTTTCTATATACCTATAGAACTACATTATTTCAGAGTACACTATTAGTAAACTATTGATTACACAGGTACAACCATGATTCTTTTTTAGAATTACATTTTCACTGACACCATATTTGCATTATCCTTGGCAAAAAGAGTACAGAGGGAGTTCAACATGCCTTCACTGAAGTTATTACAGTCTTACATTTTCCCTACTTGCCTGCTATGAACTTCACTTGTGCATGCCTATCAATTCTGAATCTTTAGCAACTGTGCTAAAGAGGTAATTAAGGGTTGGTTTTATACAGTAAGGGAGATTAACGTGGTATATAGTGCACATCCTTATCCGTTAGAAGCAGAATGAAGCTTTCTATGACATGGCAGGATATGTCATTGTCAGCAGAAACAAAACATTTACATTTGAGAGAATGGTTAGGAAGTGGTTCCCTAACTTCTGCACATTCCTGCTTTTTGAGATTTGCATCGTAGTTTCATCCTATTCTAGTGTCTTTTAAAAATAATTAGTTGTTTCTTAAATACGGGAAGACACTTAATATACTACACCTGAAGTATAATGCTTTATAATGTCCAGCATGGAAATATGAAATGAGAGCAGAATAGTACAGGACTCCTATATCACTCAGTTTTTCTTTTGGCAAAAGATACTTCTGCCAAAAGTTCTCCTCCCACTGTAGACTTAAACTAATAAAACTCTGAATTTAGGGATCAAAAAGTACTTAACAAAATACAACTATTCTTTATTTAATGGCTGGCATAATTGAACCTGAAGGAATCTTTCTGAAAAATTGGAGGTCTAAAAGCCGGACTCTATCAGAACTAACTTCTGTTCCCTGGGCTGCCAAAGACTCCTATGCAACACCATATAAGTTAATAAAGCTAAACTCTCAGAGATGGCAGTTTAATTGACTGCCGTACTGTGTCCCATTTCAAACCCCAAAGATGGATTTATCTAACCAAATGAGGTAGTTGTCTAGATCTCTTTTTTAGAGCAGTTCCACCCCTTCTCCCCTCCAGGTGCAAATCTAAAATAATTCCCATTATTTTCAGCCTAAAACGGCTTTTTTCTTTCCACTGCTTGTAAAGAAAGTCTAGGATGATTTCCACAGATGTTGGGGTATGTAGAATAGGTATAGTGTAGTATGTTAGAAAGTAGTATGGTACAGTAGGAGAAGATTTGTGGAGTGAAACACACGATGTTGAGGAACAGATATGTGCTCTGTGTGTGTTTGGGGGATTTTACTTTGGCTTGGTCCTAGTCTGATTGCTGGGAACGTACATTAGCAGGTCTACCATTAGCAGGTGTAGTACATTAGGTGCATTCCTGGAATAATCTTTTGCTTTAGCTTAAGAAGGCCATTTGTGTGCTCTGAGGCTGCTCTGTGATATGAACTGATGCTCTCAGCAAATCAGGAGATTTGCTTCAAATGAGCACTAATGATCTGAACTAAAATACTAGTGTGGGTGTTCCCATAGATGTCTAAGGTGGATGAGCTTTATCCCATTGTTACAGTCATAGCATCAGATATTGTTTTTCTATCTGGCCACAAAGTAGTCAAAAGTCTGCTCTAGTGAAGCGTTACCTGAAGGTACAGGTAAATTAGGCATCAGTGCCTTTACAAGACTCAGTTTTCTGAACAATTGCCTTTAATTTAGTACTGTGGTCTCTGTGTGCCTGTATGATAGGAGCCAAACTCTTAAAAAAAAAATGAAATCAGCCTCTTATCTCGTTCATTCTAATGGTTTCTTCAGCTTGTGAAATAAGGTGACTAAGAGGAGGTGAGCTTCTCATCCTTGTGAAAGCAGTTTTAAAAAACTACTCTTCCAATATCATCCAACTACTTCCTTATTAATTTTCCTAGCTTTATTTTCTTGTTTCCTGCATTTTAGAAATGAGCATTTGTTCATTTATATTAAATCACTTCTTTTTACCATCACTCCCATGGTACATTATTATAATGCCCTAATTGTATTATACTATACTATCCTAATACTATTTAATGTAATTTCATCAATTTCATCAAAGTGCCTGATGTACCAAAAACATACCAAAACAATCATAGGAACACATCTACATATATTTCAATAAAACAAGCAATTTGTCCACACTGTAAGAGGACAAGAAAGGGGACTGATTTCACAGCATCAGCTGCCTCTGCTGCCGAGTGGTAACAGTCCTAATTAACTTGGTGCCTTTGAAGACTTGTTCTTTCCCATTTGCCTTGCTACAATATAGAAACCCCATTACTGTCTGTACAGGGAACTGCTGCAGTGAAATTAGCTTTGATAGCATTCCCAGTTGTCTTCGTCTGACAGTAGTTTTACTGGAGTGAGTACTTGATGGGGAGCTCCTTGTTTGACAGGCACCAGCTTACAAGACAGGGAATAACACTGCCAGGAAGAAGGGAAGGAAGTCATACTTTCCCAAACTGAGGAAAATGAAACTCCACCTTTTTTTTGTCATCTCTTCACTCTTGCATTTCATTCTGCTCACATCTCAGCTGCCCCTTGAAGCGTCATTCTCAGAATTTGCATTTCTGGAAAAAGAGGCCTTGAAATATTGACATCTCAAACTTGAAACAACTCATATTCTTTAGCCATTTTAAAATCAGTGTTGTCTTCTGCAGTGAGCTTTTCTAGCAAACATGGGAAATAATACTGGGGTTCTCTTCCAGAAAGAGTGATAGGAGTTGAATTAACTAAATAATGATGATGGATGTGTAGGATTTTCTTAAAAGAAAACAGCCAGATGTCCAAGCTGTGGATCGAAGTATTTAGGTGAAGTATTGCCACTGCTAAAGTCAGATTTGACATTGACCTCCATGCAGACAAGATATTGCCCCCTTTGGAAATTCTGGCAACAGTTATATTTTAGCTTACGTTGACTATTTTGCACACAAATTGAAATCAATGTAACTGCAACAAAGAACAAGGCTCTTCACTTTTTTTCCTCACTTAGCTAACGTTTTATCTAACAAGCAGATTTTAGATAACAAAATGATTTTTCTTCCATGTAATAAAATGAAGACATCTTTAGTGCAGCCTCCAGGTTAAGCATAGCTAAGTCCTAAAAATTTGGAGATATATTAATATCTTCTCATTTGCTATTCCCTAGGTTAAGAAATGAAAGAGCAGAAAAAGCAGTTGTGACAATCTACAGGACAAGCAAGTTCTATGATATTAGCTCTCTGATTTTGTTATTTCCCCAAGTTAATTACTGAAGAAATCAATAAACTTTTCACAGAGACATCTAAGTTCAAGGAAGTTTTTGTAATATTTATTTTTAATGCTTATCATGCATACATTTGTACTGGGATCCCATCAGATAGTTAAAATGCTATTTATCCTCTCAAAGAATACAAAAGTGTGAGAGAAAACTAATACCATGATTAAAAAAAGGGAATAATAACTTCATAGGTGGCTTAATACAAGTACTGTGTACAGATTGGCATTTGCTTTGAGATATGGCCGAGCACAGAAGGCCAACCTAGTACTTATCATCTTAACAGAGGAAACCTAGAGATGGAATTGTCCTTGGATATGCAAACACTGAAGTAGAAATCATTTGGATAATTAGTCTGCAACTCTTCCTAAGTGAAGAGGTAGGATGATTTCTCAGCTGTGAAGATGTATCCTCTCAGTTTCAGCTTGGGTGATTGATTGCTTCCTCTGACAGCTCTTTAACTACAGCTTTGGAAAGGCTTAAAGATTGGAAGCTGGTTTGCATCCAACCCACTTATTTGTAGGAAAGGATCCGAGGAATATCCTGTTAAGAAATAGAGCTTTCCTGACGTGTCATAAAACACAGCAGTTGGAACCAGATATCTTGTTGGAGGTCCTTTGCTGTGATAGGAGATAGTGAAGCATGGTCTGTCCATGGGACACAGCAGGTTAGATGGTATTAGTCATCTCAGTTTAAGTGACTGGATAAAAGTACTTCGAAACCTAGCTTGTGGATCTCTGTAATGCTCAGAACAAGCAAAGTCAAAGCATAAACTATAACACAGAAACGTTGTAAAATGAAAATTCTTAACAAGTTGGAAATAAACAATTTTAATGGAATTATGATGTAATTGAGAAACTGGAAAGCAAATTAACAATTCTCATGTTTTGATAATTTTGTTTGTGCAATATCTTTAACAAAAAGAAACATACAATAAGCCATTTCTCTTACTCCTAAATCTGCTGTTGCAGGTCAGTAAAATCTGTAAGTACTCACATTTTCAGGTTTTATATAAGGTTTTGCTTCTATCTTTTTAAGATGTCTTTAAAAATCCTATTTCTTTCCCTTGCAGAGACAATATTAACTGTGTGAGCCAACAAACTAGTTGAGTTAGCAACTGGAGGGATTGAAACATTGCTAGCACCTAGGGAGATGTGTTTCCAACAATTATCTTAATGAGGTGATTTCTCCTTGAAGTCAGCCTGACCCATGGGTAATTGTTTTACACCAGCTCCAACACCAGGAGCAGCTTGCCAATATTCTTGTCCATTAAGACTCACTGTAACAGCCATGTTCTGTGTTTTCAATTAAATGTATGTTCTACAGGTATACAACTGGAATGCTTCTCAGCCTGAAGAAGACTCTTTCAACTGTTTTGACAATATAGGCATTTCCCTCTTTATGTGGACATGAGTCAGGAGCTCAGATGTGTCCTCAATAAAAGTTTGGATTGCAAGGCTAGAAAAGAATGAGTAGAAAAGTAGCACACCTGAGGAAATGGGAGTCTTCACTCTGATTTATCAGTTCCTTTATAAGTGTAAAGCCTTCCTCTCTCTAAACTGTCCCATTGTCTGAAAAATAATAGTGACTAATTTGAAAATAATTTCTATCTATTCTACCATGCCTATAGCTATTTTATAGAATCATAGAATCATAGAATCATTAAGGTTGGAAAAGACCTCTAAGATCATCGAGTCCAACCATCAACCCAATACCACCACGCCCACTAAACCATGTCCCTAAGTGCCGCATCTACACGTCTTTTAAATACCTCCAGGGATGGGGACTCAACCACTTCCCTGGGCAACCTCTTCCAATGTTTAACCACTCTTTCAGTAAAGACATTTTTCCTCACGTCCAATCTAAACCTCCCCTGGCGCAACTTGAGGCCGTTTCCTCTCGTCCTATCGCTTGTTACTTGGGAGAAGAGACCGACACCCACCTCGCTACAACCTCCTTTCAGGTAGTTGTAGAGAGCGATGAGGTCTCCCCTCAGCCTCCTTTTCTCCAGGCTAAACAACCCCAGTTCCCTCAGCCGATCCTCAGAAGACTTGTTCTCCAGACCCCTCACCAGCCTCGTTGCCCTTCTCTGGACATGCTCCAGCACCTCAACGTCCTTCTTGTAGTGAGGGGCCCAAAACTGAACACAGTATTCGAGGTGCAGCCTCACCAGTGCCGAGTACAGGGGCACCATCACTTCCCTACTCCTGCTGGCCACACGATTTCTGATACAGGCCAGGATGCCATTGGCCTTCTTGGCCACCTGGGCACACCACCGGCTCATGTTCAGCCGGCTGTCAACCAACACCCCCAGGTCCTTTTCCACCAGGCAGCTTTCCAGCCACTCTTCCCCAAGCCTGTAGCGCTGCATGGGGTTGTTGTGGCCGAAGTGCAGGACCCGGCACTTGGCCTTGTTGAACCTCATACAGTTGGCCTTTGCCCATCGATCCAGCCTGTCCAGGTCCCTCTGCAGAGCCTTCCTACCCTCGAGCAGATCAACACTCCCGCCCAACTTGGTGTCATCTGCAAACTTCCTGAGGGTGCACTCGATCCCCTCATCCAGATCATCGATAAAGATATTGAACAAGACCGGCCCCAAAACTGAGCCCTGGGGAACACCGCTCGTGACCGGCCGCCAACTGGATGTAACTCCATTCACCACAACTCTCTGGGCCCGGCCGTCCAGCCAGTTTTTGACCCAGCGCAGAGTCCACCTGTCTAAGCCGTGAGCCGCCAGCTTCTCTAGGAGAATGCTGTGGGAGACGGTGTCAAAGGCTTTACTAAAGTCTAGGTAAACAAGATCCACAGCCTTTCCCTCATCCACTAGGCGGGTCACCTGGTCATAGAAGGAGATCAGGTTGGTCAAGCAGGACCTGCCTCTCATGAATCCGTGCTGGCTGGGCCTGATCCCCTGGTTGTCCCGCTCATGCCTTGTGAGCACCCTCAAGATGAACTGCTCCATAATCTTCCCCGGCACCGAGGTCAGGCTGACAGGCCTGTAGTTCCCCGGATCCTCCTTCCGGCCCTTCTTGTAGATGGGCGTCACATTGGCAAGCCTCCAGTCATCTGGGACCTCCCCCATTAACCAGGACCGCTGATAAATGATGGAGAGTGGCTTGGCGAGCTCCTCCGCCAGCTCCCTCAGCACCCTTGGGTGGATCCCATCTGGCCCCATAGACTTGTGAGCGTCCAGATGGCGTAGCAGGTCGTTGACTGATTCCTCTTGGATTATGGGGGGTTTATCCTGCTCCCCGTCCCTGTCTTATAGCTCAGGGGGCTGAATACCCTGAGGATAACTGGTCTGCCTGTTAAAGGCTGAGGCAAAGAAGGCATCAAGTACCTCAGCTTTTTCCTCATCCTCAGTGACAATGTTCCCCCCCACATCCAATAAAGGATGGAGATTCTCCTTGGCTCTCTTCTTGTCATTAATATATTTGTAAAAACTTTTTTTGTTGTCTCTAACGACAGCAGCCAGCGGCTATGTTCTAGCTGGGCTTTTGCCTTTCTAATTTCCTCTCTGAATGACCTAACAAGATCCCTGTACTCTTCTTGAGTCGCCTGCCCCTTCTTCCGCAAGCGGTAAACTCTCCTTTTTTTCCTGAGTCCCAGCAAGAGCTCCCTGTTCAGCCAGGCCGGTCGTCTTCCCTGCCTGTTCTTCTTATGGCGTACAGGGACAGCCTGCTCCTGCGCCTTTAAGACTTCCTTCTTGAAGATCGTCCAGCCTTCCTGGACCCCTTTGCCCTTCAGGACCGTCTCCCACGGGACTCTCTCAACCAATGTCCTGAACAGGCCAAAGTCCACCCTCCAGAAGTCCATGGTTGTGGTTTTGCTGGCCCCCCTCCTTACTTCACCAAGAATCGAGAATTCTATCATTTTATGGTCGCTAAGCCCAAGACGGCCTCCGACCACCATATCTCCCACCAGTCCTTCTCTGTTTGTAAACACCAGGTCAAGAAAGGCACCTCCCCTGGCAGGCTCACTTACCAGCTGTGTCAGGAAGTTGTCTTCCACACACTCCAGGAACCTCCTAGACTGTTTCCTTTCTGCCATGTTGTATTTCTTTGTCTTGTATACATAAATATCACATCTTTGGTTAGATGAAAAAATATGATGTGACTGTTATAAAAACTGCAACACCAAGCCATTTACTACTCTGATGTTTAATGAGGTCTACCTCAGAGAAATACTTTCTGTATGAGAAATGCATTTTTTTCATTTTGTAATTTTTGTTTTCAGCCATGAAATATCTAAGTGAAACATTTCAAAACAAATCAGTGCAGATAAGAATACTGCAGTCTGACATTTTGATTTGAGCTTTGATTGAAGATGTAAACAAAAAATGAAATATTGGAAATTCTGGCAAGATAAAAATGTTAGTGTTGGATTCAGGCAATAACAGCGATACTCCTGTAACTTTCACTCTTCTCCCTCTTTGATTCATATTTATTTTGCTATGTTCAAAACACACCTCTGGACCCTGCAACCATTAAGGCCTATGTTAACATGTGCATGAAACTACCATCAGGATGAATTCAGCTGAACTGCATATTCAGGAAGTTAAATATGCATGTGTGTGTGCTGCAGTGGGACCTTATAAGAATCTTACTGAGACAGAAATATAAACAATTTAAAAAAAAAAAAATTGCTTAGATGAGAGTTAAGCTTAGAAGTGATTAGGACACTTTTGAACAGTACTTTTCAGTACTTTTGAAAATGTGTTCCCTCGAGATGCCAATCACAGCTTCTGAGCATTTAATTTCCTCAGCAGTTTCAGTGCCCCTGCTGCTAGTGGGACTGCCTGGTGTGAGGTTATGGCTGAACTTCTCACTGCTGCTTTGACAGGCTTCAGGCAGAAGAAATGTGCCACTAGTTCTCTGCAGACCATGCCACACAGCAACAGTTGACCCAGCTGGAAAAGAAGGTGGGAGAAGGAAAAGGTGAATGGAGGCATTTTAGAACTCAGTTATCAAAGAGAAAAAATAAACTGCATTTCAAAGCATTGCTTGAGAGCTTTTTATTGAAAAATATATTTGGTAAGGAAAAAAACCCAAATGGGTACACTGTCTGAAAAATCCCTTTTAAATATTACTCATTGTTATGTTGTAGAATAATTTAAAAATTAACTTTGAATTTTTTTCAACAAGAAAAGAATGTGACTCTTGAAGATACCTCCTTCTTTCTTGTTTTCTTTTTTGTTTTTGTTTCCCAGTTGTTACACTAATTTATTTGTAAGAAAGGAGAATATTATTCTAAAAAATCACTGTCAGAAACTTGACTTATGCTTGAGTTTGGTTTAAGATGCTATGCTCAAAGTCATTATTACCCATAACTAAGATTTCCAAATGTGTCTAAAGAAGATGGATGATAAAATACTTTTAAAATATATCTTTATTATTCTGGTCAGTTCCTATGAACCTTAGCTATAGGACTATGTGTCATCAGGCAATATGATACCTAGACAAAATTTAAAAACTTATGACCACAAATACCTATACACAGAGCCAAAGTGCCAAGTAAAAAAAATGAAAATATGTTGACCCTTTTTGTAGGAGCTTAGACTGCCAAGTCTGCTCAGTGCAAGAACGCAGATGTGAATTATGGCCTTTTTTTTTTTTTTTCCTCCAAAAGCCTTCACTTTTTCTCTGAACACACAGAAGAGCAAATTAAACCAGATTAAATTTCCTAGTGCTTAAAAGAAGTGCTGGAACATCATCAGATAATATTTTTTCATAGAAGAAATTAGAAATATAATTTCCCTTTCTTTCATTAGAATTTAAATTTTTGTAACACCATTTCAGCTAAATTTGTTGGAGAACCTCTAAAATCAGTAACTGTACTTTCTTTTTTTATTATTCTTTTTTTTTTAGAATTTTCTTTTTGTGTTCTCTTGAGCTAGCACAGAACTATCTGTCATATATATAGTATCACATGGAAATAGTAATTATTATCATTCATCAATCACCACATCAGCCTGTTGACATATCTACAATAACAAACCATACCATGCAGAGGTCTGCCTTGCTCCTAGGTGACTATCTCTCAATGAGAGAAAGTTAAGAGTTCCAGGGCTAATGTATTTCAGTACTTGTACTATCCCACACCCTGGGCTCTTTGCAGAGTGGATATATTCTGAATATTTCAAGGATGTTATATTTTTAATTAGATGTTAAACATCTCAGAAACATTTTGAGCAGAATGAGTCTTCTTATGAATTCCTGCTTCGTCCAAACTTGTTGACTGTCAGTGAGTAGTAAGAAGGTGATAGGATTCCAGTAAGCTCTACTACGAGTATGTTAAGGTAACTAACAAGCATGCTCAGAAGCAGAATCCCCCACCGTTTCAGTAGAAGATGCAGGTCCTACATGTGAAGACTTTATTTCTCTGCTCCATATCTGCCATGGAAAACAAGCATAGTTGTTTCCAAAGATCTGTGTTAAACTAAAAGAATGGTAAACTATATGATGCAACTTAAAAACAGCTGTGGAGATTTTGCTTAAAGTTTCTAAAAAATAAGTCACCTTTCAGAAAGACAGAGATGCTGAAACTTTCAGCAAGAAGGGTGAAAGTTTTGGAAAACTGGTTAGGAAGTGAAAAGAGATTGTAATGGTAAACGGTTTATGACATAGATGTTAAACTCTGGAAAGTTGTGAATAATCCTTACCTGCATAAGTCATCCCATTTGTACAATGTAAAGAATGAAAGCCATCTGATATAACAAATATAATGCTCTGTTCATACTTACTACATTATTTCAATGTGTTTTTTTCAGGAGAATTTAGCAAAAAGCATAGCAGCTGAAAACAAGTCAGCCTAAAATTCATGTCAAGGAAAGAGGGTTTTGAAGTACCAACTTTGTGATCTATGCAGGGAAAAGTAGCTGAGAGTGAGAAATGCAGAGGTCAAAGACAGTCTGACCTTTGCGTCAGAGAAGATGAAAAAAGTAATTCAGAAATGCACTTTTTTTTAAGGGGAAACAAAAAAGAGGCATTGAATGCAGAAAGCTGAAAACAGAATCTTAAAACAGTAAATGGGAATAAACGAGTAGAATTATAGAGGAGATGGGAAAATGTCATGTTCATGTACAGATGTAGAAGTCAGCAACTAGAGCAGCAAGAGTCATTTTCAATTCCATATCCACAACCAAATCTTAAATATGGCACTGTTCTGCCTCTGGGTATTTACTTCTGCATTTTCTGTTCTAGGGCTATCCTTGTGATCGTTTCTTACCTCCTCTGAGTTAGCCTCTGGGCTCAGTTGTGGAGGTAATGAAGAATCTGATGATTTTGGTCAAATTAAAATTTGTTTAATGAACTAAATTTTGTATAAGATAAACTATGATTACTGCAGGCAATGGTTTGACTGATATTAGTCTTCTAGTCTAGCTTGAGCTGTAATGTTTGTGAGATGCTATAGCAAGAATTAAATAATAAAGTATTTTTGTAATTTGCTTTCTTAATGTTACTCTAACCACGTTAGTTTGTGTTGATTTCTGCACCTCTGGCAAACCTGACAGTTCCATCTCTATGTACACAGAGATATGACATACAACATTCCCTCTTGTCCTGTCACTGGGTACCATGGAAAACTCTGGCTCCATCCTTTATACTGCCCCCCCATCAGGTATTTATACACATTGAAGATCCTCCTGAGCTTTCTATTCTCCAAGCTGAACAAGCCCAGCTCTCTCAGCCTCTCCTCATATGACAGATGCTCCAGTCCCTTAATCACCTCCATGGCTCTTTGCTGGACTTGATTATGAGGTCTCTTCTGTCCACATCACCCTGCACACTATGCTTGACAGTCTGGTCTACCACTTTCTCATTTGACAGGGGCTCTTTATGTCCCTCCCCCATTGTTCTGAGTTTAAAGCTGTCCTCATCAGCTGGGCTAGCCTGTTGGCAAAGAAGCTTTTCCACCACTTCATTGGGTGGGTCTTTTCTCTTCCTAGCAGTCCTTAATTCTCAACAGGTATCCCATGGTCATAGAAACAGAAACCCTGCTGCTGACATCAGCTGCACAACCAGTTGTTGACCCACAGGATACGCCCACTCCTTCTTAAGCCCTTCCCCTTCACCATCAGGATTGAGGAGACACCACCTGGACTGCCATGCTCTTGACCATCACCTCCAGAGCCAGGTAGTCATGCTTGATATGCTCCAGGTCTTCACTGGTACTATCATTGGTGCACACATGAAAAAGCAGCAGGGGTCTGCTGTTGTCTGAGGGCTGAACAAACCTTGGCAGTCTTCCCACAATGTCCCAAACCCACCCCCCAGCAAGAAGCAAATGTCGCCCAACAGAAGATGAGGTCAGCAGCTGGGGGGCTCTCTCCCCTGCAGCAAAGACACTGCTGTCACTTGCCACTTCCTCCTGGTGCTACCATGTGGCTCAGTCTCAGCTGGCTCATATGATTCGTTGAAGAGAGCTCCCAATACCTCATTCATCACTTGCAATCTGCAGGTGGTGCAGGAGCCATCCTCCCCCAGTGGAAGAAGTCACCAGCTTCCAACCTTCATCATCATGGAAATCTCCATTTCTCAACCTGATAAGCACAGTCTATCTCCTCCTCCTTCAGTACAGTTGGGGGTCCAGGCCCTTGGAGAAGATCCAGTCAAACTTATTCTCTTCATCCATACCATTCTCATCCTTTGGTCACAGATTTAAAACAAACCACCCTTGTGACAATGCTTTTTCATTTTGGTGTTGTCATGAAAGCAAATTCAATTAAATCACACTAATTCTGAGCAGACAGGATGAAGAAGTGAAGGAAAGGGACTGAAAAGGTAAAGAAGGGATTGATTCCTTGCCCTGCTCTCACCAAAATCCCAGCAGCATGTGATCATTAGGAGAGTCAGGATCAATCAGAGATGATCAATCAAAGATAGAAAAGTCACAACTAGTTCATAGGGAAAGCCCTATGCAATGAAAAGCCAGTAATAACACTTCCTTGAGCCTGTAGTCATGTTCTAGGCCAGGGTCTCTTCACTGAGCGGGTCATGACCTCTCCAGAGGTCACCAAAAGTAATCATGGGGTTGTGAAGCATTGACAATTTATTAGTCACTGTAAACAAAATCTTGCCTTTCCACTCCCATTATATCAGTCACCTTCAAGGCCAAGTGTCAGTCTATCATCAGTACCTCAAAACCTATGCACAGATAATTCTTGCTGGCTTGTCACTGTTACTATACATAGGTGTTTTCCTGCTGGTTTATAGGAAATGCAAAGGTTTCCTGGCATCCTGCTTTCCTTTTACTTCGCAGAAGCTGCACTGGGATTCCAATAACACCGATAACACGGCACAGAGACATCTCTGGGAGTTCAAGTGCACTGATGAGGCATCATCCCAGAAGGGAATAAACATGAAATAATGTGACACGTGGACAGGCTACGGTGAATAATATAAGGTAGGTATACAACTTCATGAAATCCCAGAGTGAGGCAGGATGCAAAAAAAGTTGCAGCCAACAAGGGATGGCAAACTGCCTGCTCTGAGTATGCCTGAGGAAAGAAAAATGTGCCTTTCCAGGATGATCAGCAAATCCCCACCTCATCTTTGCAATTGGGTTCCTGTTGCTGCTGCCAAAGACAGGAGGGAGGACTGGAAAGAGGGGAAGGAGGCATTTCCTGGCAACAATAGCTCTTCCTCTGAAACTCTTTTCTGGCTGTCTTCCCTGGCCTGGGCCCGAGATTCATGGTATCCCCCTCACTAGGAGCAGGACCTCTTCCAGTTATCTGCCAGTTCTTGGGAACTTGAGAAGAGAGTAGGGATAGAGTAGAGATGTGAAACATTGGTGTTAAGGGTGGGCTGTCACACCAAACGGAAGAGGGAGTGGGGAACAGGTACTGAGATGGGAACACGGACCCTGTACTCCTGAGGAAGAGATGAGGGGGTTCCAGGAGTGAGGAGCTCCTGTGAGGAAAGAAAGAGGAGGCATGGCCTCACTCAGCTTCCCTGAAGCTTCCTGATCTCTTGGCACCTTTCTCTACTCCTCCCCTACACTTACTACTTCTCCTCTAACTGCACTCGGCCATAGCTGCATACATCTTTTCCGAGTTTATCTGTTCAGGCCCGCAGGTGGGGGAGGCTCACCCCAAGCCCATGCAGTTTGGTTCCTGTTCCCATTGGCCCACACGGACCAACACCTGCACTGGCTTCACTTTGATCTGTCACACTTTCCCATGCACTGTACTTACTTCTCTGAAGGGCAACAAGAGATTTTTGCCTTACAGAAAGGGTATCTTGAGCAGGTACCATCTAGTTCCTAGAACACAATACTTCTTTGCCTTCCCATTTGCTTTTGCTGTCTGTCTTCTAATTGTCACTTTCACCCAGTCTGTCACCCTGTTGCTTTGTGGGTACCCAAGGTAAGACACCTTGATGTTTAATCATTTGCTGCAGCGTACAATAGCTAATTGTCTCAGCAGAGTATGTCAGCTACGTGTTACCTTGCAAAACACATCTCCAGATACCTTATCACAGTTCTTGGGTGCACTCCAAACAGCCCACTCCAGCAGAATAACAATGAGCAGAAAACAGGCACAGCCAGATAGTGCCAATTTGAAATGTCAGCATCAAAGGAACCAACGAGCCGAGAACACTGCACAAATACACCAGTCTTAGTCTAACAAGCAAATTCCCTTACGAACCAATCACAAAAGGCAATGGTCCAAACTGCAGTGTAAAAGAGATCGTAAAGAGTTGGCACTAGACTCTCAGCAGTTTTTTGGACTGAAATCAGAGACTATAAATGTCTAGAGTATTAGGTGGCAAGCACTCCATCTGAACAGGCAAGGCCAAGATTTGTACTGGGATGACTTTATATGGTCTGTTGTAAGAGAGTGGGATGAAGAGGTACAAAGGAAAGCAGAGATTGGGTTGAGTAGCTCATTTGGTCCCTTGCAGCTCTGGTAGGGACCAGGAAGTTATCATACAACATGGTGTAGCCAGAAAGAGGGTGGAAACAAGGCCTACAGCAACAAAAACTAATTAAACAAGGAGTCAATGGAGAGTCAATTAAGACAAGAGTCCCACAGCAGACTATATGCGAGCTACACTACATCTAGCAAATAAATGTTTGCCCAACGCTTATTGCCTCAAAGGTAATAGGAAGTGCTGGAGGTGGAATCAGGGTGTGCCTTGAATGGTAGCTGCAGCTTTATCACTCTGTTGATGTTTCTTTATCAAAATAGTGATATGTAATTTTTGAAAGTTGGAATCACCTGAGTCCT
Source organism: Aptenodytes patagonicus (assembly GCF_965638725.1). Lineage (NCBI taxonomy): Eukaryota > Metazoa > Chordata > Aves > Sphenisciformes > Spheniscidae > Aptenodytes > Aptenodytes patagonicus. The sequence goes on along the minus strand of NC_134951.1, from coordinate 55,857,028 downwards.
GAGTAGGCAAGAGATGAAAATGTGGGTCTTGTGTACATCTCTGTGTCAATGTTCAAACCTAAGTTTTGCTCTTATGAAGATAACGTCGGAGCTGATTCATATCTTGCACCAATAATTAGAGATGACCAGTTTCTTTATTTCAGCTTCAGTTTCCAATGTGGATTACATTCACATTGAATTAGGTGAAAATATCATTTGGGAATATATACATTGTATCATTGTAACTTACATACAGTATCATAAAAAATAAGTCATACTTTAAAACACATGCTCACTTTAGTGGATACCAGGTAGCTGTAGATAGTAGGAACCATATGTAAGAAACTGTGTTGAGATGACTTCAAGGAGATATGTCCATGACACTTTAATTATAAAAACACTTTTTAACAATGGTAATGGCTTCTTTAAACAAGAAACACTATCTGGTTACAGAAGAACCTGCAATGCAAAATTCATATCTCAAGATGTTTCGAATAAGCATTGAAAGCTAATATTTTGTTTCAGCCTAAGTGTGGACTCTGATGCCTTTCTTTCAATAAGCTAAATTTTTAAACTTTGGAAACTTAATCTCAAAATTAAATGTAAGGACAAGCAAAAACATACTAGAGGAGGTTTTCAAATGTTGGAATGTATACTCAAATCACTGAAATGTATATTTCTGAATCTCTTAGGATCAAAAGATAATCTGTCATTCACATTTGAGCATTGGTTGGTAATACATAGAATCTGTGATTACAGTAATTAATATGGATTAATACAATATTCATTGAATTTCTAAAGCACTAACTCTGAAAAAAAGGTTCCATACTATCTTATATTTATCAGTAAATTTGCCATAAAGCAGACTAAAAAGATAAAAGAAGGTATTTTCAGCCTGTATGACCAAGATTAAGGAAATTACAATATATGTCTGCTTTTCCCCCAAAATTAACATTGACTATAAATTAGGGTCAGTCTTCCATAATGTAGCAAATTAAAGTGCTGCACGGATGTAAGAGTGACCCACAGGTTCATAAGTTTTTAAGACCAGAAAAATCATTGAAATGATCTTGTCTGACATCCGCTATAATACAGACCATAAAATCTCATCCTGTTTCTTTCCTTCATGTTATTAACATGCCTTACTTTAAAGCATTCCAATAAATAGTAGAACATTTCTATAAAACTCTTCAACCCCTTTTAAAATCATTATTTTTTTGCATGAAGTAGGCTGAGGTCTAAACATTAGACTGTAGGGAAAGTTTGTGCTATTTATAACCTTCACTGAAAGTGCTATAATGGTATCTCTCATTCCAGACCTTGCCTGCAGGTTTGATGTAATTGCACAGGTCTTTCTGTCATTAAACTAATGAGTTTGAGTTTGCAAAAGCATGTTTTATGACAGGCAATGAGGCATCACGCCTGATTAGGAGTTGATTTCTTAATAAGGAAGCGTTCTTTTTCTTCTTGTGCTTCTAATGGCATTAGGATTTCAATGTTAGGGCCAAGCTTAACAATTTACTGTGTGGTTTTACAGGACTCTGTAATTTGAGAAAAAGACACTTCCTTTCTAATGAAGACTATCACAACCTCTTTCATTAGCTGGACCACAGGAACCATCCTCATAGATATGAAAAGGAAAGTTACAGCTCTACCAATGCAAAGCTTCCAAAGTCTCTGAAACAGAACATCAAAACCTCATAAAAATCATGAGGCTTTAATATACAATAATTATTGGAATATTTGTATTTGTTTTCTCGAAAATTCTGACAGCCAAGTTTGACAAGTTGCATGGGTGGAAATTGTTTTTGAGTGGTGCTCTAAATAGACATTCCTACCTGATCTAGAGAGCAAGCTAAGGTACTACTAGGTCTAATTGTTATTCTTATACTTTCTAGATCTGTTTATAGAGTGGATTTTAAGTCCCACAGGTGAGGGCTTCTTTTAAGATGTGTACATACAGTAATCCTAGTAACAGTCTCTGTTCAAAGATGCTCAGTGCTCTTCTGTTTCTGTGCATTATGTAAATGTAAAAAAATTGATGTCTGTCAGTCCTGTCATGATCTCACTTTCTCTTCAGCAAATGCTCAGAGATTGAGAATAAGTCAAATGCAAAGAAATTAAATCAGATTTTTCTATGCTGACACTTTTTTCTTTTTTTTTGTTTCAGGGAAAAAATTATAAATGTTTTTTAAAATATCCTCTCATTGAATAAGAAATTGGAATCTGAGGAACATCAGAAAAAAATCAGCAAGTCTAGAACACAAAAAAACTTGTTCATACAATACTGGTAACGTCATCAATAATATGGTATTTGTTTCAGAGACTTTTGCTGGAGGGATTATCAGAAGCCTACTACAGCAGGGTAGCTCTTCAAACAGCCTGCAGCTCTTTAAAGCTGACACGAGCTGTAGTTGACACTAGCTGTAGCTGACGCTACTGCTAACAGTTAGCTTGAGAAGGTCAAGATAAATGATCTCTTCAGATAAGTGCCCACACATTAGGTGCGTATCAATATGAACACTACAGATTACACATGCTAAGATATAATACTATTTTTATCACCATGGGAGGAGGAAAAGCAGTACAGGAAGCCAGACCCCATACTGACTTTGTTAGCCTTCTCAAAGGTCTCTAAACCTTCCATTCTTTGCAAAACTTTTTCTTTTTTTATTTTTTTGATTCCACAGTCTCTGTTTATCTTGTCAACGGACAGAAAGTTTCCTAATGGAAAGTAATTTCTTTTCCCTGCTAGCTTTCTTGATTAAGCTTTTGCTACAATGGCTCTCAATTTCTCTCCTAAGCAAGACTCTCTGGTAGCCTTAGTAAAAACGTTAAACAATGCTTTGTGCAGACACTAATTTTAAGGAGTTCTTATCTCTAGTTTCTCTATAAAGGAGCATAACCAGACCACTTCCTGATCCTATGAGCTCTATTTAGTAGGCCTTCGTTCCTGTCATGGTTGTATTTCTCTTGTGAAATTACAGTAAGAGGTACTGAAGTGCCTATTTTAGCAGTCATGTCCCGACAGCCATGCTATCTGTGGAGGGAGCTCTTCTGAAATGTTGTCTGCTGTATATCAAGATATATACGAAATCCTTCTGTCTTTTGGGCTAATTTGGAAAGCAATGAGAACCTTCAAATATTTGGATCCAGCTGTCACCACTCACGCAGGGTGACCTCACTGTGCTAGGCAGAGTTATATTAAGAGCTATTCTGAGCTAGCTCCAAATGAGATGATACGTCTACATGACACAAGTCAGAGTTTGTAGAAAGAGAGAAAAAAAATTCATTAGGGTAACTAGTAGAGCTGGAAAAAATAGATAAGCTTTCATGCAACCAAAAACTTTCTCTTAATAGAGTCAGCATACTTCAAAGCTAAATACAGGCTGAAAAATTGCTCTCAGCTTAATAATATATGTTAATTGGTTAGACTGTGAGACAAGGTAGCTGGTACCTTGTAAAGCAGAAGACTGTTTCAAATGGAGAGAGACATTAAACTGTTTATCTTGCTATCAGAAAGAGAATGGGAGAGAGTATTTATAACCTGTGAACTCTAAGATACCAGCATGGACATGTAAGAGAGAGGATAGTATGTTTTAAAAATGTTACTTTTACTGAACCCATGATTATTATTTTCTTATTGGCCTGTTAATTACAGAGGTAAAATCATGCTTTAGCCAGGTTGCAGTACGTTTGGTTTAGGATACAGTAATTGATAGACTGGCTTCAACTGGTAGAATCATAGAATCATAGAATCATTAAGGTTGGAAAAGACCTCTAAGATCATCGAGTCCAACCGTCAACCCAATACCACCACGCCCACTAAACCATGTCCCTAAGTGCCACATCTACACGTCTTTTAAATGTTTCCAGGGATGGGGACTAAACCACTTCCCTGGGCAGCCTCTTCCAATGTTTAACCACTCTTTCAGTAAAGACATTTTTCCTCACGTCCAATCTAAACCTCCCCTGGCACAACTTGAGGCCATTTCCTCTCGTCCTATCGCTTGTTACTTGGGAGAAGAGACCGACACCCACCTCGCTACAACCTCCTTTCAGGTAGTTGTAGAGAGCGATGAGGTCTCCCCTCAGCCTCCTTTTCTCCGGGCTAAACAACCCCAGTTCCCTCAGCTGCTCCTCAGAAGACTTGTTCTCCAGACCCTTCACCAGCCTCGTTGCCCTTCTCTGGACATGCTCCAGCACCTCAACGTCCTTCTTGTAGTGAGGGGCCCAAAACTGAACACAGTATTCGAGGTGCAGCCTCACCAGTGCCGAGTACAGGGGCACAATCACTTCCCTACTCCTGCTGGCCACACGATTTCTGATACAGGCCAGGAGGCCATTGGCCTTCTTGGCCACCTGGGCACACCACCGGCTCATGTTCAGCCGGCTGTCAACCAACACCCCCAGGTCCTTTTCCACCAGGCAACTTTCCAGCCACTCTTCCCCAAGCCAGTAGCGCTGCATGGGGTTGTTGTGGCCGAAGTGCAGGACCCGGCACTTGGCCTTGTTGAACCTCATACAGTTGGCCTCGACCCATCGATCCAGCCTGTCCAGGTCCCTCTGCAGAGCCTTCCTACCCTCGAGCAGATCAACACTCCCACCCAACTTGGTGTCGTCTGCAAACTTCCTGAGGGTGCACTCGATCCCCTCATCCAGATCATCGATAAAGATATTGAACAAGACCGGCCCCAGTACTGAGCCCTGGGGAACACACTTGTGACCGGCTGCCAACTGTACTTAACTCCATTCACCACAACTCTCTGGGCCCGGCCGTCCAGCCAGTTTTTGACCCAGCACAGAGTACACCTGTCTAAGCCGTGAGCCGCCAGCTTCTCTAGGAGAATGCTGTGGGAGACGGTGTCAAAGGCCTTACTGAAGTCGAGGTAGACGAAATCCTTTGTTTTGACTTAGGTTGTATATTAAGATGTGAGCTGGAATGGATGGACTGATTGTCCTTGCAGATGTTGAACAGTAGTGACATAAATTTGCTCTACTGTTGGCAAGTTATTCATTTTCACCACCATTAGAGCTTTATCTTTTGATAGGAAGCCTTCACTGATCTAGTATTCAAACATGCACATGAGACTGTATCTTTGTCAAGGCCATTATCAATGCACTGAGTGATATTTAGATTTGACCAGTAAATTACTTTCCTGAGTGGAGCTCAGTTTCTTTGACAAATGGGCTCTTCAACAAATGGTGGTTGGCAATGTAAGAGGAGGCATTTGTTTAAGTCATGCAGATGACTGAATAGGGCATAGGCCTGAAATTCATCCACTCCGATACATATTTACTTGGTTGCAGGAGTGCTCAGGGATTTTCTAAGTAGTTGAACATACATTAAAGGATCAGTCCAATGATTTTTCAGTTCAGCTCAGGTGTTGTGAAGACCAGTTTTTACTTTGCCATTCTTAAGGTAATTGGTTTGCAGAGTTAGTTCATCTATTCTACATGGCTCTCTGCAATGACGAATCTGCTGCTTTTCCTGTCACTTATTGCTTGTTTGATGTTCTATAACTTTCATGGAGCTGATACATAAACTCATCTGCAGTGACAGTGAAGGATTATTCTCTCTCTCTTGGATCACTAGGAAGCTTCTTTATGCTTATGCTTTCTTTTCCGTCAGTCATATCTATATTTCTTAAGAAGCTCTGCCACAATTTCCATCTTTCCTTCATTAATAAAGAAGCCAATCCTTCACCAAATGGTAAAACCATCACAGCTGGGATCTTCAGCAAGAGGATACACCTGAGTCACCTGTTTATATTTTTCATCTTGATGAGCTATTTCTGGCTGCAGGCACACAATTCATACTCTAGCTTCTTGAGATGCACACTGGAAGCAGTGTGACAAAAAGATCGCACATTTCTAGCAGTGGTTTTGTATTTCCTATTATGGTGTTAAATTACTTAACATGATCTCTGCAGCTTACCTTTTTAAAATTTAAGTGGCTAGGAAAAATTACTATGTGTGGTGTTAGAGCTGCTTTTATATTTATAGTGACTGACCAATACAAACCGAGACAAGAGACAATGACTAAAGGATTCTTTTTAATGCAGTCCAGCAGTGTTATTGCTGTTAAGCCTCACACAAAATGTGTCGGTATTCTCATTTCCATTTTCTGCTATTGAAAGATTTGGGTTACAGAATAAGTTTATATGTCAGTCACCTGCCTGCATTTCAGCTAGTTACCATACTTCATTATTTGCTTTTAGCAACTGTTAATACTACAGCTGTGAAATTGCTAATGTTCAACCTTCCTTTATTATTAAGACACAACGGTTTTTAAGATTAAACTTTTCAGGCGAGGCCTCCAGGCAGTCATGATGTGAGATACTGCTACCATCTTTTGACAGGATTTCACTAATTGCTGTAGGAGTTATGAAGGATGCATTAACAACAACACTGGATTTGACAAAGGTTATACTGCTATACTGGTTGTGAGTACTCCAATAACTAGCTTAATTTGTGATGTTAATTTTCCATTTGTGTACTTCTTATTGACATAGCACCTGATTCTGTAATTAGGACAGCTTGAGGATGCTTTTTGTCACTGAAAGCAGACTGATCCTTCAAAGTATTGTTTTATCAGTGTAAGCCTTCATGAAAGACCTTTTACACAGTATTGCCAACTTGATTAACTAGGTATAACTTTTGTTACCAGTAGTAGGCATGTATCAAAATTTCCAGATTTATTAAATTTGTCATAAACTTCAGTACAAACTCCTCAACAGTGAGACCTCCATTAGTGCTAGTATAATAGCACTAATAAACCCCACTTTTCCCTCCTAAGCAACACCAAAGAACAAACCACCAGCGATATTCATAGTTAACCTTGTGGTTTTCCAGAAAGTTTGTTAGAGGCATCTGACTATACACCAATGAGAGCTTGTATAGATATGTGAGCCACTGTAGCCGTCACTGCTTTCATCCCTTTCCTTCCTGGGCATAAATGTTCTTTCAGTTGATCGACACTACCATGGGTTAACTCATGACTACAATAAAAATGCCTATACAATAGCTTTCTATGATGTGATGATATTATGGCATCGCTAGATGGAATTTGAAATGAAAACCCTTTGGGTGTTTTACCTTCTGGAAGCTGTAACACTTCTTTTTTGGTGTGTTGATCTAGGACCTGACCTACAAGAGTGGGAAGAGTAATAAGACTTTCATAAGATAGCAAGTGACGAAGATGAGTGCAAAATTGAACCGACAAGCTTTAAGGTGGTAATGTTCTTGTGTGCACTGGTGACAGCTGGTTGGAAGATTTGTGCTGAAAAGAAGTGGTTTTCCAGCTAGAAAGTATTTGATAAAAGAGAAAAAAAAATCTGGTTTTGGCATCTATGTTTGAAACTAATCACATTCTCCAAGAGAATAAAATAGGTTGCTCTTTTCAATAAGAAGACATATGCCTGTGTTAATAAAAATGTAGACTAGGAAATTGTAGTCTAAATATTCTGAAAGCCTACTTCATAGGGTAAAGAATTTGGAAAAGCCTCCTAACAAAGGTAGTGACAAGCACTAAATGAGCTAGTTACTGACTACACCAAGATATGTAAACAGGACTGATAAAAAGGGAAAAGTATCTGGTAGAAGAAGCATCTACAAGGACTTCAGATTTCCAAGTATCTTCTAAACAAGATGGTTGATATGGTCCCTGATTCACCATGTATATTTTTAATAAACATGGTCTATCTATCGTCTCTATTTAGGTTTTTATTCTATTCAGATCCTTTTGGTATCTAGCTAAATAATATGGTTATCATATACAATGCATACACATAAAAAAATCACGTTTCTACATTTATGGGTGTTGCCCCAGGGATTTTGAGGGCCAGCTGTTGAATGAGGAGAGTTAATGCAGTGACTCATGAAAATGGAAGGGGTCAAAGCTTACCTTTTCCACTTCCATGCAGTCTGGAGACATCAAAACAAGAACAATTCAATAAAGTGAAAGGCTATGTGTTTTACCAAGGCAAATTTTGCTCTACAATAAAAATGATCCTCCAATCAGTGTTTTCAAGTCTGAAAATGTCAACTCTATAGCCACAATAAAAAAAAACCACCATGAAACACCTGAATTAAATTTGGGGAAATCTGAAAAATTTCTATAAACATTTGTTATACAACAATTAAAATTAAAATGACAAGTTATTCAAGATGAGCCTTGTATTTTGCTCTAATCTGAATATGAAGAAATCCTATGAAAAGGTGTTAGAACAACTTACTTCAACCTAATTTTATGAGACACCTTCTATCTTTGTCAGTGTACCCGTTAGTTATGCAGTAGTACAGGAATTTCTAGCTGTTTATTCTTCTAGATCTTTATCAGTCTATAAGTTTGTACTGTATAAAAAAATTACTTATTACCATGCTTCTGCATCTCATGTATATATCCTGGAGAAGAAGGACACATATCCCAGATTTGAGTGTATGCTGATACTGTAATTAACTTAAAGTATTTATTAAAGTTCTGTGTTCTCTGTAGACCATCACATTTTACAGGTGCGTTAGAGGTAAATATGCAGCATTGTCAAAGTGCAATCTCCTTTAAGTAGCAGGAATTAACCTTGAAGTATCACAGAAATGATAACTTCTCCAAGGAGAAGATGGCATTTTTCATTCTACTCTGTTCTTACCTTGAGAGTGTTGAAAGAACTTACTTTTTGTTGCCTGAAAGGACAATACACTGTTCACACATTATACATTAAAATGACTGAAAAGGAAGAGGAAAAAGACAAGATGATAAAATGATCAGATCTGTTATCGAGGACTATTTGTGGATGGCACTTTTAACTATGCATTCAGAAATAAATTAGACCAGGAGGCTGAACATAACCAGACATCTCAGGTTATTTCTGAACTGCTGCTTGCTTAATATCTTTGGAAGACAAGCCCTTTGGGGCAGACTATATTTCTCAATACATCTGAATACTGTGGAAATCACAATATGCAACAAGCATAATAAGAATCTTAACGGATTAATAAGATTGGAGTGTCTAGAACAAGGTGAAGGAAAGACAGAAAAGTTCCCATGAACCTTCAGTTGCCAATCAACATACAGTTAAGAAACAAACATTTAAACATCTTCTTTAAGAATGCAAATTATATGAATGCTTGTTAAATAGCTGAGGCATTTTATGTACGTGTTGTTATGGGATTTTTTTTCATTCTCGTCAAGCACAGACAGAAACAGAATGTATCTAAATGCCCACTGTGTCTATTTTTTACACATTCCATAAGACTGATGCTCACAATTACTGGGCATATTGAATTTCTTCAGGACATGCCTACTATTATTAGAATTTGCAGTGAGCACAGAGATAAATGTTTTTAGCAATGAAGTTTGTGAGCTAAACTACTGTACATCAGATCAAACATTCCTCCACTGTGATGGATGACTTCCCTTCAGCTCTAAACTTCTGAAGCTGTTCTGTTTATTTCATTTCAAGCTCACTTTAATCCACACTTGAAGGAGCCAAATCTATATTCAACGCTGAGACTGCTCTGCGTTCCTGTCAGATCTTTCCCTTTATTTTGTTACTGATGCTATTTAAAGGTTCTCTGCTAGAAAGCTTAGAATATAAAAATGTATACATGTTAATTTCACATTCTATATGCAATCTCTATAACAAAAAAGCAAATGTTTCAGTAGCTAATAACCACATAGCATGTCTTATGTTCCTCTGGCTAAGGATTTCTTTTGCCTTTGGTAAAATGGTACATTAGGTCATCAGATCAGGTTAGCAAGCAAATTTTCTTTACCTTTTACTGTCTCAAAAGTTAGCAAGTAAGAGAGAGGTTGTATTTGTATTAATGCCTTCCTTCTTTTCACCTCCAAATTCGAGCCAATTGGCCTCTATATATTCAGAGATGTCTGCAGAGCTTTCAGCATCAATAATAAATGGAAGCCCCTGTTTTTCAGTGTAAATCCTTTGAATCTGCTGCCAAGATGACACTAGGCCTGAAGAAATACTCATCTTCAGCTGATCATCCTATATCAAATGCAAAGTCTTGAGCACCAGCCAAAATTAAAATGTTTCCCTGTTGTGTTTATGTTTGGTAGCATTTGTGGAAGACACGATCGTAAGACCATAGAATTCAGTTTTCACCATCTTACCACTCCCGTCTGTAAGCTCATCAGTAAAAACTAAACAAAGGGGTATGCTTAGCAGCATGGTTCAAATCCTAAGCCACTGGCCTGGTGTTTTGGTCTCATAAGCATATTAGACAGCTTTATGGGATTTGCATTTAACAAAACTGTAAGGAGATTAATTACAGCTTCTTAAATCCCTGAAAAGTAATGTAAAATCAATTACTTTATTATTGGCTAGGCCAGACCACGTGGTAGCAGGCAGGACAAAAATCAAACAAGCACAGTACTTTAGCTCTCCATTACAGGTTCCCGTTACCAAAGACTTTTCAGATATGTGGAGATGATCATGAAATATGGGATAATGTTAACTAATCTTTAACAAGGGGACATTTTTTTAATTTAATGATGGCTAGACATAAGGCCTTTGTAGGACTACAGTGGTCTTTTGTACTTCACTAAAGACTGCTGAAAAATTCTGCAGATAATGAATAGAGGTCCAATGTTTTCTTCCTGCAGATAAACAGCCATGGATTTATCATTTGATAATCAATGCATAGTTCAGTGGGAACAATTCCATTTGTCTGCATCTAGTATAGTGTTTACACCGTACTATATTTCACAAGGCATTTTAGACAGTTCATCATGAAGAATCAGATGAGATTTTACTTCTGAAGTTTTTAAAACAAGATTGAAAATATTTGCTGAGTTTTTATCTAGGGATATGACTGCAAAACAAGTAAAAGTATAAACACCCTCCCCCCTTAAGTTTGTTTTTTTCATATGCCTGATGTCCTCCTTCTTCTACGATTTCTTTAGAACATAGGATATTTTATAGTGATTTAATACACATTTATTGAGAACACAGACTAAGGTCCTACTGGCCAGGAGTGCATGCAACCAAAACAGGAACAGGCTGAGCTGAGCTCTTCTCCCTTCCTTCTCCCAGGTTCAGATTATATCCCACAGCAGAAGGCCCACTCTGCATGGCAAATCACACGTAGCTAAGACATACGATGGTGCAAGTCTGCATGCATGGGATAAAGACACACACTTCCAGCTGCTGCAAAGCAGTATAAAGTCTCATTAGCTGGGAAGGAGGCAAAGAGCAGCTACAGTGCTGTGAAAGAACCAGTTTTGTGTGGATTGCTAGAGGGAAGATAATGGGGTGTAAATCTAATAAGCCCAAGACTGCTATTAGTATAATGTCTATTAAATTCTTTAGAGTTTTTCATGTTCAATAGTGACTCCAAATCCAAGTATTTTGCGACCCGTCAGGGAGCCTAATTCTTGGTGTAGAACATATACACTAACTGGAAAGGGAGTCCTGTTGTGCTTTATTTCATTTCATTATACAGTCCCAAAATATGTATTTGGAAAAGAACACTTTCAATTAATATTTTGAGTGAGGTGAGCTAGGTCCATGAACATTGCTACCACACATGTTCAAAGATGGTTGAGTTGTAATTGCACACTGTTCTGACCAATGAAAAATTATTCTCAAAGCTTCTCCAGCAATAGATATTCTAAATTATACCACCCTGATTAATATCAGCTTACATAGTTTTTTCTGCAGGAGAGGCAGGACATCATTACAGCAATTCAAAAATGCTGGAACTCATACTTGTTTACTAAGATAAACTTGTATTTTCTGGATGCATTGATGACATATGTCACGTTATTTTCTTGAATAGCATATTACTATCACTTCATAACAGCGCATGGATAAAGATAAGGTGAGATAATTGTAGGCAATGGGAATATAATGCCTCTTCACAGCAGTGAAGTCATAATATGGTGTAAATATATCCACTAGTAGAAGGCTCAACAAAAACAGTATTTAGTTTTAAAGGTGTAAAGGATGTTAAGCAATTCCTGAACCTTGCATAGATACACTGCACTGGCATGAATTCAGCCAAAATTAAAAAGGAAATAAATGAACATTATAATCAATGAAACTCATTGAATTAATTCATATCATTGTGTAATCCTTAGGTAACTTAGAGACATAAAATATAGATTCCTTCAGGAAACTCACACACCTCACTGTCTATTTCAAAGTAATTTTGTCTTCCAGTGTAAAAAAAAATCTTATAAAACAGTGCTGGCTCATCTTGAATCATGAGAGATTTTGTCTGGAAAAACAATAAAGCTAACCACAAAAGTAAATCTTGAAGAACAAAAATCCTGAAGAAGAAACACTTCCTGGGAAGTTCATTACGAAAAAAGAGACTGCGCTCTGCTTTTGTACGGAGCAATAGATTTTACCAGTTTGAAAAGCAGAGGAATGACTCGGTTCTGCAGCCGCTTCCAAGCGGGTCGGAGAGCATCCCCCTGCAGACTGTGGCTCTGTTGTGTATTAGGGACCAATGGAGACTCCATGAGCTCTCTCATGTGGACACCTCAAACGTTCTTTGATTGGGTCATTGGGAAAAAGATGGGTGTGAACAATTATGTAAGACCTTCTGGCAAAATAAATAAACCAGTTGTTTTTGCCTCTCCTCCATTTGCTTAAATCAAAATACTCAAATAGCAAAGCAGTGATTAGGGAGAGACTGCTCCTTCTGTCATAGGTCAGGAATGTGACTGTCTGCTTTTAAGATAAGGCTTGGCAAAATCATTTCTGGCCAGAGCCTTGGCACACTGAATTAGATAAGAATCTAATTGTGTCCTTTTTACAGCTGGTCTTCAAATACTTATTTGATGAGAGAACTCGGTGAAATTTCCCATTTGAGCCGCCAAGTGTCATAACAGTCTGAATATCTAAAAGTGATGTCTTGGAGTTAATAAAACCTTTGGGGGGGAAGAAAGAAAAAAAGAAATTTTAAAAAATGCTCTTAGATTACTCAGGTTTTGGTCATCTAATCATCTCCTGACTAATCCTCCATAAAGTTGAATTCTCAGTGGTTTCTTCCTACCCTTTTCCTGATTGGAAAGTTATATTCTTCCAGACAGGAAGCAGGAGCAATCTCATGTGACATACACAATCATTAACAAGCACAGCCAACACTTTGAAAAATGAGCAACAACAAAAGCACACTCTAAGGTTATGTACATTTTTCCTGTAAAATTATTCCCTCATTTCTAGCATATTTCTATGAAGGACAATATAGAAAGTGTTGAAAGAGATATATGATATCTGCTTAGATGAGAACATGCTGATAAGGAGTAGCACATGTCATGACAGAAGCATTTCTTCTCAGCTGATTACCTCCCATTCTTTCCAGTTTCTCCTCTTCAGCGTAATGCTGAAATGTGACTAAAGCAATAGCAGTGATTAAAATGTCAGAATGCTCCATCTTTCACTGTCCATCTTATTTTTATCATCTACTCAGGTACATACAGTTGTGGAGGGAAAATGGTAACTCACTGAAGTTATTACCCATTTAAAAGATAAGCATCGTGCTTTGCCGCTTACTCCATGTAAGGGTCTGTAAGTATAGAGAGAGAGAGAGACGAGGGAGTGTGTCAGTGCGTGTGTGTGCTTGTGTGCATGTGCATGTTATATACAGTGTAATCTTGTAATCATCAGAAGGCTTATTTTTGGTGGGATGGGTGACACTTCATATATATTTGGCAGCACAGCTTGCCTCCTTAGAAAACTGTTTGCAATGCTATTATTAAGCAGCATTAAGCACTGAATGATTCCGCCTAGCTGCAATATAAAACATTCATGAAAATTTCATAAGTCCTTTTTTGCAGCAGGCATGATAAGTAGATTCTGGGCAACTGCATTATGGCAGCATTTGCAATTTTATAGTTAAAAATATATTAGTACTTTAATTATTAATGCTAATACGCAGGGGTTTATAGCACTCTGATAAAATAGTCTCCAGAACAGGCAAGTTCTCGATGAGAAAAGGCAAAATATATCTGGAATAGAAATCATCACCCTCTTCTCCTTTGAAGAATGTAACTAATCTTCACTAAATTGAATTCATATAAGTTCTATGAATTCTTTCACAGTATATGGACTAGCTTGTCCTCCGTTCCTCCCCAAGACATACCTACCTGGGGAAGGAGACTAGAAGACTCAATCACCTATGGGAAGTCCAGGGAAGGACTGTTCATCCTGTGCCTTCACATAAGAGATCTGCAGTCTGCCTCCTTTTGTGAAGAGCGGAGTTCCTCTATTTCTTTGTCACTGTGAGTGCTGCTGAGAAAGGGTAGGATATGGTGGGACAGCATTTGCCCAAGTTTGCACATGACTTCAGGTTCATCCTGTAAAAGGGCATCTGATCTTTCTGTCTGGTGACTACAAGGTAGGCAGATGCCATTTTAAGGACTTCCATTAGCTCAGGGAATACAAAAACAAGGATCCGAGCTACATTCAGGCTGTGAGTCACTTAGACATGAGTAGAGCCTTGACCATGGGGTGTGCAGACAGGCGTAGGAGAGTCTTTTCCTGCTGTCTAGCTCCTCCTGTATCTCAGAGCAGCAGTCATCAGCGAATAATGATTAACTAGATGATTCTACCACGATTATATATTTTAGTATACAGCTGTTATTTGGAAGTAAAACCAACTCTCTAACCATTATTTGGATTTCTATGGCCCAGAGATGCCCTTGCATAGCATCATTTACAATAGTTTTAAAGACAATATCTGTAATATGTAGACACACCAAAAATAATTTCTCCTGCAATGTTTTCAATGGAAACAGCAGCCAGTGTACTAGGATCACTGACTACAACTGCTGTCTCTCTTTCACTGTTATTTTGCAGTCTTCTCTGTGTCTACCCGATACCTCTTGCTTTTTAGACTTTAGACTATAGTCTTTTAGACTATAGCCTTTGTGGGGCACACTGTCTTCTTGTTAAGCATTCATAAAGACTACTTCTATGCTAGCGAATAAAATGGTATTGGGCCTACTCTCCAGTCTTCAGGCAGGAAGATGCAGCAGGACTCCCACCTATACACCCGAGCTTTCTCCCTTCCCAGGACAGTCTTACCTCACTATACTGTCATTAGGAATCATCCCTGACTTGTGCCATCCCCTACAGTAGCCCCAGCCAATGTCTCGGCAATCACGACATGGCACAAGCCAAAACCCCATGTAAGGGAGTGTGCTGATGACTCAATAGCTGTGGAAGAGCGTTCAAACCTGAGTCTGTTTAGATGCAGCCACAGGTGCTTCTACAGCACTGTGGGGTCCTGACACGCATTTTGGCTTCTTTAACCTGCAGTGAAAGTATTATCAAGGTTTAAAAGAAGCTCTGGTCACTAGTAAGCAAGTCAGAAGTCCCTGCTGCTTCATCGCTAGGCTCTGCATCTGTGTTTTGGGGCAGAAAGATTATGTAAAAGGCAAATCAGATGTTCGTAGTTAATTTTTCCAGTGATTCAAGAGTCCTACAGTCCCTGAATAGTTTGTTGTACTTGTATTACCGCTTTACCTTGATACATAGCCTGTGCCTCTACCTATCTAGTCTGCACTCATCACAGCTATTTCTGACCACATTTTTACTGGAGGCAAGATACCAATATCTTTCTTATTTTCTTTATTTCCCATGGAAAAAAATTCCTTGAGTCAAACTGAATGCCAGTTAGACAAATTAGCATCTCTTTCCCATGGATAGTCAATAAAACTCCATTATCAAAATAGCATGCAGTTTTATGAAGTTCTTTGACATCTCTAAATCATGGAAGGCTAATTATTATGGATAATTCAGATATGATTGTGAAATTTGGGATCTTTATTCTATCTGAATCAGAAATCTCAGATTCTCTATTCATTTGTCTTGGGTGGAATTTTACCCATGTTAAGTGAAAAATGAGGCAGTCGCACAGGTCATTATCTCCCAGCCATATACTAGATTATAAGAAATAGAAAATATGCCATTTTCAAAAGCCAGCTTAATGAGCAATTGAAGCAACTTGGCAAACTTGGCAAAAGTTGAGATGAAGTCTCTTTCTTACTGATGACTTGTAAACCAAGGTGGAGTTCTTTCCTTTTAAACATACACCTTTATTCAAACAGCAATACAGTGTTGTGATCAGTGTTATGAGGGTCCAATCAGAAGATCACAGTGATTGCTTCCAGTTTTCCATTAATTTATTTAAGATCAGTCAAAATGCCAGAGTCTAAAAGTTATTATAAGAAGCTGGTTGATCAATCTAAAAAATATTGAAAGTTCAATTAATGCAAAGATTATACCTATAAAACTGTACAAACATAGACTGTTCATCAGAATTGAAAGATAGGGGTTTTTGTCAGACAAAAATTTGTACAAATTTGAAGTGATTTTCTATTCTCTGCTCTCATGCCACTTTGATTATCTTATACCTTTAAATGTTCCTAATTTTACTGGCACAAAGAGTTGTGGAAAAAAGAGTTATAAAGCTATACTCAGCAGTTTTTGTTAAAACACATTCTAACATGCACTTTTGTACTCAGAAACACATGTTCTTCAAGGTTTTACACAATCTTTTCATGAAGGAAAAGAAACTCTGTGATTTATCACCCAGTCAAAAAACTGGGTGATTTGCATCACCCAGTGTGCAAAACTGAGTTGCACACCTAGCAAGATGAATATTTATGAACTTTTCACTGTCTAGATCCTCATCCTGTACTGAATGCAGTGAAAACACACTGACTTACACCAGCTGAGAATCTTTCCTTAATACAGGAAATCTTATCAAAGATATTTTGCAAGCAATAAAGAAACTAAAGCCGAATTTTTCATTCTGAAATATTCAGTCAGCTCCATTAGTAATATACCTATAGATATCACAGAAGTCTAATCTGATGGAGCTGTTATAACTCTTTTAACACCACAGGTTTTACCATTTCCTGCTCAAAAGTAATACCATCTAAAGCAAGAACTTTGTTTCTGAATCCAAATAAGACTGTACAATGTGTTGAGGAAACCTGTTGTGTTTAGCTAACAGGTCTCAAAAGAATAGGAATTGGGGGTAAGAGTGAAAAATAAAATAACTTGCTTAGGAAGGAAATAAAGAAATATTTTTATTTAGTTGGTTTTGAAAGTAGTTGATGTGGTTTAGGTCAGCTGCAATTTAGTGGCAGCTTTCTCTCTTTAGTATCTAAATATTCAGATATCAGCAATATTTTAACTGAATGAAATGGTTGTAATTCTACTTAGCCAATTTTTAATCGATTTAACTTTAAATGGGCATTCCAGATTTCATTTTTTACTGCTCTGCATATTGGTAAACAGACTAACATTTGAAATACTGTCAAATCCAATACATGGCTCTATTGAGAAGGTTTTTTTTCTTCAGTCCTGAAATGCACCTTTGAATACAAGGAGCTGAATAAGGGCAAGCACCAATCAGTCTCACTTACAAAGATAATGCTGAACACAAAACCCCCTTAGTAAAAAGAAAGAAACAATTTGCAGCAAAATATATTTGTTCCTGAAGAACCAGACAAAAAAAAGATAGGCCATTGTAGTCAAAACTCTGTAACAGTTGTCTAAATTGTATAAACCCTTATTTCTAAAAAACCCAGGAGGCAAGGGGGAAATCAAATGAAATTCTGCCTCTTTCAAAAGAGGAAATTATGCCTGACATATGTCAAAATTCCATCCCAAGAAATATAGTGGGATGGATTATAAGAGAAATGATCTCTCCACTTTTGCAGCCAATTGGTGTTGGCTCCAGCTCAGGTATGTGACAGGAGGTCACAAACTTGAATTGCCCTGCTAAAGTGCTGACTTGATAGAAAAAGCTAAACTTCAGTTGTTGCCAAACTGTTTCCTCCAGGTAACAGCCATTTATCTATTTGCATGCTCTGCACACTCTCTCTTCTGTAAAGCTCTGCACTTGTGTCTGTATTGCCATAAACTACAGCCAAGGGACACCGGTTAATAGATTGATTTATGTTGAAAGCGTTAACTCGTAAAGAATTGATATACAGGCCTCATCATTTTATTTTTTCCGATACATATTGCAGCATGCTAATCATAATTCCTATGAAAGCAATCTTTATTTACAATTAAATTGTTACTTGGATATAAAAAATACACAGCACAAGACCTTTCCTTGGTCTTTTAAAAAATGTCTTGGGAGAACAATACCTGACCATAAGTTAAATACAGCTTCTTTAAACAATCCAACTTATGAGACTTTGCTTTCATAACTGATTAAGCAATGAACAGTCTGGATGCTTTGCGGGTAAGAATGTACAATGTTTTCTTTTGTTGGCAAGTATATTTTATAAAGATCAAATGTCTGGACTGAAGGGAAAAAAGAACGAAGGGAAAGTAAAGCAGAATGTCATCAGGAAGGGTCTAACTAAAGCATTTGATTTGCTTCCTTCTTTTATTTGTTTTTTTTAAAATCTTAAATAAAGTCTGAAACTCTGAGCTAAGAAGAGTTTTTTGTGAAACCAGGTTTTACAGGCTAATTGGTCACTCATTTCTTAATACATTAATGATATAAACACGGAGCGACTAAAAGATTTCTTATATCCATAAATTTTGAAAAAATGGGACACAATATCAAGCAAAGTATCTTTAAAGACGTTTATCTCAGAGGGTCTTCAAGATAGGTCTCATTACTGTTTGAAAGTTCTGCTTATACAGAAACATTAGAGAGGATATTGCTTGTCACTGAGCTAATGTTTATGCCCAAGCCAGATATACACAACCCCTTCACCAAACGTTTCTCTGACAGTGAAAGACGGCTACGTTACTACACAACTGAGGCTATGCAAAGTTTTACACTAACAGCAATGGAAACTTACTTTTAGAAAAAGCAGTCAAAGCTGCCGTACGTGGGGTATGGGTACCCTGGTAATGTCTAGCTACACGTGACACTTTATCTCCTTGTAAAGAGGGATCTTCCTGCGGGGGGGGGGGGGGGGGGAGAAGAAACATTTTAGATGGCTTTGATTTGCTTTTTGTGCTAAAACATAATAAATAAATAAAAAATGCTCACTGTTTTAATACAAATACCTCCATAACTATTCTCTCCATCCAAGGTTCTGTGCCCTCCCCAAAACCTCTAGCCTCAGTTTAGGGTTGCTTTCAGCTTAGGCTGACTGACCTTTCAAGGGCCATAGATCACAGCTACAATAATAACCCAAGGTAGGCTTGTGACTGACCTCTTTAGCAATATCGGGTTCTGGCTCATCAATTTCAGTTGAGATGTTCCTTATCTTCTGCTACCTTCCCACAACCCCTACTAGGTGGGGTTTTCTGCCTACTATTTGCTTCTTTTCCCTTCAATGCAATTCACTGATCTGCTTACATTCCTGCGTTGGCCGTGTTTCTGCTCCATTCACACAAGCCTCACTCCTGAAGAAAGCAAGCACTTGATAGACTATATTTCTGTACCTTGCAGGCTGGTCCAAAGACCTCCCCTTTAAATCCTTAGAGAGCCTTAATTTGGAGACATCTGATTTAGCTCTTCAGTCCTATCATGTCATCTCCAGAAAATTAGGGGAAAAAACAGATTCTGATTCTCTAGATGAGACCTCAATGTGGGAATGAAAACAAGTAACATGAAGCTGAACAGTTCTTTGGTCAGCAACCAAAACAAGAAAGCAATGATTATTCTGTGATGACCTCCTCTCCCTCCCCCTTCTTTAGCATTCATAGATACTGTGTTGGATTCGTGCCATGTTTTGTAATAGGCAATACAGTGTGTCTGCAAAGTGGGGATTATTAGCACAAGCCAAGCAATGCAGCGAATGCAGGATGCTAGCAACCATACATGTTACCAGCTGTGGCACCTCTCGAGGACAACCCTGAGTTGTGGTTCATTTGTACAAAAAGTTTCAAAAGAACTTTCCAACAGGAGGTGAAGTCTCTAGAAACAAAATTGCAACATTCCCTTACAACTCAAACTAATAACGGAGAGTGTCCGTTGAATGACCGTTAATAATGACTGCTAACAGTCTGAACAAATCATCACAATTCCAACTACACATAGGAATGGGCTGAGTGGAAATGCATATTCTGACAAAGCAGAAATATTTATAACTGAATTAACGGTATAACCCTATTTCGGCACAAGGGCCTAGAAAGGACAAACGTGTTTCCCACAACACAAAATAAAACAGCTTGCACGGAGTGGTTTAGTGCAACACTGAAAGCCAGGAAATTGGCCTCTTGAACCTCTCAAGCTTCGCATCAGCGAGGAGAGCACATGCTTAAATTCAGCAGCTGGCATGTGGCCATTCACACATAGCAAAGGGTAAGGCAGGTGCTGGGACCTCAGCACTGACACGCAAGGTTACTTCTGCAAGAAAGATAAAAATAATGCTATTTCCTAAATGATATAAGGAATTCCTGAACCATAATGAATTTGGTAAATCTAACAGCCGCCCCACGCTGTGATTAATAGAAAAGATGGAGAACCATGGGATTCACAAAATGCAGTCACCGTTTCTTTGTCTCATTTTTCTATCACTTTATTTAATAACACTGCAAATAAGAAGACAAACCCCAGTATTAAAAAAAATGGGGTGGGGAAGACAACAGCTGCCTGAAAAAGTCCAGCTGTGCAGCTCGGGTTCTGCTTTCAGGCATGTTTTGTGCAAAGTAAGTGAAACTGAAAGCTTGTAATAAAAGACCAGTGATCTGCAAGGTTTTGCAACTTGTTTTGTAGTTCATAGGAGGTTTGTTAAGACCATGCTGGCACAGATGAGAAACAGAAGTGAAAGCAGGGAGGAATTTGCATACAGAGTGCAGATTTCATTGTTCATGGCAAAGCTGCCCTTGATTTGCTTCAATCATTGTAACAATCAGCCCAGCCAACTGTTTACATGCTCTCCATTGTGCTAGTGTTGGCTAGGAAATGGCAGGCGCAATGAGATTTGCTTTCTGCTGGCACCCTGGGGAACAGCGGGAGTTCACACACTTGACAGACAGACAGACAGACAGGCAGACGGGCCCCTCTTTCCAAGAAACAAGAGAGTGGCTTGCTCGCTCTTGAACTGTGCTATTGTGGCAATGAGGCCAGGAGCATGTGTGGCTGAAAGCAGGGCGCACAGCACGGTTTAGGTTCCAGGGGAGAGAGGGTGAAGATTTAAGGAAAGTGTCGAGAACCGGCTCCGCAGAAGGATTTAAACAACTACCCCTCCATGCTCAACTGCTTGCACCTAAGCTACTCTTAAGTGACTTTTCCCAGAAAAAAACAGGTGAAGGACAAGGCAAAATGTATTCATACATAAGTCGCAATTGAAAAGGGTGTAAGAAAGGGATGAAACTCAAGCTGTACTAAGGAATATGTAAATAGTTGCCCTTTTCCTGTAAGAGGGACGGCAGTGTTGCTGCTGTCATAGCAACATAGTCACAGCTTTAAATATAATAAGCTCTCAAATTTAAATATAATCACAATCAAACAGAAGGCCCATGAAAGACAATCCCCCTGTTTCTCGCCTCTGCCCCCCACATGCATGGCAATCTTAATGGGTTTAGGCTGATAGGCTTTTCCTTGGCCCACCCTGGTCTGATTTTAAATGCATGGATGAAAACACTTCCCTAAGCTATTTGACAAACTTGCAAGAAAGGTTAAAACTGAACATTTCTTAAGTTGCGCAGTTTTACCCTTAGATCCGCTTTCTAGAACAAGAAAAGACGTCCCTGAGGAATAAAGGAAGGTTTAAAGTCTCATGATTGGAAAGTGTTTGTAAACCAATTTGTTTTTACAATTTGCATAGTTTAAAGAATAAAAAAATATCCTATGGCTGAGGATCATAGCCGAAATAGGTTTGGAGGGTTTCTTAATATTATTTTTTCTTTTCTTTTAAAGTCTTAATCACAACCACTATTATTAAGGCAAAGCCGAAACTTATTGCTGGGAGCACACACACAGCCAATACATTACTGCATACAGCAATCGGCAGTGGGCCACATTCAAATGCCTAAATTTCTCCTTCAAAATGTAGGTGAATTATGCTCCAAATCTTCACTGATTATTGGTGAAGAAATCTCAGTCGGCAGTAGTCTAACCCTTTCTTGTCAGCCTACCTGCTAGAATTATGTGATATGCACCCCTGAAAAACATACTCTGCACTCGAAGTAATTGGGGAAATATGATGACTAACCTACAGACTAGAAGAGCAAAGGAAGGGTTCCTCAGCCAAACAAAACAGAAAGGAATGTACACTTGAAAACAGAGAAGTAAGGCCGGTGCTATTGAAAGGCCGAATCCCCCAGTGAAACAAAATATCCAGGAATATAATTTAATAAGGTAGAAAGCAAAGTAAGCATTTTACACCTCTATTAAATTTTCCTTACAAGTTTTCTCTGCAAATACAGAAAAGACAAGAATGCCATTTCCTTTATATGGATTGTTAAAGTTTTGTTAGTTGTGATTTATTTGTACAGGTCTGACTAATTACTTGAAATGAAATGGCTATAGCAGGGAAATGATAAATTATCTAGTGTATAACACTGCTTAAAACCTAAACATGTGTTTATAGTTGCTGTTCTGGGATAGTTGCCAAAGGGACATTTTACTTAGCAAGTTATGTTAGAGTAAGTATTTTTTTCCTATAAACAACAAAAAAGTCTCCAAAAATAATAAGGTGGGGGGGAGGGGGAGGAATCTCATTTGCCTGCTGGCAGGAAGCACCAGGAATCAGATTTTCAAAGGAATTTCCATGCTGTTTTAATTAAAAATTCATTTCTTAATATCATCTGGGTAGAATTGTCAGAGAAAGTATATGCTACCTAGTATATAATCTAGCTATATGATAAAGAAGCAATTCCTCAGCATGTAAGGCTGTCACTGTCTGTAGTCAGTTGTAGTGCACAGAAGGAGGCTGTGCTTCAATTTTCAGAGTTTGTTGAAGAAGTAACTTACAGTTACACCACTGAGGACTAGTGAGTACAAATTATGTTCTTGAGAATTCTTTGAGATAAAGGAAAAGAACTGAAAATGCATAAATCTTGTTCTTGAAGATTCATTCTGTAACAGTAACCGTAATATACTTGAATGAAAGAGTCTTAATGATTGGAGAAAAAAAAAGCCTGAAGTCCACTATGTAACATTTATCATTAAAAAACTTTACTTCATGAAGGTCTTTATGACATAAAGACAGACATTTACTTGAAAAGAAATAATAACAAAAAACAACATTTAAAAGTCATTGAATTAGAAGCCCACAGCAAATCTAAACGCCATCAAGGTACAAAAAGAATAAAAGGCATTCCACAAAACCAGAAGTAATATTCAACTGAAGAAAATGGAAAAGAGATTAAAGTTCAGCAGGTTAAATGTAAAACATAATAAGGCCAGCCAGAAAATATTTTTCTGAGCAACTTGCTAAAGGCATAAAAACTATTAATAAAAACATTTTGAAAACTTCAGGCGTAGGAAGCCTGCTGAGAGCCAGTAGGGCCAACAGATAATTGAGTTGAAAAAGAGAACTAAAGGAAAATAAGGCAGAAAAGCTAAGTGGACTCTTTATATCAGTGTTGATGGAAGGATTTAGGGGGTTCCCATACCAGAGTCTGGCCATCCAGGGAAGAAGCGTCCAAAATAAACACTATCACAGAATCATGGAACCACAGAATGGTTGAGTTTGGAAAGGACCTCTGGACGTCATCTGATACAACTCCCCCCTTACCCCTCCCCAATTATAGAAAGGCTTTTGGAAAAAATGGACAGAAAGAATACCATCAGATCATGAGTATCAGACATTATTTACCCAAAAAGTCAAATGAAACTCTAATAGAAAATAAATGATCTACCAATGGTTTTAGCCCATTGTTTTAACTGGCAAGATAACAGATTTGATACAAAATTTTTCAGGGTAGTTAAACTTGGGTCTGACCATTGAAAATATTAAGTTTTGATCAGTTGAATTCAGTATGCTAAGCAATATACATTGTAGACAAAAATAGCCTGCTTATATACACATATGATGATGTCCACTAAAGGGTGCAGAAAAGATATCCAGGGAGCATTGTGTACAATTTGAGGAAAATATCAGTGCTAAAAAATACCATACAGAAAGTTTAGATACATTAAAAAAAAAAACAAACTTACAAAAAAGGAAAATATACAAGCAAGGAAACACAGAAAATATTTTGTGTCTGTTCTTGAATGCTGCATGCAGTTCTAGTTTCCTTATCTCAAAAAGGGTATAGTTAAGTGAGAAAGAAAAAACACTAGAAACAAGAAAGACCAGAGGTACTGAGCAACCTTCATCCAAGAAGAAATACAAAGTAATAAGTAAAAAGAGCAAGAGTCCTCATGGTGGAAAGAGAACATCTAAAAGATAGTGTAGTGGAGGTCAAGAAAATCATGATTCATAAGAGCATGAATGAAGTTGCGATATTTCTCACGGTGTCCAAGTATGAAGTCATCCAATGAAATTAACAAGTAGCACAATTACAATCAAAATAAAAGGAAGAACTTCTTTTCATGCATTGTGCTAGTAGTGCCACAGGAAGTTGTGTAGACTAAAAATAGATATAAACTAGAGAAAGAATAGGTGGAGGAGATGCCATGAGCAGGCTAATAAAGTCAATGGCCTGGACACAACCTACTGCAAAGGAAGTCCTTAAATTGCTAACTGCTACAAGCTGGGAAGGCATCTAGAGGGAAGAACTATTCCTAACCTGCTTTCTTTAATATTTGCTACTGATGACTACCAAAGGTGGGATAGTAAGCTAACTAAATATTTGATCAGAGCTAGTGCAGTCAATTTTACTCATATTCTTAAGGAAACTAACTGAAAACTGATGAACAGATGGCCAAGAGATAAAAACAAGAAATGAGTGAAGTCTACCAAAATCAGGAAGGCTGTGAAAAAATCTGGCCTAAAAAGATAGGAACTATCACAAAATGAGTTACTGAAGAGGAAGAACTAGACCAAGCTGACCATATAAAAAAAGACAATTATTTACCAGGTTGTATGGGTCACTACACTAAAGACATCCAATACTGTCCTTGCTCACATAACCACCAGGGATACACCCTTCTTCTTCTATAAATGGAGCAACTGAATACACTGGTTTTGTATAGTTGCACACACTGATCCTAACTTTTCGAGACAGCCCTGAGGGAAAGAAGGGTTGGGAAGATAATGGAGAGCAAATGCATTATGTGAACAAATAAAATATAGTACAATCATGCCTGAGATGCTGATAGAAGTATATATTCTCCCGGTAATTAGAAGTAGTCTCCTAAATGATACAGAAATATATATTTAACTTTTATTTTGGGAGAGTAACCCCAATTAGAGATGACCTTTGCTGAAATGGCCAGCAGGCTGTGAGGAAGCTCTTTAGATGACATGACTCCAATAGTTTAAGAGAAATATATAGGTGAGGATAAAATGTTAATGGGGGACAGATCTTAAACAACATTTGTTTTGGGGTCAGATTGTTATCCTTTATCTCTTAATCAGTGTTTTTGTAATGAACATTCACAGTCCATTTCCCTCAGCAAGAGTTTCTTCAGTTACGAGACACAGGTCTGTTAGGCAGATCCATTCATTCAGTCATGTCATTTCCTTGTTTCATTAAAGACAGTTTTCATTTCATAGGCCCAGCATGGTTTTGTGTTTGGAGGGGGGGAGAGGTATTCAGCTTACTATGTTCATAAAGCCGTGCATGGTTCCAGCTTGTTATCTTTAAATTTTACCCTGCAAGGACAATCGTTTTCCATTAAAAATGATGACAATAATAATAATAATAATAATAAAAAAAAATTCTAACTCTGTTGCTGTTGAAAGGCAATCTTTCTGATCACTTTCTGCCAGCAAAGGGCTACAGATGAAAATGAATATTTTACTGTGTTTGTGGGTGATGTGGTTCTCTCTTTGATCAGTACACACGTGAGGGAGATCTATGTGTCTGAGTGGACCTGTGTTTGCTTTATCCTTGTGCCTAGAAAGGTCCACTAAGACTGTAGCAGGGAGCAAGAGGGCCACATAATTCCTTCAGCCTCCCTTTGATGGTGTGTTTAGTGGCACACTGTTCCTTCTAATGGGCTTCTTCAGTGTTAACCTTCATGCTGAGGGGTCGGACATAGTTCCTCCAGTCCCTCTTACAGCAATATTTGAGATTCATTTCCTCTGCATTTTCTGCACTGCTCTGCCAAAAAGATACTTATATACATTGATTTTTCAGGACAAAAGTGCCAGGTCCTAAAAGAAGTTGGACATTGTGATGCACAGCTCGGCAATTCCTAAAAGTGTGATGCAAAGCTCTGAACGTGCGTGACAGCCTGGGCATGGCCCAGGGCTGAGAGCTGTGTCTCAGCTTTCTGCTCCCTGCCAGATAGGTGCTGGCTGGTACAGTCCAGGAGGGACTTTTCCTTAGAAGTTGGTGCCTGGCAATCTCAGCTCTCATGCTATCTAAACTATTTGAAGGCAAACCCAGCTCCCAGCCCTCCCAAATGTGTCTCATGTTACGGGTGTCCCTTGTGGTTGCTTTAATTCATCACTTTAATTAGGTTCACTACTACTAGAGGCGTATGTATGCGGGATTGATAGTTACCTCTGGGTTCATTTTTAATATCAGACAATTTAATGGAGAAAAATGTGTTGGTTTCCTGTGGAAAAACAAGAAGTGAAGATCTCAACTGAAAAGTATGAGATAGGGTCACAGAGAAACAAAAACAATAAAATTCAGCCTACTTTATGCTTAAAAGCATATTTCATTCTTAGCTGCCCAGGGACTTTTCTTCTAGAATTCCTCCCCACTGAGCTCTACCCTGAGAGCAAGTGGGGGAGGCAGAGGATGGGTCTCCTGTACACCTCTGGGATGAAGCTGGCTTTCCTTTCTGTCCACTCTCACTGCTCAAAATGGAACCATCTTCTCTTCTCCTACCTGTTTATTATTCTTAATTTCTTAATGCCAATACTTTCTCCTTTCAATTCACAAGGAACAGTCAGTGGGACTTCGGGTGAGGGACAGAGGTGCATTAAGTTTACTATTAAAGCAATTTCAGAGATGCCACAGTATCCCGACTGCTATAACAGCATCCTGGTTCATATTACAGGGAATATCACTGCACACATTTTTTAAACTGCTTTCAGATTTGATAGTTTTAATATGCCTCTACAAATAGAAACAACAAGACACATCAGCAAGGACAGTGGCAAGGTGCTGAGACCAGCTCATCTTGAAAACCTTGTTTCTCCACCCTTGCTTTCATCTGTGCCAAGAAAATGAAAGGACTAGAGTATGGACTCCTTTTTTCCAATCAAGTGCCTCATGCAGGCCATAGGTAAGCACAGTAATGGATATTCTGTGTGGTCCAGATGGCCTCAAGTGTAATGTAAGTGTCCGTGTGCTCCCCTCAGTACGGACTTCTGTCCTATGTGTGTATTGCCTTGATGCCAATTTTTGGATCCTTCTCTTGAGCCACTTGCACGCCACCTCACCAACATATGACACCCATGGTCAGTCTTCCTTTGATGCCTTCTTTTTTGCCTGAAGAACAGGATCCTTTTTCACACTTTCCTTCTCTAAGGGTACAATTGGCATTTTTTTCAGTATTTGATGGCATGATCACATTCTGGGGAAGTTAGAGAAGAAGTGAATGGAAACTAGATAGATTTAAGCTAACCTCACAACTATCACTAGCAACCAATGCCAGGACAAAAAAAACAGGGAAATGGAATAGACGAGAAAATTCAGTAGCAAAGCAGAAAAGTGTGAGAAAGGGGTTGAGAGATAGATGAAAAGAGAAACTCTAGAAACCACAATTTAAAAAGCAAATGCAGAGAAATAATAAAGTCAGCCCTTACAAACAGATTAAGAAATGGGAACCCAGCCAACATGAGGAATAGAAGAACAATATTATAATTGTTTCTTGAGAGATATGGCAATGGGCCATTTAGCCTGCTTGTTTTTACCTTGGGCCATTGCCCAGACTGGACAATTAAGAGGATATTTTTGTCATAGAACCAGTCATTTTATTTCACTGCTGATAAAAAAGTGTCACTACCAACTGTGCACGTTGATTTAATCTGTAGTTGTAGGATTTTGTGGAACAAAAAGCATTTGCTACAGTCCAGAGTGGTCTTGTCATATCTTGAGGACTTTTCAAATTCAAACAATGACTTTCTAGAAAGTAGGTGAAATCTCACCTTCTTTACATTCCCACACCAGGGAAATTCTAAATACAGTCTGCCAGCCAAATTCTCCTTTTATGATCACCTACACTTTTCCTCTCTCCCATCCTGATTGTTGACATTTGCCAGAAGCACAATGAATCTTTAAATAAGAACTTCTGAAGACTGGTGTCATTTATTTTCCATCCTACGCTAAAGAATGGATGGTGGTGAGTATATAGTGTTTTCCATTCAAGACTAATAGCACATCTGTTTTCCAAGGCTCTTTTTAAGAGTTGCTATGTTTAGCAAAGAAGTTATTTTAGTTGCATATGATCCCATGGGATTAAAACATTTCTGACGTTGAAGCTTTACTATAGGTAGAGTTTTTAAGAATTAGAAAATTCAGTTTGGGCAAATGTATTCTAGTGGATTTAAATATTAAATTTATTGTAAAGGGAAAAGAGGAATTTATTTATTACTTCTCAGAGAAAATTTCCCTTGCTGTTTGATAAGTGTTCATAAGTGTCTAAATAGGCAAAAAATGTAAAAAAAAAAATTGAAAAAAGTCATAAAATAATTATATTCACAGGGGTCTTTTTTCATAATTTGCCTGTCTCATACAAAGAGTTTTGAAGTGTTAGCAGTTTCTTGTGGTTTACATTTATATTTTAATATTGCAGTTCTTGAAGCAACTGTCTATGCCTGATTAGCTCTAAGAAAAGAGACAGGGAAATTTATCTCTAACGTAAAATATGTAATTAAAAAATCTCATTGTCTCTACAGTTTGAAGTATAAAAAAATAAACCACAGAGTAGGACATTACAACTGATTCTGCCTGAAAATGGGTGGGGAGGTTGCTTTCCTCATTCCTCCAACATTTAGTTATGAATTAATCAAATAAAAATATACAAAATCAGGCTCAGATCCAAGATCAACACACTTTATTCTAGCTATTCTAATTCTGACCATACATCCAAGATATATATCAGCAGGTCAATGACTGCATTCCAAGACTATTGTCAACCAAGAGAAAATTAAATGCAACTGGTTTATATTTTTTACCTTTTATTTTATTTTGTCTAGTCATCCTGTCAGGAAAAACAGAAGTAGAAAAAATTAAAAAAAAATTAGTCTTGGAAAATAACTTCTTTTCACTCATTATTAATAGAACCCTTGAAAAACACCGAGTTCGTTTGAGCCATCTAACATGAAGGGGAGGTGAAGGAGTAAGGAGGTATGCAGAACAGTTTGCTAAGCACTTTGGCACGCTGTATCCTGGTACCCTCTGGCATTTAAAAACTGGGAGTCCCAATGGCTTTCCCGATGCGCTAGAAAGTCTGTGGGATCATGGAGTTCACTTTGTCATAGAATCACATAAAAATGTAGTCCTCTGGATGCCTCCAGATCAATCCCATGCTCAAGGAGGGCCATTTAGAGCAAGTTGTTCATGGTTTTGTCTATTTGAGTTTTGTCTCCAGAGATGAGACTCAACGGCCTCTCCGCTCCAGTGCAGACATCTTCACAGTGATTTTTTTTTTTTTTTTTCCTTACGTCACTGCTTTCCCCTTGTCTACACAGCCACTCATGTCACCAGCTTGGTCAGGCATGACTTGCCCTTGGTAAATCATAGAATCATAGAATCGTAGAATCATTGAGGTTGGAAAAGACCTCTAAGATCGAGTCCAACCGTCGACCCAACACCACCATGTCCACTAAACCATGTCCCTAAGTGCCTCATCTACTTGTCTTTTAAATACCTCCAGGGATGGGGACTCCACCACTTCCCTGGGCAGCCTGTTCCAATGTTTCACCACTCTTTCAGTAAAGAAATTTTTCCTTACATCCATGCTGACTGTTCCCAGCCACCTCCTGCACATGTCCTTCCTGTGCCTGGAAATAGCTTCAGGGAGGATTTGCTTCATAATCTTCCCAGGGACTGAGTTGCTGATCGCCCTGCAGTTCCCTGGATCCTGCTTCCAGTAGGTAGATACAACATTTGCCTTTTTTCCACTCCTTAACTATGTCCTCCTTTACTGTGGGTGTTGTTTCACTCCCACAGGTGTGGTTAGTAGGCTTGGGCCTCCCCTTGGTGATGCCAGTTTGGCTCTCTAAGGCAAGTCCCCAGAAATGCTGGGAGAAAGGTGAGCTCCACAGCCACCTGCTCTGTGTCCTCACAAGGCTCTCCCACAGAGGGACTGCGGACACAGCCTGTTTCACTGAAGAAAAACTTTCCAATGAAAAGAAATCTCAACTTGTTACACTCTGCAAAAATGCAGGATAAAGGGCTTCCTAACTCTTAAGCAACTAGTACAACATTATGAACTGGAAAATCAAGGTTATATTATTATATGTCTTTGTTATAAAGCCTTTAATGACATCACTCATAGGTACTAAAGTACTGAGGCGATGAGACTCATAAATTGTCTAGATAATACAGATGACACAAAACTCAAATGCTTTTCCCCTGTCACATTCCTGTACCTCTTTGTAGCAATTCATTTCACAGAAGTTGCAAAATGATTTCTGTGAAAAGTATGAAAAAAATCACAGTTCCTAATTGGGATGAGCTGAGGTATAGGAGGCTAAAATGCCAAGAAGAAATTCATTTAGCTTTATGAGTACTGTATATACAATTGGCTGATAATATTACAGTGTTTTAGCAGCTGTTTCTCTGCTCAGTCCGGTTAGTCCCATATATTGTCCCTGAAAAACTATTGGAAAAAGAGGAAACCAGTAAAAAAATAAGACAGAGAATGTAAATTTCTTTCCATTTTGCTGTATCTAAAAAAGTGGTCAAAACCACCCATCCTTTTATTCATAGGCAGTGCTACAACTTCAGAAGAAATCCGTGTGAGGCTGAAACCCAGTGGATCTGAAATAACCACAGACATCACAGGCCTACATTTTATCCTCAGTTGCTTCCAAAACCTCTTCTATTTGGATGAAATAATGGCACTGAGGTTATGAATTTATTGTCGTGTAATCTGTGGACTGAGAATTATATCATTCTGAAAGCAAACCGTGATTTAAGGCACCGAGGACCAATTTCTGCCCTGACATTGTGCATAAACAATTGCCACTGTTGAGCTTGTGCCCAGATTTAAAAATAAAATTTGGTCCAGCTTTTGGCAAATGATGCCCATTAGCAGTTGAAAAGGATAAAGCTTAGACTGGATGCCAGGCCTGATTTTGTGTCACTCTTGTTTTCATGCTGAATGTCGTACTCACATGCTGTATCTGGGGAGGGCCAGTCCGATCCAGAAGGCAACATGTAAAATTTAGACCCAGCTGTGAGGTTCTGGGTAGAAGTCCCATTACAAACCAGAGTAAATACCTGATCTCTGCCTTTCAGACTGCAAACTCTTTGTATAGCATGTTCTTTTAGCATATGCCTTTACAGTGCTTGGTTTGTTAGGACTACCAAACAAACCTGGATGCGTTACTATGAAATATCAGTAGCAAGTTTGGGACCACCAGGCAACCTCAGTCTCATTGGTTTTGGATACTAAAACTCATTCCAGCTGTCCTAAATCTATTTATTATATTCTACTGTTACACATATTTTTTTATAAAACAACCTGTGACAAATTATTCTCTATGTACAAAAATGTCTTAAGAAGTAAATCCAGGCAACTGAAATCGAGTAAAAACATAAATAAAACCCATTTATTTTATTATCTTTCCCTTTCATAACATTTACCAAAATATGAAAATTTTCCTTTACCACTAAAACTTTATTTTAATTTGTTTCTCTAGTTCTTTATAACTATTTCTGTATTTCTAACCTGAGGTAATTAGAGTAGTGTTTTTCTTTCAAAAATAACAAACTGGCCCTAGTAACTGGCCAGAGAAATATGAGATTATGTGGTAAAAACATCCCTGTTAAAAAATGTATACTTTTGCTTAAAGCTCTTGAGTGGCATGCAGCAAATAATAGCATAATCCTCTCTCCATCATTTATGGTCCATCACAGTAGTCTCAATTTCAAATCTCTCAGTTTTAAATTGCAAGGGAAATAAGTGATTTGGAAAAGAAATTTCAATCTCAGAACATCACCAGATAGATTTATTTTATATATATATGTATGTGTGTGTGTGTGCATGTGTGTGTAGGTAGGTAGGTATGTATGTATGTATAGAATTTCAGAAAACAGCTTTCTCTAAATCAAAGCATGAAAGAACCAAGGAAGTAATCTTCATTTCTTCCCTCTCGGCCTTGTAAGGTCCTTAGAGCTGCACCTAGAACATGCAGAGTGGGAAAGGATACAGTACAATATGAACTAGATGGAATCAGGGATTAATTTCCTCCTGACATGATTTTTTATAAATTAGAGTGTTTTAACTAAACTTTTGTGTGAAAAAAATACAGGTGAGGTAGGCTGCACCTGTATAGATGGAGGTAAATGTGGGTCTTAAGTAAGAGACAGCTGAGTTTATATTGCCGTCTAAAACTCCTCCATTTTTAAATGGAATTTTTGAATAAAACTACTGAGGCATGTGAGCTCTCCTTGGCCGTCCTGTTAACTCCTCACCACTGGCGACTGGGAGCCTTTTCCATTCAGCACAGCCAGACACAGTTTAAATTAATAAAAGGGAGCAGGCCAGTGGTATAATATGATCTGCAGTAAAGCAGTGTCTGGTCTGGAAACATTTGACTTTAACATGAATTAAAATCTGAAAGTTTTTCTAAACTTTCATTGCCTTCCTATGTTCCTACAGAGATTACAATTTCGTGTTTCACAGCACCGGTCCCAGAGTACTTTCCTTTTGTGGAAGCTCTTTCCTACAGGTTGTTGAGATGCTAAGAAAATTGATAAGATATAAACACATGTATAGACACCGTATGTGACCTTCTGCATCAAAATTGGAGGTTCGGGGGGGAGGAGGGGAGGAGGGGAAAAGCCTGCCATTAATGATCCAGAGTAATACCAAACATGGGGCTAACTAGAAGAGCACTCTGCTGTCTTAAAAGTAGGCAGCTATGTGTAATGGCATCCTTTTATTCCAAGTAATTGGATCTCTTAATTTTTTTTTAAATATCAGCGAGTGAGTATCGCAAATTATGTCACTTGGCAGTCTTTGAAATCTCTTTTCCCTCAGGATCAGCAGCAGGGGCAGTGAGTTTGGAAGATGCCAAATGGTATCTCTCCAAACTGAAAATCTCTTAATCTATTCATTGGATTTTACCACACAAACTCTGTTTCTCCATGTATTTCTTGTTTTATGCATCTTGAGAAGAAACAAGAAATTGCTTTTAAAATAGAGTTTCCAACTGCTACATGTCAGCTTGGACAGTACAGAAAAGCATGTGAACAGATTTTCCTTTTCCAAGAGGTTTTAATTAGTGCCAGAGAAGCCATAAGGGTCTACACTAGTTATGCTTATAGAAAACTGTTTGGGATTTTGGCTGCAATTTTCCTTCACGTTCTTCAGTTCCTCTGTAACCATACCTCTGCTGCTCTTCTTCCTCCTTTTATTTTTATATGTCTTCAAATGTGCCCATAATAACCCCTTACCCTTGCGACTTTTACCAGAGAGATCAATGATTTGGGCAGATTTTTAACAGAGACACCTACTGAATTTTGATTATGTGTGATGGGGGCATGCCCATTCCCAAATGACCACAGCACAACTTTCCTCTGGGCAGGCTGTGCTCAGCAGAGCAAAGTTCTGTTGTATAAACTGGCTGGAGCGGGGATGCTTAGATCATTTGTAAAAGTGACTCTGGAGCCTCTCTTTGGAAAATGTCAGTGGTTTGAGCCTTGCTGGGTCAAGGTCCTCATCTCCAGGCCCTTCCTGTACCCTTGGTCGTCCATTGCTGCCTGACTGAGCGAGCCTTCAGGTAGTCAGCCACAAGGGGCTCAATGCAGTTGCTGAAGTGTAGGCACCATGAATGCCATTTGAGATGATTACCTGAAGGTCTCTGAGGTATCCACATGGGTGTCTGCAATTGGGAGACCCTACATATCCCTAGAGCAGCATTTATGGAAGACCTTTATACCATGATTTCAAAATACTTAACAAAAAAAAAACCCTCCTGTTTACACAAGAACAATATCCACAATCAGGGTTAAGAGCCCCTTTATAGATTTGCAAATAGAGAGAGAAAAAATGTTGGTTTATCCTTTGTTCATAAAAATAATCACTGAGAGCAACTAAGAATTTGCACGTAACTAGACAAGGCTCACTCAGACAGAGTTTCTGAAAATTAAATTAAAGAAATAAAATTGAGGCAACCTGAATGTATGTGCAGTTTTATTCTTATCATTGGTTGCTTTCCTTTCTGTGCTATTTGGATCTCCAGGCATATGCTTTTTTCACTCTAATATGTTTATGCAAATTTGCTCCAATTGCTACTTGCAAGTGTTCACAACATGACAAGTATTCTGACATATTTATGTGACATACCTTTTGAAGAGATGATAGGGACATTACAGCACCACATTTGTGATGCTATAGATGAGGGCTGTCACGCTTTCCATTCTAAAACACGATTTTTAGAGGGCTTGTAACCCTGGAACAAAAATTATTTTTGGACCTTAGTTTAACATACATAACTGGAATAACATATCTCTGGATACAATGTGAGGAAGTATCGGTTCAGTAGAATTTAGAGATACAGTGCCAATGAATATACACAATTTGCAAGAAACAGGGTTTTGCCCACATCAGTATTCTTTAAAATTTGAGTTTGCAGCTGGTTTCAACTCTGCCATAACTACATAGATTTTAGGATACAAATGTGTGCACATCTGCGGTAATTTATATAAAAATAAAACATTCCTGTAAGTGTGAAGAATGAATGCTCCTATGATGCAGGTGTTTTTAGACAAAAGACGGTAACAATTCAAAAGACCTGTTAAAATGTTACCAATGTTGTATGGAAAAAATAGGAAAAAACAGAACTCAATGGCTTACTGCTTCAAGATCTCATATGTTTCCTCTGACTTTTAGGCACGTTAAGGATGTTGCATAGACAATTGCTATTTTCTAAGTTTTCATGTTTATGTTCTTTAACTGTATGGAAATGTTCCCTCTTGGAAAATACTCCTTAACCACTTGGAGAATCAGTTTTGACAGACATTGTCTTTCTGCCACTTAACAATACCTTCAGTTCTTCAGTTTCTCATATAGCATGGCAGCTTCCTTTTACTGGCACTAAAGCCTGTGGAACTTTGTAATTCTTTTCCAGATACTTAATACCTGAGAAATGGATGATGAATGAATGAACTACTAGAAGTAGTTCTCTTTAAGACATCATAAACTGAGGAAAAAAATCACCTCCTGGCATCCTCTGAAATTTACCTGAGACGAAAAGCCAGAGTCAGTAAAACATAGAGTGGGCTTCTGTTCACCATGATCCTCTGCAAAGCCTAGCTGTGTCAAATTCCAGCAAAAAAATTCTGCTACTACAAGAGTCTAATCACCCAACAAACTAGCCATGTCTCAATACCGTGCTTCTGCCCAGAATCTCACAGTATTGCCTTGGACAATACTAGGTCATGTATCAGCAGAGTTTCTGTGATATCACCCATCCTCTGTTGCCTTGTGTGCTCATTTCAGAAACCTAAGTGGTGACAAACACCTCTGGCTTGGGCAAGTGACACCATCCTGTAATGGGTAGGAAACGTGAAGCAGACTTGTCTGTGTTATAGCATCCATTCTTCTTCATTGCTGAAATACGGTACCTTCAAATGACCTACACATAAACATGCCACCACATCACAGCTTTACATCCCAGGTGAGCCTCAAGCACCTTCTTTCAAGGACAAGTCAGCTTGAAGTATAGGCAGGTGAGGTCGCAGCCCCCCTGGGAAGAGGAAGAATAGGTTATCCACCCAGCTCTGCAAAAAAAAAGCTGTTTGAGGGTTTCTCTGCTGAGATCTTGAGCAGAGGACAAGGATTCAGTCCAGGTACCACCTTACACCCATGCAGTCCTACTCCTTTGTAAACCTCCTAACCCCCTAGGCACTTGAACTCCTTAAACACTTCCTCCCTTCACCAAGAAAGCCTCCTGAGTCATTAGCTTTAGGCACTCATTCATGCCAAGGAGCACACAGAAACTGGTTTCTACCTACTAGAGAGGGAAACCTTTCACAAAACCAATAGCTGGTGGGAGCACTGGGCCAGGAAGTGTGGAATCACACGCTAGGACTTTACCCACATGAGCGACCATGAGCCAGCAGCTCAAGAAAGCAGCCAGACCACCAGGCCCTGGGCAATCCTGGCAGGGCACTCAGTCTCCCCACTTGTCCTGCAGCCAGCAGTGCAGGAGTCATGCATGTGGAAGGAAAATGAGAAAAGAAGGAAAGCAAATCTATCCTACAAGTTAGAGGACTCGGCTAGTGGAGGGGGGAGCTGTTTCCAGCTCCTTTCCTGGTTCACTTGTAGGATAGTGTGTGACTGCAGTAGAGAGCAGAGGTGGGAACCCGAATCCTCCATGGGTCACGGGCTGCTCCATGACTTGTGTCCATGAAGGCTCATGGGTCCAACTTCACCAGGAAGGCTGGGGTGTACTCCCTCCTTTCATTTCTAGCATCCAGAGGTTCATAAACTGCAGTATGTGTGTAAGATACACCTTCATCTTCCCTCCTTCAAACATACACACACAGGTTACTAGGAGAACAGCAGGAGGTAATGCTACTTCTTTCTTCAAAGTAAAGCCAGCCCTGATCTGTTAAGTGTCCATAAGACCATCTATATTTCAAAATGCATATGGGTGCCTACCATTCCCAATTGGTAAACTAGGCCTTCAGGAACTAAGTGTACTGGCTCTTCCTCTAAGATCTGCTTTTCTCCTTTGAATTTAGGAACTTAGTTCAAGGGCAGTAGATTCCCCCCTCTGTCCTCCCTCTTGCAACAAATTCAGGCACTTTGCTACCTAACTCTGCTTTCTACCCTGAATAAACCCCACTAAAAATGACTTTTGGGGATAATATATTTTGGTCAAATTATTTCTAGCTAACATTTCTCCTTTTAACATAACATTTTCTTTTAATGCTAGGAACAAATGAAAAAAGAGGTAAAAATTCATGAATTTTCAGATTAAAAAGAAAAGAATAAAAAACATTCATGTACATTAAAAACTAAAGGATCTGTTATAAATCACAGTCATACAGAGGAAAAAAATTTAAAAATCTGTGTTTTGGAGATTTTGATGTGAGTTGTTCCAGCTTTAAGCAGGAGTAGGGGTGATAGGAGTGATAGAAGCAGTCTCACGCTTACAAGCCCTGGTCCTCATGGGGGACTTCAACCACCCCGAGAGCTGTTGGAGGGACAACATGGCAGGGCATAAGCAATCCGGGAGGTTCCTGGAATGCGTTGATGATAACATCCTTCTCCAAGCGATAGAGGAGCCAATGAGGAGAGGTTCTACACTGGACCTTGTTCTCACCAACAAGGAGGGGCTGGTGGGGAATGTGAAGCTCAAGGGCAGCCTGGGCTGCAGTGACCACAAAATGGTGCAGTTCAAGGTCCTTAGGGCACCGAGGAGGGCGCACAGCAAGCTCACTACCCCGGAATTCAGGAGAGTAGACTTTGGCCTCTTCAGGGATCTACTTTGTAGAGTGCCATGGGCCAAAGCCCTGGAGGGAAGAGGGCCCCAAGAAAGCTGGGTAATATTCAAGGATCACCTCCTTCAAGCTCCGGAGCGATGCATCCCAACAAAGAGGAAGTCAGGCAAAAACACCAGGAGGCCTGCATGGATGAACAAGGAGCTCCTGGACAAATCAAACACAAAGAGGAAGCCTACAGAGGGTGGAAGCAAGGACAGGTAGCCTGGGAGGAACACAGAGAAATTGTCTGAGCAGCCAGGGATCGGGTTAGGAAAGCGAAAGCCCTGATAGAATTAAATCTGGCCAGGGACATCAAGGGCAACAAGAAAAGATTCTATAGGTACATCGGGGATAAAAGGAAGATGAGGGACAATGTGGGCCCTCTCTGGAATGAAACGGGAGACCTGGTTACCTGGGACACGGAGAAGGCAGAGGTACTCAATGACTTTTTTGCCTTGGTCTTCATCGGCAAGTGCTTGAGCGTCACCGCCCAAGCCGCAGAAGGCAAAGGCGGGGACTGGGAGAATGAAGAGCCACCCACTGTGGGAGAACATCAGGTGCGAGACCATCTAAGGCACCTGAAGGTGCACAGGTCCATGGGACCTGATGACATCTACTCCCGGTCCTGAAGGAACTGGTGGATGAAGTTGCTAAGCCACTATCCGTCATATTTGAGAAGTCGTGGCAGTACGGTGAAGTTCCCACTGACTGGAAAAGGGGAAACATAACCCCCATTTTTAAAAAGGGGAAAAAGGAAGACTCGGGGAACTACAGGCCAGTCAGTCTCACCTCTGTGCCTGGGAACATCATGGAGCAGATCCTCCTGGAAGCTATGCTAAGGCACATGGAGGACAGGGAGGTGATTCGAGACAGCCAGCATGGCTTCACCAAGGGCAAGTCCTGCCTGACTAACCTAGTGGCCTTCTACGATGCAGTGACTACATCAGTGGACATGGGAAGGGCTACAGATGTCGTCTATCTGGACCTCTGTAGGGCCTTTGACACGGTCCCCCACAATATCCTTCTCTCTAAACTGGAGAGGTATGGATTTGATGGGTGGACTGTCCGGTGGGTGAGGAATTGGTTGGATGGTCGCATCCAGAGGGTAGTGGTCAAGGGCTCAATGGTCAAGGGTTCAATGTCCAGATGGAGACTGGTGATGAGTGGCGTCCCGCAGGGGTCCGTATTGGGACCGGTACTGTTTAATATCTTCATCAATGACATAGTGGGATCGAGTGCACCCTCAGCAAGTTTGCAGATGACACCAAGCTGAGTGGTGCGGTCGACACGCCAGAGGGACAGGATGCCATCCAGAGGGACCTGGACAAGCTCGAGAAGTGGGCCTGTGTGAATCTCATGAGGATCAACAAGGCCAAGTGCAGGGTCCTGCACCTGGGTCGGGGCAACCCCTGGTATCAATACAGGCTGGGGGATGAAGGGATTGAGAGCAGCCCTGCCAAGAAGGACTTGGGGGTACCGGTGGATGAAAAGCTGGACATGAGCCAGCAATGTGCGCTTGCAGCCCAGAAGGCCAATCGTATCCTGGGCTGCATCAAAAGCAGCGTGGCCAGCAGATGAAGGGAGGTGATTCTGCCCCTCTACTCTGCTCTGGGGAGACCCCACCTGGAGTACTGCCTCCAGCTCTGGAGCCATCAGTGCAGGAAGGACATGGACCTGTTGGAGTGGGTCCAGAGGAGGGCCACAAAAATGATCAGGGGGATGGAACACCTTTCCTACGAAGAAAGGCTGAGAGAGTTGGGGTTGTTCAGCCTAGAGAAGAGAAGGCTTCAGGGAGACCTCATTGCAGCCTCTCAGGACTTAAAGGGGGCTTATAAAAAAGATGGTGGCAAACTTTTTAGCAGGGTTTGTTGCAACAGGACAAGGGGGAATGGCTTTAAACTAAAGGGGGGTAGGTTTAGACTAGATATAAGGAAGAAATTTTTTACTCTGAGGGTGGTGAAACACTGGCACAGGTTGCCCCGAGAGGTGGTGGCTGCCCCATCCCTGGAAACCTTCAAGATCAGGTTGGACGGGGCTCTGAGCAACCTGATCTAGTTGAAGATGTCCCTGCCCATGGCAGGGCGGTTGGACTAGATGACCTTTAGGGTTCCCTTCCAACCCAAACTATTCTGTGATTCTATGATGTACGTTCTACTTTATCCTATGTGGAGATTTTTCACAAAGCATAAATCAACACTCCTGCATGGGAAGACAGTCCTCTTTAGTTTCCACAAACCCACATGTCCACTGGTAAACCTATGCCCTAGTCCACCTGCTACCATGGCATCTCGCCCACTCACACTAGGTGAGTAGATCACAGAAGCCAATCAACAAATCTCTGGGCGGCTTGGGGAGGTTAATATACAGAATATGAAGAGTCAGGTTTTTGAAGAGTCTCCTGGCACATCTTGTGTTTTTAATGATTAGGATCTCACCCTCAGGGTTGTGTGTTACCAGCTCAGTCCTTGTAACATGGGACTGGAGCAGATGGCTTGGCAAAACCAAAAGGCTCTTGCCTTTTCAAAAATTAAAGATTAATTTGTTGTTTTCTTCTAATAGAAAATTTCATGCTGACGAACAGTATTGAGCTGACAGGCTTATATTTCTCCATCCATCTTTGGCTCAGAGAAAAGCGTAACCATCCTTATGTTAACTCCACAGACTGTCTACATCCTCTTATGTAGTGATGAGAGAATATTTCAGCACTCCCAGCTATTTTGCCTTTGGCATCTCCACTGTGGTTTCCAAGAAGGATGATATCACCGTGTGTTTATGGATTTATTTGTTTGTATTTCATGATGTGGGCAATAGTCTACTACAAGCTGGCCTGAGAACTCCAGTTATATCATATAGACCATATGGCTCAGTATTAATTAATGGTAACATTTTTAGCCATTACTGCTCTGGGCTAGATATGTAGCATGAGAGGCAAAACCTTCTTACTGGATAACCAATCACCTTGTCACCTGAAGCAGCCAGATTAGTCAGTACCTAGTGCTGGGTCCTGTTAGACATTGATGGACCAGTCAACAAGGGTACATAATAGAAGCACTTCTCAGAATATTAGACAAGTGCAAAGGGTGAAAGGGAATTAACCCTTTTCTGCACAGGGGCAATGGGAATTAAACCACGGCTCATACCTTTTCTGTTGGAAATTCTCATGTTCCCGTCTGATCACAATGTGTAACAACAAAGGGTTTGTGCAATTCAGTATAATGGAATCTATTTTTATAATTAGTCAGTTTAATCAATTTCAAAAGACACAAGTATTGAAATAACTTTTTGCTGAAAATGACAACAGATATTTAAATGACACTATTTATCCAACACTAGTAGCTCTTTTTAAGGCTTTTTTAAAGCCCATGCTCCAAAATCTTTACTGTTTTGAGCCACGAACCCTCATAGGAGGTCATTAAGCATATAGGCAGTAGAACTGAACAGCTGCTCCTCCAGTCATACTAATCTCTAGACAGATGCTCTTCATGTTCATGTGCTGTGATGAATGCCAAAGAAACTATTAGAGAACAGATTGACTTAGACTGGACCGTGATCCTTGGAGAACTGGTTTCAGACTACAAGAAGAGCTGAGGGGTCACAGAGGGAGCTGCAACCCATGACAACGTGAACAGAGAGAGTTGCCTTTCAGCTAGATTTTCCCCTCCAACATTTCAGAATGCAGCCTTGCTTGGAGTGCCAAAAACCCAGCACTAAAGCAGACTTCCATTATTTTCTCTGCTTACTTGCTTGTTAGATTTGCTGCAGCTAACTTGGCTGCTCAACTTTGCCCAAATCTGACTTGCAAGAGATCTTAGGCATTTCTGTATCGATCCCATGCTCATCCTCTGGCTGCTGCGATCTGCTACTGTATCTGTTGGGAATCTCAACAAGTAGCAAAGGAGGGGCTCCAGGCAGAGAGTCATTCCCCATCACACCCTTCCCCACCCTGCAGAGGAGGCCTGAAGACAACTTAGTTGTTATGAAACTGAGAGATCACACCTGCTCCTCTCCTCTGAGGCTCACAAGAAAGATCACATGCCATTATCAGATTTGAGTCCAGGAGCCTGTCTGTCCAAAGAGAGGTGTCATCTGTGGTACATCCCACTATGGACCTTACTTTTCTGACCTTCATGGCTACAGCAGATGTTCTTGTTATGTTGTTATTCTGAGGAAGGG
Organism: Aptenodytes patagonicus; assembly: GCF_965638725.1. Taxonomy (NCBI): domain Eukaryota; kingdom Metazoa; phylum Chordata; class Aves; order Sphenisciformes; family Spheniscidae; genus Aptenodytes; species Aptenodytes patagonicus. Next base: position 55,815,236 of record NC_134951.1, on the reverse strand, counting down.
GTTTTGTTGGCCTCTCTGCGCTCCTGGGCTCTCATCCAGCTGCAGCTGTGGAAAAAGGATACATATAATAATAATGTAATCTTCTTTCTGTCGTTTCAGCTTACATCATCTTGGCACCAGCAGTCAAGGTAGCATTAGTCAGTCAGTGATAGGGTTTCTGCAGATTCCTTCTCCAAACCACCACCCTTCTGTCTCCACTGCCATGCCGTCTCTGCTCTTATTTACGTCTTCCTAACTGGAATGATTTCAGATCTTTGAAATAAGGAGTTGTTTCTCTGCTGACCACTGTTCTTTTCCTCAGCTCGTACCTCCTGCATGTGCTAACTGTGACATTTGCAAAACACAGAAACCTGAATCCATTTAGTTACGCCATACCCATGTAAAAGTTATGCAGTGGGTTGCTTGTAAAGTAGCAAATATCTATACCAGCCTTCATTCTATGGGTTATTTCTTTGGTTTATATCTTCTATAAGGAACAAAAACTAAGTTGTTCCTACCAAAGACTCAAAGAGGATTTGAAGCAACGTCTTAAGTAGATACATCCCTAAGGATCTCTACTGCATTGGGAGATACCCTGAAGTGTACCTGTGTTGCATATCATTGCCTCTTTTTTGAACGATACACACAAAAATATGCCCATTGCAACTTCAAGTTATCATGCAAACAGTCCCTAGCTACTTTGTATGGGGATCTACTGCAAGAATGATCAGGATCTGTGAACATAAAGAATGATGGGGAGGCAGGGGGCACACTTGGGGGAAAGGAGGGTAGTTCAAAGCATGCTATGTAGTAATGATGGAATAAGCTGTGTAGTCTGATTTGTCAAAAATAAGGAAATGTTACAAGTTTGAGGCCTGTTATAACTCTTGCTTAATTTTGCAGAAGCTTGTAAGAGGCCATTTATTTTTAACATATTATAAAACACTCAGTTAAAATTCAGAGTATGTATATATACAGAATATGTGAATAAACATTGACTTACACACGCAAAATGTTATAAATCTCATCTGATATGCAATATAGCTGTGCCTTCACAAATACTCACAATGTTTTGATGGTGCCAGCATTTCGTAAACTGTGCTATCCAGGCAGGAATGATTGGTGCCTTTTTCATTCATCTGTGGAAATGCTCAAGCAAGAAAAAAAAATCACTTGCTCTTAACATTTGTTTTGCAAAGTTTAATCCATGAAATAAAGGAAGTTGCTCTAGCAGATCCATCCGTACTGATCAAAACAAATAAGTTCCTTCAGCTTCCTACTTCTTGCATGAAAACTCTTCCCTGAAAATATGGATTGGCAGGAAAACCAACACCACTGTTTTACATTGACTTATATCAGAAAGAATGAAAACAAGATGCTCGTAACTGAAGTACAGGAAAAACAGCTGAAAGGAATGGCAGTTAAGCAGGTAGGTCACAGTCTTGATGAATGTGGGAAGACACAGAGGACAATAAATGGTAATGATTTTTCCATGTTAGCAACATTTTAAAGTGTTACCATCTATGTATTTGTGCTAAGCTTGCTGATGGGCTAAAACTAAATATAATTCCTGGACCAGAGTGGAAATTTCAGGAAAACGAACACTACCTTCATATAAAAATAGGGAATCCAGAATTATTGCCTTTGGCAATGAATGAAATGTGAAAGCAGACTGTGTTCCTGCAGTGCTCTCTATTCCACCTTAAAGATCCAGTACGCTGAAGCGTTATTTTACATAAAGAGGAAGCATGGAGGCAACTATCCAGTTTTCTTTCTTGTTAGCCCCCCAGTGGTTCCCATTTCATGCTCTCTTTCTGTCTCCTCTACCTGTCAGATTCCTTAGGGAAGACATGTGCAGCTTGGACAACCCAAGTTGGAGTTCTTTCTCCTTCAGCTTTGTTTATGCTTGCTGTTTCTTCCAACATGCTTCCTATTTTTCTGCCAAAAAGCACTTGACAAAAGCCCTCTGAAGAGAATAATATGAAAAAGGCTGAACAGAAGGTGTTTAGTCTGAATGCTGGCTTCATTTCAGCAAATCAAGAAGTGAGTATGTTTCAGACAACTTTGTAACTCACAATCTCAACACAAACACTAAACCCTCATCACATTACACTTTTGGACACAAGCACGGCTTTCCTATGGAAGAAGAGCTTTTCTTGCAGATAGGACCTTTGTGGAAGGGATCTTAAGATCAAACGTTAAGAAATACACAAGAGAAAAGGACAAGAAAAAGAAGGCATTTAACATTTATGTGGTTGCATTTTATTGTGACCAGGGTTGAACCCTTCTATTTACAGTTGTGGAGAAAGAAAATATTTTCCTGACCACAGCTGAAGAGAGACCCTGACAGGGCTTTCCTGCTCGCCATCTCCCATGTCATCAGTGTTTTCTGGGAGAAGAATTTGAGGTGGTTTTCCACCTAAGTGGTTACAGCTGTTTCCACAGGATCAGTCAGATGGAGTTTCTGCCTCTGTTTATTTTGGCTCTGATTTTCGGCTGGAGCCCGGCAGGATGACAGTGTTTGCTCAGGGTCTTGGGACTTTGGACAAACATTCCAGAATTTCTGACTTCTTAACATTAATGTTTGATGAATTCTGCTCTTAATTTCTTCTGGAAAAATGTCAAGCCCACTGGGGATTACCCTTAGTCTTACAGCAGTCTTTTCTTTTTTTCTTTTTTTTTAAGGGAAAAAGAGAAAACCATTTGCTAGCTTGTGAAAAAGAGCATGTTGTAAAAATTGGAGAATGCAGTTTTCTAAAATTGCAGGCTTCAGTTCTTTTGTAATTTTTTTTCTTTTCTTGTTAAGAACACTCTGCTTGACAGGAAACTTCCACTGCGATATGTCTACAGCTAAAACTTCTGTAAAAAACTGTTCCACATAGGGCGTTAGTTGGGAAGGTTATTATCCAATAGTTAAGCAGCTCTTTCTCAAAGTCACTGTTTTGATAGCCTCAAAACATACTGCGTCAATACACTGCTGTCAAAGGCGACCTTTAGAAAACAAAATAAACACCCAGGTGAAATAGTGACCCCAGTGGAGAGAATAGCCTTTATCATTGACTTCAGCAAGGTCAGGACTTCCTCCGAAGTACCTTATCTCTTGAACAATGGAAAAGCACAAGTCACAGAAGTCCATCTTGAGGAACATTTACTAACTCACGGGGATGGATAGAGAAATGTATTTACAAAAATACAGAATATGCAAAAATATGCAAAAATGCTCTGAATTAAACCTATATTTAAACTATGTTCAATGAGCATACTGTATTGCATGGACTGGCTGTTGATTTTTATACCTACGTATCTTTAGTAACTTTCCGGGGACTTCTAAATGTATATCATGCTTATGTCATCGTCAGCTGACTTCAGGCTAGCTAGACAGCTGTGCTTCAGAGGACAGTGTCTGATTTACAGTCCATCCCTTAACCACTAAAAGCTCATGCTGCCCAGTCCTGTGGGCAGGACGGGTTCCCTCCAGTAACCCCCGCACATCAGAAGGAGGCAGGCAGGGATTAGGTCCAGGCAGACCTGGGAAGTTTATTTAGATCCCAGGTCTCTCTTCCTTTTTTTTCTCCCCACCTCTTCTCTCTCATTCAGTGAGAAAAGAGGGAAGCACGGCCTCCTCAGGTGACAGAAATGGTCTTATCTTTGTTGATTTACACCAGCTAAAGAACTCGCTTCAATCGTTATAATGAAGCTTTCAAAAACAAAAAAAAAAAAAAAAGGAAAAGGAAGGGATTTGTGTACATATAAATAGTCACAGGAAGGTGGTTTCCTAATTAATATACAAGCTTTCACAGCAGCAGCTTTGTGCAAAATGTTTCACAACATTGCAGAGGCTGCAAGCCGTGTGGCCCCTGGGCCATAGTGACAGTGTCCACCCATCTGGAGAACTTAACATAAGGAACAGATCTAGCTTATTTTTTGGAGCCTGATTGCTGGCACTTCCTTCCCAGTCTGTTTGTGCTGTCAGTGGTCTAGATAAAGCATATATTTAATCTGTGCCCTTACATTTGGCTTTTCCATGCATGACCACCAGAAAGGACTGAAGAAAAAAAGTTTTGTAGATGCAAAACCTTGTGCTTTCAAGTACAAAAAGGACAGATCAAATCATAGCATTTATTGAAGCTCATGCCACAATACACATCCCTGTGGGAAAAAAAAAAACTTTAAAGATGCCTTCCTTGGGTATTTTGAATGGACAAAGAGCAAGAGGCCCTCAGTTATGAACTTGCTGCCTTCAGTCATTCATAGTATAACCTGGAAGTCCTGAAGAGAAAGTTGATTCTTGCCCATAACTAAAATCTAGTGAAATTTGCTTTTGGTATCTCTGTACAGCTTTAATCATCAATCTTTTATTTCAGAATAGGAAATGATTCATAAATTTGTCTTATTTCCTTGAACTGAAAAACTTGAGGAGTTCTAGCCAGTTTTGATTGTGACATCCTGATCTGCAAGGATGGGAAAGGGATGGTAGCACAGGAAAATGTAATGAGAGATCCCTGTGGAAAATAGATGCTGTGAGAGAAAACAATCAGGGTGTAAGTAAGTGAGTGTAAGTGAGGCTGGAATTTTTTATCTGAAGGGAGAGGGAGGAAAGGTAAAACAGAGGGTAAAGAAGAAGACATAAAAGAAAAAAGGGAGGCCCTCAGAACAGCAGTTTGGAAATCTAGCTGCTCTGCCCTATTGACAAACAAGGCATCCCTCCAAATGACTGCCAGAAAAGGAGGGACAACCATCCTAAAGCCACCACCAATTGCTTGTCACAATGCACCTCCTACTTGGTGACCCAAATTTTTATGGAAAAGAGGAACTAGCATACAGTCTTTGGCTGCATCTTACCCAAGTAGCTAGGCCAGCCTTTGGCTTGGAAGACAAAAGTAAATGCAGTATCTGGAATATTTGGAAACATGGTCAGTCAAGGCCAGATAGAAGGTTACAGTGGAAAATCAGGGTTTGAGCATACAATTCACTTGCCTGTGCAGTTGGGCAGGACTGAGTTACTGAGATATTAAATAGGAGGAAGTAATAAAACTATTTAGAGCATATTGTCAACAATATAGCTGTATATATATAAAAATCTTTTTTTAATTCTGATAGTTGTAATGTTTCCTTCTTTGGAACATCTTTATATAAAGACAAGATGTTGTAATAGCAGATAAATAGGATATATTAACCAGCTGCCGAGGATAGAGTGGAACACAGTGTAAAACACCAAGTGCATAAGATGACTGAAACATGCACGTCGTGTCTCTCACAATAAAATTCTGAGCAGCTCCTGGTGACACAAGTAGTTTGTCTGACAAGGAGGGATATACTTGGATCTTTAAAAAGGTAAAAGTTGAAAGATTACCTAATGGAAAAAAGGCTCTTTAACGATATTAGTGAAGATCTGTTCATGGGATGAGTGTTTGCTGGTTGCATAATTACTAGAGGAAAAGAGTTAGGCAGGGTGAGATCATAAATAATGTATTCATGAGGAACATGGGTGTGATACTTGTAAAAGGAGAACCAAAGGAATCTGTTACAAAGTTGATGTTCCTCTGAATAAGGCTTGCTAACGTATTGTTGCAACATTCAATATTCCCAATGTACAGATCATAGAGGCTTACTATATTTGTCATCTTTAGTTAGGACAAAAAAGGACCTTCAAACAATCTGTATTGAAGCCATATGGCATTCGAAACACACTGAATCCAGTTTTCTAAAACCATTGAGTGATTTAGTGATACGTAATGTCAAATCTAACCTTTCAAAACACTGAATTCCTGGACAGAGTTTAGAAACATAGGAACAGCATAAAACTTAGTTCTACCAAAGCAAGTCCATAGTACATCATTGTATGAAGCAACACAGACATAAAATATGAAAAACCATGCTCAAAAAAGTAATTAGGATTCCTTGTTGGACTATAATTGCATACAGAAACATATCCAGAGAGACTGACTGGAATCACTTTCTTCATTAGTAATGGCTAATTGCAACTGTTGAAAATTTGTTGGAATATTTTTCCAACTGTTTCTACTGCTAGTGTATATAAAACAAAAGTAAGACACTCTGAAATGAAGACAACACTTTCTAACTTGGTTTAAAAGAAATATCATGGCCAGCAAAACTGAACGATTCCTTAAGCATGCTGAGCAGGTGGGCATATGATAAGAAAGTCAATGAGAACCAGTTTACACATCAGCAGAAGATGGTTATATAAATAGAACTGCAGAGTGGAAATGAACTCTGAGTAAACCAGAAAAAGGTTTTGTTCAGAGACAGGCAGCTGCAGTATTAAAGTTTGTCACATAATGCAGTGTTACAAGTATCACACTATATCAGCAAGATATAGGAAAGCAAGAAAAATGTTTTCAGGTCTGAGGCATTATCTTCAGCTGTTGTGCAGCCATTTGCAGTAGATAAGCAATTAATCTGGAAGAAGTAATGGTACTGGAAGATACAGATGAGTCTGTTGTCTTCACGAGGCTGATTGTTGTCATATCAATTCTAGAGTCGTATACAATATGCTAATAGAAGCACTCTCAACAGGAACAGGTAATATTTTTTCCCACATTTAATGCAAAAACTGTATAATAAACAGGAACACACCTGATGCTTGAAAATAGTGCAAATCTGGGGGAGAAGAAATAAGGGAGACATTCTCAGTCACGTGTTATGAAACCTTCATGTTTGGCACAAGCCTCTGTCGCCCAAGAATCTGGGACTAGCATGCTTTTATCATCCTCAATGACCAAAAAATATATATATATTATTATATCCTAAATATATAAATATATTTGCCATCCATAGGGATTCCTATAAATTCAGGCCCTAACCAAGCAAAATGTTTTAGTGCATCAGGGCCTTGGGGAACTCTTCATAAATTATCTCTGCAGGTCAGACTTGAAGAGCACTAGCAGCAAACTGTGAAAATGCTGGCACTGTCTCAGTGACCAGTGGATTTTAGCTGCCAGAACAGACATCTTTAAAAATCAAGAGGTTAATTAAAACTTTTCTAGAAAATTACAGGAAATTATTTAGTGAATTATTTAATACAAGGATTACTGGACTTCTATCTTTCTTTGGCTACTGGAATAGCTGATGGGCATCAAATTAAGGTCATAAAGTGCAGCTACAATTTCAGTCAGAGAAAAAGACCTGTTGTAAAAGGAAAGATAGAAAAAAATAACTTCAGCTGCACTGAAAAATCAGTGGCACTAATCACTCTAGAAAAGCAATTTGGAAAATGCCCCAAACAGTCATTGTCACAAGGAGGTATTAAGGGCACCAGCACCTCTCTGAATCAGTAATTGCCAGCTATATCTATAGCTAATTATTAACTGATTCCTGGTAGTTCCTGTAGAGCTAATTTTACTAAGTAGAAAGGATCAAATTGTGGTTACTAGTAACTGTAAAAGTAGTGGTAATTTGTTGTTCCAGACTGTTTTTCTTTTGCCTGTTCAGCAGCAGCCTGCAGCAAATACAAGGCTGTCTTGTCATTGTTGCCTGTCATTCATTGCACTGGTTTGCTTGTCTCAGAGCAGAAGAGGTAAGGCAAATGCATGTTCTAAACAAGTGTGTTATACTAGTCAAGACTGTAAATAGAGACAGGGCATTAAAGTACCTCCCACCGAACCACATAAATAGCTTTGTCGAAACACAAGCTTTCTCTAAGGAGAAAAATGTTTCCAGCTGGTCTTTAAAAGCAATTGCTTACTGATTTACACTATGTATCTTAAAACAAAATAAGAATGCCCACACGTAAAGGAGGAGGTGCATGGTTGAAATATTTCTCTCATTTAGACAAGCTTTTATGTTGAACTGATCTTGTTTTGAGCTGCTTTTAGCATTCTCTGCCACAGTTAACAGCTTCAAATATTTATTTTAAAAGGCAGAAAATTATTGTTAATTTTATGTTGGCAAACAGCCAGCCCATGCTTCATTTGGGAGTTAGCAGAGAGAGACAAGTGTAAGAAACATCCTGCTATCTAGTGGGCTGGTAATTGTATTATAATCAATTTAACGAATTGAGTGTAAAGGAAAAATGCTTCACAAAGGAAATAGCTCAACCCTAGTCTTGAACCTCAGTCAGTGCCCCCTCACCCATTCTTATGTCACACCTTCTCCTTCTCCAGCCAGGACTCTAACTCCATATCCTCCACACTACGTTTTTTTTTTAACACTCCTCCCCTCCTGACTCCCCCAGCTTCCTCTAACCTCCTCTCCCTCTCTTTCCTTCCAGATTGGATTATTCCATTATTTTTATTTTCCAGGCCATTTCTAATTCTTCCTCCAACTTGTCCTCACCAAGACCTCCAAGCCCTGCCATGCGCACCATGGCTATTCTTTTTATCCAATGATACAGGCAATGTGGTTCACAGGTGCCTTCTCCTACTTAAAAGAGAGCTACACTATCTAATGTATGTGAATATTGGGCACAAAGGCAGGTACCAGTGAATAGCTGAACCACAGCAAACAGAAGGCAGAGTAGCTCAGGTAAGCCAGGCCAAGAGGACCACCAGAAACATGGACTCCAACCCATCTCTTGGATTGCTTATGCTTGAGGCTGGTAGGAGCAATTAATCATATGCTAGTGCTACTCCCTTTGAAACAAAGAAAGGATTTTGGCTTCATCTTTAGGAATGGCAGTCTAATCCATTTCAGGGCTCAGGAGCACCCGAAAGAGCATGCTTTGGACTTGCTAATTTGGACTTGTGTGTGTCTAGCTAGCTGGAGTACTGCTAATGAAAAAATTGCTTGATGCATGCTAGCTGCCACAGCTTTTATGAGTTAATCAGTGGTGCCATGCCCAGTGTCATCAAGATTACTACAACACCAGCTCAGATAGAGAGCTAGAGAGTACAGATAGATGCCAGTTACATCTGGATTGCACATCTGAGGTTTTCTTGCATCCCTGTTAACTGTCCTCCTCCTCCTACAGTCCCACCAAGTACACACAAATTTATTTCTGCTCATTTGTAGTTATTTCTGAACCTGTAGCTATGGTTTCAGATTGATCAATTCTATAGCTTTAATCTGATGTCGATTTCCACATCTTTTCATGACAGCAGTAAAGACTTATTGACTATTCCTCATGTAAGAAAAACATTTCATTTTCATTAAATCTGAACATAAAGTTATATGGACTAGTAAAGGGGTTGGGCTTTCCTACATAACCAAATGCCTGCTTTCAATTCTTTTAGCTGTCCAGAATTTATTTCACTGAACAGAAGGGCTTAGTCAAATATTAAAGTCAGGTTCTGCAGAAGGAACCTGTTTGCCTTCAGCTTTCACTGGATTTATCACAACTCCATTTGCAGCACATTTTGGAAGAACATATTTTAAGACATATTGCTGTACAACAACTAAATCTCAGTGCTGATAAATCACAGATCTCATATCTGGTCTGAAAAGGCAAGAAAAAGAGGAAGGAAAAAGGTCTCTGAAAACTTTTACAGCTGGCTAAGGGAGAAGCATATGGAATTTTAGAAGGACCGTACTTCTCCTGACAGTTAATAACAGCTTTCACTTATAAAGCAGTGTTTGTCAGGATAGATCCCAAAGTGTTTTACAAACTCCAGCTACTATATGCACAACATCACTGAAATGCGGTAAGCTATCCTCTGGGAGAAAAGGGCAGCTGGTATCATGGAGGAAAGGGTTGTGTGATACTGGATATGTATGAAAGTTCAGTTATTATAAACTGGAATACTAATTCACATCAGCAAAGAGCTTGCTCGAGTCTGTAAAGGAAAGAGGCATCTTGACAAACAATTGGCCTGCATCACACTGAATGTGAAAGGAAGAGAGATTTCCTGACAAGAACATAAAGAAAAAAAAATCATACGCCCTCAAAAAACATCAGGGAACTCTTTAATGAGCACGGGATCATGTTCAAGAGGAAGATACTTTGTCTTGAATGGCTCATGAAAACACCATCTCCTAGTATACTCACCAATTTCAGCCTAATTAAAATGACATGCCCATGATCTGGTCTTGCCTGGTTCCTTGTTTTGGTTATAGGCATTGCGATCCTCGCATTCGGACCACTAAGTCACTTTTGTCAAGGTTTTGTCACAAGCTGTGGTTGAGATCTGGATGAAGAAGCTAGTGTCATGAAAGAAATAAATTAACACAGAACTGTAAAAAATTATCACGTCATAAAACGAAAACATGTTGTTTGGTATCCATGGCAACTTCAGAAACCAATGCTCTTTAACAGCCTTGCCTGGAATCATGTAAACTGCTTTGATAAAACATGAATCGTGGCAGATGGATATGTGAAAATAAAAATAACTTCACATTCAATCTATTTCCCACACAGGACACCCTTGAAATACAGTGTGAGTTATATAACCCTATCAGGAATCATTTTGTTCTGAGACCAAGATAGAGGTAGCATTTTTTCCACACATCTCCACAGAGTTAAGAATGGGTTCAGCAGCAATGGTGTAATAACTAAAGCCTAGCAAGCAAATTCTCCCTGGCACTCTCTGAGAAGTAAATCTAAACCTCAGCTCTACAGAAAAAGAGCTGTGAGTCTCTTGTGCCAGGAAAGGGACTAGTTTTGGGCTTTGACCCAATTTCACAGGTAAAGCACCTGCTGCATAGCATGGGCTAGAGCCACAGATTTCCTTTCTGTAAGCAAGACTCATGAAGGAACCATGACAGAGGTGAAAACAGAGCCACATTAGGCCAAAGTAGCCTCCCCTGAGCACGTTCAATACTGCTCCATGGGTCTGCAGTACAATATAGTTTCACTGGTTGTTTTTTCCTTCAGAAAAGAAAATCTACCTTCAACTCAGTACAAACCTTCATGGAACTAACTGGATAACAGTTAGGTTCAGCAAAAGTTACAATCTGGGTATGTGAGCACCAGGTTGCAGGCTACTGCTCTGATTTCAATAAGCTTTCTGTTAAGGGAGCTATGTCTTGCTTTATATTTGGCATTTGTACAACGGCATTTGAACAGGCAGGTATCCATCACTGCAGGAAATGAGGACAAGAAACATGTGGGAGAATTAGGAATTTCTTCGGGATCTGAATTGACAGTTCTGGTAAACAGACCTCATATTTATTCAGAGGTTATATGGTCTGAGCAGACAGGGACCCCTACCAGGCTAGGGGCATCATCTGTCAAGTGCGTGAAAAAGCACCCTTAACACTATGGCTCTTTGCAAAGCAAGAACCATGTCAGTGGTCTTTATTTTTTACATCTCCTGGAAGTTAAACTAAATCTATCAAACCCATTTTGTAGAATCTGATAAGAAGTCATCAAACTGAGATTACTTTTGATCTTTACAAACCTGAACACATGAAGCCAAAGCAACCCAACTTTAGGAAATGTAGAACTTGAGCGTAAAGGCTCTGGATTAACGTCGCCATCCCCAAGACTAGTGTGCTCTGCCAGTGCTGGAGCTGAGAGTCGTCATTCATGAATGGCAAAAATATCCCTTTCCTCAGGAACACCCCTTGCTTTTTTCCTTCATCCTAGTAGTGTTATCAGATAGTAATATGTAAAGTCTGTCTTCACCTCAAACTTATCATATAACTAACAAAACCAAAGCAAACAAACACCTAAAATGTGTGCTTTGCAAATAGGACCTCTTCCACTGGAAATGCCATGCCTACCTCTCATTTCCCTCTCTTCTGGAAAGCTCCTTGGCCCTTTCAAAAGATGCAGGTCACATGAACCCCAGGAAGAGTTGTTTTAAGTCAGAATGGGGTCTGGTCCAGAAATGAGGTCAAATGCAATTGTTATGTTAGTGAAACAGGGTGACTTCAGGAATAGGCTGTGTAAACACTGAAGGCAACGTTGTGTTTCATTGTCAAAGTGCACTAGGGGTTGAGCTCACAAAGCTGTACTGTCAATTAATCACAACTGGAGAATGGCAGTTTATATTACCCCATACCTTGCAGAAGTCACAAATGAACTCAGCAAGTATATGAAGAGACCCCAAGGTATTTTGGGGTTAAATGCCCTCTCCCTCATTTTGCTAGGTTCTGGCCTGTTTTCTTCTGAGCAAGCACTTTTTCTCAGCAGTTTATTTAACGGGACACAATTGTATTTTACTTTATTTTCAAGATAGAGTCCAAAATGTAGTACTCTCTGCTGCAAATGCATAAGACCACACTGTTTGTCAGCACTATTTTACTTACTTGAAAGTGGTTGTTTTGTCAAAGGGGCATGTGAATTATAGCACTGCTGGAAAATAGCTCTTTGAAGACTGTGGAGTTCTTCCCAGTTACCAGATAGGAAAGAATTGTTTTCTTCTCCACACTTACACTTTTCATTCCAGTTCTCCTATCCAGTCTCTTTGGCTCCATCTTGTGATATGCTTGTATTAGAGTCTATACATTGCAATCGCCATCTCCTTTTTGCTATCTCAGAAAGCACTGTTGTTGTTTTTTAATAATCAGAAAGTTCCATTTGCAGCAGCCCAGGGCCCTGAAAAACAGTGGGAGCAGAGAAAGGTCTAGCAGTGTAGTCCCTTTGGATTTATCTCAACATAGGAAATGAACCAGGACCATTATGAACGTTAATAGTACAATTTTTAATAATAGTGGATATTTTTAGTAAAAATGATAATGACAATAAAAATACCAGTTCTTTACAATGTTCTTACGTGAAGGCTCAGAGCAGCTTAATATGACTGACTAAAACTGTGTAAATAATACGTTTGAGACATCAGTAATGTCATATTTTTAGTGTAATGTGTTTTTGCAAACTGTGTGTGAAGGAAGTGAAGCAAATGATGATGTCATGTTTCTAACGTAGTAAAGGTAGTAAAAGTAGCATTATTAACCAGTGTGTGCAATTTCCTGAAAACTACAGTATCATATAGTCCTAAAAAAATATTTTAGTTTTGTTTGTCTTCCTTATGGGAATAGAATAACTGCATAATTAATGTTACATACTAGTGACACTGGAAATAAACTGAAAGGAAGAAATAGACTCCTGAGCTGCTTTAAACTGTAGAAATACAGCGTAGCATATGTCAAGATCCAGTCTACATCCTGTCAAAGTTAAAGCATGCCCCAGAAAAACAGACTGAGCCTGATTCCAATCACAGAGACACTGGTACAATCTGGATGCAAACTCGCTGAAATCACTGGTGTGAGATAGAAACTTTCTTTTTATGTTCAGAGTTTGTCACGGAAGGGATTTTATGGTAGGGAAAGGAAAGTTGAGATTACTGTCTAAAATGATCCTTTTGAAGCACATATAGGCTTTGTTATGCTTTGTGCACATACAGCTGAAATACACGCTGCATATTGATGCACACAAGACATTTACAACTTACAAGGCTTTTCTGAAGGCCACTTAAAGACCTCACACCTAAGCTGCAAAGGTCTCCACGCTACATCAGTTTAGGAAGCACACCTCAGTTGTTTTGCCAAAGCTTTACTATTAGTCCAAATGAAAACAAAACACAACAAAACCCCGTCATCTTTTTCCACGTCATTTAGTTTTCTTTTCTTTCAACCATTTTCCTGTTTTACTTTGGAAATCTCTTTACTTGGCTTTCATGCTTCCTGCCTGCATCACTTCCTGTGCATCACTCACATCCTGCCCATCTCTCCCTTGCAGGTGGCATTGCCTTTGCTGGAGAGACTTTGCTTTGTGTATTGCAGCACATCCTGCTCTGCTCCCTGTCTCCCTCGGGCCCAGGAGCCGTCCATTTCCTTGGGAACATTCCTGTACTGAAAAGGATTGGCGTCACCCTTCATTGCAAGCACTCGGAGGCCTCTGCTATGCAGAAGCACAAAGAGAGGAAACAAGGGGAATTTTAAACTTTTGAGGAATATGGTAATTTATGAGGGACCAGCATTTGGAAACAAAAGGCAGCGGTGGCGTTAGAGGGTCAAGAACAGTTTCCTCATGAGAGATGGAGATGTTGACACCATCAGTCTTTTACCTTCATTCAAGCTTATGAAAATAACTTTCACCAGGCAGGCTAAATGAAAAAGAAGTATTTCTAGACTTCCTAATCATAGTTTGTCCCAAAAGCCAAAGAAGGACTGCTGTTGGCGTCACTCTATTTTCCAATGTCTTACTGTAAATATAGATGACTGTCCTTTTTATTGCACTTCCTATATGCAAAAAAGTGAATGTGATGTAAAAGGAAAAATGATTAAAGTCAAAAAGAAGCTGTTTTTTCAAAGATCACTGGTTCTAATACACCCACCTCTGTATGTAGTTCTCAGGTGTCAGCACTATTAAAGCCGCCAAACAATTGTTATCCTATAATTCTGTCCTCAAAAGAAAAAAAAAAAAAAACCACAACACACCTGTCTTTTCTTTTAGAGTATGGCAACAGCACTCTATTATGATAGTACTGCTCAAAGAAAGGCAGTGGGGACCACCAACATTGGCAATTCTTTACAAACTGCTGCTTCCACCCATGATTTTTGTTGAAAACAATTTTATCTTAAATTCAATCTTGATCCTCTTTTTCCCCTCATTTCTCCCATTTGAGCTAAGGAAAATGGACCACCACCAAGAAAAAAGAATAGCAACGTTCTGTAATAAGGAATAATGTTCTGTGGGGAGAATCCCAGAATGCCACAGTGTTCACAACCACTGACAAACACTTAGAATGGTTACCAACAAGCAGCATTTGGTATCTGAGCAGTCAAACAAGCTGTTTTTCATCCCAGCAGGAAACAAAGAAATAAAAATTATTCCACATATACCATCACTCTGTGCATCTTAAATACTGAGTGTTGAGTGACTACACCAGCTGAACCAGTCCTTTGTGGAAAACTTTCAGATATGCTCCGTTTAGATACGCGCTCTGACTTGCTTACAGTAAGCGTGTATGTCATGCCTCTTCAGAGAAAGAGGTGAAAGCATTCATGTTTTGGAGAGTAATGTATTTCCCCAACCAACTCTTCTACTCATGCCTTTTCATCTGAGAGTTTTGGCTGAACTTTGAATGGTGGACTTGTGCAAGATGTGCTTTCATATGAAATACTGTTGATATGACCTCAGACTCATTGTATTTTTTGCTTCTTGTTTTCATAAGACTATTTTTTTGGCTCTTTGCCCAACCTAAAGAGGCAGGAAATGGGAGTATCAAAGATCTGACATTCCTTCTTGTGAAAGGAAGGGAGAGAACGCATTCTACCTAATTTTTCTGAGCACAACGTTCTCTCCTCATTTCTCTACTACTTTTGTGCAATTCTGTTATATTTCAGCCATCCCCTTCAGATGCCCATTTGGCTCCTCTGTGCATTTCTAATCACAGAATAATGAAGGGGTGGGAGCACCTTCTTCTGCATCAGGTATGAATGCACTGTGCCAGTTTGGGTGTGTGGCAGTGTTTTCAGTGTCCTGCAAGTGAGACCATGAGCCAGTTTCACTTCTTTACAGATGGGAGAA
This sequence comes from Aptenodytes patagonicus, assembly GCF_965638725.1. Lineage (NCBI taxonomy): Eukaryota > Metazoa > Chordata > Aves > Sphenisciformes > Spheniscidae > Aptenodytes > Aptenodytes patagonicus. The sequence continues at coordinate 55,799,884 of NC_134951.1, read as the reverse complement.
TACTGCTTAAGTGCCCTGCTGAAGCATATCCCTCTTTTATTTCTCTAGCTTTTACTTTACAGAGCCCTTAAGATAAAACATCTCCTGTGAATGAGAGCCAGTTCTTGTTCTGACACCTCATGAAGTTGTCCCTACTTCCTTAAAGGTTTCACAGAAGTCCTTGCTACTGTTAAAAGCCCAACCATTTGAGATTTGCTAGCCTGAAAATCTCATGCTTTAGGGAGCTTTCCCATGCTCCCTTAGCTCCAGTCAATCAAATCTGTTGGAGACAGGTCTTTGCTGGGAGCAGAAGGCACATCAGTTAGGCTCCAGTAATGAGCGGCCCATGCAGATCAGCAGTTAAATATCCCATAAAGGAGTGTAGCTACATCCAGCTGCTGCTCTTAAAAATGAAACACAACTTTGGAGACAGTAAAATTTTCTTTCAAGTTCATACCTGAGGTCAATGATAATGCATACAGCACAGAGGTGGCCTGGACCACAAGTTCTTCAAACAGCTGTTTAAAATATGGCAGGTGATTTTAATGTTTTTAGTGTCCATGTCTCTCAAGTCAGGTGGCTGGTTCCCAGATGAGATCAAAGCTAGAAACTAAGGGATTAGTCATACAATCTGTGGTGTGAATTCTTTTGAGGACTGTACTATCTGCTTTTTTTGCTCCTTTATGGCAGGCAAGGAATTGGACTCAGCCGATGCAAAGCTCCCTTAAACTGTCACCTCTGAATCTTCATCAGGTAGCTTTTCTGAAAGTCAGTAAGTCTGAATTAAGTGGAATATGCAAGATTTCAGTAGTGTCTCCTTATGGCCTTATTTGTTTTCCTTTCCCTTTAGATGGATGGTTCCTGCCCTCACTTCCATCCCAGTTTTTATTCTGCAGTATGTGGTCATTTTATTCTGGAACATAATGAAACTGTTATTATGAAAATTACTTTTCAAAATATAAATTTGTGCAATTTTTCAATGGGGCCACTGCTGATTTCTGGAGTCATATTCATCTTGGGTAACTCCAGCTGAGTTATATAGGGGCTGAATTGGCATATTTAGCTAACATTTCCTTTATTATTATTTATTCTTTTGTCCTGCTAGTAACTGTAGGTTTATATCCTGCATGCACATAAAGATCTCTTGCAGAAGCACCACTAAAAGGAGATTTTGAAAATGTTATTTTACCTCTGGCCAGCATTAATTGCACTGGCTTGCATTTTTCAAACCTTTCTCACTGTTTCCCTTGTGACAGATGTAATGCACATACTGGAGCCAAGTATTTACAGCCATCTCCTTTCCCTCCTTTTTGGCTTGTGCACACACCCCTGAGGAGTGCGCACACAAAGCTCAAGGAAGCTATTAGCTTAGGCTTTAGTGAATACAGAAAGCATGAGATTTACAGAACTTGCCAGCAAAATTCATTGTTCAGTTCCAGAATACATTATGTTGTTCCTGGTTGTGGTCTAGGGGTTAAAGCAGGAAAGCAGGATTCCAGAGGCCTGGCTTCTTTCCCCAAAAATCATCCTGTCTGAAAGTTTCTCTGCCTCAGTTTACACTTTGCAGAGTAATAAGTGTAATTCACCTCTCTCCATGTACTGCTGGTACTTCTGGTACTCTTTGGAACCCTAAAAAAATGCTAGGAAACTTATTGCAGTAGCATCTAGGCAGGCAAAGAGGTGACCTACAACATACTGCACAACTGGGAAAACATAGGAAAGAATAGTCAAATACAATGGAAAAGCAAGGCTGTGTAAGAAAGATGAATGTTTATAAAAGGCTTTAAGAGATGCTACAAAAGCCATTCTTCTACTCGTTTCTGTTACTGTCCAGAGCTCAGACTTTCCAGAACATGAACATCATATTCATCTCCTTTGGTCTCTCCCCCCAGCCCCAGCCTGTAACACAGAGTTAAATTCCCAAAAGACAGAGCCACATGATTTCCTCAGAAGATGTGTATTTAAATGTATGCATATATATGTATAAATATTCTGTGGGTAGCAGGAGATGAATTCTCATTATTCTTATTAGCCCCTTCTCCTGAGCCAGTGTGACCTTGTTCGAGAAGCTGCAATCTGCTCCTCTGGGACTTCAAGCTTCAGCACAAGATAAGGACCCTTTTCTCCTCCTCCATCCCTTCCATTGAGGGGCCTCCTATTGCAGCACACCACCAGTGCTCAGAGGAGCCCCACGAATGGGAGCAGGGCAAGGGGCAAGAGAGAAGCGAGATCTGCTTCTAGCACTTTCTCTCCCCGCTGCTGGAGCATTGACTCTACAAAAGGAACATCATCCCAGCCACTCCTAGACGAAAAGGAGCAGTGCCAAGCTTGGTTGTTCGTAGTCAACTGTTGTGGATACTATGAAATCACAACACAGTTTATGTGTCATTTTAACTTCATTTAACATGGCATACATTTGGAAAAGCAATACAGTAGCCTTAGCATTTTACCCATCTTGATTGCAGTTGTTATAAGAAACACCTTTTATTTCAGGCATATCTTCATGATGGATTATTCAGGTATGAAAGCCAGCCATCTTGCTAAATTATAACCTTTCAATGCTCAGCTTGTGGTTGGCTCAGCTTTCAGGTGATGGGCATGTGGAACTACAAGACCTTTTGACCTTAATCGAAAACCCCTGCACCCTATCAGAGACTATTATTGCTCATTTCCAAGAACTGCTGTCCTCCGCCTCTCCTCTAGATGCCTCTGAGACCTTCCAAGTCTTCTGTTCTTTCCACATGAGCAGAGACAAAGTCTCACAAGTCCATTGTTTTCTTTTTTTTGGCTCAAAGACATCCCCAGCATTGCAGAATAAGCACATTAGCTGCATCAAAAAAAAAAAAAAGATTCTGTGATTTATATTATCTCAAAAAGTTCATACATGGGGAACATCCTGAAACTCATAGATAACAGGCGTTGAACTCCCCATAATGTCTTCTGCTTACTGGATAATATCTAGTTCCTTAGCTCCCTGACTCTGTGCTTAATGAATGATAATGTATTCTGCTCTATTTTGCTGCCCTCACACCCCCTGCCATTGAGCGGGACAAGAAGCAGTGAGGATTTCCTGGAGTTTCAGGAACAAATGTCATTCAGCCTTACTCGCACAAATAATTCCTGCAGCAGTGGATCTCTCTCTCTCTCCACACTTGCATGCAGAGTAAAACTATAGATCAGATCCACAAATATTTTGGGGAAATACAAGCATTTTGTCCGCACCTGTTTTGCCAGACATGGAGAGTGTTAGTTAAAAAGCTGAGTACTCTGATGTCAAAGCAAAATGTTCTGCAACACAGTGACAGCTGGATGCAGGGAGAGCTACCGTCTGCAGCTCAGGACTGGCAGGAATCTGAGCCAATGCCATGGCAACAGGCATCAGTACCTGTCAGGAGCTGGGGAGTCACAATATTCACGGCTTGTGCTATTGCTGCGCATTTGTGTCACTGACGTTGAGGCCGCGTTGCAGTTCACATTACAAAGACACACTCCCTGTACAGAATCGCTCTCGGGTGGACTTTGACATTGAAGGTTGCAAAAACAGATACCCTCTCTAAATATTCAAACTGTGTTTAGATCATACCTATCAATGCCCCTAAATAAAAATTAAACCCGACCGTGGCTGCAGGGATTTATGGAAGGAAAAATCATAATCACTATTTGCTAATTGGTAAGCAATTAGCCAGTTATGCTACAGGACTTTTGAAGCACGTTAAATTGACTAACAGACAAAGCTGATTTGTAAACAAAATGGCTGGATGTTCGGGAACCAATTAGAGAAGGAAAATTGGCAGCAGCTGGGAGGCTGTCAGGAGTCAGACTCGTGTCACAAGGGGGCTGTTTGGAGCAGTGATGGTTTATCAGCTTGTTTAGTTAAGTATAAATGAACTATAAAGATTTAAAAATATTAATATATACCTATATTTACTTATTAAATATACCTTATATATAAGTAGTATATATTTTATATAGTAATATATATGTCTACAATATATAATACAATGCATATAATTTTGCCTGGTATTTTAAATCAAATTAAATCAATTATTTAATCAAAACTCTTGCTTAAATATCACATTTGAAAATACAGTAACATACAAAGTACTGTTTGAAAGCATTTCTCCCTTTTCAAATATGCTGTGCTCTAATGTATGAGAAGAGCACCCTGCGACCCCTACTCTTGTCCTCTCAGATCTGTCGTGGTGTAGAGCATAACTGACTGCATGCAATTATTCCTCTTGCAATTGGATTTGCAATTTATTCTTCCGCAGGAGAGCCTACGCACATGTGTTGTTCAGTAAGAGAGAATATCTGGAGATAAGCTCAATGACCAGCAAAACCATCCAATTAGCACAAAGGTAATGTTTATCTCAAGGGAATTTCAGAAAACAGCCACTGTTGCTTTAGCATTTGCAAATGTCAGAGGGTCAGATTCTTCTGTGGTACAAAACAACAATGATGAAAAGTGTTTATTGGTAAATCATGAGTCAGATCTCATCGTTCAGATTACAACAGTGGCCTCAGTATGGGAAACATCACAGAAGATCTCACCACGAAGTCACAGTCAATTGTGAGTCTTTGTTATGATTACTCAGGAGAGCAAGCAAATCTGCTAAACTTCAGGAAAGGTCTCTTGGTTTCTCTGCCCTCGTTGCAGCAGACATGGTCTTCCACTACAGTCTCCCCCCTCGCTGAGAACCAGCATTAAAGGAAGAAATCTCTTTTGAAGCAAACTGGAAAGCAAAAATATTGAGACAAAGCCTGAAAGCTCTCCTGAGCATTACTGAGGAAAAGCTCTCTTCAACATCACTGAAAGTCAGGTGCATGCGGGGAGTTAGGTCCTCTTCTAAGTGTCTTCATTCATGTGCTTCACTCCATGAAGACGTGAAGTCACTCACTTCTGGTGAAGTCAAAGGAAACGTTAGGAGAACAATGAGGATTTTCAGCATGAATTAAGGGTTCAAAGTCTGTGTTAGTAACAAATGCTACTACATTTTCAGATTTACTCATTTCTGTAGAGAGAAAGAAATTTATGTAGAAAAGCATAAATATATGTAAAAATATAAATGCTGTCGGTGCATCTCAACACCTTGGGTAAAAAAATATACAAGATATAACTACGTATTACCCACATTTGTTCTGGTGTTCTGATTGCTTCTTTTTAACTTTTCAGCCAAAAGTTTCTAGTGAAATCATTGCCTTGGCTGAGCAACCAGCCTCTAATCAAGATTCCCTGACAACAGGGCTTTAAATATATATCTTTTCTCCTGTCTTAAATGTGGAATATGACCAAAATCATCTCAGTCAAAATCCCAGTTGGAGTCGCCTGACAGATTCACATCCATTTAATGAACTCGGAGCCTTGCAGATCCACATCCACTTAATAAACTCAGTGCATATTTTCTGTTTAGGTAACATCTGACTGTTTCCAAGTAAAGTTTTTGTTTATTCAGGAACCTCCTTTTAGTCCATCTATGAACACTCTCCAAACTGCCTGCAAACTCTCATTCGTTTGTAACAGAAAATGAAATGGGATCTCTGGATCCTGAGAAAGCGGAAGGGGCAGAAAGGACTGATGCTGGGAGGAGGAGTGGGGTGTAGCGCAAGGCTGAGCCCGGAGCGGAGCTGTTTTGCTCAGGGGGCTGGTAGGAGCTGCCTGGCCTGCCAGCTGGAGTGCAGGCATCAGCGCCAGCTGCCCACAGCTTTACATGACACAGTTGGCACTGTTGATTTAAACAGACTGATGAATGTGACCTCCTAAATGAAATGTTAGTAATTATGCAGTATAGACAGAGAAGGCTCACATTAAAAGCATTTCACAGCAGGTTTCTTTTTTATTTTTGTTTATTTGTTTGTTTTGAAAAGGAGAAGATAAGCTAATTTTCAAATGAGTTCTTGTTTGTTAACACAAATACTCAGTAGATATTCCCTATCCAGTGACCTTGGCCCTGTATCTCCTGCGCTAGTTCTTCCTGGGGGGAAAAAAAAACAACCCACAAACAGCTTTCAAGTGGGTGTGAAAAGGATGAAGACCAAAGTGTGAGATGTCAATAAGCATTTTCCTTGTTAAACTGTGATCATTGCATGTGTTAAAATAAAGAGAAGACCTAAAGGGATACAGTTGTCCTTCATGGAAGATTTGTCATAGAAAGATACTCCGTCAGCATCTCATTAGTAATCACACTTGTGATCTTTCTTCAGGTTTTAGTGGAATGAGATGCTCTCATGTAGATGTTACTGGTGCTTGAAGAAACTATTTTTGCTTAACATCCAAGCTTCAGTAAGAATTAAATGAGGAAAAGAGAGCTCAAAGACACAAGTCCCCCTGTCACTTCCATCCAAACAGTGACAAGGCAAAAATATCCCCGTTGTAAGTGCAAGTGGAAAGGATGTCAAGGGAAATAAAGTACTGTCATGTTCTTACTTACAATAATACTGTGAGGGCTACTCTTCACTGAAAAATAGCCACAAAGTGTCTGCTGCAATACGGAAAAGAGCTTGGATCGGCCATAGGAACAAAAGATATGAACACCTTCTTCTAACATGTTATCTGCAGGGATCGCATCCAGTACATAAATTAAGTTACCATATAATATTGTTTAGATTCATGTAACACTAAAAATAGAAGATGATAATTGTCATTCTTGTAGCCTCTAGCTGTACACTATAATTTATCATCAAGACCACCTCCCACAGACCTTTAGAAAACTAGTAGCGTAATAGGTAGTCATTACAATGTATATATCTAGCTTAGAACTATTTTAGGCTCTCATTACCATGGTATCTAAGAGTATTTTAAAGTAATTGAACAAGGAGTTCCCTAGTGGACTTCATGTTGGCACTTGCTCTCTCCCTCATTTGAGTATAGAAGCCTTTGCTTCTGCTATAGAGGAGTCAGTTAAATGTGTGGAAAAGTTGTATACAACTGAATGTGTAGTCTGCACAGCTTCTTTTCCCTTTCTGAGAAGTTTCAGTTGGCAGGAAAATTTATAGCCACTTTTTCACCTTCTCATTTGTAAAAAAAGAAATGTAACTATCAGAAGATGAATTGTTTAGTTAAAATACCAGCAGCAGAAAAGTGTCTGTGAGAGAATGGGGCATTTCAGAAATCACTCATTGCTCTCCCGTAGCTCAGATATGTAAAAAGAAACAAAAGAAGTTGAAAGCTCCAAGGGGAGCAATAATTTAATCCAGTTGCATCATGAGATTATTGTAATGAGACTATAAAGCACCTGGGAGAGCCAGAATATTGCTATCTACCCTGATAATACTGCTTTCATGACATAAATTCAAATACTGAAGTGAAAGCAACAGGCAAATCATGGAAGAATAAAAATAAGAGCAAGCAACACTCACAAATGGAGAAATAAGTTATTTCTTTTAGCTGGCTGTACAATTAAATCAACCCATTCACCGAACCAAACTGAACAGAGTAAGTAACAGAAAATTTTCTTTAAAAAGGAAAACATCCTAAGGCAATGTAAAGTTCTCCATATTTGCTATTTTCTTTAATTTTTGTCTTTTTCTGGTTGATGATGTGACTGAGGAATATGACTAAAAGTTGAATACCTTTCTCTGTACATCTGTGTATCTCAGAGATCCTTTTTCTATATAATACCTGTCTACATTGTACCTAAAAATGTCTGTGTTTGTTTTCACTGATGTACTTCAAAATCTTAATCTTTGCCTGGTATAACACAGCAAAATTTCACTGGTTATTTCTAGATCCATAATGATCTAAATCAGTTAAAGATCTGTTACAGTGGAGACTTTCTTTCCTTTCTGTACTGGCTGGGGTTTTACCTGGGAATTTTTCTGTATTTCTCCTTTTTTTCAGACTCTCCCCTTTGACATGTTTATAACAGGAAACTTTTGCCTAAGTGTACAGAAAGTTTATTACAGGTGGAAGATGACTACATTCCTGATTATATCTGTTCTTCTGAAATTCCTGCCTGGTCTGAATCTATTTATGACAGGCTTTTTCTTCAGCTTTTTGCTACTTTTCCATGTGCTTGCCAGCTGTTTGGTCCAAGAGGGTAGGTGTACTTTTTTCCACACTGTGTGTCAATATGCAATCAGTGACGCAGTTTGGCTTAAGTCATTGATGGCTTAAACCACTGATGGCCCTGAAGATCAGGGATGCAGCCTTAAAAGAAATGACTCCATACCTGTTGGGATTGCAACACCAAAGCACAAGTTCATGGCAGCCTCTTTCACCCAGGGATGGGTTTCTTTACATAATGGAGCCGCTGTTACTACTGTCTGAGTGGCTTGGCTGGGAATGAAAGATTAGATGAAGAGCAGTAGTTGAACTGGTGATATTTGACAAATGTAGAAATATCAGTACTGGTAAAATAACACTTTCTTCACAGGGTCTGGCAGATTCACCTCTCTAAACTCTGGTTGATGCCTTCCATTAGCAGCAGACAAAGTAGTTATTTTCTTTGGATTTCAGAAACCTAAATTTGCAGGCTTCTTGGCAGAGCCGGTCATTCCAATACTCCAAAGGTTTCTGGCACTCCATTGTTTCTCTTCAGCTTGTTTTGTTTTTCTTCTTTTGTTGTCTCTTATTCTCCATTCTCTATTTGCCAGCATATAGGCCATCCTACTTCTCTTCAGTCATCTCCTATGGACATCCTTTATAAATATTTTCCTTATGCCTATTCCCTCCAGTAACTGACTTTTAGATAGAGGAAGAAAAACGGCCAGTTTTCAGTGATTATTTTGAATTTTCTGCTGAGATTTTTTCAGAATAAAGTAACCTTTTTCAATACTGACCAATAGTTAATATCCAAAATTTTTAGACTTCCATAAAATTTAATATTGCTCCATTAAAAATAAGGAAAATAAGGGAAGTAACTTTGAACATTTTAAATGATAGTACTGTCTCTGCTTTGCTTTTCATGACAGCGTGTCAGTAGTATTGCAGTCAGCTTACTATCCTGTGGCCCTGGTCACTCATTGCCCAGCTGGGGGACCTGTTGTAGGTCTCCTCCAGCCTGGAGGTTTGCTTCCCATGGAAACCTGAATATAAGAGGCATTAGGGGAGGTGTTATACACTCAGGCCTCATAAAACTGAATTATGCCATGGTGAGCTCTTCCCCACTGCATCAGTGCAGCACGGGTGTTCCCGTGTCTTTAGCCACCAGCCACTTGGTTCTTACCATGAGATGCCTTACAGCTAAGGGAGAAAAGAGCTTTTATCCCACCTCTTTGCTCTTTTCTCTTAGCTTTTTCCTAGACAATCTCTCCTTGTATATTATCAATTACAAAAACATGTAGTTGTGCTTTACAAGAATGTTTCCTCCATGATGTAGAGAAAATCAAATGCCTTCTCCAAAATCAGCTCACAGATATAGCTGACTCTATTGGTATATAAAATTACATTTGTTAGCAAAAATAATTTCCTAGGAAGGAATTAAGAAAAAAAAGTGTCTCTGCAAGCAAAAGTAAATTTCCATTTGTAGTTCATAGTGACATAAAACTGTTTTCAGTTGTCTTTGAAAGGGCAGAAAAGGATCTGGAGATTCTCTGTCTTCTTTTTCTTGGTACCTCCCAGCCTGCTTTAACTTTAAATCTGGTGCTCATGATCATTCTAAAGAGTACAGTTCATCATAGTACACGTCTATATATTGTGAGGATAAACAGTCTTTGGGGTGTCATTTGTCTTAAACAGAAGGTTATTTGAAAGGTCACTGAACTAGATAAACTATTTTTTTAATTAACCTGGGCATAGTGAATGTAGAAGATAATATTTTATGTGCATACTGCTAGAAGCAAAAAGGGAAACCCACCGTGATTAAAAGGCTTTTATTTGTCTTAAATAATTTTCCTAAGGTGGAAAATATTAATTATATGTCAGCCAATAACTCTTAAGTTAATCTACCAGGTCTACAGATAATTAGGGAGGTAAAGAAAAAATAAATCTGTAAATAAACAACATTTTATAAGTTTACACACTATTTTACAATACAATAAATCAAGCTATGTAGAAACCTTTAGCTAAGTAAATTTATTGCAAAGCCTGAGGCATCCTCTGCTTCTTTTATCATATAATTTAGTCCTTTCAATTGTGTAAAATGTTAAACCTAATAAAGGACAGCAGAACTTGCATTCCACAGATAATGGGGAATACAGTATTTAATACATATTTAAAAGCTTAGGTCAGTCATGATGTTATAGAGACAGTGACTTTTTTTTCTTGCTTTCCTCAGTACGTGTAATCTTCAATATCCCCATGATTTGGGAGTGCAAGAGTATATATCTTTTAATTAATTTGTGTAAAATTTGTGCAAATGGATTTTGAATTTAGATACTCATTGTAGCTATCCATTTAATATCAGCCATGGAGATAAATAATTGCAAACACATATCATCTGGAATGATCTGAATTTTTTGGCCCCACTTGAGTGGAAATACTTTGACTGCCAATATGCAGATGTTTAAATATTCCTAGTGAGTTGATGGGCATAAGACTGTTCCTTTCAAAAGGATGTTACATCATTTAGGAGCTTAAACTTCATTGAAAGTCATTGACTCTAACTTTCTTAAGGGCTTTTGAAAGTTTTTTCTCCTGTTTCTTCTACAGATTTTTTCCTCTTCAGGAACTAAAACCCCCAATGTTCAGAATGGGTTTTAGAAGTGAGCGGTCCTGAGTCACAGCCCAGAGGGGGAAGAGGGAGGCAGCAAAAGGCTAAGTTAGGTCAAAGCATAAATCAGACATGGGGAGAGAAGAGGAAAGGGAGTACCACATTCCCAGCCTCAGACCAAGGCTACCATGAGACTTTGAGTCTCACAAAGCAGCACGAATTGCTGGTTTGCAAGAAACGGAGGTGTAGGTCCTCAGCAGTGCTCAGGTTGGAGTGAATAGCTCTCTCATCTAATCTGGCCTTTTTCTTAACATACCTTTTAGAAGCCATAACATCATGGGGGAGGTGTTTTATTTTTCACAGAGTTTAAGAGGTTTTTAGCTGTGGTATCCGTGTTAATCACTATATCTGTTACCGATATCCCGGAGTGTTTGTGTTATTGAAAATACACCTGTTTACACACTTCATTCTCTAGCTCTGCTGACAGAAACCAGCCTATATGCAGTAATCCAATTCTTCATGGGTCCTTCCTTAGTTTCTCATGTTACTATGCTAACATTACTAGCAAAGCACAGCCCCCTGTATGAGATGGTTCTCTGTTGCTTACTTGAACAGAAGTTTAACATAGGTTTCTCTGTGCCTCAAATGACAATCATTGCACAATATGAGTTTCACGTAGATGACACATTAACTATATGTCCCCTAGTAAGCATTTTGAATTCTATAGTCAAGGTTCATGATGCTGAGTCTGTATTCATTGCTGCCCTTAATATCAATGGAAAACTTTATCTGGCTTACATGGGAGAAATACCAGACCCTCTAAGTATTTCAGTAATGTAACGTCAGTCATAGGGAATACCTGATTCTATCTATTTCATTGAATTATGCTATTCAGTCCCTCGGATATGGTGTAAAATGAATAAAAAGGATTACTAATTAGCAGCAGATCAGGTCAGACTGTACCCATTGCTCACTGGCTGTGGGTACTAACACACCTGCTATAGCAGTTGCAATGTGTTTCAGAGGCATGACACTTCTTCAGTTGTCTGTAGGTGAAAAGAGATAGAACTTTTCACAGTCTGGACTGAGTGCAGTATTCACCTTTCCTAAAGCTCTGCTGACTGAAGTGGGGAGGAAATCACTGCTTTGCCTAAGACCTCTTCCAGCCTACGGCTATACATTTCTGTGAGCAGCTTCCTTACGTGATAGTTGTGACAGAAGTAATATTAACATGGACCAATAAAAAATTTTTCCTTTTCCTTTCAAACAGCCATGCACTTCAAAGTATGATGCAAGCATGCATGCTGTTTGATTCATGTGCCCCAATGATGAAGACAATGTGAGAAGACTTCAACTTATTTTATATTTTCCTTAATGTAACTTTCCTCATTTAAGGGTCAGTATCTCTGGTGTGTCTGGAAAAATGTCCTTTGCAACTCACTACAGTCTGCTTTATTTACCAATCCTGAGAGGTGGTTTATAGCTCCTCCTATTCCCACTGCGCACACACACAAGTAAACTACAACCTGCCTTGTGAAACACACCAAATTTCATTTCCTGGTTTTGTCCAGCTTAACTACTATTACAAATATCTCTGTTCAGTGATTCCCAGTAGGTACAGCACTTGTCAAATGAAGTTAAGTTTTCTTTTTCGCTTTTGGGAATTGACAAAGGACAAAAAAAACTTTTTACCTTATTGGCCTTGACAAGATAACAGCAGACCTGTTATGCTGGCCTCAACAGTATTTCACTAGGCTCATGTCACTGGTAATTAAATTTGTCTTAGAACTTGGATGAATGTTAAACTATCATTGGGAAGGCAAAAAAAAAGTAAACTAAACCCCTTACAGCTCAGATTGTACAAGGGTCTGTTCACTCCCTACCAGAAATTTCTGAATTATGCCTTGATCACCTGTAAGGAATGGAGCTCCCCAAACAAATTTCTTTTTATCTGTGAGAGACATTACAAATAAGCATTTTTTTGTATTTTTGTGGTCACAGATAGAGAAAAAACATTTCCCATGGGAATCTGAGTTCAAATTTTGTAGAAGATGATAAAGTGTGCATGAGTTGCCTCAGCCTACGGCTATAAAACAAGCACAGACCTGGACAATGGGACAATTTGTTCCCTATAAAGTCTTTAAGTGGACCCATTGAACTTCTACTAGGAAAACTTATTCTTCTTGTTGCCCTAAAAATGGTCTCAAATGTCTTTTGTTCAGATTCAATGAAGAATTTAGGCTCCTAATTCCTCCATAAACCTTGAATGTCTCAATAAAATCAGAGAGTTAGGAGCCTGGATGCTGGAACAGATCTGGATGTTTATATCTATTGCCCTATTCTGAATCTGTCCTTTATCATATTGAACTCGAAGATTTGAAAAGACCTTGAATTTATTTATTACAATTCCAGAGTGCTTGGATAGGATCTCTATGTTCTGTAAGCGGGTGTATGGAAAACAAAAGATTTCTCCCATACCAGCATTTACTGTCTTGTTGCTGGATTTATTTACTATATTTAGGAAAGATAAGAGGCTGAAGTGACTGTGCGCATGCACGTGTGCCTCTGTGAGTTTGTGTGTGCAAGCATATATATAAATATATATATTTGTGTACAGTAGTTGGAGGTGGTAGACACAACTCTCACAATCTCTCCCACAGATGCCAGAGATTTTCCTGCAAAATACTTCCCTTAGAAAGGAACAAAGACTCTTTAGGGTCAATGGCTGCTTTTACCCAACACAAATCCCTGATTTTTTTTTTTCCTTCACCACTGAAACTACATCACCTTCTGACATCATGGTTGAGAAGGTGAGGATGAATGGAATCTCAGATGCCCACCCTTAGTTTCTTTCAGCATATTTAGGGATTTTATTTTAGGCAAAAGAACAATGACATATAATTACCCCTTTTTTTCCTGATTTGTCTGAACTCCTTGATGTTATAAACCTTCCTATGGCTAAAAATCATAAGGTATCACATTGCTTGGAGAGAAGTAGCTCATAGATGAGATGCGGCAACTCTTCAGGCATCCCATGTCTCCACTGTAGCACACAAAGGCGCAGGTATTGGAGCTGAACCCCCACGATACAGACACAGGAGCCCATGTAAAATAATTTCATTTCACAAGCATGGATTCAAATTGACCTGGAGAGCCTGTTACATGATGTACATGCAGCATGGGAGAGAGTCGAATGAGCGATAAACTGCAGGCAGCTCAGGAGCCACTGTATGACCACTCCTGCCCTACGCAATAGACTGGACTAGTCACAAAAAGTGTTTCAAAGCAGGTATCAAAGTAACTTTTAATAAAATGAAATAAATTTTGGAGACATTTGGGGAAAAACACCCACCAACCTATTTTTCAACAGTTTTGTTGTTTCTTTTTTAAGCAACTGTTTCTTTTAAAGTTTTGGAATAGTTCATATTTTAGATATTACTTTCTGAGCAGCAGTAGCTTTCTCTTCATAACTCTTAACCTTGTCAAGAAAAAGAAAAAATGCTAAACATTCAATGTGATTCAATCCTTCTGTGTATCTAAATTACTACATTCATGGAAACAGAAGTATCCAATTTTTTCTGTTCCTGAGCATACATACCTAATTGGTTAATAGGGTATATTTGAGTTCCTTTGGGAGATTTCGATAGGAAAAAAAAGAACACTCCTTCAATGCATGCAGAAACTAAATTGGAAGCAATCTATAGCTGAATATTTGAATTGTTTCCAAGCCTTTTACTCTTGGCATAGAACTTGTTCAGTTTGAATTCTGCTTATATCCAATATGATTCCTCTGGATACAGCTATATGGCTGTTTGAACCATGTCTAAGAGCAAGTTTATCCCTGAAACCATTGACTATTCAGAAAGTCAACATCCCATGGCCTGCATAATTTTTCCCTTGACTTACAGCTTGAAACTCTTAGAGATCCTACGATCAGAAGAGAATGATCCTCCTCGATGAGCTTGTGGGCAGGTGTACCGGCTCTGGCTGGGGGGTAGTTAATTTTCTTCATAGCAGCCCATACGGATTGGATTTGTGACTAAAACAGTGTTGATTACACACCAGTGTCTTGGCAGTTTATGAGCGGTGCTTGCACAGCATAGAGGTTTTCTTTTTTGTGTGTTTTTTCCCCCCACTCAGCCTGTACAGCAAGTAGGCTGGGGATACACAAGAAGCTAGGAGGGGACACAACCAGGACAGCTGACCCAAACTGACCAAAGGGATACTTCATACCAAACGATATTGTGCTCAGCAATAAAACCTTGGGGAAAAGAATGAGGAAGGGGGGGCATTCAGGGTTATGGCATTTGTTTTCCCAAGTAACCACTGTGCGTGCTGAGGCCCTCCTTCCCAGGAAGTGGCTGAACATCTGCCTGCCAACGGGAAACAGTGAATAAATTCCTTATTTTGCTTTCCTTGCACACACAGCTTTGCTTTACTTCACTTATTAAACTGTCTTTATCTCAATCCATCCTGATTTTTCTCTTCTCATTCCCTCTCCCATCTTGCCAGAGGGGCAGTGAGCAAGTGGCTGTGTGGGTGCCTAGCTGCTGGCTTGGTCAACCCACCAGAGCAGGTTAAATGAAGTAACAGGAAGCCATACAGAATGTCAGGAATAAATTCACGTCTGAGAGAAACTTCATAAACTGTAACTCAGCTTTAGTGGCACATCTGAATCCCTCCTAGGACAAAGTTAAAAAGACACAACACAGACTCCTGTGTTGTGTGTTACTGGGAGAGAAATGCTGGAGACCAGTGCCATAACGTTCAGCCACCAGTGGTTTAATCTCACCTGGTTGAGTTTCCTTGGGAGAGGAGGGCAAACACCCATGCAGCACTGAGCAGCCTACACATTTCCTCCCAGACGGTAGTTTTTCTCTCTTCTCTGAAATGCATGACTTTAAATGTGGACACAACGCTGGTAGGATGTTAGGCTCGCCAGACCAAAACCTGAGGTGAGGATCCTGGACTAGCAATGCAGATATCCTTCTTGTTATGCTGATAAACTCAGTGCTGGGGAGAAAAAAGAAAAAAAAATCTTCACAGGAACACAACACACAGCATGTGTAATGCTTCAAAGTCAGCCACACTAGAAAGAGTACTGCTACAATAAACACTTTGGCTTTCTTGGGTACATAAGAGTAAACTCACTTTCTATAGTTAAATGATGGGGTTTTAATAAAACACAAACTACACAAGTATCATGTGCACAGGATTTTTCAGGCGTACAGTGCAAATCAGAACAATCCCTGTTCACCGGTCAATGCAGGACCTTTTTCCTGGTTTCATCTGGGATAGAGTTAATTTTCTTCCTAGTAGTTATAGTATAGTATACCTAGTAGATATAGTGCTGTGTTTTGGATTTAGTATGAGAATAATGTTGCTAACACACTGATGTTTTAGTTGTTGCTAAGTAGTGCTTTCACTAGTCAAGGACTTTTCAGCTTCCCATGCCCTGCCAGTGAGAAGCTGGGAGGGGGCACAGCCAGGACAGCTGACCCAAACCGGCCAAAGGGATATTCCATACCATGTGACGTCATGCTCAGTACATAAACTGGGGGGAGTTGGCCAGGGAGGTGGTGACCGCTGCTCGGGGACTGGCTGGGCATCGGTCGATGAGTGGTGAGCAATTGCATTGTGCATCACTTATTTTGTATATTCTTTTATCATTATTATTAATATTACTATTATTATCCCTTCCTTTTCTGACCTATTAAACTGTCTTTAACTCAACCCACAAATTTTACTATTTTTTTTCCCCCGATTCTCTCCCCCATCCCACTGGGGAGGGAACGGCTGTGTGGTCTTTAGCTGCCTGCTGGGTTAAACTACAAGAACCTTAAACTACATTCCTCTGGTGTAAAACTTTTCCTTGGCTCAAGTAGGCAAGACCCTACCTCTCACCCTGCCATCGGTTTTCAAATGGGAGCAAACCCAACACTTACTGCTAAGTGCAAATAGTGGAAATAATGCACAAAGTTTTAAATGTTAAAACAAATTTCTTCTATTGCAGGAAGCCTAGGTGTTCAAGGGCAGAGTGACTGAGCCAAGGGAATTGTATTTAAACTTAACAACTTAATTATCACTTTACTAATTATTTTCCTCCCATGCAGATATGCACGAGAAGAGTGCAGGAACCAAACTGTCAAACAGGACTGGAGGTAATTAATATTACAAGTGAAAAATGTAGCCAACTATCATACTTTCTTATGGTGGCTTCCTTACAGATAGCAACAACAACATTGCACAAATGATGTTCCTGAAAATGTTCCTGCAATGACCCTTTGAGGAGCAATACAGAAATGATGTGAACCTTGCAGGCTATTTCTTGCCCATTTTTTCCTCTCAAAATTTCTGAGAAGCCCTGTTCTAGCTTTAATTTCATGCATTCAATTTTTGTACCAGTCCAATCTATGCTGATAGATGTACCACGGCCATCTTTTTTGGCAATTATTTCAGCTGCAGATAGAAAGCAGAACGAGAATAACACAAAGGCTTCTTCAACACCCACGTTGATAGCATATTAAGTAGAAGGAAACACACACTTTCATGATTGATCTTATAGCTGGTAAAAAGACACGCTGCTCTGAGATCTGCCATACCCCCAACCAAAATTAAAATAATTATTGTCCTTTACCAAGTTATATTTTCTGTAAGGAAGAAATGATGGGAAATGGTTTCTTGCTGGGAGGTCAGACTTGGGCAGATGTAATGAAGAGCAACATGTGCACTTTCAGTAGTCCCAGAGGATGATCTGGCTGTTAATTGAAATTGGGAGATCTAAATTTTACATCCTGCTTTGTTGCTGCCTTCTTTTATGATTCTGGACAAAATGTCTTTCTTTTGCTCTCATTTCTCTATCAAGACAGGGATAAGCTTGTTCTTCCACCACGCAAGATCAGGCACTGCTTTATGACTATACAGGTAAAGCAGAAAAACGCTTATTCCTTTGCCAAAATAAATTCCTCAGGATCTTCCAAGCATAGACTGGCCTGTGTACTGAGGTGTTAAGGAGAGACAATTGAGATTTCTGCTGGTAGAAAGGGCACAGAGAAGCTTCACACAGCAGTAACCAGAGCAGCAGCTGTCCCTGGCTTCTGTTTGAGCAAGATCCCTGCCTGCTCAGCGAATGAGATGCAGGCAGTTTTAGTCATACAGCCACTGCTGGGCAGGAGGTTGGATTGTTGACTTGATGTCTGCCTTTCCTGAGTGGACATTTTCACTTAAGGCATAATTTTCTAAATTTCTGAGGAGCATGTTTTCTGTGGCTGTTTGTAAAAGTAGTGTTTGACTAAAGACAAATAGAGAATTAGTGAGGAGTGACAGTTCAGTGATGACTCTTAATCTAACACACACTTGCTATGCACAGAAATGTTTACTGTCATTGATGGAGGAACTAAGCAGGTGAGACGAAGTAAGTGAGACTTAAATCCCAGTAAAAGCACAGGCCATAGATGATGCAAAGAATTTCTGCATGGAGGCATATTAGATCAGCATGTTCACATCAGCAAAGCCAAATCGCTCGCATGACTAATTCATGCTGGACCCAAACAGATGCAGCAGGCTGAAGAGGAGCTGCAGTGTTACCATGCAGAAGTTCAACATGGTGATGCTGAAAGGGTTCATCCATAAATTAGCAATGTGGAGTTCTGACACGCCCAGATAAAGAGCCAGAGTCATGACTATGGCCATATCTATCTAAATAGAGACAATGTCATAGAAGAGTTGGTCTCTTCCATCAGATCTGTACCCAGCTGCTGCCTTCTGGGTCCTAACCCTACAGAACAAGTGTGGCTGAAGAGTAAAACTTGTAGCCAAATGCACCAGGCTTCCCTCCGTTATGTTTCAAGATGGGCAGAGGACCAGCCACAAGAGGGCAGAGTGGAGTGAGCTGCACCTTTTCGAGGAGTGCCACAAGTCAAAGGGGCTGTGACTCAGAGTCACCATCATGGTGTCTGTCTGAATTGCTGTGCTCCAGCTTGTGCATCTCTAAAGCATCTAGGCAACATGTTACATCCTCACACCAGACATAGATATTGTAGCACAAGGTAGTCCTCAGTTGTCCAGTAGTCTCTTATTTAGAAGCATCCCTCTGTTGGATTTGCATGGCAAGGTTTTGGTAGTGGGGGCACTACAGGAGTGGCTTCTGTGAGAAGCTGCTAGAAGCTTCCCCTATGTCCGATAGAGCTAATGCCAGCCGGCTCCAGGACAGACCCGCTGCTGGCCAAAGCTGAGCCAATCAGCAATGGTGGTAGCGCCTCTGTGACAGCATATTTAAGAAGGGGAAAAAACCTGCTGCGCAACAGCAGCTGGAAGAGAGGAGTGAGAATATGTGAGAGAAACAACCCTGCAGACACCAAGGTCAGTGAAGAAGGCAGAGGAGGAGGTGCTCCAGGCGCCAGAGCAGAGATTCCCCTGCAGCCCATGGTGAAGACCATGGTGAGGCAGGCTGTCCCCCTGCAGCCCATGGAGGTTAACAGTGGAGCAGATATCCACCTGCAGCCTGTGGAGGACCCCACACCGGAGCAGGTGGATGCGCCTGAAGGAGGCTGTGACCCTGTGGAGAGCCTGTGCTGGAGCAGACTCCTGGCAGGACCTGTGTCCCCGTGGAGAGAGAAGCCCATGCTGGAGCAGGTTTGCTGGCAGGACTTGTGACTCCGCAGGGGACCCACGCTGGAGCAGTCCATTCCTGAAGGACTGTACCCCATGGAAGGGACCCACGCTGGAGCAGTTCATGAAGAACTGCAGCCCATGGGAAGGACTCACGTTGGAGAAGTTTGTGGAGGACTGTGTCCTGTGGGTGGGACCCCACACTCGAGCAGGGGAAGAGAGAGAGGAGGAAGGAGCGGCAGAGACAATGTGTGATGAACTCGACTAAGAAACACGTAAGGAACAAAAAATCCTGTAAGTTACCATAGGATCTGGTTTTGTACTTTACAAACTCCATCGTGGGTGACTACAGAATAAAGCAGGCTGCAGATGGTAAGACTCAAGCTTCACCTCATTCGGTGCAACTTCCTGAAGGCTTCCTGAACACCTCTGTTGTTCACTTGGGATGTAAATGGGGCTCCAGGTTGAGGGCAAAGGAAATTTGGGGCTAGTGAAACACATGATCGTCACATGGAGGTGGAACAAAATCATTAAATCTCTGCAGTTTCTCTGTTGAACTTTGTGTGAGGGGAGAAGCTGATCAAATACCTCACAGTGTTTTGTACTGGAAGTGAAAAAACTATTATTATTCTGTTGCAGCACAGCTTCTTGAAAGCTAGCATGCCACACCTTAGGGCTATTGTTCGGAAGTGAGTCTTGCTAAAGAAAAGCTCTATTCTCTCCTCTTCTATGTAGAAATATAAATTGATTCTGCTTGAAAATCATTGATACTGTGCATCAGATGATTTACCCCAGCTGCCTCAAATCCAACTCCAGTGAGAAGCCTATGTTAACAAAAACTGAGCTGGAGTCCTTTTAAGGCTTTTCAGCTGTGTAAGCAAAACTGAATCCTGTTGCCTCAAAGGTGAGGACAAAATAACTTGCCAGGGCAGTCAACATGGTGCCTTCCCTTCCCTTCCTCCACCATCCTCATATTCCCCAGTCTGGGTAGAGCTCTCAAGAGCCCAAGACAGCTGGGGTGAGCAAGGCTCCCTTGGCTGCCTTTCCAGGCTGGGGCTGAGGCAGCAAAATGCTGCCCTGTGCAGTGGGGCTGCGGCCAGCGCTGGTGCTCGGGTACCTCGAGCAGCAGCAGGAGGGAGATGCAGGACAGGGCCATGGGTGCCTCCTGCATTCCTGCCCAGCCTGAGAGCCCACCCTGAGGGAGCACCAGCTGTGCACTCGTAGCAGTAAAACAGGTAGCAAAGGCTGCATTCACCCCAGCTAACGGGCGTTATGTAGAGGCTCAATCCAGACATACTGTTTGCAGTGTCTTTAAAATAACCAGTGCTGTGGTCTGCACCCAGATTGTCCATATGAGACCTTTTCTCTAGGAAAAGAGCTGCCCTGTAGGACTTCTGTATCTTGGAAATTATGCAAAACTTGAGCTTAGTAATGAAAGTTCATTTGTGTCTCCTTAAAAATACGACAGGCAATTCCTAGTCATCAGGAAAATAGATGTATTTCCCTGGGAGACATTAGGCAAAAAGGAAAAGACTGTAGTTTTAACATCATAAATATATTTTGTATTTTTAAGAATTTTTAAAACTACAAATATACAAAAAATTACCTAGAAAACAATATATTTTTCTGTTTTCCTTGTTACTAGTTAAACTTTGTGTGCTTGTGCTTGCACGTGAATGTATATGTGTGTGTTCTTGTACCTAAATAACATATATAGCAAAACCACACTTCTCGCTAAAATTTCCACTTTAATAAAAATACTGGTAAAATGTCATAAAAATGAAACAACCTTAATTACATTAAATTCTTAATTATTTTTTAATAACTTGTTTTATTCGAAGAGTTTCCAACTTGAAATATATTCTGCTCTGTATAAGCATAAGAATGCAAGGAGAGTGTATTTTTTATTATATTCTGCTTTCAAAAATATATTATTTTCTGTTTTCTAATTACATGAATATGAAAAGGGAAGAAGGAAATAACTTCTAATTATATAGAACAACTTTTTTCTTAATTGAGAATGGAAGAGAAATTCATTCATGGTGCTATAAAATATATGTGAAGCAATTATATCATCAGGACTTCTTTTTGTGTGTAACTTATGTGCTATGGAAATGGAGCAATTATGATATCATGACTTTTTGTTGTTAATTAGAAAATTAGTCTGCTGTTTGAGTAATTACAAAAAGATTGTCCTTTATTGGATCTTTCTATAATAAGTATTAGAAGCAATTATAAGTAACAGAAGGAAAAAATAGCCTATTTGCAAAATAAAAAAGGCAATAATGTTGCTTTGCTATTATAACAGCCTGAGTTGCACACCATATAAGATGCAGAAGATGCTCCTTATGTAATGGTTTCAAATTCATACTATATTTGAAAAGCACAGAAAAAATCACTTTATGCTTTAATTATAGAAAGGCTTGATGGTTTCAATTGCACATAGAGTTCAGTTACATAATCAGCACAAAACTAGAAAGGAAATGATCTTTTGCTAATTATTCAGACCAAAGGCTAATATCCCCATTAACAGCAGACAAGGCACTAATTCAGAATGGCCTCAAACTTGATGCTGGTGCCCAAGCTTTCTGAGACAGAACAATATGGCTGTAAAATAGTCACATGGGATGATGGGAAGATTTTAAAGAAAGCAATGAATCTGGCAATCTCAAGGCACTGCAATTTGGGTTTGAGTCTGAGCACAAGGAAAGTGGGACCCAGATACATTCATGGTCCTTCATGGCTCCTTGCACTTCTGGTATTGCCCTGTACAAGTTGGGCTCCAGGCTCCTGGTATTCGCTCTCTGAGCAAGAAAGAGCCACAGGTATAAGTCCACCCCTAGGTTCGTAATGTGTTCTTGGTCGATGTTTCTAGATGGTTGAACCAGAAAGAAACACAGAGGCCACCTCTTAGTGATGATTTCCCAAGTCTCTTGCTCCTTGTGTCAGCACAGCCCCGTTCAAAATCTGTGCATAAGAAATTATGAGGGTATAATATAGTACTCTAAGCTCTCCTTGCTTCAGCATAATTTACAAATGTAATCCAGACCAAGTCCCTATTTAAGGAGTGATGCAACACTACTAAAAGTAGGAAAATTCTTGCTTTGCTGCATTGCTCCTTTATAATTTAATGGGAAAAACAATCAGTATATTTTGCCTGATTTGCATGAAGTTTTGCATCAGTAGAGCAGTTGATCTCTGAATAAAATAAGGAATGCACTTGATTTAAGATGAATAGTTCTCACATTAGTCATTTTTCTTGTATATTTGGTGTCATTAAACAATATTTACAGATGTTCAGCCGAGAGTACGTAGCCTGCTGATTATAGTTTCTATTTTAAGGTCCAACCTTGTAAACACTTCCAACTGGACATCCTACTTGCTAATGGGACCATTTCAAATTGATGTTTTATGGTAGTGAGAGCTATGGTCACTGCTTACATGTTTGCAATTTAAGTCCTCAAATTGAAATAGTAAGTCAGTAGTTACAACTGTACATTTTTTGATTAAGGTTTTGCTATATTTCTACACCAAAACAAGAAATTATACTCTTATATCTACCTGAGCAAAAATATTCCTCATATAAAATAAACCAATTATTTAGAGAGTTTTTCCATATCAAAATATGAAAACTTTGTAGTGCCACATTCAGCTTTAAACTTAGCTGTTTAAACAGCTGTGTTAAATAAGAATCAGTTCCAGCTTACTGAGACTTTGTTCTCATGTTTCTTTATCTTTAGGAGAAAGCCACATCAGTCTTCATTGTATCTCATTTAATTTGCCATTAAAAAACATATTTTATTTTTATATATTGAAACGGCTCTATGTAAGCATTGCATAGCATCACTCTTCTCCTTGTCCTTATCTTGAAGTGGAAGGCATTTACATCGCCAACAGCCCATATAGCCCACAGGGCAGGTCCTCAGGAGTGAGCCAGAAGCTCAGTACAGGTGTGGAACATAGCTTAGTTTAGCCTCTGTGCTCTCTGGCTACTGCATTGCAGTTTGATCCCTAAAAGCACGAAAGCTCCTCTGACCTAAATGATCTATTTTTTTTGCAAGACATAATATGGTAACTATAGTTCATTCCCCTGGAGTAGAGGTCCCCGCCTGGTCTACTTCAGAGGCTCTTTGGAAGATGAGAGACTGAAAGGTCAAGGCTATCTCTATTCTGAGGGATATTTCTATAAACTCACTGAAAAATTAGGAAACTCAGAAAAATGAGGAAATTCATTGAAAAATGTGGGTTTGGCAGCCAAAAAAAGGGATCCTGACTTCAGATCAACCTGACTGAATAGTTTTCCGCTGGAGAAGGTCTAGGAAGTCTGTCAATCCCTTTTACACAGTGTGCCAGTGCTTAGAGCTCTCTGGAAAGATGTAGCAACCTGAGACTCCTGTCCTCAGCTGGGGGAGTCAAAACCAGCTGACCTCAGAGGAGAGTACGTGAACACCAGGCCTACCGGTAGGGCAGCACTCCCAATTCACCCTGCGATGCTGTTGCATTGCACCTTCGTACTTAATCATTCAGTAGCACAGAAACCCAAATCCCTATGTTGCGCTCTAGGAAGTTCCAGCCTCCGAGTCAAAAGGTGATTTTGACCCTCTGGCTCACAGAATTGGAGGATGCAGATGGGATAGTTATACTTGGAAGGAATTAGAGTACCCAGGACTCTGGAGGAAATTTCACATTTCAGTCAAAAGGTGGAAAGTTGGCGGACGGTCACGAGCGGTGTTTCCCAGGGCTCAGTTTTGGGGCCGGTCTTGTTCAATATCTTTATCGATTATCTGGATGAGGGGATCGAGTGCACCCTCAGTAAGTTTGCAGACGACACCAAGTTGGGCGGGAGTGTTGATCTGCTCGAGGGTAGGAAGGCTCTGCAGAGGGACCTGGACAGGCTGGATCGATGGGCCGAGGCCAACTGTATGAGGTTCAACAAGGCCAAGTGCCGGGTCCTGCACTTCGGCCACAACAACCCCATGCAGCGCTACAGGCTTGGGGAAGAGTGGCTGGAAAGTTGCCTGGTGGAAAAGGACCTGGGGGTGTTGGTCGACAGCCGGCTGAACATGAGCCGGCAGTGTGCCCAGGCGGCCAAGAAGGCCAATGGCATCCTGGCCTGTATCAGAAATAGTGTGGCCAGCAGGCGTAGGGAAGTGATGGTGCCCCTGTACTCGGCACTGGTGAGGCCGCACCTCAAATACTGTGTTCAGTTTTGGGGCCCTCACTACAAGAAGGACGTTGAGGTGTTAGAGTGTGTCCAGAGAAGGGCAACGAGGCTGGTGAGGGGTCTGGAGAACAAGTCTTCTGAGGAGCGGCTGAGGGAACTGGGGTTGTTTAGCCTGGAGAAAAGGAGGCTGAGGGGAGACCTTGTTGCTCTCTACAACTACCTGAAAAGAGGTTGTAGCGAGGTGGGTGTCGGTCTCTTCTCCCAAGTAACCAGCGATAGGACGAGAGGAAACGGCCTCAAGTTGCGCCAGGGGAGGTTTAGATTGGACATGAGGAAAAATGTCTTTACTGAAAGAGTGGTGAAACATTGGCACAGGCTGCCCAGGGAAGTGGTGGAGTCCCCATCCCTGGAGGTATTTAAAAGACGAGTAGATGTGGTGCTTAGGGACAAGGTTTAGTGGGTGGTGGTGTTGGATCGACGGTTGGACTCGATGATCTTAGAGGTCTTTTCCAACCTCAATGATTCTATGATTCTATGATTCTAAAGCCTAAGTCACATACCTATTTTGGATGAGCCAGAAAGCAAACCTGAACTTAAAACCTCAGAGAAGAAAAAAAAACCCAAAAGAAGAAGAAAAAAAAAACATTTTTAGCTGCCTGAGATGGTTCAGCATGACATGCTCAGTCCTTTCAGCTGATTTTTTTTTTTCTTCTTCTTCTTTTTGCTTTTTTCAGTAAAGATTTTCTGACACTGAGCAAAATAGTGAGAGTGATTCTCTCATCTAATAGTCCAGATACTCCCTTGCAGGAGGCAGGATTGGCTTTTCTGCATTCTGCCTGAACACATGCAGAACTAAAGCCCAGCCCTTGTACATCCCAGGTGAATGATCTGACACTGTACTGCTGTATGTAAAGAGCATTTCCTTAGAAACTTTTTGAAACTTATGTTTGCTTTTCTTGCAAGTACCAAATTTTTTCCTGCAGAATGAACAGAAGTTTTATGCTGAACAGAGGGAAATTGGTTTTGTTTAAGTGAGAAACAGTAGAAATATTAATTCTATATTCAGTTTAACCTTATCTTCAATCTGCTGACCCCTATTATATATCCTTAGCTAGAACTCAGCAAAAGTCTTACATCCACATGGGATTTGCATATCTTTTGCTTCCAGATAAAGATATATGCCTATTTTTTTTGCAGAGGCTGCTATTATTTCTGCCATCTGGTTTTATAAAGGAGCTTAACTGTTGTTGGCCTTCTTTTCACATTTATTGGTAAAACAAGATTGCTATTGTACCTACTGTTTTAAGTGATTCTCATACCACAGCAGTACTGTGTCAAAGATACTAGGATTGGTTAGAACTATATGAAACTTTGTGGGCTTGTCCAAATGCAATAGGGTTTTTGTGTGCAGATCTGTCAACACATATTTAAGATGTTTGTATCTTCTAAGAGACAAAATACAGTTTAAAGCATAATTCCTCTTTGAAATGAAACCCTTTATTAAAAACCACCATAGGATTCAGTGTTTACTTTCTCTCAGTGATTCCATGGCACATGTGTTCTGTTCATAAGCAATAAGATTTTCTTTTCTTAACTGCCACCAATAGACTCAGTGTGTGCTCTGAGCGCTTTTCTTTTCTTGCATCACTAACAATAAGGGGTCTCCAAACAAATTAGGCCACTGCTACATCTGAATAAACCGATGGTATTCAAATTATGCCCTCAGTGAAAGCCACTCAGTCTCATTGTTGTTAATGGTTTTGAACAGGTTTTCAAGAGAAAATTTTACAAAAGCAAACAAACAAACAGAAACAGCAAGCTGTTGATGACCAAGATCTCCACGCTTTCCTATCGCCCATTACCACGGTATTTAAGTCCAGACCAGAATCCTAACTGCAGAGTTCCAGTAATGCTAATGTGCAGTCACAGTCCCAAACAAGACTGGAAGTGGTTTGTTTTTCACTCTTGCTTTTTTCAATATTGCATTTCTATTTCAGGGAAATAGTATTACCGTGCAACACAAGGCAAACCTGGATAAGCACTTTGGGCTGAGAGCTTTTTACCTACCAAAGGACTTCACTGTCTGTGCCCTTCCAGCTTCCTAGAGAATTGTCCTGATACGTTGGGACTGGAAAAAAAAGAGAGGAAAGCAAAGGCATTAGAAATACCTCATCAGGTGATCCATAGCCAAAGGGTGTTCACGTCATTTACTCCTTTTTTTTAATTACAAGAACAGTGACATATGTATTTTTATATATAGAATCATAGAATCATTGAGGTTGGAAAAGACCTCTAAGATCATCGAGTCCAACCATCGACCCAACACCACCACCCACTAAACCATGTCCCTAAATGCCTCATCTACACATCTTTTAAATACCTCCAGGGATGGTGACTCCACCACTTCCCTGGGCAGCCTGTTCCAATGTTTAACCAATATATGTATCTTTATATATGTATAAAGCTTACAGATACAGTTTTTCTAGGCATCCATGATAAAATCATTATCTTCTGTCAAAATGTGTCACAAATCCTTGTGTTTTCATTACATGCAGACTGGCTACCTTCTCCACACACTGTGTTCGGAATAAACCTCATCCTTGTTAAAACAAGCAGTAGGAATAAATTCCTCTCATGTCATGGAAATACTATGCCAAACTCTTGAAATAACTAAACCTCTTATCACTCGGTGAAATTTAGCCAAATCAGTAATTCATTTTTATAGATCTGTCTTAGGGCATGAACACACAATTGAATACCACTGAGTCTTAGCAGCTAGCATTTGATCATGTTTCCAGAGCCCCACAGACATGCTGCTGTTTATCACAAAATGCTGATGGCCCCACTATTTCATCCACAGAAGAGACCTGAATATAAGAACAAGCTAAACGAACTTCAGTTGGTCAGCGTCTGCTTTCAACGTACTTGATCAGATTCATAACTAGTCTGAATTCAAATAATCATTCTTTTTCTTCTCCAGGGAATAGAGTCAGCAAACCTTGAAAAATATATAAATTACAGAGTACTAGTGGTTAATTGTACTAAAGATTCTACATAGTATATTATCTCTAGCTCTTCTTTTATTCGTAGTGTTTAATTCTGATAGCATCTTTATTTGTCCTCCAAGTAACCTTCAGTGAAATAATAATAAATTCCCTGTGAGTTCCTCAGCCATTTTGTTGCCGAAGAGGAATAGGCGCAACATTGGCAGTTACATCTGAATCTGTATCAAATGTGAGTTTGGGAACATTCCCCATGGGTCTGAGTTGAAACACAATTCTATTTTTTTCTATATGTAGTCTTTATATTGCTACATTAATAGGTGCTTCATCAGTGCAAACATGAGAAGGAAGCCTTTTCAGAGGTATGCAGGGCAACAATCTAGGTCAAATTTGCTTCTTGAATGCATTTACATGAATCCTATTCACTAATGGAAGTGCAAGAAAACCACAAGTGCACATTGCATTTGGGCTTATAGGGTCAAAGCATGTTCACAGAGATGGAGCAAACCACCCATCATAACATATTTGAAAAGTTTCTCCAGTATGAAATATCTTTAAGGCTTTCTGTGATTACCAACGGGTCAGGATTTTTATATGATTTAAGTGTCTTTGTAGACTGCAGACTTGCTTTCCACACACCCTTTAATTGTAGTCTGTGAACTGCAACTAAAAAGGGGGCAAAGTTGAGACTAAGTGAATGGGACAAGCTGAACTGAAGACAGTGCCTCATTTTAAAGACCGACCCTCCCTTCTGAGAGCTGCAACTACTATGTGTCTGCTGGTCTCCATGTGGCCTTCCTGATATTTACAGTATTTTACAGTTTTGAAGAGGGTTAAGTCCAGCTTTAAGACAGTCCAGATCCAAGATAGTCCAGCTCCAGTTTTAAAGGCAGGATAAAGGGCAGAAGATGCTATTGACAAGAAACAGTGAATTATGGCATTTCTATGGAAAACTAATTAATGGTTGCAGAGGCAGCAGGGCACGCACACATTTTGGTACCCAGATTATTCAGCTATGCCCAGGCAGAAATAAGTTGTGCCAGTGCAGGTTATTGTTAGTGCTGTATCAGATCTGCTGTCAAGTCACTGCCCAGTTCTCATCTTTCTGCTAGAAATAAAGGGGCGGGCAATCTCTGCTCTCCCTCTGGCGCATAGTTCGGGCAGCCCATATGAAGGAGAGAAGGGGTGTGTAATATTATGCATCACAAGGGAGTCTTCATTTGAACAGGTATCTGCATCAGTCCTGGTGATTCCAGCTTCTGTGCTCTTAGGTTTTAATCCACATTTCCCATTTATTTTCTCTTCTCCTGGTTGAATGAGGAGATTATTCTCGGTAGGTGAGGTGTCAGTTCTGACATCAGAACATGCTCAGAGACAAGAAAGCTATATACGTCCCATGGTGCGGTCTAGAAAGAGAGGGTGGATGTTTGTTCGCATAAGATTTTGTAATCAGCAAGTGCAGTTACTCAGAACTAATTGCTTGTTCATAATGATAGGGTATAAAACAGAATGACTCCAGCTTTACACAAGCCTCAGTGAAATTTGCCCTCAGATGGTATTTATTTAAATAGTCTACTCAAGGTAAATGCTAAGAGTTCATGTTTACATAGGAGACACGTGGAGACTGCATTTGCCATTGGTAACCTGTGCATTTAATCCTCATTCACAGAACACAAAGAAGAGCAAGTGATGTATATAATAGTTGGGATGAAGGAGTAAAGTAAGCGTGCAGTTTTGCATGGAAAACATATGCAAGTTTTAAAGTTTTCAGCAGGTGTTGTTTCCATCATGTAGTCAGAATCTGCACATATCCTATATTGTGTAAGCTTATCTCCTTCCTGGAGCTTGCCTTTTAATGTTAATATAAACAACCTCAAAGTAACACAAACCAGAGCATAGTGTTTCTCCTGTGCATGGCTATTCTTCCAGTTTTTCCTTGCAAGACCATATTTTTTTCCCCACTGGGCCAGGTTATGTCAAGCTCTTCGCTACTGCTGGTTTTGAGGTGACAGGAAGTGATTTCAAAGCAAGTCAGACAAAATGGCTCTGCATCTCGCCACAGGGGACCACCCTTTGACATTATGTCAGACAGCTAGCAAAGAGCTGAAGGCTGAAAACTGGCAAGGGGTGATGAATGGAAAACACTCAGAAGTGGGGTATATTGGAAAGAGAAAGGCTTTTTTCAAAAACACAGACCTACGTAATTTATAAAAGAACGCTGAATGAAGCTGCTTTCTGCTTTGCCTTGCACATAAGCAATGCCATGTGGGACATTTCCCATTCCTCTGGCAGTCTGAAAAGCGGAGGTGTTACATCCCCTTGCTTCCAGCTCTGAGCTCTCTTCTGCTTCAGAAAGGGCTGAGGGACGGACGCTGCCGCAGCTGCCAGCTGGGCTTGGTAGCTAATGGGACATGAAGCCACGGTCCCGGTCTACGAGGAGTAGAAAGGGTCCAGGCTGCATGCAGCCTCCCTCATATCGGGGAGGAAGTCAGCTAGAGTCCAGGTTATATGAATTATCACTACTGTTTTCTGTCCACAGCTCCACATGCCTTTTTACAAACATTTCACCAACTAGCTTATACACTGAGGAAAATACAAAACTATTCACTTTGCTTTTGTCCTGTTATTCCTTAACTCAAAATTGTCTGTACATAGCAATTGCCAGCGCTCACAGAATGAAGGCAAACTGCTGAAGGCTCTCAAGCTCAGCTGGAGAAATAGCCAGAGTCATTTATTTTCCCTCTCAAAATGGTGCAGTTGAATGTATACTGTGTTTAACAAAAGCAATTTATTCTGAGCTTGAATACAGCCTGCCTTACTCTCTATGACTCCAGGCACGCCACAGATGCTTCCGCTGTTACCTGACACGAAGGCTATTCCCACGGCACTGGCTGACACAGGCAGGGCAGCAAGGTGCCAGCCACAGTTGTACCAAGATCCCTTGCACAATGGACACCTTTTAGCACCAGCGATCTCACCAGGCTGATCCTAAATAGTATGTCTTTTCTACGATTCTGAATAAAGTAGTTCTGTAATTTGATCGATGTCTTTAAGTGTCTTTAAAACCATGTGCTGTGTTCTGCTAAAGCATAGAGAATGTGCTTCTCTCTGGTATGGAAAATCTCTTCTTGATGAACATTACAAAAAACTTTGAATTTTTTGCATCCTTGCACAAAAATAATTTCATACAATTAGCTAGGGAACAGAGAAGTACATCTGAAGCCAGGTTTTTCCACTTATTTCCATACACAATGAACATATTTGTTTTATTACTCAACAGTGCTGGAAAACAATTTATGACATGACATGGCAGTTACCATGTTTCAGGTTTTTTCCTGGTTCATGCATTAATTATCTCCATTCATTTTTATTTTATTAATTATTAATCATATATTAATGTGTTTATTAATTATAAAATAATTAGGCATTTCTAGATGCAATTTAAGGTTTTTCAACTGTGCATAGAATTCTAGCCTGAGGACTAATTACTTCAGCAGCCTTGTGTTTAACACTAGTAGCTAAGATCAGACAAAATGCAAAGGTGATAAGCCACAAATTTACATGTCAGACTTTTAGAAGCCTCCCTCCCTTATTTGCATATGTGTTTATAGGATACATAATAGCTGTGCACCTTATATGTACTCAAGGTTTTCATCTTCTCAGTTAAACTGTTGGTCTGTCTAAGAGATTTTAGAAAATTGACTGTCTTTTTCCCTTTTCTCTCTTTAAAGGATTGAGATTTCTTTGGCTGGAGGGGTAGTTCTGCTCATAATACAGAGAGAAAAGCGACAGCTCAAATTAGGTGGTTTTTTAGATATGCATAAATGCCTAGCAAACTGTTGGTATATGCATTTTTTCAGTTCAGTGAGAATAAATGAATGACTTACCACTGAAATATTGTTGTAGATGAATATAACATTTAGAACTCATGATGTTACATTTCTAAGGCAATTTGCAAACATGACATTAATTACTAATTAACTGATTTCATTGCAAACTATAATCATTAACCCATTAGCTTTCAAAACAGCCATGTGACATACAGAATACAAGGAAATCACCTTAACAGAAAACATAGTCTTCTACAACTTCTTTTTTAACAGTTTTCTTGAAAGTCTAAACTGTGTCTAAATAGTACTGTCACCTGCTCCAAGAACAACTACCCAATAAATTATCTTTAATGCAACAACTCTTCCCACAGCTGTGCAGAATAATCCTTTCCCTTCTGTCTTTTTCTATTTTCTTTACCTTAAAATTAAGTGGATAGCGGTCATAACATCTTTGGTTGCAATAGCCGTGGAACTTTCTTGATGCTTTAGGATTGTTTTCAGACCATTGCAAGTATTTCTGAAGAGGGGTTTGTAGTGAAAAAATTAATATAATCTTCAAGTGTTTTTTACTATGGTATATCAGTAAAATTATTGCATACTCAATGTGGCATCTCTTTACCCTGAAAAATCTTCTCATATCAAACATAATACACACCACAGTAGGTTTCAAATAAGCGTGTGGACTCATGTATTATGTGCACTGACTGGAACTGTCACTTGGTATAAAGGATAATACTACCACAATTAGGGCAGGGTAGTGTTAGGTTTCACTTCATAGGCAAACCTAGATTATCATCTGTGTAATGATTTCCTTACAGTTCATCTGTGATATGATGGGCAAATAATAGTGGTAAAGTAATGGTTACCAGGTTACACATATGTTCTTTTGCAGACCATAATACCCAGTAAGCTGTTCAAAGCTATAAATAGTAATATTTTTGGGTGTCAAAGTGACCCAAAAACGTTTACACTTGAAAAAGCATCTTTTTCAGCTGTGCTGGAGAACATGTTCCATTATTTTCTCTTTTTATTTTTCAAGTTCCTATCATTGTAGAAGTAAAAAAAAAGAAAAGGGAATGGAGGAAATTATCTTCCCCACACCTTATGAATTTGTGATTGATGTTCTGTTCACAAAGGTTTGGAGGATTGACCCAAATGTGCATTGCCAACAGGAACTTGATAGCACAGAAGAGAGCAGCATAACAGCAGAATCAAGAACCAAGGATGGGAGACTCCCATCCACTAGCAAGAGACAAGAGATTTCCAGACATTAGTCTTAGGCAAAGTTTTTTTTCTGCAGGTGCATCAAGCATAATGCATTTGTCGTGACAGAGACAGTGGCAGCCAGGAATGGAGCTTGTTGGAGGTGTAATTTTAGCAGCTCTTTCTATTGGGAGTGACTGAAGCACCACCGCTAAAGCCAGGCAGTAACCAAATGGCTGGAGAGGGACGCTGGAGCATGCAGGGAGAGTACACATGAATACCAGTACGGTCCAAGCACTGGTGTCACTGGTACTTCACATTCCCTCAGAGTGTAAGAGGAGCACAGTGCTGAGGAGCACTGTGTCCTGCAAACCACTGTCCTCCTAAACCACCCCGTGCCTTAGCATTGTATCACACCTCAGCCCTGAACATCGCTATGCCAATTCTTTTTTCACTACCATGGCAGTCATAAAGCCCCCTATTTTTCTAGGAAATCTCTCTGGGAGCTGGCTCTACACTCCAGGCAGGGTTTTGCTGTGGCTTTGGGGAAACAAACACAAAGGTTATTGCTTGTCATTGGAAAGGATAGCTCTGGTGTGCACCCTACCAAAACAAACACTGGGCAGCACTAGAAAGTTCTCTCATCAGGCATGGACCAGACAGGTATAGCTAAATATGGAAACGATCAAATTATGTTTTAAAAACTCAAGATAGACTATATCAAGACCTAAGACACTCTCTACTGCTGTTCCAGCTCCCACAGATCCAGGGAAACTGTAGCTGAGTGCCAGGAGGATCTCAGACATTGGTGACCCCAGATGCTCCAGACCATAGGAGTAGGAGGGGAGAGCACCCCTCACAGCTAGACCGAAAGCTCACATTTATTGGTCAGCTCAGTATGAACTTCAAGAGCCTGGAAACTCAGAGGAAGTCTCCAGGATTTACCAGGCTTAGTGAGTGAGGTGAGTGTCACCCAAGACGTGCAAAATCTGAGTCCTGGAGCAGGGGTCTCTGTTGGCACAGGGCAGTGGGGAGAAAACGTTTCTCAGACATTTTCCTGCAGGTCAGGAGCCAATCTTCAGCAAACAAACGTGGTTTGTTGGTGGGAAGGGCAGAAGAATGTGAAGGTTAATGCACCCAGAGTCTACTTAATATATGCTTTATTAAACACTAAGACGACTCTGGTCTTAGCAACTATATTCTCAGATGAGGCACCTAGAAAATGATTAACATCTAATCCAGCAATAGATCACAGGTCACTGTGGTACAGATGAGTTGGTTCACACATAAGGGGGCCTGTCATGGTGGAATACAAAGGGGGTGCAGGGTAACAAGCTAGACCCAGCTTCCTGCTCACAAATTACAGGGTGGATACAGCCATCACAACTTACTTGGCTGACAAACTTGAAACAAACCAAAGGCAGTATAGCTGGAGTCACTGTTAAGAATATTGCACAAAAATACATAAGTAAAGGAATGATGCCAGAATTTAAATAATTTAAATATATCATTTAAATTCTATACCCTGTGACTGACAATACTTATTCTATGATTATAATGCTGAATTCTATACATAAGCATTTGAAATTTAGCATTTTTGTAAAGTATTCTTGGAAACCTCTTGGAAACCAGCTATCAACAGTGGAATGCAATCGTAAGGCACTGATGAGTGGTTTTGGGTTTGGTTTTTTTTTCATTATTCTGTGGTTCAGAATATCTTTTTCGTAATTAAATTTATAAGTCAAACTTACAAGTCTATCAACACATTTCTAGAATGCTAACTCAGACTTATTGGGCCAAATAAGGTGGATTTGTGCAAACATCTCAGCCTGGTAGAATGAGGAAGATGAGAGGAAGCTGAAGCACTATTATAAAGCCTAGTCTGCCAGTTCTGGTGGTACCAGAAGCAGCAATAATCAACCATTGTGAATAGTAATGTTTTAAAAGTATGACAGCTCTCTGCTTGGTGAATTGAGTCAGAGCCATTAGGAGAGAGCATCTCCTTTGCTCTGTACTCTGCCTCACATTGCAGGTAGGTGACATGATTACGAAGTGCCAGGAATCCCTGTGCAGTATCGGGTTGAGTCACTTAATCCAGACTTTAAAGGGTTTCATTAAATGGTGTGTTCCTCATTTTCTGGTTACCCCAGCTGAGAGCTTGATTCTGATTTGTAGAAATTAACTTACAGAGTGTTATACAGTGCTAATAATGCAAAGGAAAAAATGAAGGTCTTCTCAGTCTCAGGCTGGACATAAATAATACAGTCAGTAGTTTTGACATTAATTCCCCACTGTTTATTTTCTCTAAAATATAAAAAAATAAAATCCTCCCCTCTGAGTAACGTTTTTGTGAAAATAAAGTAATTGCTGTTCACAAAGCACTCAGATATCCAGTGATGAGTAACATAAAAAAGAGAAGAAAAGAAGAAACCATTAATTCTGTCTCCAGAGCAGAATTTCAAAAGCACTCAGAAACTCGGGCATTAGACTTGACGCCAACAAGGAGGGGGAAAGAGAACAGTGAACGGCTGCTTGTTAAATGGGACCCAGCCACGCTGGGCAGCAGCAGAGACAAGGATCCTATAGAAAAGATAATACAAAAAAATTTTAGTCTGCACAAACGCAGGCACCCACAGGAGGATGCCCAACAGTCAACCTTCATTCTGCTATTCCTTACCTTGGGATGCTTGACTTTGCAGCCTCTGCAGTTACTTATCTGTATGGGTGCTAAAAAGTCATCTAAATAAACCTATAACACAGAGAAGAAGGGCTATTAAATGATGGTGCAAAACTGTATGGGATAACACAGCATTGGAGCTGTATTCCAGAAAATCCTAGCTACATTTATAAAGCAGGGCCTAAAGATTTGATAACGAAAACCCATTCTGAAAAATGGGATTAAAGTATTTGGTTAAATTCAGTTGTAAATGATGAACAGGGTAGCTAAGTACTCTCATAAGAAAAAAATGTTCTGTCAACTGTGTATTTCAGGATTTATGTATCAAAGAAACATCTTTCAATTCTCCTCTCAGTGTCATCTTCCCAGTGTCACCAGTCTATTGTTCATCCCAGTGCTATCGGTGACAGCTGTGTATTGGACGTTATTTTCCACCTGGTCAGAGTTTTCTGATCACTGCTTACATGTTCAGGGTCACGTATGGATGGTAAGGTTGATAAACTTTCATTGCTCTGTTAGCACAGCCCGTATTTTTATACATCAGTTAGTTTAATTTCTAACTGTTTGCAAAATGTGTTGTCTGCAACTGGACTGGAAGAGTTTTTCGTTTTTGAAGGTGGTTTACCATTTCACCACATTCCGTACAACTCTTCGGCTGAGTTCAGATCTCTGTTTCCAGTGGGTTTGAACCTAGAGGAGACCTTTGCAGTAATAACAAGGAGGGATTCTACTTTACAAGACAGAGGCCTCAACACAGGATCGCCAGAATGTTTTATCCTGGATCAAATATAACAGAGCTAATTAAGCTTTGCAATGACTCTTGTTTCCATAGTTCACTAGTTGCCCTTGCTACACATGCTGTGGATTTCCACTCAGTTTTACGAGCCATCTGGTTTTCATATCTCCTGCTTAGGGCATGATCAGCTACTTTCATTTTTTCCATAGTGTAAGTGGGCTAATATCCATGTATCCCTATCACACTTTAAAGTTCATTTCCACCCTATAATACGTGTCTAGGTTTTCCTGTACATACTGTATTTGGCAACAATCTTTTTTTCCCCAACATTTTTTGTTTTATTTTCATTTTTATAGTGAATGTAGCTCTCGTAAAAGGTGGTGGACTGACAACACTGGCAGATGAAACCTGGCTTATCTGTACAAAAGAAATAGCAAAAGGGTATGGCAAAGTAATCTTCCTTTAGTGTTCCCAGTATCATACGTTATCCTTGAACAGGAAAGAAATTCGTCAGGACTGAAAAAAGTCCCTGTAATAGTTCAGCTAGCACGAACCTGTTATAGCAGTGATTGTTAAGTCTACTAAGACCTTACTGATAACCATTTATTCAATAATTTTCACAGACACAAGAACACTGTCAGATGCTAATGCTAACTTCTGGCCACGAAATCTACACTTGTGACTTCACGGCTCCCACTGCTAGATGTTTTCATTCACTGATCTTAGAAATATCAGGACAATCTGTATTGCCCTGAGAATTTATATAACAATTTTACAATTTTACATTAAGTCAAGGGCATTATTCACACTATTTTAAATATGTCTCTAGTTTAAAATTGAGCTTGAGGGCTTCTATGCTTAGGAGCCAAAGTTCCTTATATAGTCAAGGGAGGGAGACTCTAGAGAAGGTCGCAAAAGTGCCTGAAATATAGAGCTACAGCCTGAGTAACTGGCCACAACCTGGAGATATAACAATAATGGGGGTAGAGGTAAATTCCTTGTTCTCTCCTGTTCAGTGTATCAAACTGATTGCCACATTTTCCCCCAGATCATAGTGAGTCCTGTGGTTTTCGGTAAGTTTTTGCTTGCCTTTTCTGTATGAAACATGGCTAGTCTGGGCATACCTCACTTCATTGCTGGTGCAGAGCTTTGGGCAGTGAGGGCACTTCAGCTTTTCCTACTCACGTACATAACAAGTACAAGACAAGAGACTGATACACTATAGAAAGAAATTAGACAGTATTTTATAGAATTATTGTTTTGTTATAAATTATAAGTTATTTTCTGAATAGTGGAACTAATAAAGCTGGTTTATGTCGTTATCTCTCACCCATGTCCCAAAAGCTCCTTGCCCCTTTCAGACCCACCAGGCAAGATAAAGCTGTGTGTAATACATGTGTTATATACATGCTGGCTAGGGAGCCGGCTAGCTGCTTTCAACCAAGCAAGTCTGACTTCTGCCTGACTTTTCCATCAGTCAGAAGCCCATTTGGGTCTCTGTCTTCTGCTCAGCCACTTATTTTTATGGAATTTGTTGGAAGTTGTCTTTGAGAAGTCTTCTGTTATTTCTAATTTGGCTTAAATTAGCCAAAAAGATCCCTATGTATAGATAATGTGTTATATAGGTATAATTTATATTATAACAATATTGTTAAATGATAAAGATATAAATGCCTATATTTATAGTTAGATATTAGATCTGTGAATAGATAGGTATAAACTGATAATGTGATCTCATCATCTCATTTTGTTAGGAACAGTCCATGGGCCAGGAACCAGGATGCTCTGTCCTTTCCTTCTTCTCTCTGCTACTATGAATTTCCTAGGTAAGGGTTTTAGAAATAATTCCGCCTTTATTTGTCTCAATGACATTGGAAAATAGAATAATTTCAATAAAAGGCGAAGTTCAGATCTCCTCAAGCCACAGCCACCAAGACCGTGCACATTAGCAAATTCTCCTTATAGACAGGTAGAAAACTAAATCCCCATGGGCATAGGAGAGAGAAACTTCTGCTGCTTTCCCCCTTATCAGTGGAGTTATACTCCTTGATTTGCCAACATCTCTTCTCAGGGATCACTGAGGAGTAAGGGAGCTATAGAAGCAAACACCATGCAAAAGCCAGTCCCAGCACGTGAGCACCGTGCCAGACCCAGGTGTCTGGCTGAGGGGCCACGCGGCAAGAGGCATCACACATGGCACTGCAGGCAGAGCTTCTTCTCATACAACTGTGTAATTAAGCTTAGGCAGCCTGTGCAAAGTGGGTTTGGTATAACAGTATGAGAAGTGAGCATGTATTTCAGCCTCAGACCTATTTGCACTGCAGAAGCCTTATGTGAGATTCTGTCCCAACTCTGAACCACTCACAACTTGGTAACTTTTGCATGGGACACCTTGGATTTTAATAACAAAGCTCCAAAACAGATTAATTTTGTCTAAGTGTTGTGAAGGCCAGCTTGCAACCCAGCCTCGTACTTGTCTTTCATCCTGAGAAAAGGGAAGAAGAGAGAGGTGTTGAGAGAACCGGACACAGACACAGTTGTAAAAGATGCAGATAAACCTATTTACATATTGAACCCCATGTCAACCGGCAAGGACAAAGAAATTTTTTTTTCTTTCTTGTCCCTCACCTTTTTCTTTAAGAAGCAGGATAGTATGCCATGCAGTGGCTGAGCTAGTAAAGTGATCCATCAGATTGCCACCACCTCCAAAATCTATAGCTTCTTGATACTAAATTTCTACATTTTCAGCTGGGTCACAGGTACCAAGCAATCTCAGGATAGGTCATTTTTCAAAGAATGGCTATCAAACAGTAAAAACGAAATCATTTTCTGTCCTATCCAATATATATCTAATGTGGTAAAGGCAGTCAGCAGTGGCCAGACAAAGAATACCATGAGAGGGCTAGCTACAATACTGCTCCCTTGAGTATTGTGGGAGCCTGATTACAAGTCTATTCCTTCCTCCTGTAGGATCCTGTTGATGCCCACATCTCAAAAGTAGCATCTTTTCCATCAGCAGGTGTAAAGCAAAAATCAATCCTTCTTAAGCTAGGATGCCAATTTCACTAATAAAGAAAGAATTAAATGCACAAGGAGCCTACTCAGGAAGAATTAGAGTCTGAGCAACAGCTTTGTACTAGTAATTTCAGATGATAAACTGCTAGCCAAAATACTGAATGGCTGGTCAGCCAAGCTGCTCTCCCCTACGTCTGTGTGCCAGGAAGGAGCAGCAGTGTCTCACACGTCCTGCTCTCCTCAATCTTGAACTTTGCACTGAAGTAACAGAGATATGAGACAGTGGAAAGAGAGGTTACATTAAAGGTAGGAAACTTACACCAGAATTATCTTGGCCTGTAGGAAGAGAGAGAAGCTTTCTTTGGGGCTGAAGCAAAAGATCCCAGACTTGAATGCTCCTGTCACCAGGCAAATTAAGCGATTTTTTTTTCTCTTTTTAAATTTTAAGCTGTGATTGATGCTCTGTCAAAGCTAGTTCTATATCTACAGCGAAGCAGTAACAGAAAAACAAAATAAAATCCTAATCTGAAAGCTCCTTGTCTTCCTTAGAGGATACCCATGGACACACAAAGTCACTCCTGCAGAGTGCATGCATGTGGTAGGGATAAGGGCTGAATAGAAATAATCTTGACCTTCCTATTTTTGAAATCAAAGAGATTTAGTAGAATCATAAACCCCAAAGCTGTTCCCTCAGATGATTTCAACAGCTTGAGGCGAGTTCATTAAAACAATGTATCTGCAGTCTTTCAGTGGAGACAAGCTCTCCATAGGACAGTGCTTTTGCTTATCTGGGAAGAGCTTCTTGCTGAGTTCCCGCTGGTTTATTCAAGACCAGCACTGGGCTCCTGTTACTCTTCTCCTGCTGAAAGTTAAACTGGTTGCAGCTAGTCACTGCTGCCTGATGGACCTAAATAAGGCAACACCGAGCATACAGACCACACTCTGATACAAAATATGATTATGATGGGAAGCCTTCCAAATTCGAAACAGCCAGGAATTTTAACCTTGGAGCCAAGGCAGTTCTAATAAGGGGGAGAAATTGCCTTCTGAATTTAATTTGCAAAGTAATGTTAATAGGAAAAGAAATAACTTATACACACTTCTCTTGTCTTCTAATGAGAAGTACGATAAAATGTCAGGAAGATTCAAAACCCGGATCATCTAAGTCCAAGACCCATGATTTAGCCAGAAAACCGAATGATACACATACATGTGCATAGTAATGAAAAGATGTAAAGCCTGGACATATGTGTAACATTTTAGTTTGGAAATTAAGCTATCTAGGTTCAGATACGATTATGTTCATGTGTCACATTTTAAAGCAGCGAGGGCTTGTTCCACAAAAATGTGTGTATTTTTCCCAACTATACTACTTGGTCTGAGACAATGTATTGTTTCTCCGCACAAGTTCATCTTGCTTCATTCTTTGTAGCTATGAAATATCATTCTCATGACTTCAGATTATATTGCTTGTCTGTTAGGGCTCAGGACTTGATGTGAGAAATAGAGTTGGATGAGAAAGAGTTTCCCCATCCTCCATACATACAGTTCCAGAGCCTCTTACATCGCAGATATGTGTCTCATCCTACAGCTTTTGGATATTTAAAATGGATAGTGTCTCCTATTAATACTTTTGTCTCTGGTTTTGAATCCCATACAATCTCATACAAAACCTGAAAAATGTTGTCTGACAAATCTGGGACACACATATATGTGCCTATAAAAAGCTAGGTGCCCACAACGCAATTTTTTTCAGTAGAAATCTTGTCTGATATGAAAAACCTTGGGAAGATCTAGACACAGACGTAAGTCCTTTTCCCATTTGCTACTGTCACTTTGTGTTAATGGAGAAATCATAATTACCCCCATCTTCAAACTACTCTGTTTTATAGTGTAACACGCTAAATGTAAGATTGATATTATTGCTATTACTGATCACCAGTTCCTGTTATTTCTATGATAACATGAGTGTAATGATACAAAAACATGGAAATTTGGAAAGTAAAGACATTTTCTTCAAATATTGCTATTTTTATATGCTAGTACAAGTTCAATAGAACAACAGAATGCCCCAAGGAATTCTGAACTCAGAAAATGCATTCAAAAAGTCCTGTGCAGCAGGATTATCACATGATTTCACAGGATTTTCACATTTTCACAGCCCAGGAAATGTACTGTAAAGAAGTGAATTAATATAATTTGTGAAACAAGCAAAAAACCTTTATCATATTCTATGAA
Organism: Aptenodytes patagonicus; assembly: GCF_965638725.1. NCBI lineage: Eukaryota > Metazoa > Chordata > Aves > Sphenisciformes > Spheniscidae > Aptenodytes > Aptenodytes patagonicus. The sequence continues at coordinate 55,758,841 of NC_134951.1, read as the reverse complement.
AGACTTTTTCCTGCATCTGAATATACTAATCAAGGATGCAGGATACACTCATAGAAGCTACATATATTTATTTATTTTCAACATATATTTACCAAGATAATTAATCACAAATACAACCTACTAATACAGTAATAAAGCATTTTATTCAGGAAGCTTTGTACCTAAAACACTGTCCTGGTTTCAGCTGGGATAGAGTTAATTTCCTTCCTAGTAGCTGGTACAGTGCTGTGTTTTGGATTTAGTATGAGAATAATGTTGATAACACACCGATGTTTTAGTTGTTGCTCAGTAGTGTTTTCACTAGTCAAGGACTTTTCAGCTTCTCATGCCCTGCCAGTGAAAAGCTGGGAGGGGGCACAGCCAGGACAGCTGACCCAAACTGGCCAAAGGGATATTCCATACCATGTGACGTCATGCTCAGTACATAAACTGGGGGGGAGTTGGGGGGGGGGTGTGACTGCTGCCTGGGGACTGGCTGGGCATCAGTCGGCAGGTGGTGAGCAATTGCATTGTGCATCACTTGTTTTGTATATTCTATTATTATTATTACTATTATTATCCCTTCCTTTTCTGTCCTATTAAACTGTCTTTATCTCAACCCATGAATTTTAATTTTTTTCCCCCAATTCTCTCCCCCATCCCACTGCGGAGGGGGGGAGTGAGTGAAGGGCTGTGTGGTGTTTAGCTGCCTGCCGGGTTAAACCACAACAAACACATACACTGGACCTGCTTCTCACTCCCATTTAGGATAATGTAATAAGCAGCAAAGTGGCATGAAAAAGACAGGCAGCACTGTGTAGGGAGAGTAATTTATTAAAAGCCAAATGTCTTAACTCAGAATCAGTGTTGACTAATCTGTTAATAGTGTGTGCTGATTTTGGCTGGGATAGAGTTAATTTTCTTCATAGTAGCTAGCATGGGGCTGTGTTTTGGATTTGTGCTGGAAACAGTGTTGATAACACAGGGATGTTTTCGTTATTGCTGAGCAGTGCTTACACAGAGTCAAGGCCTTTCCTGCTTCTCACACCACCCCACCAGCGAGTAGGCTGGGGGTGCACAAGGAGTTGGGAAGGGACACAGCCGGGACAGATGACCCCAACTGGCCAAAGGGATATTCCATACCGTATGACGTCATGCTCAGCATATAAAGCTGGGGGAGGAAGAAGGAAGGGGGGGGAACACGTTCAGAGTGATGCCGTTTGTCTTCCCAAGTAACCATTACGCGTGATGGAGCCCTGCTTTCCTGGAGATGGCTGAACACCTGCCTGCCGATGGGAAGCAGAGAATGAGTTTCTTGTTTTGCTTTGCTTGCGTGCGCGGCTTTTGCTTTACCTATTAAACTGTCTTTATCTCAGCCCACGAGTTTTCTGACATTTACCCTTCCGATTCTCTCCCCCATCCCACCAGGGGGGAGTGAGCAAGTGGCTGTGTGGTGCTCAGTTGCCGGCTGGGGTTAAACCACAACATAGTGTTAGATTCCCAGCAGAGCTACTCCTTTAGGAGTGCTTTGCTTCGTAGGAAGTACTGCTGGGGTCAGTCTGAAACAGATCCTTTTTCTGTAACTTAACAATATTTTCTGTCCGTCTATCAATGTCTTTTTCTTTTTGTCTTTTTTTTTCTCTCTAATGAAACCTTTTTTTTTTTTTTTACTTCTAAAAAGTGATTTTTTTTAATCTTTAAGAAAACAAAAAATATCAAGCCTTGGGGCTATAGGATTTCTTTTCCACTTAAAAATATTTGCAAATCTTGGTGAATGCTAACGCTTAGTGTAAACTCATTTTAACTTTTTATTTGCAAAGTCTTCCCAGTGAGAAATTACTTTGGGCTGTCCTACTGAGTCTGTTGAAGGGAAAGAAAAATAATGAGTGGTGAGAGCTGCTGTGTTTTAGGGATATGCTAATTTCAAAGCCTAATAAGAACATCTAAGATGAATACATTATTATTTTTCATTGAATCAGTTTTGCAGACATATTAACTTATTCTGTGTGCAGCTTAAGCACCATGTCTCCAAACTCAGTTTAACCTCTGTCCAATGATGAATGCAAAGTGATTTTCCCCCTCAGGTTATCAGTTCATTTGGCATGGTTTTTTATACCTTTCTACTTAGTTTGATCTATTTAAGGTCATGACTCCTGACCTTTACTTGGAGTTCTGAGCTCAGATGAAGCCCAAACATTGAGACTGATCTCTCTTGCAGCTGCCATGCATCACCTGGTACTACATGCAGAAAACAAAGCAAGAGGAGAGACAGTTTAGAAGTTTATATACTGTGTCTCCCCTTCATGCTTTTCCAATGACAGATAAAGTACTTAAGCATCCTCTTCTTTTTTCCCAGCTGTTGCTCAGACATGAATGGCCACGGCAAATGGTGACAGCAATAGGAGGCAGCGAGGGGGGTGGGTGGGGGTGGGACAGACAAAGACATGACCACAACGACTCTTTTTTTCGAAAGTCTAGGGAAAAAAGTCGGTGAAACAACCAAGTGTTCTTGCTTCATAGTTCCACATTCAACCAAACTGAAATAAAACAATCTTGAAAGAGAAGCTATCAAAACACATGCTAGCATCCACAGTAAAACAAAAAGAATCAAAATGGACCAAGCTATACCACGCTCAGTTTACGTCTACACAAACACTTAAGTGTTACAGAAAGAAGCACACACTCTGAAATAATGTTGTTTACAGCCCAACTCTTCCTGAACCCAGGCTCAGCATGAAGCTAGTATGAGGCTGGATTTGAAATGTGGTCGAATCTGAGAAAGGCTTTTCTTTGGTAGGCAGCTTTGACTATTTGCCAGTTGCTCAGTCAGCAGAAATCAGCAACCCAGAAAGAGGTATTTGGTACCAGTAAGAGTACAGTCCTCAGTGACTGGCAGCACATTTCTGCGTCTGTGTGTACACATTGTTTCAAATGGTTGCACTGTTTCCTAAAGGAACTTTTTTCCAGAGGGAAATTTTCATGTCACATGCATTTTTCATTCATTGTTGATTGTTACTTCTGTGGGTTACATGCAAACTATGGCAAAGATAGCCACTAGAAATGTGAAAAATCATGCACAGCTATTAAAAGATTTTAGAAATATTTGTGGTATATAGTGATATTTTACAGAACTGCACCTTCTTTTCACTAAATGTGCCTGTTCCCTGTACAGTTAGTTTGCTAACTCACAGACTAAAGGTGAAACACAAGGAAGTACCTTATGTACTTCCAGCTTTTGGGGCATCACTGTTAAAATGCCTAAAAGTGTCTGTCTATAGATTAAAGGTCCTAGGAAGCAGCAAAAGGCATGTAAGCCTCTTAGGAAGTCACTGGTAATGCATAATTCCCATGAGAAGCTTTCCAGAGGGTGGAACCATTTGTAGCTCACCCCTGGGAGACAAATGGGCACATGGTGCATGCAAACTCAGAGCTGCCCCATAGCTTTCCCAAGGTGTTGGAGCAGGAAGCTAGCTGAGCAAGGGCTACTCTTTGAGAAGATACTGGGGTTGCTTCCTTGTTACCCTTTTTACCCCGTAACACAGAAGCCCGAGGCCTCCTCCATCTCTCCTCTCCAACGGTAGCATCCCCTCCAGCTCCTGGGGCAGATGTAGACATAGCTCTCCTGCTCCATGGGTCAAGTTTTTTGCCACATGGCTGATGCCATGTAAGCAGGGAGCAGCACTGACACTTGCCAGGGTTTTCAATGAGAGGCACTGTGGCTGCAGTACCCTTTCAGCGGGTATCTGCTCTATCAGATGGGGGGACAGCTGGGACCTGCCCAAGTCACCCCTGAATCACAGATGGACATGGCTGTGAATAGGGTGCTAAGCACTAGGGACTCTGCAAGGGTGCCAGGGAAGGCCATCAACAAAAGGTAAGGTAACCTCAAATGGAAGGTCTATGGACCACCCACCTGGATTTTGTTTCCTAAATTCTTCCCCCAACCTCTCTATCACCAAAGCAGGATTTCAGGGTCTCTCCCTACCTTTTTTCTCCACTTTGCCTGACAAAACTTTAACACAATATATCTGCTTGTGCCAATTTAAAGTAGCTGGTTCTTTTATTTTAATATTTATTCACTCATTTTAGGGTACTCAAAATGGTGTGAGAATGTGGTTTCAGTGCCATGGGGAAATCTCTGCTCCTTTGGAGTCACTTAAATGTCTGCAGTAGATCTCAGAGCCAGGATCCCATCTCAAGGGTCCTCTCTGCTGAAGCTTAGTGCGCACCCACATGCTTTAATTCATGATCCTGATGTTGCACAGTGTATGAAGGTTATTATAGTTCTTTGAATTCCATTATATCTGGCTAGAAATTTACCCAGATCACCTGACACGTTACTTACATTACCTGCTTTGCCTCTCCAGGCACTTAGTAGTATTGTATAAAGAACTTTCTACCCCTGTTTAAGCATTACACTATACATGACACCTGCAAAGGAGAAAAAAATATATCCACACTTTCTTTTTCATATTGAGAAGAATAAAGAACCTTAAAGGTAATTGAAATAAATCATCACATGTTTTTGAAGTTGTGAATGTTTAAAGCAACAAAAGCAAGAAGAAAATCAGGCCTTCCTACCCAGGAATTGGTCTGACAACAAAGACCCAGAGCAATTAGATTAATAAAAAAAAAACAAACACCATAATGAACAATAGACAGAAAACATTGGACTATTTACTTTTTACTTTTTTTATAGCACTTTAGTATCTTTTTTCCCCTCAATATACATATATTTAATTAACCAAGATTGGTTGCTAATGAACACCAGCTTGTTTGGCAGTGCTAGCTAAAAAAAAACATATTTGCCAAGAACTCCATTGATTTCCTATAAAGAACTGAGGGACATGCAAGGTGCTGACCTTATTTATAAAGTCCTTATAATGATTTAGATTCCATCTACCTTGGAGATTTTCCCTTATCTTTTTACTGTGACAATTCAAGTTAACGGATTCTCCCAGGGTTTAAACATCTGGAATGAGTCGTGTTCCTTCTACATGGGCTTCAATTTTAGTGTTTTACTTGGCCCTTTGACAAAAAGAAGAGTCTAGCAGTGTTTCTTAAGGTGTAATGTTGTCTTTAGCTACAACACAGTGCAAAATTTCAAAGTGGAAAGTTGATTCAGAAGGTTGTTTTTGTTTGATTACCTTGTCCATATTCAAATCAGTAAGACCATTTGGGGAGCAAGGTCAGTCTGAATGCAGATCCCCGAGACAACCTTTAGGTTGCAAAGGTCAGTCCTTTAGTAAGGATTAACCATTATCATCATGATCAGCTATTATTATGTATTTCATATTTATGAAGATGTTTAATAAAGTGATGATGCAACTGAAAGATATGTGTAGTATAAATTTAATATCTCTTTCAAAATATTCATGGAATTTCAACCATTTAATTTAATTATCTTTTGCATATTACTTGGAAAATTTTCTGCAGCTCTGGCAGCTATGAAACAAATGCATTTTATAAATCTATGAATAGAAATTGTAAATATGAAAGACCAACAACTGACTCTATTTACAGAAGTGTTAATATGAATAAATGTTATTGACATAAATGAAGCAACTCTGCATTCACATTGAGAGACCTGAGATCAGGATTCAATTATGTGGTAATTAATTACCCATTGGTAATTAATTGGTTGGTGCATATATTTTCAAAGGACATATCTTTTTTAACTTTACCATGTTCACAAAATACTATGGGATTTTACAGCAATAATTTGAAATGTTTAATCTTGTTGTAGTGGCACTAAGGAGTGGATGATTATTATGGGGTTTACCATAAAGAATCTGTACAGGGAGGGATCTTGTAAGAATGGACATATGTGAGCAAATTTTAGGGCTAGCTTTTGTCACCTTTTCTCACAAGAGCTGTTCAAGAAGCAGTAGGCAGGAGAAATGCAATCTGGATTGTGAGGGGTTGTTTAGATATGCACAGGCCAAGAACTCTCCCAAGACAATTAATGGTGTAAAGAGCATCTGTAACCTTCCAGCTAACCCATACAAACAGCCGTGAAGGAGGGATTCATATGACGTAATCTTTCTCTGATCTCCTACATGAAAACCTTTATCAATGCAAGGACAAGGGCTAACATTAGGTCAGGTTGTAAACCCGTTGGTGCTCCCCATGAAATCTGTAAGCCATCACTGATTAATTCAGTTCTTTTAGCAGAAAATGAATCTTACATTATTTCCTTTCTGTCTCATTACTCATTCAGCTGAGGTCTTGGATAGACAAGCACCAAATGCCACTGCTGAGGAAGAACCAAATATTTCAGAGTAATTGACATCACCCAGTGAAAGCCATTTGGATTAGATGGGACTATAAGAGAAATAGAGCTCTTTCAGGTTTCTTCCCCCTTCCTGCCAAGGTATAGTGATCTCTAACCTACCAAAATTCAAAGGTATTTGCTGTACTGTGTAGGCCAATGCATACATCCTTTTGTTCAGTTTTTCTAGTTTTAAGTATTAAAAGTGCATAAACAGATGATCTGATGTTGATCCTAGCCCCTGGGCTTCCCTTTGAGCCCAAACTCCACAGCTGCAGCAGCTTTATATTTCCTTCAGAAAAAAAGATTCGACGTTCTTTTCATTGAGCCTTTGGAGCAAAAATCTTGTTTCACATGAAGTAATGATGGTTTTTCCCATATGGCTGAGTCCACAATCAGAGAGGCTACACAAAACCGTTTCCCTTTAGTACCAAATACAAAATTGGTATTTGGACTTAAAGCAGTTTCAGCCTACCTGATGCTCCCATTCTGTTTAGTGCCTGCTAATGACTGATAAGGAAGTAGAAGTAGGTACAATTCTCCTTTGATGTCGGAGATACAAAGCACCTGTCTTCCCTTTTCCTCTTAATCAAGTCTCTCTCCTCTTCTTAAGGGAGAATCTTTATGTTTTTTCTCAGTTGTTTCTGGAGATAGCAGGAAGGTAAACACAGGCTACAGCACATAGTGATAGTTAGAATTCAGGGTTTTGATGTTTTTCTTTTCCATTAGGGAATAAATTAATGACTGAGTCAGATATTTCTCTTGCATTCCTCTATTGCATCCTGGATATAAACTTCTATAAAATCTCCGTTCCTAAACACCATAGAGCCCTAGGACTAGCAGTGCTTCATTTGTCTGTAGTACTATGCCTTTTAACAGCACATGTACTTTTAATAGCAAATATACTACCTAGATATGCTTTCTTTAATTTTCGCATAGATGCACAGAAATACTCCCCCCTGTGTTTCTGGTGCTTCTTTGTGTACTTCTTTAGCGATTCCATTACTCTGCACACATACACTCCTGTCACCTGACATTCCCCAGTTGTGCATTCAGATGACTGATAACTCACACTATATATCTGAATCCTAACCAATTTTTCAGAAAAAAATGTGCTTTGGACGGTGAATCCTACTGTTCCAGCTGTCTATTCTGCACAGGAGCTTAACGGCTTTTGCAGTTATCTTGAAGGATGGGCAGTTACCATAACCTCCAGATTTTTCTAAAGTTTCACCTAATCTGCTGTACAGAAAATATGGCTCTTGAAAAGGAACTTAGAAAAGAGAAGGTTTTAGAAAAAGGAAAGATTTTAGATTACTTTTTGTCCGTGTGATACTACTGTAATAAAATATTTTTCACAGGATTACTTCTCCAGTTGAAGAGTCCCTGTCTGAATACTTCCTAACTGCAGTGATTTTCTGGACAGGATCAGACCCATCCTGGGTCAATATCTACTGAAATATAACCAAAGGCCCAACTACATTAGGCAGAAGGCACCTGTAGAAAAACAGATGGGGAAAATCCAAAATCATCAAATCACACTGAAATTTTTTATGCAAATTACCAAATAATATCCAACTGATTATGTGGGGAAGCTCTTACAGGTTTGTGATAACTGTGTACAAATTAAGCGTTGAAATGAATGTGTTATTTAAATCATAAAATTGCATTTTCTTTTTCCTGGAAAGCTGTGCTCAAAAGCATACAGCTTTCCATAACTAACATAATGGTTAGTTTTGTTTTGGTAGCTGAAGAAAACCTGTTAATACTGGCAAGCTTAGTTCTGTTGTACACTGTGAGAAAAAATGCGTGCAGTATCACCAGATACTAGTTTATATTGCTTATTTTATTGAGAGCTGGACTCAGAATGACATGGCTAGTAGGCGGAAAGATGATTAGTTGCATATATTCAGTATGACAATGAGACTAATGTAAAGGTTTCAGCTGATATCCTCCCTGCCATGATACTCTGAATTAAAAAAGAATGATTATGTCTTAGACCAGTGTAAAAATAGATAAAAAGAAAATAAAAACTTTTTTAATTAGGAAAAATTAATTCCTAAGTGATTAAATGCCAGTAAAGTATGAATAGTTGAATAAATGCAAAGTGAATGGTTATCCCAAAATGAAAATTTTTGTCCTGCCTTGGTTGTGTGAATACAGGGCAGGTTGTGTTCTCAGCTTTGGAGCAACATTAAAGAATGTGTTTCTTTTTTTCACAACTAAGCCTTCCTTTCTCTGTACTAAGCAAAATACAAAAAGCATCATTTAGTGTAGCCTGCTGCCACAGGACAACACCCACCAACACAAGTAATTTCAGTTAAAAAAAGGGGGAAAAGTTTCTGTCTTTTACTATATGACTTTACAGAGTCCCCTTGACAGAGTACTCCATACCATCATTATTTCCAAGATGTTAAATGCTTGGAAATTGCTTGGACTGCTCCACAGATCTGTAAGATGAAAACAATGTTGGCCATAGATTTGGAACGTATGGAAGACGACACTGCAAGCCCTGCAGGAAAGCACCATGGATGGCAGGAGGAAGGCAAGAGAACAGCACAGCTGAGTAAGGACCTCCTGATCAAACTGAAACACAAGAGGGAAATACATAGGCAGAAGAAGCAGGGACATGCTTCCCGGCAAGAATATAGGGATACTTCTCGGGAGTGTAGGGATGGGATCAGGAAAGCTAAGGCACAGCTGGAACTAAATTTGGCAAAGGATGTGAAGAATAATAAAAAGGGCTTCTACAGGTACATTACTCAGAAAAGGAAGACAAAAGAAATTGCACCCCTCTCTGATAAATGAGACAGGGGTCCTGAGGAAACTGGCAGATGCAGTTGCTAAGCCACTCTCCATCATATTTGAAAAGTCATGGCAGTCAGGCAAAGTCCCCAGTGACTGGAAAAAGGGAAATATCACATTCTTTTTTAAAAGGGTTAAAAGAAGGAACCTGGGAACTACCTACTAGTTAGCCTCACCTCTGTGCCTGATAAGATCATTAAACAGATCCACCTGGAAGCTATGTCAAGGCATATGGATGACAGGGAGGTGATTAGAGACAGCCAACATGGCTTCACAAAAGGCCTGGCTAATCTGGTGGCCTTCTACAATGGAGTGACTGCGTCGGTGGATAAGGGAAGAGCGACTGATACCATCTACCTTGTCTTCTATAAGGCCTTTGACATGGTCCCACGCAACATCCTTGTTGCTAAATTGGAGAGAGATGGATTTGATGAATGGACTATTTGATGGATAAGGAATTGACCAGAACTGGCTGGATGGCTGCATCCAAAGAGTTGCAGTCAATGGCTCAGTGTCCAAATGGAGATCAGTAACAAGTGGTGTCCATCAGGGGTCCTTACTGGGACATGTACTGTTCAATATCTTTATTAATGACATGGGCAGTGGGATTGAGTGCACCTTTAGCAAGTTTGCAGATGACACCATGCCGAGTGGTGCAGTTGATGCACTTGAGGGAAGGGATGCCACCCAGAGGGACCTTGACAGGCTTGAGGAATGTGCCTATGCAAACCACATGAAGTTCAGTGATGCCACATGCAAGGTCCTGCACCTGGGTTGGGGCAATCACCGGTATCAGTACAGGCTGAGTGATGAATGGATTCAGAGCAGCCCTGTGGAGAAGGACTTGGAAGTAATGGTGGATGAAAAATTGGATATGTGTGTTCGCAGCCCAGAAAGCCAGTCGTATCCTGGGCTGCATAAAAAGAAGCATGGCCAGCAGGTCAAGGGAGGGGATTCTCCCCTTCTACTCTGCTCTTGTAAGACCCCACTGGTAGCACTGTGTCCAGCTCTGGGGCCCCCAGCATAAGACAGATAGGGACCTGTTAGAGTGGGTCCAGAAGAGGGCCACAAAAATTATCAGAAGGCTGGAACACCTCTCCTATGAAGAAAGGTTGAGAGAGTTGGGGTTGTTCAGCTTGGAAAAGAGAAGGCTCCAGGGACAACTTGTTGCAGCCTTTCAATACTTAAAGGGGGTTTATAAGAAAGATGGAGAGCGACTTTTTACCAGGGCCTGTACTAATAGACCAAAGGGTAACAGTTTTAAACTAAAAGGGGTTAGATTAGCTTAGATATAAGGAAGAAATTCTTTACAATGAGGGTGGTGAGGCACTGGAACAGGTTGCCCGGAGAAGTTGTGGATGCCCCATCATTGCTCTCAGCAACCTGATCTAGTAGATATCCCTGCCCGTGGCAGTGGGGGTGGAATGAGATGATCTTTAAAGGTCCCTTCCAACCCAAACCATTCTGTGATTCTATGACCAACCCCTCCAGCCTCCTCTGGTTCTCAGCAGCCAGTCTGCCTCTGTGGGTCTTACGAACCTGAGCATTGGACTCATCTAACTGGACATCACTGGACACCACATTTCAGAAAAAATCCCAGTCTTTTCGCCAGAAGAGTGTTGGAAGACTTCTGTTGGTTTACCAATGTTCACTGGATCTTCAGAAACACTGATGAAATACCTCCAAACCCATCCCCAAACTACCTGAAAGACATATAAAAGTCCTATATGAATGAAAATGTTTCATCTAAGTATTCCAAATATAGTTACTTATCATGCAATTTATACAATTACTGTATATATGATTTCAGCTTCATTTCTAGATAGTCCTTAAATCGTCCTTTCATTTCAGAACATTTGGGTTACAGGCTGACACAGCTATTGACACTTCCTATGACAGTGCTTAGATTTGTAATATTAAAATATCTTGTAGCAGATCTTGTCAAGACCTGTGGACAGTGACATTATACAGACCCACATACATTTCCAATTTAAATAACTAAGGCACCTGAAAGGTGAAATGAAAAAACAGAGTACATAGACACAAGGCAATTTCCTGACCAATATGCTGTTCATCATTAATCAAACCAGGGTAAAAACCCAGCTTTCATAACTCCAAAATTCATGTATCATGTACACTAGTCTTCACCTTCTTCTTCCCTTGTAACGTACTACTGTAAACAGTGGAATTTAAATCTTATAGAAAATCAAAGTGTTTGATAGTTCAGGAATAGAAGAGCTCCAATTTTGTTAGAGGGAGGAAATAATTTGTATTGGCCCTAATGAAAGGACTATGCTTGAAAGCTCAAGAGGTGGTTGAAAACAACATATCATTTCTCCTTATAGACTGTGTGACTTAACAATAATTATTCAATAATATAGCTAAACCAAGCTTCAGGGAGATGAAAAGTTTGGTCCATGACTGTTGTCGTGGTTTAACCTCAGCTGGCAGCTGAGCACCACATAGCTGCTCACTCACTCTCCCCCCCCTTGGTGGGATGGGGGAGAGAATCGGAAGAGTAAAAGTGAGAAAACTTACTTGTGGGTTGAGATAAGAACAGTTTAATAATTGAAATAAAATAAAGTAAAATAGCAGTAGTAGTAGTAATCATAATAATGATAACAATAATAATAACAGAAGAATATACAAAGCAAGTGATGCACAATGCAATTGCTCACCACCCGCCAACCGATGCCCAGCCAGTCCCTGAGCAGCGGCCACTGTCCCTCGGCCAACTCCCCCCAGTTTATATACTGAGCATGACATCACATGGTATGGAATGTCCCTTTGGCCAGTTTGGGTCAGCTGTCCTGGCTGTGCCCCCTCCCAGCTTCTTGTGCACCTCCAGCCTTCTCAGTCGGTAAAGCATGGGAAGCTGAAAAGTCCTTGGCTAGTGTAAGCACTGCTCAGCAACAACTAAAACATTGGTGTGTTATCAACGTTGTTCTCATACTGAATCCAAAACACAGCACTATGCCAGCTACTAGGAAGGAAATTAAATCTATCCCAGCTGAAACCAGGACAACTGTAAAGAAGAAATACTGCAAAATTAGTAAGTAGAAACCATTAGTGTAGATTCTTCATTGTGTCCTTTTATTCTGAATTTGCTAGTAACCAAAGAAGTATGTTCTTCACAAAGGTGACACCCTTTATTTAAATTAAATAATGTTGGTGCTTAACAAAAATGTTATATTACACTATGAATACAATATAATTCAATGTACAAAGTCATTAAAAAAACCCCTTGTCTTACTTACTTTCTACCTTGCAACACAGCCTTTTAGATAGTCCAAGAAAATTCTCTGTTCCCTTTTCCCTATGAAAATATTTTCTCCCAATTTCTGTGGAAGACCAGACTTTGCTGACAAAGCTAGTAGGTCTTTTTTCTTTTATCAAACTGTACAATCCTGATCCAAACCTCAATTCATATACTGATAGGCATGTGGGAAAGCTGCAACATATATATAGACTTTCCAATAATCACCCTCTTCAACATACTGCTTCTGACTACAAGCTTTCCAGATGACATTATAGCTATTCTTTTCTTTGCTCATGAATCAAAAAATCTATGCTTTTTCAGTACCCAGTAGATTAGATTGGAAATGATGCCAGGACTGCAGCACTGCAAGAAACCTTGGCAGTTGTTGTAACAGAAATGTAGTGGATCTGCAATTTGATCCATCTCAGGTCTAATTCACCACTAAACACGGCTAAAGAATTCTGTCACAGAAGATTTATTCTCTTGTTTAATCAGTCACAATTCCTTAGCACATTCAGTAGAACATAATCAAAAGATTGAAAATTGCAAGAGACATAGAAAATGCAATAGCCAATTAAAGTAATAGTATTTTAAGTTTAGAATCATGATCTCCAAAATATAATAGCAGGAAAATGAATAACACAGTTCTGGCACAAATCTTTGGATGATTTTTTGTTGTTGCTAAATGCATTATATCTTCAGTATTCATTCACACTTTTGAATACTTCCTTAACTATTCCATGCATTACCTCAGAACAAATGACATAACTCTTGCTTGAAACTGTAGGTTGCTTATCACATACATTTCATCACATTCAGTGACCCAAAGGACTGCTGCAGTAATAGAAGGAGATGTACCTTTATCCACCAAAGCACAGGCTTTATACTGACAACATATTTTTATAGTATTTAACTTTTGTTTTTCACTGACTGAATTGGTCTGTTAGTCCTGTAACACTGATTCCACCGAGAATTAAAAAGGTGAGACCCAGAATAGAAATAAATCTGATAGTAATGAAATGGTTTAAATATACTTTGCATTTTAAAAATTTGCTTAAAAGTTTTCATTTTTTAAATGTGAAAGCTTTTACAAAGTATTGCTCTTTTAACCTCTAGCCATTCTTTGACTTCAGTGACTCGGAACAACCAGACATTTAGATCAATGACTGTAGATGAAACCTAGAATAAAGGGAAATAAGCTGCCATTATTGAAGACAATGCTGATATTGTCAGCAATTTTGAGAGAGACAAGGTCTCACGCCAAATCAGGGATGTGTGGACATCAACAGCATGAGCATACATACTCCACAGCTTATACTCTAATACTTTGAAGTACCTATTGCCTCAGATGTCATCCCATTTGTTTCAAAAGGACATCACAGAAAATAAAATACTGATCATAGTCAAAGAATATTAGCCTCCATATTTTACTGACAAATTTCACAATAGAGTACACATCTTGGTGTTAAAATCATACTCAGGATATTTAAGCATTGATTCTTGATGCATTTTATAAGAGAAAATAATAATACCTTTATAACCAGGTGGCAAGCAGAAAATCGTCATGCTTTGCTTTTAAATTAAGTGTGGCAGAAAATCCTGTATGACAAAGTTTAAACTCTTGTTGATTTTTTTTTCACATTTCCTGTTTCTCTTGAGTTACAGCAGCACTTGTTCAAATTATTTCCTTCACCTGTGATCTAATATTGATTTATAGCCTTTATTTTTTTGTGAAGAAATGGTAGCTGTGAATGACGTTGTAGAAAGCAAAAATAGGGTTACTGGAGCTGGACAAAATTTCACATTCAACCAAAATGTATTCTCTGGTTGACCAAAACCATTGCCAAATACTTGCTGAATAGGGAAAAAAAGGGAGGAAGGAAGTGAGCCAAATAAAGCTAATATAAAAAGTTGAAAATGTTAAATATTTCACTTCAACATTTTCTCAAAGAAATTATTTCCATTTTTTCTGTTTTTAAATGGTTCTTTCTTTCAACATTTACTGAGTTTTCATTATAAGTCCATAAAAACCTAACATGAAGCGACATTTTTCATTTTTAAATGCATTGAAGTGATTTTTTCTGAATTTTGCATTTCACCATTGATACTGAAAATGCTTTCAGTTCAGAGTGACCCTATTTATTTCTTTTTATTATTTTGGTCAGTGAATCAAAGGACAGATTTACACAACTCTGACAGCAACCAGTTTATTTTTTCAGAGGATTTCTTTGTTTGTACTTAGCAAAGAAATCTATTTATCCCTGCAACACATGAAAAAAGATTATATTTTCTGGATAAGGACTTTTGCTTACAAGAAAACAAGATAATCACTCATGTGGTTTTGCATTGTATTCTAATACATTTATGGTGGCTTTGATGTGAGGAACTAACTCATCACCATCTCCTTCTGGAGCTGGCACATGCTATAGGAGTGGGAGCTAACATTCCAGTTTTGAAAAGAATACTGTATATGAAAAGACATTAATGCCTCTTTAGTGTGATTATGATAGTATTGTCATAATTTGAGAGACACCACACTCCTCGGAGCTAGTCTGTTGTAGTGGCTTCTAATGGATGCAACTGCTGATGGAGGAAAAGCATTAGCGATCGATGTGTGTGTGTGTGTGTGTGTGTTTGCATTTTCTCCCTATAGTCCCCACTGCTGACTGTTCGATAGTGACGGAGTCACAGAGGTCTCCTGTTGTTGCCGTCAGCAGTATTTTGTCTAGGAAATTATGCAGGAGAAACAAAGAAGGATCCATATGAAACATGGCCCAGGTTTTGCTCTCCTTCCACAGGCTTCCAAAACAATTTTTAGTTCAGGCAAGTAATCATGGAAAATAAACACTTTCAGTTGTTTGAACTGATCTGAAACTAAATAAATCTTAGCATCAAAACGCTCACAGAGACAGTCATTTCCATGATAAAATAGGGAAAAAAATTGATTAGAGAACACCCTCAAAAATAAGCAATGGGAATTCACTGTAAAAGTGTTAACGTTACTAGACTGCAATAGTCACTGAAAAATTACTTTTTTTACTTAAGTTAAATGAAAGAACATGCTAACCTGTATGGACTGATTTTCAGTAGAAAAATGTAAAAAAAGTTTTTGTTGATAGAGAAAAACTGGGTGCAATTTACACTTCATGTTGCTAGCTTCTGAGATTTTATCACAAATCTTGTGATATTTGGTATTGGTCTGAAATGTTTCTTGATACTTAAACCAGTCACAAGATTTCTGGGGAATTAGATTATGGTTTTTGAGCACCTGTGGATTGCAATACTGGCTTATTAGTTCATCCTCAGCATCAGAACAGTACAGTCACTTCCCACTGCAGAAAACTCTTCATAAATCTTCCATATGCTATTCTAAACTTAGACCCTAGCATTCCAACATCACTCACCCATACATAATTTACTTTACTCCACATGCTCTCAGAACCAAGTTTTCACCTGTTTTTACTCATATAAAAAGGAGATTGTCATTTAGCTTTCATGGCAGCCACTGATGGCTTTCAAATTTACTGTAGTCCTGCAACATACGGTGGTATTTAATTCAGAAGGAATATTTTCAGTCCTCAGTTGCCCTTCAAATGTGAAACAGTGGGGATGGATGGAAGCTTTTGAATGAATAAGTTATTTGACAAATGTTCTGCTTATTCTTGTCTGAGGATTTTTTATAAGCAGTTTGCAATTTTTTCATACAGATCAGTCATTCAAAATTGCTGCCTATTTTGTGCAAATACTCTGCGGTCTGTTAATTGTATTCCAGCAGATCCTTCCAAATATATGAAATCTGAGCCACTCTAGATATTTCTGACTGGACACAGAGCTCACATAACATTACTTTTGCTCCTCAGCTTTTGACCACAGTTTTTAGAACCCAGATTTCCCTCTACAGAGATGCCTTAACAAAACCAAAATTAGTTTTCAATTAATATCTCTTAAGATCCAATGTTCCATGAAACACTGCAAAAACTATGATCAATAAACTCATTCACTAGAATATCCACAGACATTAAGCACAGAAGGAGGAAAAGTGGGAGGAGTGAACTGCTGTGAACATACAGACTCCTTTTGCAGATAAGAATAAGGGTCCTGATTCAGCAGACATTCTGGAGGAAGTTTAAACTGTAAGTGCTTGATTCATCCCATGGAGCCCTTTCAGCATATTTAGATGCTTAAAGAAAAATTCGTGATATTTTGAAGCTTTAACGTACATGGAAGAATGTCATACACCACAGCAAAACTAAAGCCATCATGGTAGAAGTAAAAGAGAGAAGAATTATCATAAATTAATATACCGTCACTGAACTGCAGTTATTTTTCCTAATTGTTGTTAAGATATTATCCTATTGAATGGAAGAATTCATCCCACCTAGATTTAGCTAACTACAGGTTGTCATCTAGACTAAGATCACCATCTTATCCTCTGTGTAGTCAGTGGAGAGAACTCAGGCAACACATTCCCTGGAGGACCCTAGTCATAGTTGACCAGGATGACAGCTTACACGACTAACTTCTACTCCAGACCCAACAGGTGGTGAAAACAGATTGTGAAACAGGAGAGATGGGTCAAAAGAATCATGGACAATTTTCTAACGTTCTTATGTTATAAACAACTGGACTATGTGCTAAAATACTTTGAAGCAATCTGCACAGAAAACATGCTAATGATTTACACAGAAATGATGAAAGTGATTGAAGATTGTCCTGGTTTCGGCAGGGATAGAGTTAATTTCTTTCCTAGTAGCTGGTACAGTGCTGTGTTTTGGATTTAGGATGAGAACAAAGTTGACAACGCACCAATGTTTTAGTTGTTGCTAGGTAATGCTTACACTAGCCAAGGAGTTTTCAGCTTCCCATGCTCTACTGACTGAGAAGGCTGGAGGTGCACAAGAAGCTGGGAGGGGGCACAGCCAGGACAGCTGACCCAAACTGGCCAAAGGGACATTCCATACCATGTGACGTCATGCTCAGTACATAAACTGGGGAAAGCTGGCCGGGGAGGGCTACTGCTCGGGGACTGGCTGGGCATCGGTCGGCGGGTGGTGAGCAATTGTACTGTGCATCACTTGCTTTGTGTATTATTATTATTATTATTATTAATTATTATTATTATCATATTATTATTATTATTATCATTTTATTTCAATTATTAAACTGTTTTTATCTCAACCCACGAGTCTTTCTAACTTGTGCTCTTCCAATTCTCTCCCCCATCCCACCGGGGGGGGGGGGGGAGTGAGCGAGCGGCTGGGTGGTGCTCAGTTGCCAACTGAGGTTAAACCACGACAAAGATGTATGAGAACTATAGTCAATATATTTTGTAATCTCAAATTGATCAGGATTTGTGTATAAAAAAGGGGCTTATGTGCGTCAAATGTGTTTCAAATGTTGGGAATTTACCCTTCCTCACACATAGTCTTTGTTCAAGTTCACACATATTTCCAAACAGAATACATATGTCTTTGATGTCAGGCAATATCTTTTTAGGTTTTGTTTCTAATGTGAAGGGCTCTTAGAAATAAACAGCTTGACCAGCTGAAGAGTGTATCACCTTGACTCACTTGAATGAACAGTACAAAGTAATAACATAATATGCCACATTTCTTTTTATATCAAAAGAAATCAGATTCCAAAGAGTATTTCCAAGAAAAGTTGTGTGATTCAGAAAACAAAGAGGGAGAGCAAGAGTCAAGAAGAGTGAGTTTCATTTCTGTTCCTATCCACTGCTTATTGAGTGACCTTGGAAAAGTCACTATATTTCTGGTTTCATCCTGAACACTTAGATCATAAGCTCTTTGGGAAAGGATCTGTTTTTACCTGGTGATTGCATAATGCCTATCAGAAAGAGATGTCTAGAGAAACATAAAGGTTAATAATAACTAAAGAAAGACCCTTTTAGTGTATAAAACAGAAGTAGGCCATGGAGTATTGATATTGATATTGAAATATCAGTGAAAATTCTGTTAACCACATGCATATGACATAAACCAAGAAACAGAGCTAAGGTTTTTTTCTAACTTCCTCCAGAAGTGGAACTGAAATCGCTGACATGGATGTACAGGTGAACATCTGTGCATAACATCCACTGGTGTCTTCTCTCTCTACTAAACTGCCTCTTTTATTTGTTAAGAAATTTTATTAGCTTTTATTATTGCAGCAATCATTATTCTCACATTGAAAGGAATGAAAGAGATCAGGGTTACTGGATTCAGACCCTAAGGCAATTGAAAAGGGTGAAGTGAACAGATTCACCACCTGTGTGGCCACTGAATCACACAATAACAATGGATCCAACAATAAGATTAGAAAGTGTAAATGCCTTCTACATCAAATAATTCAACTGCATGGCAGATGAGGACTGTTCCCTAAAGTACACTTGCTTAATGCGTTGTCCAGTTAAGTTTTAAACGGCCCTCATAAATGTGTGTAGTATGCACAAAATTTCCCTGTATTGTAATATTCCTGCAGGGACTGGCCAAAGATCCAAACATCCTGTCTTAGTGTCTGTACCACCTAGGAAGAAATTTATGAAATGTTTTGGTCCTGCTGCTTTCCGGTTGTTTGGGCATCAGGGAAATATGAAACTAAGTCAGTTGGATGCTGTAAGTCTTCTTTTCCTGTTGACTCTGGCACAAAAATGCATATTTTGGGGCTGGTAAACTGCGATGTTCTCCCTGCACACCCAAGTAGGTTAAATTTCATAACAGAGGATCAGCCAGTAGGGAAAAAAAAATATTCCTATACTGAAAATATTGGATGAATTTTACAGTGAGTGGGATGATATGGAATGGTCTCATCGTTCTGTCATTCTGTGAATCCACGAGGGAGAATGAAAGGAAAGTAAGAATAGCCATGTTTACTTGGAATCTATGGACAAGGATCTGTGTTTGATCATGTGGGCAAAATAAAAGTAGTATATATCTACAGAAAATATAATCTGAGCTTTTTCCTCTAACTAATACACTTCATTAGCCCATGGTGTTTCTGCAGCTTGCCTGCTTTCAAATATAACTGAAGAAGAAATTTTAATTACAACATGATAGAACAAAATATTTTATATACTACATAATAGAATACAATAGTTCTTAATCTGTGGAACACATGCTACTCCAAAGTATTAGTCACCAGCACAGGTCCAGAAGTTGTCATTGGCACCAGTAGTATTACTTACCATTGTAGATGATGGAGGTACTTAGAAATTACTATTAGGTAATACACAATATATATAATGTATATATTTTAAAAATGGCATTCTTATAAATTATATTAATTCAAATACTTAACAGATGCCGTTCAGAAGTTATCAAAAGTGGGAAATGCTCAGTTAGAGGCTGGTGCCCAGGTAGGGAAAAGTCCACATGGGAGGGGCAATTTGGCAATATTGTTTTCCTTGTAAATCAAATGAAAAATGGAGGAATGCCTGACAAATGGTTCTTTCCAGAGCAAAGATCCTGGACGGAAAATTTCTTGTATGCATGCCAGAACAATACTGCTAGATTTCTAAAACCAGCCAGGCTATCATCAATGTCCTTAAGAGGAAACCCCTGCAGGGATTGCAAGTCGAGTATAACGTGATGACCACCTCCTTATGTGCAGCCTCCTCCCGGTTTGCAGCCCTGGAGCAGCTCTCTGTTGGTCAGCAGTGTGTGGTATATCAGCCTGGAGCAATTTTTACTCAAGAATTAAATGGAAGGAGCTGGAAAGAGCTGGCTCCAAGAGGAAAGTTGACCTTCCCTTCTTGGGGCTCTGCCAGTGACCTCATAGCTTCAACACCCATTCATCACCACAGTGACGTCTGTGTGCAACAGCACACTTTAGGAAAGAAATTCTGCAGCCACTGATATCCCCTGTACCAATTCCAAGCCATCCTTTCCTTAGTCCATAGAAAGGATGATATGATCCTCATCTGCATCACTTTGTTTTTCCTTTCATACCGGAGGCTCCTCGGCAACCTGCAGCAGTATTCCTCGCATCAGAGACCTTTGTCTTTCTCTCTAGCCCTTTCCTAAGAGCTCTGCTCCTCGATGAAGGACGCCCTCTCATCTTACACTCGTACCCTTCAGCTTCCCATTTGGAGAACTGTTCAGTTGAATGATTGGTCAGTTCTCTCCTGGACTCACACTCCTTTTCAAGCATGCATACAACCTGTACCCACAGTTACATACGAGGTGGCTTTGGTTTTCATAAGGAAGAACTTTCTCGAAGTCTGGGTCTTCCAATGGACCCTTTGAGCAGACACAGAAACAGAAAATTCCAGTGAATGTCATTGGAAAGAAATCCTCACTTTTATCCTAATTCTGTATTTCCAAGAAAGAAGCGTTACAAATTTAAAACAAAAAGAAAAAAAAAAGACTGAAATACCCCTTTAAGTACACTGGGAGATTTAAAAGGACAAAGACTTTCTCACTATTCCAGTTGCGAGCATGGGTGTTTGTTCCATATTTTTATGGCACAAGATTAAGATTCATACAATACATTATTTGTCATGGGATGGAAAAGACGTTGCTTTTCTTTAGGCTTTACTCAGAGACTCTACAGTTCAATTAGTTGTATAAATCATCACTTGGCTGATGATCAGTCTGCCTCACAACATATTAAATATTTTTAAACTATGTCGATTTAAATAGTTAATTCATGTAGCTGAGTTATTAGGTGTAAAATGACTTCTGAGGCATAATTTCTTCAAATCTGTATGAATATATGGTTCTGGTAAGGCAGAACAAAGATATAGCGCATAGTTTCCTGATGCAAAATTCAGAGCCTGTGAAGACTCAAAGTCACATGAAACAATTAAGACACTAAATTTTTTCACAAAAAAATATATTTATTTTAATTGCCTTGCTCAAGATACTAAACTGAACTAGTTCCCACTACTCATAGATTTTGCTTTAAAAATATAAAGCATTGAGACAAAATTACTAGTGAATTAATGAAAATGTATTCAATCACTTATTGTACATAAGTTCTGGATTTGGCTCTGAATGTGTGTTTAAAAATACATCTCCTCAGTGGGAGGAGACAGAACACTTAACTAACGAAACAAGAAAAATGTTAAGACAAGCACACTAGTGGTTGAATTGTCGACTATCGTTTGCTGAAGAATCTTTCACAGTACGATATAGGTCAATATTTAAAGAAACAGCGCTTGAAGTTGGCCACTTTTAGTAGCTTAGATATATACATTTATGAGATTAACATAAGGTTAGTATGTTTTTAAAAGCTGGATGTTTTTTATAGCGTGTTTCTGTCAGATTGAGTGTGAGAGACAGAGAGAGATGCTATGCTCTCAGGGATCCTTACAGCTCAGCTAGGCTGAGCTTTCCCCTCATGTCACAACCAGCTCATTGCAATGACTAAGAGGGAAAAATGAAAAGGAAAGTCCTTTTTCTCCTCTGGTAAATCTATGCCTGATATTCCTTCACTTTTAGGAATATTGATTTGTCGGTGAGACAGCCGCACAGTATTAGCATTAGCCCATACTATGTTTTCAGGTATAAGTGCTGAGATCCTCTGTATTTCAAATAAATCCATACAAAGTTTGGTCTAGTTTATTACCATTTGAGAAGTTACTTTAGGCAGAACACTAATGGGGTTAGGCAGAACTGATGGGATTTTTTTTGTCTAGTGCAATGTCCCTGTACATACATTGTACTTTCATCACTCTGGGATGCCTTTGCAATTCTGTCTACCAAACCTGGTTTGGGATTAAAGCACTTTTAACAAAAAGGAACAGAACCAATCTAAAGAGTAGAGAGAAGGGTCCTTGAGGAAAAACAACTCAACATCTCTGGGCCCAGGTGGGTGGTGGGATGCATGTAGCACAGAACTTTATGGGAACTGGGCAAGCAAACAAACAAGCAAAAGACGAAGGGTATCAAGAGGATGTGAGCTCTCAGAAAATGGGGACAATGTCAAAGGGGAGCCAAGTTTACGGAGATGGAAACAAACTCTAGTGGAGTTTAGAGACAAGTGTGATGCCTGTGGGGACTCTAAACCTTTAGACCAGTTGCTACCTTTAAAAGTCAACGTTGCCTCCAGTTTAGGCCTAGGTTGCATTAGAAGTATAACCCTTTGGTAAAATAGGGTATCAGCTTGAGTTAGCCTGACTTTCCAGCAAAAATGTTTGCTTTCCTATGTCAAGTTTAAAGATTCAATTCTTCTGTTAAACAAATTTAAATAAAGTCATGTTTAGCACTCTCTTACTCCATGCTTAAATGACACTAGACTCTTTAGAACGTGAGACAATTGCATTGTAAGCTCCCTGGAGCAAAAGCCTCTCCTGTGGACACACTCTACGCCTAACTGAGTGGGTAAGAATAATGAGTATTAAGGTTAGTTGTTAATAATTATAATAATGATGATGATAATAAAAATAATCTGAAGACAAAAAAAGACTGCAGGTAGGTCTGAAGAGGACTTGCAGATAGTTACAATTAGAAAGCTGGTAAACTGATGAAAAATCATTGAATATTTATTTAGTTTGGCTTTTAGTTCTTAAACTGTATCTGAGTTTTCCAATAACATTGAGATTCAAATAAACAGCCCTCTGGTGTAACATAACAACACACACATAAGTTTGCTTCACTAGTTGTCAACAATAGAATATCAAGAGGAGATAGTGATCCCATTAATACAAAACTATTATACATTACTAAAGCTCTGACCAGGAGCAGACCCTCTTCTCTCTCTTGAAATTGTGTGATAAATGCATTCCTCAAAAAGTTGAATTTGAGAGACTGCTTCCTCTACTTCTTGGAGGAGAGAACAGAAAAATAGTTGGAGACTTCCTCAAGCAAGCACGAGTCTTCATTTACGGAAATTAACAGGGAAAGTCATTTTGACTGGGACACCTCTCTCAGTTTCTCACTCTACAGTTCAGCTGGAGTGACCAAAGTCTTCACCCTGTAAATGCATCTTCTTATCGCATGGCAATCAGCCCTCGTCAGAAAAATCTGTAGTAAATATCCAGTAACAAAGAGCAGTGCCACAGGCAAACTGAACAGGAGGCCCCAGCCATATGGGCACACTGATGCTTCCGAAATTTCCTAATAGGCATGAAGTTACGAGTGGAGACAGACCGCAGCATGCCAGTAGTTCTTCTAAGGTCAGCATGCTTGCAGGCTGGCACTTACACAGCAATGTTTTCAATCGCATCAGCGTCTGACGAGCATCTTACGTTTTCGCTTATTTGCTCAGCGCGGGGACAGTTATAACCACGGATTTGGAAACCTCTCCTTCACCTGCTTTTTTTGGAAAGCTTTGCTAAATAAACCTTTTTGTAAGACAGAGGTGCTTTAAGATTGTTTGGCTATAGAGAGGTAATACCTTCTGCATGCACAGTAGGAAAGGTCCACTTGGGACTATAATTTAAAGAGCTAATATTAATGGAATAAAACACACACATATTTACCATCATTAGTCCTTTTCCACTGCTACAGTAGCACTGAATGCTCACGCTAAACATGTCAAGGTTGAAAATCAAAATATTCTGCCCATATACTGTTTTTACTGTTGTCTCTGTACTGTTCCAACCCGGCCCATAGTCAGGAAACTAGTAACTTTAAGAGAAAATGGCACTATTCTTTGCTGTTTGCAAGGACCTCTCCCTGTTAGCTATAAACTGGACAAACCTTAAATGCTTCCCGGAGCTGCTGATAAGCACCCAAAACCTCTGAATGGCTTGCATTTGCAAAGCTAGGAGGGAAATCTTGTATAAAGTCTTTCCTGTAATTTCAGACAATTCCTGTTTAAGGTCAAGCCAGAAATTCTTCACAAATAGTTTCTCTCAGGGTACAGAAGTATTTCCTTTTCAGGTTCTGGCTAGGACCCAAAGCTCAAAAGCATGAGGAAAAAAACCTAATGATAATCAGAAAGTTAACCAAATCCTTCCTATCTCAAAAATGCTTCCACTACATGTACTTGCACTACAGTTTGGCAGGCACTCAGTAAAGTGATATCAACCTATCTTAATAGGTTCCCCATCTTGACACCCTCATAGGTAACGTGCCCTCTGACCTTCAGTCACCTCTGCTGTTGGGTAGCTTTCTATTTCTTCAGGTAAAGCACGTTCTTAAAAACTGAAAAATATTTTTTCACTTCAGTCCATATTTGCAAATAATTGCACTGGCTGGGCAGTGGGTGGAATTTCTTACTGACTAACATGAGGGGTGTCTCCGTGCATTTTTCTCATGTGTCCAAACACCAACACAAGCATCAGTAAATAAAAGGGGATATTAAAGATGTGTTCTGAAAGAAAACATAATTTTCTTCTAATATTTGTTCTCACTCTCTGGCTACTTTCATTAATTTATTTTATAAACCTCTTGACATTATTTTATCTTTTTCCAATGTGGCAGTAAATGTATGTACCCTCTTCATTTTATTTACCAGAAAATAGTAATCAAAGGCAGATGGACCATCTGGAACAAATGTCGAGTTCTCTAACATGTGAGCCCAAGAAATCTGAGCTCTGAACTATACTTTGGCTGCAGTTCTGGTTTGGATTTCAGGTAAATAATTTAAAATAGGAGAACTGTGCCAACATAAATCAATTTCCTGTGTTATTTTTGTGTTTAATGTAACAGCAAGTGCCTCATTCCTGAGTGACATGATGAGACCACATCATAGCAAGGGCAGAAATACCCCCCAATAAGGCTTTGGTTTGGCTTCCTGATTCCTTTCAAAATGAACCTTGCCAAAAGGCTCATGTATGGTTAAACCAGAACCCATCAGAGACCTCATCATGGGTTAAGTATTGTGATTTGCAAGTCGTCTTCTGTTTCTAGTTATAGCAGGAGAGGAGTGGAAAGTATGAATTCAGGGTAACAATCTCTGTCTCCATTTTTGCCACCAAAAATTGACTCTTATAGCCCCAAAGTTACCTTAATTTAGGTTCCGTATTCTATTTCACTTCATCATGCTTTGCTGTTTTGTATAGTCACAGGCAGTATAAAGTCTAAAGCAACATCTACCCCATTAAAGGACGTTGTATTGGGGCCCATTCTCTGTGTCTGGTTGTGTGGGAACTGGCCCACGTCCATGCTTTTGAAGTCTCCCACCTTCCAAGACAGGGTGGCCGCATCCAGATTATTTGCTAGGAATGGTCCATGCTCTGTGCTAACTTCTGAACTCTCCTTAGGACATCCCTGGGAGAACGCCAGTTGGCTTAGGCCAAAATGGTGCTAGTAATTAGATAGCATAAAGGCTGGGCCATGGTAATTTGAATTTATTAACATAGATGTAGACTAGAAATCCTGGCATCCAGCTGGACCTTGTCCTTACTGAAAAGGAGACAATTTCTCACTTAATACACGCTGAAGGCACACTTCTTCTGTTAGTGGTTGTATCAGTATTGCTAAGATACATGTGACATTCAGTGGAACTGCATCCAGAAATTAAAACTCGCTTCTGTAAATGCAGGCCTTCCACTTTTGGCAAGGAGTAATTCCCGTGACCTGAGCTCTGTAGATGGCTTCTTCCCCTCATGTTCAGCGGGCAATACTTGGCATCAGCAGCAGTTACACACAGAGGAAGGATAGAAAATGCATCATACATCTGCAACACACTGTGCACGAGAAGTGTTTTCATTGAGGGATTATATGCTGAAAAATAAGCAGTATGCAAAAAAATCACAGTGTAGACGGATTTTAGGGGGATACTTAGAGAACAAAAAAAATTTCAGAAACTATAGGTCCAACAGGAAAAAAAAAATTACTACTTGAAACTTTGTCAGGTACAGATTTTATGACATAAAGCCAATCACTTTCAGCTTGAAGAAAATCTCCAGTTATCTAGCTAGATTAGGATAAGCACCCTTCCTGAAGACTATGTGAATCTGTTCAGAGTGTTGAAATTCTTAAGAGAACCAATTTTCTCATGTCCTTTTTGAGATCTCCTCTCTCAGTAAACCAAAAAAATAGCTTTTCTGAACTTCCACCTTTAATGAAAAAGCTGCTTAAAATAAACTAGATTCTGCTAAAATTTTAACTTGGGTTGAAGCTAATTTGGGGCTGTTTCAGATCAGCTCCTACATTATCTGAATGCTTCGCCAACAGTGAACGATGTAATGTATCTGGTGGATTACTGGAGACTGTCATGTCACGCCTGTACACTCAGAAAAAAAATAGGCTTATGTTCTGGATATTTCAAAATTACTTTCTGGGCTGGAAAATGACTCGCAGCTGAGCACTTTAAGGGCTGCAAGAAAACACCTTTGAAAGAGCAAAACATTTAAATAAAATAAATAATAAATAAATAAATAAAACATTTAAATAAAAATAAAAAATTTCAGATTTTGCAGTCTTCCTGTTAGACAGTCCATTCAGTTTGATTTTTAGGAACAGTAGGAGACAACTTTATGCAAAACAGCTGTGCGCATTAAAGTGTATTCCACAAGGTTTAATACAGCTTTGTCCTAGTCTACGTTGTGGAAAGGAGCTGCGTCCCTGGGCTATTCCTTCTGAGCTCCACCGGTATGGCACATTGCAGCTCTGGGATTTGCTTTTCCTAAACTAATTGGAAAGACGAGGACACCCTTATAGGTTGTAGAAGAGAAAACCAGAAATTACTGGGTGGCTGAGGGGGAGAGAGGGAGGAGGAAGGAATTTATCAGATTAATCTTAGACTTCTGCTTTAGGATGAAACTACTCACCCTGTGGGAGCTCCCTACTTGTCTCTACGTATTAAGCAGCCTGCAGAGAATAAGTCTTCAGACAGAGTCTACATTTTTGTTGTCCAATATTAACCAAGATTAATCCCACTTTATATTTGGAATGAAAATACGCATACACGTATATGTTTGTGCAGGCTCATGTACAAGTACATTTGCATATGCATCTTCCTGTTCTTTCTTTGGCTCCTTGGGTTGTTTCTTTCCTTCACAGGTGCCATTTTGCACAGCAACATTATTTCCCTTTTTTCCATTAGTGAAGAACTCACGTGTTTTCCGCTAAGAGCTCAGCATTTACAGAAAATTATTGCAGACAAAAGCATAGTTTTCCTCATACATAGACTAAGCAAATGTGATATATGTTGAATAACTTTTTTCACTGCAGAAAAAAGATGCCAACATTACAGCCTGTTGTTCTGATATACCTGCTTGTCAATTAGTCTGCATATTGCCTTTCCCTGGTGTGTGTAAACCATGGGCTGCAACTTTTCCTGCCATGTGCAGATGAAAGTGGGAGCAAATGTCTTGCAGCAGTCATACCACAAGTGCTCTCTACTCCCTCCATCCTCCCAGGAAGACTGACCAACATATTGCCATCCCCCATTCTGCTGCAAAACACTCTAGTCACAGGGACAAACCAGCAGATATGGTGTCTTTAGCAGCCAGACTGCGAAGAGAAATGGAGCAGGAGACACCATAACTGTGTTCATGTTTCTGGATTTAATCCACATTTCTGGATTTAAATTTTCTGGTTTCAGTGGTTTGCTTTTTTTTCACTAAAGGTCAAAATATTTTGTGGGAAGCAGACATTAATCATATGCAAAATATTTATTTGCAAAAAAATACATATCTAATTAAAGATTTTTGTCAGCTCCCAGAATATACTAAAGTTTGTATCTGCTGCTGCACCAGTCCCCATCACATGCTAGAGAACTTAAAAAAGCAACACTCCTACATGAAATTTCACAGTGAAAAAAAAACCCAAACCCTGAAGTTTCCTTTAAAAAGCCTTTCTACCTTCATACCTCTGAGACATATTATTTGGAACCATTTCTGCACATCCAAAGCACAGAATACTGCAAAGCCATCAGCAATAGCTAAATATTACTGCAGAGAAATAGCAAACACAACACTGAAAATATGCTAACCTTGTGTGTCAGCTTTCAAATGTCAGAACTGATTTCTTTAGCTACTATTGATTTCTTTTCTAGTACTGCAGAAAAATCTTAAAAGTAAGCACTGGACAGTTATAACAAATTTTATCTATTCTTAGGATGTCGTGTCTATTTACTTAAGAAAAAAGTATTCTAATGATGCATTGTTTTTTACAGCTTTGGAGGAAAAAATATAAAGGAAATGCAGGCCTAATGCAAACTGCAGTATCACTGTAACAGACATGGGAAGGGTTGTCATTAGGTAAGGCAGACCCTGGCGTTACGCTGGCTGATTTTGGTTTTGGTCTTCTGCTGACTGTCCCTCACATGTGAACACAAACGTTCATATAAGCAGCCTTCAAAACCGTGCAGTGCTTTCTGTCTCCTGTGCACTCACCTTGTTGGAAATACAAACAGTCAATGGAACATGCATAGCCAAATATTTCTCACTGGAAAATGCTGTTTGGCCAAGACTCAATCTCCAATATCTTCACAGAATTTAGTTCTACAGATTTTAAAACTATCTTACTCTTTTTTTTTTTTTTAATAATTGGTAAAAAACCTCATGTTTTCATAGTATTTCTGTTCTGAAAGTTTTCATTTAGAAATGCAATTGAAAGTAAAGTAGAATATAAACATTCTTTGTGAGAGAAATATTTTAATAAATTAAACATTTTGTAACTACTGAAATAACCCAGTCAGCATTGTTTTATCCGAGATGACTGCAATTAAAAAAAAAAGAAAAGAAAAAAATAGGGAGAGTAACTATTCATTATGATTCAGAATGGAAATTTTGAACTTTTGAAAATCTACCTGGGACAGGAAAGCCTCCTGCTGCCCAGCAGGACTTCCAAGTGGCAATCCAGTCAGCCCTTGAGTTACCTGCTGGCCAGGTATATTGTTTCCTTACATTCAGGGGTGTTTAATACAGAATGGAGAGTAAAATCTATACTCTTGCTGCCATGCATTTGAAGCGCTACATCCTGCAATTTACAAAGTAAAGCCATTCTTACAAAAACATCTAGGAGGGGGCCATCTAACATGTATGGAAATAAGAGGAAAAGGTTCCCTGTACTGTAGGAAAATAATTATGTTTGTATGTTGTTTATCTTTTTCTTTGAGACAATGTAGCTATAAACTTCTACCCAGAGCAAACAATAATTGTGCTTTTGTGCGAGGCATTGCAGCACCCACTTTGCACAAGAGTTAATATAATGTTTATATATGGCCAGGGCAACCAAGAGTAGTTTCTGACCACAAGGTAAATACTGTATTTTCTTCTACTCTGTTTCTACTTTGTTCTCAATATTATTAGGTATGCCAAGAAACACGTGAAGCTGATCAAGCTGAAGGGCCAGTTCACACAGCTAATATCTTCCTCTGGTCTATGATCAGTTCAGTTTGAATGTGGACATTTTGAACGTTACCTTTAGGCCCCCCAATTATCAACAGATAAGCTCATATTGAGCAGAGTTATTTAGTCCTTTCCAAAGCCTCGTGTTCTGCTCATGGCCTGTATGAGTTAACAAGGAACTGGTCTATGGGGAGGCTTCATGTAGGTGGCTCACCTATACAATGAAGTTATTCTCCAGCTACACTATGGAAATCTTTTCAAGGTTACTGTGAAAGATGTGGTGGATCATGACTTTTCTTTTCACAGGGAATAGAGGCAAGAACTTTCCAAGGTTAGCAGAGCAGTAAGGGAGGAGCACGACTGAGACTTCTGCTTCTTTATTTCCATTCGGGTCATTTCCCATAGACAAGACAAGCTGGTTATGACCAAAAGCCTCTCAATTCAATCTGTAGGCTTCTTGCCTATGTTAATCTTGCAATGACGTTAAATTAAACAAAGTTGATGATGGTTTCAAATGAAAAAGAAAGTTCTGCTTCCTTTTATATGGAAAGGAATTACACCAGGCTTTCTATTAGCAATTGAACAGAGTACTAATATAGAAATGGTTTCTCAGTTGCTTCAGGTTTATGTCAACAGACTACCCAGTTAGGGGAAATTCTTCAGTAAATATAAAAAGCCTGTGGGTTTTTGATATAAGTAATGCCTTGCTTTTTCTGCCTCACTAGACTTTGCGTTTTTTCTGATGGTTTTAGGTAGACGTCTGTTATGTCAGTATCATGTTTCCTGTTTAAAATGGGTACAGCCATTAAATTGTAAGCTCCAGAAGTATCTTAAGGTAGCTTTACCAAGGAGATAGCACAACCATTTCCTTTCACAGGTAAAGATACAGTACTTTATTTTCCAATCACTGAAAGTTTACTCCATAATTCTATTATATTAACAAATCCAAAAGCAGAGATTTTATTTTAGAAAAGTATTACGTTCCTGCAAAGCAGTGATAATAATAATAATAATTTGATGAGTGCTTTACAACCAGTATCTGGTTGGCCTTCACATTGGCTCTGTGATGACGTGTACATGGCAGTGATAAAAATAACTATGGAGAGGAATTTTATATACTGCAGAAAAATAAACCCACAAAAAGACCTCACAAAGTGGCCTCAATCCCACTGAATGTCTGAACCCAACACTGGCTTCATCCAAACTCCCTCTGTCAGTGGGCCCCGAGTCTCTATGTCCCTGTCAGTGGAGTCCCCTGCGTGCCTAAATCTCTGCTGCTGCCTGTGCCCATAAATCAATCTCTGCAGCACTCAGCAGCTAAGCACAAGGTACCACATAAACCCCTTGGGCTCTGCAAACCAGGTGTCCCCCTCTAATCTTGCCTCTGTGGTCTGACCCAGCAGAGCTCTGGGCCTCATCCAAAGAAAGACAGAGAATCATAAAATATATCGGCCATAGAGGAAGGATCCTCCAGGGAGATCTGCTGCTATCTGCAGAAACCCCTGGAGTGCTAAGTCTGGGCCCAGTGTCACTCCTGCACGCCCAAGGACACACTGATGTGTTTCAAGAAGGCCATAAATAACATCCATATGAATAGTCCCCAAGGTTAATGTCTCCAAAAATGTGAACTGTTAACCCTCTAAGGCAAAGCTTTCTTCCCAAGAGGGGTAAAGGTGTACATACGCAAACACTGAATCTTTCTATTCTCATTTATTTTCATTATGGACTTCAGCTGAAGACTGGACCTTTTCAAAGAAACCTCAGAAAATGTCTCTATGTTCCCTTTGTGCATCTGATTTTTCAAGAAAACATGGTTGTTTTGTGATAGGGATTGTTTTCTGTGATTTAAAACCATATCTACATGCAGGTTTCACCTCATGAAAAAAAAAATTAAAAATCTGTTGTGCTGGTTGTAATATTACATTAAATAAGGAATATCTACTTGATCACAATAGCACATTGCGAGGCAATGGATGCGTGTAACGCAATATCCTATCGGTTCAACTGGTGGGTACTAATAGGCTTTCCATGTACAAGCGGCAACCTCTTCTCTAATTATAAAAAACAACTTGTTGTTGAACAGCTAATAGCCATGCTAAGCCAGATACATTGTGCCTCTCTGAGAATGAGAGAATGAAGAATAGATTAATATTGTGCCTGCACTGACTTCCTTGAAATAGCACAGAAGAGCAGGATATTATTGACTCCAAATCTATGCCTCTGCCTGTAAACTCCCTGGGAAATTTCAGGTGCTGTACATAAGGAAGGGAAAAAATATGAAATCAAATCAAAGCATAAGATTCAAGCTTAGCTGAGAGCCATATCTCATACATTTTAATTATTGTTACTGCATTTTTAATTTAATTGAAGCTGTTTCTTATGGAAGTGTTGGTACCACATCACCATTCAGCCTTCATTTATTTTCTGATCTGACAGCCCTAGATGCATTTGTGTTGATGGCTTAATTGTTTCTTTCCCTGAGCAAGAGCAAGTGGGGGAAGTTCACAGGATGCCATGCAAGGTTATCTTAACTACAAGGCAACCTGGATTGCAATAGTTTGTGACTAGCAAACAGACACACTTAAAAACATATTTTCATGGAAAAAGGAAAACAATGTCTTATGAGCACATTTGGGATAAAAATGAAAACTGAAAGCTGAAGCAATAATAAAGGATACTTGAAAAAAATCATCTCATGTTTAATCAGAAAAGGTCATTGTTTTGCTTTTTTTTCCCAAAGGTTTTGGTTTTTTATGTTTTCCTTTT
This sequence comes from Aptenodytes patagonicus, assembly GCF_965638725.1. NCBI lineage: Eukaryota > Metazoa > Chordata > Aves > Sphenisciformes > Spheniscidae > Aptenodytes > Aptenodytes patagonicus. The sequence goes on along the minus strand of NC_134951.1, from coordinate 55,726,576 downwards.
GTTTCTTTATTCCTTTCACAATAACAAGTAAATCAATAAATAGAAAAAAGAGAAATCAAAGAGAAAAAAAATTGTCAGCAGGTAAGAAGGAAGCAAAAAAAACCCACTTTAAAGACAAGAAAATCTGCAGAATAACAATTTTCTTTTAAAGACCATTTAAGTGATGAAGGTTTTAAATGGCAGTATTTTGCTCCACAGGTTAACTTTGTTTCCTACATAATGCCCTTATTTTCTTGGGCTATCTGATGCCATTTAAAGGCAAAGAGAAATAAGTCCTAGCTGTGCCTATGTAGAGGTGGCCCATTGGGCTAGGCTGGCTAAGCCAAGCTATTTTGTCCAGTCTGTAGAAAATCAGAGATCCATAAACTATGAAGGTTTTTTCATTAGCAGACAGATTTTTTTTTTTTTTAAATTTTTCCCCCTTGTTTGTTGCTCGGACATTAGTACCACTGCTGTGGGGTGCAAGATACCAACCTATCTGATACATGACATCTTACAGCTACTTTGCCCTCATTTTGCACCATAATATTTGACTGCACAAGTCATTGGGCAATGGAGAATAAGGCCACAATTTTCCTCAGAATTTGCAGGGGGACAAGAAATGGTTTTCTTAATATATAGCTAACTGCTGGCTGTGTTGAGAAAGTGGAGTTGTGTTACTGAGAGTGAGTTAGGCCCAGGTCTCCAAGATGCTTTACCTGTACATCTTCATTTGAAGCTAGTTTGAACTTTGCTGCCTATAATGAGCTACTCTCACATAGAGGTTTTCATTTGTTGTAATGTGAGGGAAAATTATAATGGAGGCGTTTTTTGCACCGTCTAATTAAAAATACTTACAGCATTGTAGCACCACCTGCAGGAGGCCTTTTACTTTGCTAGGGTACTCACTGTACCATGGCCAAGCTTGTGTGGGAACATTATAACCCAAAGCATTAGAAACCCGAAGGTCTTACAAAGGGCTTAAAAAAAAATAATGGAGAGAAAACCGTAATAACCCAGCTGCACACATGGCAAAACCATGCGAGATGTGTGCTGCTTCAGACAGATAATTTTTAACTCCCGATTTTTAATTGTTTTCTTTTGACCGATTTGCTACAAGAAATTGCCTTTAAAATTAGTTTTCCATTTGATTGGTTAAAATGTAGAGGGCAATATGGCAAATTTTTGGGCTGATGTAGACAGCAAGATTAAAGGTGTGTTTAATACCCCTGAGGTGCACACACTCTGCCGCGCAATCAAGATCCTGGGGCCTGGGCTCTCCTGATAGCCCAAAGCCAGTGGGAAGCTGTCCTTCATGGGCAGCGAAGGATTTCCCATGCACAGGGAAGCTGCCTGGAGACTGGGATCTGCACGGCTGAGCCTGGGCCACCAGCTCGGGCGGCCCCACAGGGATACTTCTCCCCACACGTGGTGGAGGCACGTGGCGACCCAGGACTGCTGGACCAGCAGTCCTTCCCCTGTGCAGCTGTGATTTTGGGCATCCATCACAGCAAGTCCGAGGGGCCGCAGGGGTTGACTGGGGGTCAGAAATGTAACAGCGGTTCATCTGCGTGGCCTTTTCTTTTTTTAATTAAGTACAAGAGCATAATTCTGATATATTTAAGAATTCAGAGACCTGAGCATATCAGCTGATAACTCTCCATCCCGCCCCTGAATGTCAAGGCTGCTGTTGTAGGTAATTTAGTCATGACAGCCCAGACGCCGTTAACAGGGACAGCCCCAGACTCAGGGCTGAGCCGTGGAGGTAAATACTGCATTTCCATTGACTTTGTTGGCAGGACTGGACTGTCTGGTAAGACCCAGCCTTGGTGACAGGGTCAGTGATGTCCAGGACTTTCACCACTCACGTCCAGAAGGGTCCAGTGCAGAAAGGACTGAAGCCCTGGAGAGAGGCATTGCTTGCTGCCAGCCACAATGCGCGTGGGGGGGGAAACCACCAACACACATCTCCAACGCCCTGTTACTTCTGCCGTTTTCTGCATAGCACAGATATGAAGCAAAGTGTCCAAGCCTCCCCGAACAGCCAGCCACAACATGTTAGACAAGATATCAGCAAGAGCAGCAGACCGTGGAAAATTAGTGGGAAAAGGGAGGAACGAGGACCTGTAATTTGCAATAGTCGGTCATGCTGTGCACATTTCTGGGGTATTTCATGCATGTGTGACTGCAGATACAAAAACACACATATGTAAAGCAGCTTTGTTCCTCAACGTGCAAGCTCTCGCATACTGTAAAATCTTCGGTTTGCTGCTGACTTGACACTTTTTCATTATTTCCCCCACTTGCTCAGGGCACAGGACATGTGCAGCAGATGGGATTCAGCAAAGGAAGGAGCAAAGACAAATTATGTCAGGTAAGACCGAAAGAAAAGGCTCTGCGACATACTGCCATTCAGAGCAGGGGAAAAATGCTGAGGGTGAAGAGGGGACAAAAGCCTATCTCCCTCTCTGCCCGGCACCCCTGCAGCCCCAGCCCCGCTGGCAGTGGAGCCCCTTACCCCACCTAAGCAACGCTGCTCCTCCCTGGGTCAAATTTTCCTCCCTCGTCCCTGGGCTGAGGACCCTGAGGGATTTTTAAGGAGACAAAAATCCCTCTGTCTGGACAAAGGTTGTGAGAGCAGCACCCAATGAGACCTTGCCTCACCTCTGAGAATGTGTCTGTAGCAGCTGATGCTCTTTGTGTGTTTGCTTTCTAGTTTAGCTGATTTTTAAACCAGTCATTCATGACAGCCTCTTCAGTAATGCTGGAAGAGACATGGGCATGCGTGGCTGGCAAAGGGATATTGCTTTTCAAATAGGTACTTGATTTTGTGAGAAAGAGTACTAGCAAAGTTATTTCTGTTTCCTGGCAGCAAATCATTTAGGCGTTATTCTTCCAAAGTGGCTCAAAGGAAGGAAAATGTGGTTAGAAATCTAGATTTGCTTGTGAAAGTGTGTGTCTGTTTTTCACAATTTTCCTCATTCCCTCTCTTGCACTTTCCTTCCCTCTACCCAGCTTCACTCTCCTGCTCTCCCACTCTCTTACATATGTATGGATGTGCGCATGTATGCATATACCTTTCCTTTCCTTCCCTTTTTTTTTGCCAGGAGAATCAACCTCAGTAAATTACTGTACAGTCCTATCTCATAGCAGCTCGCCTGTTCCCTCCCGTAGGCAATTTGGTGCCAACTGGATTATATCAGAGCAGTTGCTTTCCCCACAAGAGCAGGAGAAGGTGCAGGAGATTAAAATAAAGATCAGCCAACCCTGTAGCACAGCAAATTAGCTCAGGCCATTAAGCATAATGGCCTTCCAGAGGCCAAAGGGGTCAGCTATTAGTTCAAAATAATGACCTTCAACCCAGGCAGGAGGAAGTATATACACAGACGCCTGTCGTTCTCCTGATTCAGTTTTCAAAAGATCTACCTCAGTCCCCATTTTGTACAGTTAAAATGTTTAACACATTTAATGGGACCTGATTTTTTTTTTCTTTTGGGCTGACATGGGAGTTTGAAGTTAACCATGTGGAGGCTGCTAAAAGATCCAGGCAGAGTGATTCCAATTAACAACATGGAAACACAGTTTGCTTAATTTCGAACCTACTTAAACATCAAAGGTTCAAAAGTTCAGTGCAAATGTTCCTGGATTACATTATTTCAGAGAGGAAGAGAGAGTAAAAAAAAAAAAAAATCCGAGGCCATACAGTATAGACTGCATATCATATGAAATATGAACTGGTTAGGGAAGATGTTGAAAGCGCTGGACTGGGATTCGGGGGATGTAGATTAAATTCCTTGTCTCTGCTGCAAACTTCCTGTGTGGCCTGGAGCAAACTGCATTGCTGGCTCTGTGTTTTAGTTTCTGACACGTGCGTGGGGTGCAGCTAATGAGTCCTTTCTCCTGCCCTTTGTCTCCTTTCCCTACTTAGAGATGCTCTTTAGAGAAACGTCTGCAGAGCTTCTCTTAATGAGTATATATACAGAGATGAATACTCAATACAGGCTTCACCTCAACTTTAAATACTACCAAAGAAGAACTAGAAAAACAATAATTAAAAACAGTAGGTTGGCTTTCAGGAAATTCTTGGCTCTGCCACAAATTTCCTGTGTGACTTTCACCAAGTCATTTAATCTCTCTCTGATTCAGCTCCACGACCATAAAAGTACTTCTTAGTAATGTAGTGTGTAATGCATCCACTCATAGTTGTAAGGCATGTGGAAATGACAATAGGAGACCCAAAACACAGCTAGGTAGACTTTCTTTGGTGAATAAAAGCTGGAAAGCTCAATATCATATCACAGACATGCCTTCTAGGGAGGCTGTCTTGAAACTCCTAACATGCGCAGTATTCAGCCCAGTGAGGGAGGTGAAGGACTAGCGGACCACAGATATATTGCACTGTATATGGTCTCCATATGTGTCAGTCCTGAATTTCAAGCATGTTCTCCCGATCATAATGTAAAATGCAGAAAAAAACCCAAGCATATTTGTTTGTTTAAATTGGGGTGAAAAGAGGATTAGAGGGGAGGGAAAAGTTTACAAACTCAACAAGTCTTGTGAACCCCAATTGGCAGGAGAGAAAGTTCGCAAAACCTTGAGCCCCGTTGCTTTCTGTCATGCCTTGCTCCAATATGGAGAAGTCTGGCTGAATTTATGACTGTTTACGGCATGAGAGCTACACAGTGTTTGTGGAAGTATAAAAGCTGTTGTTGACTATCATAAAAAGAATTAAATCGCCAAACTGTTTTCACAGGAGGTTAAAAGGTCTGATATAAATCTTCAAAGGGTAGGCGGAAACTCTGTCCTTAATCTGCCCTGTTGTGCTGAGGTACTGCAGGCAACGCATATGTTGTATAACGTTAGCCAGTGCTGAGAGACTTTTATAAAGCCTATAGGCACAAAGAAGCCGATAAGGGTGCAACTGGATCATTGGGCTAACACTGGATTTGTCTGCTTTCATGAGCAGATATTGAACTATAAAGCTTTTTATTTAAAACTCATATTAATTTTTTTTTAAAAATAGGTGAATGTAATTTTGAGCCCTTTGCTTCCCATGGAGGTCTTGTGAGCGTGCGTGTTTAAGAGAGGGAAAAAAAGTACAAGGGGAGGGTTGGTGTATGTGATAGTCTCCTCCTCTCAGTGATGCCAATTAAGCACACTTTCTGCTGGTGAGCTGAACTTTACCCAGTGAGCTTTCACCGTACATCATCTGCCAGTGGGACTGCGACAGCTGCGCGGCAGGGCCAGGAGTCCAAACTGCAAAATGCCCAATAGCACTTCTAGGGGGATAGTTAGAGAGCTTCAGTGGGAGTTGGTCATTACAGTTCCCACTTGGGATAATATTTTATCCTAAAGGCTATAGTAGGGCATTGCGGAAAATTAGTTCATGGCTTACAAAATTCAAACTAGAGCTTTGAAAATGTTTTTAAGCTGTGCAAGTACGAAAAACACCCAGAAGTTCATTTGTACCCCAAGTACCTCGCCAGGATACCATTTTAAGTTTAACAATGATTAAAGATGAAAGCATTCTTATTAATTAACATTAATCAAATGTTGATAAGAGAAAAACTAAATTAAAAAAACCATTAAAGAGAACATCACTTCCAGGCCAAGACCGATGCCAGTTTTTTCTTGCCTGGATTGAATTTTATATTGGAATTATAATATAAACCTCTGAAAAGAGGGTTTACAGTGGAAACACTGACAGACTCTTAACCGGAGCATGCTACGGGTGCCTTTATAAACATACCAGGCATGATGGTTTTGAGCCAAAAAAGTGCTTCTTAAAAAATGTATTAAAAAATAATTTATTCCTTATGCATGTCTAAGTTAAAACTTCTCAGCATGAGCTTTATTAATTCCCTCAGGGCTCCTCTCTATCCGTTGCAGACAACAAAAATGTACTCTATAGAAGATAAACTGGAACAGCCCAGCCCTCCGTGGGTAAGTGGAATGCTTTGCTGGTAGATAGCAGCACCTTCCTCCATACTCTGCACGCTGTGCGTGTACGAAAGCACACCCAGAATACAGCTACGAAACAGCTAGCCTTAAGGAAACTTGGTTTTGCCTCATCTTCTAGCTTTACTGTGCAGCACAGGCAGCCACCCAGTGCACAGGAGAGCACATGATGGATGTGTCACAGTGCGGAGTTTGGGTCAGGGCACTGCTGGCGAGGGCGCATGGCCATGGTCCTGCTGGCCCTCTGCCCAACCCCGTGTTCACATGTGGGGATCCCCCACGACACTGGGAAGGACACCCATCATGAAGGGATAGCGTGCGCCCACACGCCTGGGTGCGCTCTGCTCCAGCCCTTGCTCCCGAACTCGATCCTCCCTCCCTCCCTCCTGCGGGGACACAGCAGGGCAAGCAAACACCTTTTTTCCCAAACAGGGTCCCCTCCCACCAGCCAGGGAGCAAGAGGGATTTGGCCACAGTTGCTGCTGCTTCTGCAACCGAAGAAGAAATAGAGTGCAATTTGAAAATTGGATATGGTCCGCAAATGAAATCTGACATGCAAACAGCTAAGAATGTGGGTGATGTGCGATACCCAGCCCCACATCTGCACCCAATTTGCACAAAGGATTCCTGTCATTTTCCGGGGCTGAAACAAAAGTCTGGTTCAGCAAGCCCCACAACTTTGGAGGGCTGAAATTTGCAGCAGAGTCTTGTAGCCTGGTTTCCCCTCAGACAGAAACATTTCTCGCTGTAACTCCCCAGTTCCTCTCTTCCAAATGCTGAGCATGTTCTCAGCCCCAGCTGCACACGGCTGAAGATAAGCCTGGGGCAACGTCAAGAAGAAGCTGCAACGTTTTTTTAAGAAGCAAGTATTAATATATTTCCTGTTAGACATGGAAAATAGGATTAGAGGCGATATTATGACAAAGGCCTTCTGTGAAATGAGGAATAAATGTCATTAATGCCCCCTAATGGGCAAAGTGGTCTCCCACCTGCATGTATGTAGCAGGCCTGTATTAGATTGTCATACATAATTGATAGTGAAATAAGACACTTCCACCGAATGGGAAAAAAGGCTCATGCGGTAAATTCATTTTCAGTGGATTCATTTGCAAAGAGATTGATCCAATCAAAGATTGAGAAATTGAGTCCAAATTGATTTTATTACATGAAGACTAGGATCATGTTATAAATATCTGTTATATACACAGCAAGTAAAACCAAAACAAAACAAAGTCAATGGAAGAAAATCCTTCCTCACTCTGAAAGGAGTATGTACACTTTATTTCTTCTTACCAGTTCACGATACAAGATAGTGCAACATAAAATGTCTCTCTTAAGAATGATATAACTTAAAGTGTTTTTTTCCATGTGACATTTACTAAACAGTGACATCTATTGGGGAACAGTATTTCAAGAAATTGGAAAACAGGAATCTGTTCAGACTTAACTGACCAAAGCATTTGAAATTATGGGACACAATTCTGAATTAGAAGAGAGATGGATGAGATGATCTTATAGATCTATTCCATCTCTAGGGCTAGACCATGTTTTCAGGAGTCAGGCTGAAGTAGTTGTGGGTGGGGAGGTGTGGGTGTGTGAAATTTCACTGCCATTTTAAACAAAATGCTGGCTGCAGGTATTTCCCCTGGGCCTCCAGTGGAGTGTATGTGGCAGCAAAGCTTCCCCCATCCTTTTAAAAAAATGCAATAGAGATACATGTTCTCCACTGTGTGGCAGCTTCAAAATCCAGGGATCCAGGTTAGGAACCGTGCCTCCTGCTGCTCCCCAAGCAGTGCTCTTCCCTTCACCGGAGGAGGTGAAATGTCCTGTCCTTCCATCCACATAAAGTGGCCCTTTCTTTCTAGGACTGTCAAGAAGAAGCACTGACAAATCACACAACCATCAGTGCACAGTTTTCTCAGAAATGGCAACAGAATTGTTGTAGAATGGGCTCCATAACAGCAAAATCAGAGCTCTTGCTTCATTGCTGTAAGAAGCCTGGCTCCTTCTTCTTGACCACCTCCCCGCAGGTACCGGGGGTTACTGTCAGACCCCCCCGAGCCACCTCTGCAAACCAGCCTCATCCCTCAGCCTCTCCTCGCAGGGCAACTGCTCCAGCCCCTACCAGCTTGGGAGCCCCTCACTGAATTCACGCCATTTTGTCCACATTTTGTATCACGGGGGGCCCAAAACCAGGCACTATATCCTCAGGTCTCATGATGGCAGAGCAGAGGAGCATAATCTCATCCCTAGATGGATGGACTGTGCTCCTGCTGCCTGGTCACTGCTGGCTCCTGCATGGCTCGTGGTGCTCCAGGGTGCCAGCACCTCCCACAGAGCTGCTCCCCATCCCTGCTGCCCCCAGCCTACACCCTTGCAGGGTTATCCCCTCAGCGGTCCAGGAGTTTGCATTGATCCTCCTTGAATTTCACAAGATTGCTGTTGGCTCATGCCTCCAGCCTGACTGAGCCCTGAGGTGGAGAACCATGTTGTTGTTGCTCCTGAAATAATTTTACTGATCTCGTACATGCCTTGGAATCCCTTCAGTGCATTTCTGAAGGCAGCTCCAGGGTCAGATAATTTTCTGAAATGAAGCTGGCAAGCAGTGTCTGAGAGACGAGCCAGGCCATTTCCCACAAAAGTTCAGTTGCTGTGTTTTTGATTTATATTGTTATTTTGTAAATGGTACATTTTAAAAGTAAAAAAATAAACACCAAGTTAAACGATGCAGCCTAATACATACTTAGAAGAAAAATGAAATGAATGCTGAGAACCTGCATACTTATTTTCTGTGGCATGGCCTCAATTTCAGGTTGACCTGGAGTTTTTCAAAAGAAAATACAAATATATTGCAATGAAATTTTCTAATGAAAATATATTGGTTTTCCGTAATGAGATCCAGAATGGAATTTCTAGTCTGAACCAGAACAAAGGAGCAGCACCTCTGAATACTCCCTGCCTAGGGCCCACTTTTAGGGCAGGAGAGACCCAGACCCATAATCCTATTGTGTTCAGCTCCAAACAAGGACCTCCTACCTCCCAGTGGGTCCCTAATGGGTTGCTCTGCTCAGTTTCCAAAACAGTTTTTGGAAGACTTTGATTTTATTCCAACACAGAACAAAAATAAGTTTCAAAACCTCAACATTTTTTGTTAAACAGAATTTTCCCAGCCAAACCTACCATACATTATTACTGTTACAAATCACCCAAGTGCTTCCAGAATAATCAGAAAGGAGTGCTGCATCCAGAAAAATCCCAAATCAAAACCAAAGGGTAGAAAGAAGAGATATAGCGCATCGGGAGGTCAGTGGTTGTGTGGCCACTCCGCACTGGCATAGTCATCCAGGGAAGGAGATTATTATCACCGTGTAAGTGCCCACAGGAGTGATCCAGCTTGGACTGCTTGGGGGGGAGCAGCTCCAAGTTGTGCAACCTCCCACATGCTGTTCCCCACACAGGCAATGCTCCCTGTGCACACAGCCATCTGTCTCCACATCCCCCTTCCCTTGCCTTGGCAGCCACCTCCTTCTCCGTGTTTCCCCACCACGAACAGAGCAGCCCTCCTCAAACATCCCTGTGGCAGGAGCTGCCGCTGCCAACCCTACCCTTCTGCTCGCTTGCCGGGAGGAGCGGGGGACAGGTAAGCAGGGGAGAGCAACGCTCTCATATGGGAAGGTGGTGAGGAGGTAGATTTGAGTGTGTGCAGCCCAGCCCTGCTCTCCTGGGAAGAGAGAAGGGAGCCAGGGTCTGTCACGAAGCAGAGAGGGAATGGGTTCGTTCCTTGCATGACTCTCCCTCCTTCATCTTCCAGGCCTGACCAGGCACATCCCACAGCCTGTGTTTGACCTACAGACAGTCAAGGCTACACTACACCTGGTATTAAAGGTATTTTGTAGCCACATGTTACCTGGATCCTTTATCCAGGTGAGGGACCTGCAAGCTGAGCCTGTTTGGGTATCACCAGTGGGGTGATGGTGAGGGCAGGAGCTATAGGTCTACACAGACACTCACAGCGTGGGTGTTTGACTGTCAGCGCATCGCTCCCTCACTGCCCTGCAGCAGCTTGAGCACAGCTCCTCGCTCAAGTTCAGGAACTGCAGTGTCAACCCTGGGGCCGCTGGGCTGGGCTCCGCTCAGCGTGTGATGTTTAGTCCACTTCTGCCTTAATTCTCCATCATCTGCAATACGGGGAAAATACATATTTCCCTGTTTTCCAGGATAAACACATTACAAGATTGTGAAGGTCTGGATGGGGATCAGAAACAGGAAGAATAAATGTTTCTCTTTTCCTATTAAAGTGGGTGGAATTTTTATGGGAAGGGAGGCAAAACCTTTACTTTCTATAGCAGAATAATAATTTCAGCCTGGAGAAAAAAAAACTAGAAGAGGCCTCTGGTAGGAAGCTGTACCTTTTGGTCAAAGGTCTCAGACACCATTGTAAGACAAAATACTTAAGCATTTTTCCTTAGGATTGTCTTTCACCAAAAAAGATAAGCTCTTGGTTGAATGCTTGGCATCAAACAGCAGATAGTGAAGTGGGGATTTCTCATGTCCTGATCTCTGTGAGAAAACACCACCTTTGTGAAAAAGAAAGCACGGTTTGCTAAAAGAGCAATTTCACAGCTAGTTGATCTTTCTGCTCCTATGTGGACAAAGGGCATTTCTGGGTCTGCAACCCTTCTCTCCCCACCTCTCCCCTCAAACCTCTCTCTGCTCCACATGGAGACTCTTCCTCTGGTCAGATGTCTAGGACAGCATAGGTCAGGGACAGAGTATGCACTTCCTCAGCCTCTTGTTCTCTGAGATAAAGGTGAAAAGAACAAAAATACTAGCCAATCCAGAGCTGCACTGTATTTATAGCAATCATGATTAACATCCTCGTAGGCTGGCCTCAGAGCTCCTGGGTTTGTTTGTCTCATAAGAGACTGCTTGGGGATAAAAGCAGCTCTGGGAAGAGATCCCTGTAGAATTTTTTCTTCCTGGAGATCCTGCATGGGTCTGGGTCTGCTTCTTCATCTCAACATCCACAAATACAAAAGGGGGCCAACCAGCAAAGCGGGGATGTGAGGAGGGCACGCACCTCATCTGTTCCTTGCAGCAGCTCTGCCTGGCACAAGTTCTGCCATCATTAGGGCACTAGGCTTTCTTCAGGATTTTCTCAGCAGGTTTCCACAGACCCTATGTGCTTGGCCCAGCATGTGATAAGTTTGCCAGCAATGTAAACACACGCTGTGCACAGTGCTTTCATAATTTGCTAAAGAAAGGATTAATGCAAAATCTCCTGATCTGACTCCTGGAAGCAGTTTTTTTCCAGGGTAGAATATGGTTGTTTCTCCACACAGATCTTCTGTGAAGGCAACTGTGCTGAATATCCCAAGCTGTGATTACTAGAGGCTTCAGCCAGCAGTTATTTGTGTCTATTTTCCCTCTATAGCAGGAAGATAAGGGCTGTTTAGTTTAGCTGGATACTCCTCTGCTCAGTAAGACTATAGGCTTCCTCCTAACCCTGTTCCCCATCCATCTCTGAGTTTGCTTTCTCTTCCAACAGCTTGGGCATCACGGAGCATTCCAGTGCTTGGAGGTCAAATGTGAAGGACCATACCTCCCTACACATTACACCTCCTGTCTCAGAGGGGGGTTGATAACTTTATTTTTCTTTAATTTGAAAAGAATTTAACTAATTGTATCTTTACTTTTGTCTATATGATATTTGAAACGTCCCATTATTAATGTTGTCCAACACTTCAGTATAACAGTGTGCTTCTATTTGCTTGTTTCTCTGCCAAATTTCCATGTTCTCACACAGAATGCTTTCCTCTGGCTGGTTATATTTTTGAGTGTTTTTTTCAAAATCAGCCCAAATCCCATTTCTTGGAACAAAGCTGAGAATAAGGTATGTCATTTCCCATATTAAAAAGTTATTTTCTGATATCTTTGTAGTATGCAATGTCTTTTTATCTCTGAGCAGGGACTGGAATTTGACTGGCATGGTAGCCTTAGCATTAATGCATGCCTTTTGCCATTTAAAGAAAAGTTGTCTATTTTAGCCCCAGTTTCAGAAAAAAAAAAAAGCCTTTGTTGTATATTAAGGATATCCATGCAAAATTAACATTTTAGTGCTTGATTCGGCAGCCTTATTAATAATGCTTTCAGCATATTATTTATATATGCTATTTTATTGAATTACCTTAAAAAATTATTTTCCAAATCACCTTTTACACCCTACTGAGTAGGTTCTTTAGCATATTAAAATTCACAGACATACGCACACACAAAAAATTGCTTTAAGTACAGCATTGATTAACAGTAAACTTTTAGATGAAAAGTCTATAGGCTGGAGTAGCATAAATAATTATTACAATCAACTTGAAGAGATTTTTTAATATAGTTCATAAAACAGGAACAGTGGCACTGTGTGTTGTTTCCTGTATTGAAAGCAACTATTATTTGCCACTTCTACCACATTGCTGTTTGAATGAGACATTAAAAATAGTGCCTCTCATTTGCCAGGCTCTGAAGCTACCCAGCTGGGAGGGCAGAGAAAGGAAGTGTTCAGGGTGTTCACAAAGAAAATGTGCCAGATCCTGCTACCCGTCCTACTGGTGTAAGTCTAGAGTAAATCTACTCGCTGTATTCATGGGTATTCTGGAACAGTATAAAACAATGCGATTTGATCCATTGGGTAATAACAAGGCACAGAAGAAAAGAAGAGAAAAAATGAAATGAAAAGAAGATAGGCTGCACCGGAGTGATCACTGGTGTCTGGGCTGTTAGGGCAGAAAGAAGTATCAGCCTTTCGAGTCTTGCTGGCGGCCCATGTTTCACTTCTGCAAAATGAACAAAGTATGGTCTTCTCTAATCAGGTCTGACCATTCCTACGTTCAGTCACACCAACCCCACAGATCACATCTCACAGGTGTTTCTACAGCAGAAGTACAGGGGCGGTCAGATACCTGCGGCATCCCCAGTCCCTCGCCACTGGCCGATCAGTACCAGGAGAGAAACTAGCCCCCAGTAGCTCCATGAAAGACCATGCATTTTTCCGCTTCTCCTTTCACCTCACCTTTTGGGTTCCTCCATGCGGAGGATGGAGGACGATACCCTTGTGGTATCGTCCCGCACTACCTTAGCTCCACATACTTTAGAGCTGTTGATGCTGCCAATGTGGTGCATAACAAGACGACTGCATACAGAAATGTGGATTTATATCACAACTATTTGCTTTTTTTGTGCTAAGTCTCATGTGTCTGTGCAAAGGAGCTAGTGAAATCAGAGGGGAGGTTCTGGGACGTTCATCATGTACAGTATTATATTTTGTTTCAGTATGAAACAGCTGTATAAGGATTATAAAAATGTGATTTGCCAAAAATATTTTAAATATTTGAAAAAGGATTTGGTGGCATCTTCCTTATAAAAATAACCAGTTCCTTCTGTGTTGACTAATGTGATGTACATAAAGGGTTTTGGCAGCCGTACAGAATGAGGTGTTTCAGCTGTTGTTCATATAGACAGATCATTCTAGAGATGTACAGATGTGATGCACATTAAAAATGCAGTGCTACAAGCTTTTGTAACATTCGTAGATGTTTTAGGAGGTGAAGAGCAAAACCTTTACATTCATCTGGCATTGTACTGTTTTCACTGGGGGACGAATTGTGTTCGTAAAGTCAGGAGCAAAACCTCAGGACCAAGTCCTGTGCTAAACACCACAGCCGGGAGTCCTAGGGAACTTGAGGAAGCTGCAGAGTCCTGCACAGATGCTGCCATGCATGGGAAGCATGTGGTTAATGAAGCTGCTGAACAGTGATGGTCAGGGCTCCACACTGGGCTCCTACTTCATACCCCACTGCAGGATGCACAAGGGGTCCTTCTTGCCCCTGGTTGCCAAACCATACTGGAGGTATTGGCTGAAAACAGATTCCTCTGTGCCTCCCACATCTCAGCTGAGCAGAAGTGTATGACCTCCATGAGATGGGGCCATACAGACCTGCAGGGAAGGGGAACGCATTTGCCTCTGAGGATGCAGTTTGCAGAAGCAGCAGAATGCCGAAGGCTGGAGCACATTTACTGTGCCAGCTGCAGGGCAAGAGCCACTCTCCACTAGCTTGCTGCTGGAGTTTGTAAGGGATTGCAGAAAGTCTGGCAGTATATCTGACCTGACTGCTTGATGTTCAGGAAAATGGACTTGCACGCAGTGAGCCCCACACATACCACACTTCTCCACGTGAAAATGAATCCTCTGGGACTGCCCATTCTGCTATCCATATGCTGCAGAGCTGGATTTGTTGGACTCAATGTACATGAGCTGGAAAACTCACCTGCTCATGTGCTTAAAGTCTGATGCATCCAGAACTGAAGCAGGCTTACAGCACACATGCTTTGCATTTCACGCAGCCATTTTCTGTCTAGGATTTCAGAGAAAAAATATAGGAGCCCTAAGCCACTTTGCCATATAATCGGAGGGACCACAGCTGTGTTCACCTAGCAGTCCCTTCGAGGTTCAGGGCTCACACAGCCCTGTGTGCACTGCTGTGTGCTGGTGATATGTTCAACGTTGCACCAGGACAAAAATAGAGTCCTTACTAGAAAAAATGTATAAACTCAAAGACAAAGAAAGGCATGACCTATCAGAAACCTAGAAATAATTGATTCATGCTCTTTAATAATTAAAAACTTCCATCTGAGCATCCAGGCGAAGGAGGGATACTGTTAGGGAGTATCTTACACTAAAGCTTAAAATACAGAAAATAGGATTTATTTTGAGGGGAAAGATGCGGTATCCCAGGAAATGTGAATCACAGGGAAGTCACAGGACTACATGAGGAGAGGATCCCAGTAGGTGGATCTTGCATTGGCTCATTTTTTATTTTATGAAATAGAATCCTGAATAGTAAAATTCTACAGATCACTTCCCTTTTAAAATTATCTTGGCTAAAAAAAGACAAGAACCTTCAGTTTTTCAATACTTATGCGAATCAACACATAGCTGTGGACGTTCTGCTGGTTTAGAGCTTTTTGGTACGCTGTAGTTTGAGCGGGAAGGGAAAGGTTGCATTGTGAAAATGAAACAGCTTGCATATTGAAGATAGCTGGCTTTGATTTATTACATAAAAATGACTGGAAAGAGACAACTGAGGTCAGCACACACACAGCTTTGTGCTATAACCCACACACTGTCTTTCCTCAAGTTGGGAGAGTAATGGATATGCATAATGCAAAGCTTGCTGCTGCAAAATGTTCTACATTTTCAGCTCTTGTGTGTACACAAGCCCCAAGCTGAGGTTGCTGATCATCCTTAAAGATGAACTTGGAACTGTGCAGCACTGAGCCTGAAAGCACTAATACTGCAACTAGCTCCAGGCATCACTTTAGAGATATGAAAGTCATATGTCCACTTTATTGTGTATAGAATATCCTGATATTGGAGCAATAAAACTCTGCCCCAAACTATTGCAGGTCTAGCTTATGTGTGGTTTCAGGCGTTAACAGAATACCAGAGAAGAGTGACTTGCAGGTTTTCATTCTGAAATGCCAAATGTCCTCTCAAATTGAAGAAAAACTTAGGCAAGTATGCAAAGGCAAGCAAACAGATCTAGATACTTTGCTTTGTAAAGGCACAGACACAAAACTTTACATGTTGAGCACTGCATTTATCCCCATCGAAGGGAGCAGGTAATTAAAGGAACATGCCCTAAGCTGCACAAACATATAAACAGCTCTGTGATTTTAAGATGTAAACATGCGGGCATCAGTAATTTGCATGTATCAATATTTTGCTAGTAAATATATGCACTAGTTTTTACACCTGACCACAAGCTGCTATTTTTAATTTAAACTTACACTAAATAGGGCAAGCTTTTTTACTTCCCTAGCTTCATTTCTCAATGCAGGCATCTTCCACTTAGGGCACATAAATACCTTGTCTGTATTGCCTCCATAGCCAAGTGGAAAGTAACGTGTATTTTAATGAAAATGAGGAAGTTCATAAGGCTGATGCTTCTAGGGCTTAGCAAGCAATTATACTTACTCTATAAATACTAGCTGTTACATAGGCCTCCAGTTATGCTGACTGATACTAGCACAGCAAGAGTGCCCGGGTCAAATGCAATTAGACTGGAAGTAATGTTGGAGTAAAACTCAAATCTGTAATAGGACAAGAAGCTGACAGCTAAAGCCCATTTTCTCCCTCTCCATTGAGGTCACGGATGGTACAACAGAATGCACTTACTGCATTACGTCTCTCCATCACTGTAGCTAAGAGGAAAAACAAATCAAAAATGTATTTCTTACTTAATGTCCAGCAACAGCTCAGGTCTCAGCCTCTGTTCAAACACTAATGCTCACACAAAGCTGTTAGTCAGTTACATGAATGTTTTTCATTTCTGTTCTCTTTTTTCCCCCAAGAGCAAAATTCCTTATGACATTTTGTGTGAACCCCCCATAAAATTGTGCCACAAAACAGAGAAGAGGAAAATAAAATCCTAACTATTTTAACATCTCAGCGTTGGCTGTAAGCAGTTGGTATATTTTTAAATCAGTGGTTGTACTCTTGAATCCTCATCACTGAGAGGAGAGAACTAACATGTACCTTGAAAAATCCTTACTGAAACCCTCTGGAATATAAACTGAGCTGTATTTACATGCATTCTCTGAAGGAAGGATTTAACAAGGCTTGAAAGGGTGGGATTTGCTTGCTATTTCTTAAGTAATGAACAAGCAAAAGATTTGAAATGGCCAACTGATATTTAGCTAAAATAACCTTTGTGAATGGATGCTTATTTCAAAGAGATATTTAATTTCATTTTATAACTATCTTAAGCAGAATAACAACTCTTTCATACTGCATTTGTTCACATATTGCATGTCAGCATAAAAATACCCCTACTAATTACTCAGCCAGGATTATTTCTGACAGGGACTAATACTTGGGGTTTATTCCCAGCATTTATTTAGTTGGCATTTAGTTAACTATGTCTTCACTTTTTTTCTACACTGAGAAGTGCTGAACACTTGCAGATAGTACTGAAGGAACCTGCAGTCCTTTGATGAATTTAAATGAAGCAAAAATGAAGGGTTGGTGAAAATTTGGCAGTGCTCAACAATGGTGGTGGTGTTTTACAGGGATGTTTAGAGTTGCCATTACTTTTTGCTATTAGGTTTCACATAGCAGAGGAAAAATTATGTAAACATGAAATCATTGTCAGCTGGTCTTCATATCAAATGTGAAGGTCTGTGCATTTGTACTCCAGCAACTTCCATGCTCAGGTTTATGATCCTGGTGGTGCTGCTGGCATTTCCCAGTGGGGCTGTGAGAGCTATAGAAGCAGAAAGCGGGGTCTTACTCACCTGAAAGTGGGATAGACATTTGGGTCCAGAACTCATGCTCTAATCTCTCTAGCGTTTCAAAAGTATGTTGTATAGAGCAGAGCGTTCTTGCACAAAGGGGAAAGCAGACAGCTCAGCCAGAAAACACTTCCTACACCACAGCAGCAAAATGGACAGAGAAATGTCTCCATGGCCACTGGGAAGGAGGCAGGGAAACCAGAAACAAGACTGCTGACAGCTTGCTTCCTTCAAGGAAATGGCAAAGCCTTTGTCCTCCAGAAGGCAAAAGCCAGGAACCGCTGTCCCCAGCAAATGGACTGAATGTGCTGGGCCAGTTGCCTGGTGGTCGCTGCAGGTGGGGGACAGACCCTACATCCTCCTCCCTGGGAAGGACAACACGCTTCCTGCCCAGGCATTCCCCTTCCTGGAGCCAAAGAAGACTCAACAATCCTACCTTGTAACAGTACACAGAAACATTCAAACAGATGGGAAGCTGAACCTAGCATTTCCCATCGAGCAAATCCGCATTGTAGACCCCACGGTAGCACCACCAAGAACCAGTGATCCAGAAGTAACAAACTGTGGTTTTGCGTGGATTTGGGCACTGCCACGGATCCAGTGAGCTCCAGCTGAAACTCCATTCATGACAGAGGATATCAGAAAATGTCTATCTATCTCCTGTGCAACTTTTCTGGTGCCTAATAGCGCACAAACTGATACTGCCACCTTTCCTTCAGCTGGGTATTTGCAGAGGCTTTTATAAGCTTTCCCTTCTCTGGCTTAGTTCCTGTTTCCATAAAATTTGTGGGAACTCAGGTAGCTCAGCCCTTAGTTAACTTGGCTTAAAACTGGCCAACGGATTCAGAAATAAATAGAAAGACAAACCTAGTGGCACACAAGCACAGTGTGGTCATATCAACCTTGTTTGTAATGGGAGCTGGGCTAAGAAATAGTCACATTACTCCAGTTCAGATGATGGAAGCTATTAGGAATTGATTATTAAATGGCTGCTTAACTTATGGTCTGACTTCAGGGTAGAGTTTAGGCGGGGGTTAACTGATTGATTCAAACTCATATTTCCACACCGTAGACTTTTTTAATTGCTTTGAAGTTTAATCCTAATTCTAAACTTTTGGAGTTTGTTGAGCTTTTTTTGGGAGATACCTACAAAAAGCGGACAGTATTTTTTTCCTTCTCACTACTAAAATGTTTGTAACTTCTAATTAATATGGAGCTTAAGCTACCTGAATATAAAAGGAGCTATTTTGCTATTTGCTGGTACAAAAAAAATTCTTATTATTTAGGAAAAGTTTATTATCCCAGACTGAGTATTGTTAAATTAATGATTCTCTATGAAAATCAAAAACCCAAAGATTTTTTGTATTGGTTTTCTGTTAAAAAATTCTCAAATTTATTCAAATGTTATGGGTGCCCATTTTATGGAAACACATTATTTGAATATTCCTCCCAAGCTTCATGGAAAATAATTTCAGCTAGACACACTTGTGAGGACTAAGGTGTATCATTAAATTGCAATGAAACTGCTGGCTCGAGATACCAGCTACACTAACACAACTCCATCAAGGCGTTTCCACTATGTTGGTATAAAACTGGATCAACAGCTGGATGAATCATTCTCAGTGCTTTCATCTCTATCAATCATGCTGACTTGCTTTACTAATTGTTTCCTCTGTTGAACATTCAGAGGCATTTTCATTTTGCTGTATTTCCTTTTCCGTCTTACACTGCTTTCTATTAACCACCTGTAAGTGATTCACTGCTGGATGACCTAGGGTTTTGTTCAAATTGAACTATTGCTTTGTTTGCTGTAGAGAATATTAAATTAAATCAACCTCTCAGACAAAATGAACGTTTGGCATAAAACTTGCTCTGAAAGGTTAATGGATCTCAGAAATCCTCCCAAGTGAAGGAAAAAGGCTATACCTAACCAATATGAAACTCATGCAGCAAACACTGTACTTCTAATGTAATTTCTCTGATTTCAGTGAGGAATAAATTTGACCCGCATGAGTCAAACCCATCCTTCTTTTCAAGGGAGGTACAATAACCCGCAAGGAAACAATCACCTCTCACTTGCCAGTAGCTTAATGGGAAACTCCAGGTCAATGTATGGGCATAAAACTATATGGATTATTTCTGTTATGATACCTCTTTTATTAACTCCAACAGAAATTTTTAATTGAAATTTTCCAGCCATTAGAGGAAGCTAAAATATATGCACATAAAAATAAAAATTACTGCAATAAGGAAAGCCTTTTTGAACAAAAATAATTCAGTATTTAAGACAAAAAAGTGAATGCATTATATTTTTTGATATCTTGCAAATTTTTGTGAGTGTGGTTACCAGTGAACTATTAACCAGAGGATCAGACCAGTTCTCAGAGGAGAGAGAAGCAGTCTGAGGAAAACTAATAACATAGGACAGAAACGTGAATTTACCATTCAATCTTTTAGAAAGGAAAGGAAAATAACTTTGGGTTCCATTTTATTTGGTTAAGTTCCATCTTATTTCATTTTTTAAAGATTCAAGAGTTGAGATATTCAGAAGCAGTAAGACTGTGAGGCAATTTGTAGGAAATCTGATGGTTTTGCTGTCAATCTGTAGTGAACCTAAACCTTCTTTCTTAGAAAACGTAAGTGAGGGAACTTTAATGACCTTTTCCATAACAAGCTGATCCTCGAAGTTGGAAAAGCTGATATTTCCTTTGGGAAAAGCATCTAAAAGGATTAAGCTCCTATTTTAGATAGCTCATCTGAAAGGCTAAAAAGTGGGTGCATCCTGGCCAGTGCATCCTCAAAACCATTGACTGTGCAAACTAACATCTCATATTTTCATGAAGTTACATTAGATTTTTTTTGCATTTTAATGGAAGAAAAGCACCGAAATCTTTTCAGCTCATTTGAAAAAGTGGTTAACAGCAATGGTGATATGGAGTTGGGGATACCCACAGCTGGGCCACTGCTAAGGAGGTGGGGGGAGAAGGGCTAGAAACAGTGCTAGATCCAAGACTCCTATTTAAAATATACTGATTTAGACATCTGTCATTAAGGATATCTCTTAGGTCAAGTCTTATAACCCTATGCTAGGACAGGTTTACATGATATTCTTCAAAGTTTCTTCATTAGTACTTTTGGTTAGTGTAGTTTTAAGGGATCCAGTGTGAAGGGGATTTCCATGGCTGGCTGGCAGAGTCTGATGCAACCCAGCAAACACTCCTATGCTGGAGCTAGGGTATCGCTTTTCATGCTCTTTATGCCTCTCAGTGTTGGGTGGTTGTGTGGGGAGGAGGAATCAGCAGCCAGTGGAGGTCAGCTTCTTATGGAGAGGTCATGAATGTTATTTAGTCCCTAAAAGATAAAGGAGAGCAGCACTCTCTGAATACTGAATGGCAAGAGAATCCATGTGGGAGTAGGATCAGTAATACAGAGCTGAGGACAAAGAATATAAAATTAGGTTAGTGTGGAGTTAGCCCATTAAGCTGTAATTTAAACTATCTAAATGGACAGGTCCCCGCCCCCCATCTCTTTACCATCCCTTATTATCAGCTCAGAAATAAGATACATTAGTTGGTAGCCTGTATTTTACTATCCTGAATAGGAAGGGAAAAAAATGGAGTAAAATTATGAGTAAATGTTTCTTATCATGTTATTTGTATTCTGTCTTTTGCAGAGCATTTATAATGGAAGAGGGACTATTACACCACCAGAGGCAGAAATTCAGTTCATGGTTCACTGTAGATTACAGAGACTGGAAAAGAAAAACAAAATCAGTAAACATTTTCCTTTTTGTTCATACAATATTGCTATAGCAGCAATGACTGGTGGGAAATTTTCCCACTAACCCTTTATATGTGTAAACATTTTGAAAGCTTCCTGATAATTACAGTCAACTTGCAGAACACAATATTTCTGCAAGCTTTTTTGTACTTGAATAACTCAAATACATCTTCTTTAACAGATTTCTACAAACACATTTAATTATCAGTGAGGAATATATATCTTATACAGACACAAACAACAACAAAAAATCAGAAACAACACCTCCCCTCTGCAAATCACATAATCTAAAGGAAAATAGCACTGCTTCCTCCTCACCACAACTCAGTTACGTGATATGTGGACGTGAATGAAGCAAAACAGCAGCATTACTTCATACAGTTTTGAATGCCGTAGACATGATCAAGCCGATTCCAGCTGAGTTAGAAACTGTATTCCTACATTTCTGCATTTGCCCAGGTTGCCTGGGCAATGCCAGTATTGCTATTGCAAGTTGGAATCTTTCTTTTCAGTTGTAGTAAAAGCACAAGTTCATTTTCTCAGACTGGCATTACTTCTGATTTTTTTATTTAAAGAAAGCAAAAACCCCGTGAATAAATCTCTAGCTAGATTAAGGCACTTATTTGTTTCATCTCATTAAAACTTTGTAAGAGTAATGGTTAACACTCTTTTCTTGCCTCTGTGTTAGGAACTAAGAATAAATTCCTGTTTACAGTTACAGCAGGGGTGGACATCAAAGCATATTTAAAACCAGGTGG
Organism: Aptenodytes patagonicus; assembly: GCF_965638725.1. Classification (NCBI taxonomy): domain Eukaryota; kingdom Metazoa; phylum Chordata; class Aves; order Sphenisciformes; family Spheniscidae; genus Aptenodytes; species Aptenodytes patagonicus. The sequence goes on along the minus strand of NC_134951.1, from coordinate 55,704,758 downwards.
AAACCAGGAGGAGCAAAGGGAGATAAGGTCTGTTCTGCAGCTTATAGCACTGGCCTTTGCTAGGAGTTCTCCAGGTCTCACCACTTCAGGCAATTCCCTGACAGCATACCTATGTAAATAATTGTCCTGCTTTCTTCACCTCATGAGAAAGGTCACCTGAAAAATCCCACAGTTTCCCATTAGGATCAATCCTTCTTTTGCGTTATCATCCTCAGTTAGGGTTGCTGGCTGGGGTAAACAGTTATCTTTCCTGCTGTCCAGGCCCCCTTCCCATCTTTGCAGCTACACAGAATGCACAACAAACACAGGGCACAGCAAACATTGGATGAATAGATAACACTTGGATACTGAAGCTAAACATACATAAATTAGTTTGAGTCCTTCACTATTACCTTTTTAGCTATTTTTTCATTTCAGTTTATTGAGCTGCATGTGTTTTGCTGTTAATTCGAGCTTCTATTGGAGTTCAGGTTTGTGCTTAGTGACTACATGGATAATCTCTTTGCTGCAGGAGCAAAGAGCTGGTACAAAGACTCTACAAGAAGAATGGTGAAATTCTCACACTGTGCCATTTTTAAAATTTCTTATCTCATGTCTTTTAAATGGCTGTCTAGGGCTGGTCATTGTAAAGCTGCTATTACTAATCAATGCGGAGAGCAGGTTCTGGTCATTCATTGTGTCACCATTGAAAAAGGAGAAAAAGATGAACTACTGACATCTTCATAACAAGTTACACCAAGATGGAAATTGGAGGAAAATTATTCAGGCTGTGTTCTGGATGTGAGAGATTTAACCTAAGCCCAGGTTCTCCTGAACACCTGATTTGTTAAAGCACATATCTCAAAACTAAAAATTCTTTGACAAAGATAAAAGAGAAAGTCTCTTCATGCCATCAGTGTGGACCAGAATATCAAAACATGTTCAGATGTGCAGGATAACCAAGATAAGTAACTTCCCATCCTTTCTTTTATTCTTCTCCAGCTACCAGGCTCCAGATACAGTGAAGGAGAAATGAGTTAGTTCAACCCATAAAATCCTGGGCATATGGACAGAGCAAAGAAAATACTCTGTCAGGAAGTAAGAACAGCCACAACTATACCTTTTGCAGCCAAAGTAAGTGTCATCAAACAAAAAAATTAATGTGTTGGGGTTTTTTTCCTGAAAAAATGGTGGATTTGTTATTTCTATCTTTGTTAAGGTATTTGTGTAGCCTACCTGAGTATTTTGACATCTTACAAATATTTACAAATAGAAATAGTAATAACACCTTAACAAAGATAGAAGAAATAATAATAATAATAATAATAATAATAATAATAATAATAATAATAATAAAAAATTTATTACTCCATCTGACTCAGCTTACCTTGTTAGTGAATTGATTTTCAACACCAACAAGAAAGCTCTTCCTTGGATTTCTCATACCAAACCCCAGGCAAGTGACCCACTACACTCAACCACATCCCTCTTGTGTCTCTACCTCTTTACTTTGGAAACTCATTGCCAGCAATCCCACCTCATGAATATACACAAGCTGGCCCAAACTAGTTACTTCTTATCTTGCCCTTTCACCCAAGTTTCAGAACTTGCTGAACCTGTCTAGGTTAGAGTGAAACAGGTAAGAAAAGTACCTGTGATTTATATTGCCTGGCTGTGTATTTTCAAAGTGCGAAAGAAGCAAATATTCTATTTTCACTGCCTTCTGAATGATTTCTAATATCGCTTGCAGGTTTCCATTTTATTACAAGTTGTACATGATTTGCTACATTTCTGGGAAAGTGTACAAACTGTAATAAAAACCAGTATCACAGAGAAAAACAATAGTTAAATGGTCTAATAATAAAAGAAACTGACTTGGAACAGATCAGTGTTGTCAATCTATCTTCAGGTAATTCTCTTTTAAAGGAAATGCAGCTGTTTGAGTTAACTGGCAAACTGCTGAGATTTTGGTAGTGTAATCCCAGCCAAGAATTATCTATGCTGGTTAAGATCCTCACTGCCAATGAAAATAAGATTATGCTCTGGATCCACAATCCAAAATAAAAATCCCAAACTAGCTGCCAGTGTTTTTGGATCAGGCAAACATTCCCTCTCAGCCCTTTCTTTCTTACCTCATCTCAGAAAAGCAATTTTGGTTTCAGTTTTGCACTAGGCAACTTCTTGGCTGCTGTTCACCGCAGTTTTCTGTTTCCTTAGAAAGGATGTAATCCCCTGAGATACATAGGAGTTTGCTACACCCTCTTTCCTGAATACAAGCCTTGCAATGCACCAGAATTTTTAACAGTGACCTCTGGATCGGTGACGTATTCAAAAATAAAGATATGGTGGGAATTAAGCATGACCCCACGGATGCGTAAACATGCCTTTCTTTATGTTAAAGTGTTATTCTGCGGGCTTCAGGAGGATATTAATGTGAAAAGGTTATTCGTGTGCATAAGTGTCTGTAGCTGAGCCAGAGCGCCAGGTAGTGTAAAGATGTGCGGATTTAGTAACAGGAATAGAGCTTCACCAGTCTATACTGCAATTATACTGAGAGTCTATACTGAGAGGCCAAATTTTGTCATTAATATTAGCCTGAAATGAATTACTATCCAATCTTGAACTGAATATATGAAAGTATTCAAATATTGTTTCTTCTTATCGAATCAGCCAATTTTTCAATATCCAGGGTGAGCTGAATCTTGAAAGGCTCCTGGGACTTTGGATTTCCAAGTAGATTCAAGAGACTCGCACAAAATTGCTCCTCAAAGTCTCTGTCTTTCTAAGGCCTTTTGACATTTATGCACTTGTTTTAAACAGATTTGTACAAAGTAGCATGGTGGACTAAGGGATACTTTTAAAGGCAACAATGATTTTCCTGTGGCCAGCATTTTAAAATACACTATTATCACAGCATCAGTACAAAGAATCTCAGAATTATCTTCATTGAATACAAATACCTGCAGTTCAACAGATCAACATGATTAAATGGATCCATATCTTGGACTGATGGACTGACCCAAATATCTTCAACTGACAATGAACACTCCTTAACATTTTCTTTTTGTTTCTTTGATACTTACCTTGATTGTATTTAACAAGATTCTTCAGTTTTTCCTCATCTTTCTGTCTCAATAGAGCACTATTTTTATTTATTAATTTATTTCTAGTTCATATATTTACTTTTATTCTTACTTACTGCTTGTTATACTGTCTTGCCTGTGGTTTAGTTCCTTTTCCCATTAATCTCCAACAGTTTGGTTCAGGTCTTCTTACAGCAGCGCAATGAAGTATTCAAAGTGATGCTGTAAAACACTAAAATTCTAATTGTTTTCAATACGTAATGAAAGTAAAGCAGAAGTCTATTAAAAACTTTAAGATATTACAGCTTTTTTTTTCTATATGTGATGAACCCACAATCTTTTTTTTTTGTTAGTGTTCTTTCCCTGTTAACAATAAAGAAGTCGATAAGCATCCTGTGGAGTTTATGGTCTAAAAATCCCATATATAACTTCAAGTTTACATGCCACGTCCAATAGAAACACAGATTCATGTCTGGCACATATAGGCAGCTCTCATTTATCTGTGAGCAGGTAATGTGCTCTGTTGATTATCCATGCTAGGGATACAAAGCCTCATGTCCAGCAGGGTGTTTAGTAATACATGAAGCACATCATGAATACAGCTGTACTGCTTCTGGGGCTGGAACAGACCCAGGAATACAACACCAACTTTCCCACAGAGCTTTGAGTAGTAGACCCTGCTGGATCCAAGCTTTACCTGTGCACGAGCTTAAGTTCACAATCAAGAGTGTTGGAGAGTAGCCTGATCTTGCAAGCCCAGCACTGAAACAGGATTCCTTGCGGTGGTATTTCTGTATCATACGCAACAGACCCTGACATACTTGTTCTATTCATTGTTTTCCATTTTGCAGCACAGCTGAGCCTTCTCTTGCCTCAGACCGTATCAAGATGTAAGAAGAGGTATGAACATTATGTACAGTTTGCATGATCATATTCCAGACATAGCACAGGACTGATAAGGTATAGTTTTCCCTGCTGTTTAGCACAGCAGCCAAGGACCTAATCCAAAGTCTGCTAAATCAGTGGGTATCTTTCTGTTGACTTTAAACCAAAGCCTAATAACGTAAAGCCAGAGAAATGCTTCTCCAGCTTATACAGGAGAGGTGTGTACTCTGAGTCAAAGCAGATGTTTGTAAGAGATGAATTGCCATGATCAGTAAATTCCACAGTAAGTAGATACTATTTAATGACCGCAGAGGTTGCTTTGGGAATCAGTTCCTTCTGGATTAATTGGAGTGCTGTCTAAAAAGCAGTCTCATCAGTTTTGAGCTTGAATTTTATTGGTAATTGAGTGTTTATCAATAGGAACAACTATATGTATTGTTTATTTAGTACACATACCTTGAAAACGAAGCAGATTAATAGGAGTCAATTACAATGTCTTTTTAAAGTAAAATTGCAAGTAATGTGTTAGCCCCTAAGAGACCACCTCTAAGTTAATATATGTTTTGAAAACATAATTACTTTATTTTGTCTTTCGGCATTACCATCAATTTATCTCTCCTGAGAGAGAAACTGTAGTGTCTTACTCACAAGGAGGAGAGTAAGAGGAGTCAACACTTTGAGGTCAATGATAAGTGTCTTTTTTTTTTTTGTAATATGTCTTATCCTTAATTTACAGTCACAAAGAAATACACTGCACTAAAATATAAATGATATTTGTTGCCCCCGTCTGCAGATTTTATAGGATCTCCACCAGGAATACGTGACAATGCAGTTCAGAAAATGTGTCAAAGGTACAGAATTAGGCAACAGAAATTGGTTAATTCAGTCAGATCTCCATTGTTCTGGCTCTGGGGGCTGAGATATCCTGAATTATGAACAAGCCTGAGCGGCACAGTACCACAGTGTCCCCTTAGGCATTCAGGACACAGACATACCACTGGCTTCATCAGAAGTCAGCTTGGGTTCTGCTTGGCTTGCTAGGTGCAATGTAGCATCGTAAACACTTGGTGAGTCCTTTGCTGGGGATTCCAGCAACACCATCCCCTCTTCTTACCAGGGCTGGCCCCAGCACAGGACCTTCCTGACACTCAGAGGAAGAGAGCAAGGACAGTAGCTCTGCCTGGAATTAGTCTGGGAGAAACTCTGCTGGATGTGAAACTTGTAAAGGAGAATTTCCCTTCATTTCCTTGATTTAGTGCATGCTAGTTAGCACCCCCTGCAATTGAAACATATCAATGACCACAGAGGAATAGTGTGATCTCTCGAAAGTTCGCCACTCCAGACCGGCACCAGGTAGTACTGACAGCAGTATGTGAGACACTGCACTTTAGCTAATACACCTATCTGAACCATCCTTGCTGTACAGATATGGACCAGTAATCTGTGATCTACATAATCCAACAACAGACAAATACAAGTTGATGATACAACTCTAATATAAAAATTGTTGGTGTTCAGTAAGAACATCACAAGAAGCTTATGGCATTAGAAGCGTACGGAATGAGAAGTAGAAGAAAAGAAAAATAAAATGGAACTCTGTCCAAGAAGATTCTTGGAGTTGCCTCAGCATTTTAAGAAAAGTGCATAGAAGAGAGTTCACACTTCCCTACATTTGTGTAGCTAATCTGTAGGCTATAAATCTTTTCTCAAGCTACTAACTGAGCTAACTTTCTTCTATTCCAGGCATAAAACCATTCACTGGTTTTTTTTTATAAAGTCATATGCTTCATGATAATCAGGCCCTAAAGCCCATATTTTTGAAGCTGAATTAAAACCAGTTCAGCAAATCAATATCCTGTGATATAACTATGAGGAGAAGTTGGGCTGCTACGAACAAGCAACTTTTCATGCCTTCATCCACCTCAGTCCCCAACTTCCTGCTTGTCAAACATCCCATAGCCTGTGCATCTGGAGATCTGTTCTGTCAGCACCAGCAAAGCAGGGATTAAGGGCTTTATCTTATTCTCCATGGCATCCTATATATTTTGAAGAAAACCTTTTGTCACAGCAAGTGGAAACTGAGAGCCACAAAGGTACTTTGTGTATGACGTGATCTACTCTGCCGTTGGGATACTTTTTTGCATAGTGCAAATCCCTTTCCCATACACAGAAGATTTGGCCTTGTAACTGACATTAGATTTTCTAGATTAATTTGGCTTCATACTTCCTTTGCTTCCATGTGGTTGAGGCACACTCACCACTGCAAGACAAGAAAATTTCCCAAATAACACTAGTCTTGAAAAACATTTATTGTCAACAAGCAGCTGAATTACCAACTCCCAAACTGGTCTGTACAGAGGCACATTCTGTTATACTTTAAATATTCCATGAAATATCATTTGAAAGCTGGACAACATGAGATGATACAGTCCAGTTCACGAGACAGTTCATTACCCTACTTTTAAGAATTTCTACTCCAAGGAATGAAAGGCCTTTGAATCTTCCAACTATACTGAGATCACCTTCAGTGCAAGCTAGGTTAAGATGAAAGAAAAATAGAGAATGTATTTACCAAATGCAAATAACAAAATTGAAAAAACTTTAGAAAGAGGTGAGTGGAAGAGAAAATAGAAGCACGCATATACATACTACTTCGAAAATCTCCAAAGGTTCCTCTTACCCTGCAGTATGCAGCTGATGAGCTGATAAGATGCTTCATGGCCTTGTCAGTCTCATTCTGTGCGAATCTTATGTCCTCACCTTGCCCCACAGAAGGCTAGATTTGCTGACTCCCATTCCTTTTTATGCCCCAAACTTTTCTTTAGGGTGAGCTGAAATGCAAGTCCGGCTCCTTCTTCTGTTCTTCCAGGATTTCTTATCAACATCTTCCAATAAGAGGTAGTTTCAAAATTCTGTCCCCAAACTATTACTTACCTCCTTCTGCTTTGGAAATACTAATATTCCTTGGGCATGCCCAGACAAGGGCATCTCTTGCCCCAAAACTGAATGGAATGTGCTAATGACTGAGCCCTGCAAAGAGAAGTACTCCATTATCATTATTACTCAATAATGATCCATATTACTCAAATGCCAGAGTACAGTCCTTCACCAAAACCTTATATTTTCATATAAAAGTATAATATGATAATTATATCTTATGCAGTTATATTACCAGAATTAACACAGGCAAATCATTACCAGGTTTCATTAGAAAGTAGATACAATAGTAACTAATTATTTCAGAATATTAATGTTTTTTTGGGCTCACTGAGTCCTAATCTTGTTTTTAAGTACTAAGACACATTTGTTTTCTTCATATTGCAACAAGAAGTCTCTGCATTTTCCTCCTATCCCTTCCCTTAGGTAACCTCTGTGATCATAGCCTGTTTAGAAATTAACTATTTGTTGAGAGGAACGTGGTTCTTTCTTTGTCTCCTAACTCTGAGAATTCCCATACAAATCTCTTCAAAAACATCTTCCCTGTTACACTATCCAATATTCTTAAATGCCTTAAATGGGATATTCAGAAGGTACCTAAACCTATGAGGGAATAAATTTGTTTACCTAACCATGAGGTCAGGGGAGTATGTGCTTTAGGGATAGCTGAATAGAAATGGCAACTATTGTAGTTGTATAATATGTGTATAGACTTGCAGTAAAACATAAGTGCTAAAGAAAAAAATTAAAATCAGCACCACCCAGCCAGCTGGATGATGAAAACGCAACTTCAGCCAACACTGGATCCAACAGAGCTGTTGAAAGATAAGGTCAAGTTCATAATGAAGTCACCAGATGATAATCTTGTTTAAATTTTGAATAAGGTATTTGGGTGTATGTACGGTGAGGTCATAGGAGGAAACGTGACACAGACTTTAAGAAAATGTTGGGTTTCGAGTGACATAATGGAGGCAATGCTGACATTGAAAGCAGAATATGCAGGAGAATTAACATCAGCAGAATGTGATGGGGATTGACGGGCTATACCACCCATTCTCTGCATGTGGAAAAAATACAAATACAGTACGACTGACCAGCCCTCTGAATAAATAATAATGAATTTTCAATGCTCTACTTATATATTTTATGGATCTGTTTCTGTCAGGCACAACTACATAGATAAAGAAGCATATGGGTTCAAACAGGATTAAAAAAATTAAAAAAGGACAACTACTGGTTTGGTTTTTTGCTTTTTTTTAATCAAGTCTTTGATACTTTAAGGTGGAAATTGAATCTGAATAATTTTCCTTTTAAAAAACAATAACTACCCTCCAAGTCTGTCTTTTTCACATGTAAAATACCAAATGAACTTCAATAGCTGCTTGTTCAGCACAAAGAGTCTTAAAATCCTGCAGAAATCCTAGTATACTTCCTGTCCATTCTCAGTGCAGTAACATTTTTAGAAAATGAAGAAAACATTTCCTTGTAATTGCAAATGTTTTGTCAGGAGTGAAAATACTCCAATTAATAAGATAACAAAGTTTTGAAACTCACCCATTAAAAAAAATACAAGGTCCCATGGAGTGTCCCAGGGATACTTAAATAATAAAGTAAACGAAAATGTAATTAGACCTAAACCTTTCAAAAACACAGGTGATTTGTCAGGTCTGTTCACACAAATGGGCCTGTGTGAGGCTGGCCTTTGGGGGACAGACTTTCAAGTTACCAAGCGATTAAAGTAAAAGTGCTGCGTACTTTCAATTTCGTTTGGTTTCAGGGAGAGGAAAGGCCCGTAGGGAACCGAGCAGACTCAGGGCCCACCGGTGCTACCCACTGGAAATGCTGAAATGGCTGCGAGAAGTTGGCCATGGCCAGTGAGGAATAATAATAAGCATTTCCCTTCTGCCAAGAGTCATCATTAGCTTTTCCCTCGATTTTCCTAGGGCAAGGACTAAGCTCACTTTTGGAAATAATTGTTGATAAAGCACTTAGAAATGTACAGCATAGTGAAGATGCCACTAGGAAATGTAATCGCTATTCTTGCTTGAAGTAGTAGTGCACAAATATTTTCATATTGCAGACCTCTTGACGGGCACCTCTGGCATTCACCTGCTTTCTGTTTCAGGCAGCTAACAGACATCTGTGTTGGCAGGTGGGGGGAACATTTGAAAATGGGAAAAAAACCCACTTCTGAAAACCATTAAGAAAATTCTGGGTCTTAAGCTTGCAAGATGTCAGTCGCTAAACGGCCCCATCTTCTCTGTACTACTTCCCCAATGCTTTCTGCCTTCAGAGAGTAGTACTGTTGAGGGAAGGGGTATCAGGAGAACTTAACAGGGATGTAAGTAAGGATGCCAAGAAGGAAGTCTTAAAGGCGCAGGAGCAGGCTGTCCCTGTACACCGTAAGAAGAATGGGCGGGGAAGACGACCGGCCTGGCTGAACGGGGAGCTCTTGCTGGGACTCAGGAAAAAAAGGAGAGTTTACCGCTTGTGGAAGAAGGGGCAGGCGACTCAAGAAGAGTACAGGGATCTCGTTAGGTCGTGCAGAGAAGAAATGAGAAAGGCAAAAGCCCAGCTAGAACGCAATCTGGCCGCTGTCGTTAGAGACAACAAAAAAAGTTTTTACAAATATATTAATGACAAGAAGAGAGCCAAGGAAAATCTCCATCCCTTATTGGATGCAGGGGGGAACATTGTCACCGAGGATGAGGAAAAGGCTGAGGTACTCAATGCCTTCTTTGCCTCAGTCTTTAACAGGCAGACCAGTTATCCTCAGGGTACTCGGCCCCCTGAGCTGGAAGACAGGGACAGCGAGCAGGATGAACCCCTCATAATCCAAGAGGAAGCAGTCAATGACCTGCTACGCCACCTGGATGCTCACAAGTCTATGGGGCCGGATGGGATCCACCCGAGAGTGCTGAGGGAGCTGGCGGAGGTGCTCACCAAGCCACTCTCCATCATTTATCAGCAGTCCTGGTTAACGGGGGAGGTCCCGGACGACTGGAGGCTTGCCAATGTGACGCCCATCTACAAGAAGGGCTGGAAGGAGGATCCGGGGACCTACAGGCCTGTCAGCCTGACCTCGGTGCTCGGGAAGATTATGGAGCGGTTCATCTTGAGGGCGCTCACAAGGCATGAGTGGGACAACCAGGGCATCAGGCCCAGCCAGCACGGATTCATGAGAGGCAGGTCCTGCTTGACGAACCTGATCTCCTTCTATGACCAGGTGACCTGCCCAGTGGATGAGGGAAAGGCTGTGGATGTGGTCTACCTGGACTTCAGTAAGGCCTTTGACACCGTCTCCCACAGCATTCTCCTCGAGAAGCTGGCGGCTCATGGCTTAGACAGGTGGACTCTGCGCTGGGTCAAAAACTGGCTGGACGGCCGGGCCCAGAGAGTTGTGGTGAATGGCGTTAAATCCAGTTGGCGGCCGGTCACGAGCGGTGTTCCCCAGGGCTCAGTACTGGGGCCGGTCTTGTTCAATATCTTTATCGATGATCTGGATGAGGGGATCGAGTGCTCCCTCAGGAAGTTTGCAGACGACACCAAGTTGGGCGGGACCGTTGATCTGCTCGAGGGTAGGAAGGCTCTGCAGAGGGACCTGGACAGGCTGGATCGATGGGCCGAGGCCAACTGTATGAGGTTCAACAAGGCCAAGTGCCGGGTCCTGCACTTCGGCCACAACAACCCCATGCAGCGCTACAGGCTTGGGGAAGAGTGGATGGAAAGCTGCCTGTCAGAAAAGGACCTGGGGGTGGTGGTTGACAGCCAGCTGAATATGAGCCGGCAGTGTGCCCAGGTGGCCAAGAGGGCCAATGGCATCCTGGCCTGTATCAGAAAGAGTGTGGCCAGCAGGAGTAGGGAAGTGATCGTGCCCCTGTACTCGGCCCTGGTGAGGCCGCACCTCAAATACTGTGTTCAGTTTTGGGCCCCTCACTACAAGAAGGACATCGAGGTGCTGGAGCGTGTCCAGAGAAGGGCAACGAGGCTGGTGAGGGGTCTGGAGAACAAGTCTTATGAGGAGCGGCTGAGGGAACTGGGACTGTTCAGCCTGGAGAAAAGGAGGCTGAGGGGAGACCTCATCGCTCTCTACAACTACCTGCAAGGAGGTTGTAGCGAGGTGGGTGTCAGTCTCTTCTCCCAAGTAACCAGCGATAGGACGAGAGGAAACGGCCTCAAGTTGTGCCAGGGGAGGTTTAGGTTGGATGTAAGGAAAAATGTCTTTACTGAAAGAGTGGTTAAACATTGGCACAGGCTGCCCAGGGAAGTGGTGGAGTCCCCATCCCTGGAGGTATTTAAAAGACGTGTAGATGAGGCGCTTAGGGACATGGTTTAGTGGGCCTGGTGGTGTTGGGTCGATGGTTGGACTCGATGATCTTAGAGGTCTTTTCCAACCTCAATGATTCTATGATTCTATGATTCTATAAGTCCTCTCTCCCAAGCAGCACTTCCTCCCACATGCATTTCAATTTCAACCTTAAAGATGAAATGTTTGCATTCTACCACACTTTTGTTAACAATGTTAATTATTATTGTCATCAAGAATTAGTAAAATAAACCCTGTCTAGAAAAGTTCCCTTGATATGATCTTACAGTGCATTAAAAAAAAAAAAGTGATTGCATCATCTGGGGAATATCTTTCTTTCTACTAGCTGATGTTTTACCTTTGGAAATGAATATTTTAGAAACATAATTTGAGGGCATCTAAGGGTTGTAAAGTCTAGTGATGACACACCTCAGTGTTTAACAGCTTTGTGCACTCTGTCTTACATTTAAAGGCACCAAAGTATGTCTTTATGAGACCATAATGCACACCCTGTCATGTCTTATCACTTAATTAGGTCACCTAGTCTGCCCACCTCGTTAAGTGCAATAGCTAACATTATATTTCTACCATTTTTTCAGATTGCTTTTAAAACTCCCAAGGGAAGGTTCTTCCATTAGTTTCTTAGCAGGATTATTTCATATTCCGGTATGTCTCACCATTAGAATGGTTTCTTGACTAGTTTTCTATTTATGTAATATCAGGCAACTAAAGTATTGCTTTTCTGCATGATTGCAAGGATTTCACACCTCCTTATCACTTCCATATCTCCTATATCATTTACATTTCTCTCTGGTTTTGGCAAATAAATACATATTTATAGCTTAAAAATAAAACTAAATGAAAAATGTTCAGTTCCTTCAGCATCTGGGATTTTATTTTAAATAAAAATTCTGGAAACTTTAAACAATATGCATGGCCAGTCTTACCACAACTGCAATCTAAACATCAGCATGGCTCACACCTCCTCTCTCACCCACAACCTGACCTGAGAGGCACCTAAAATTAGTTGGCATTTTCCAGTTACAGGACACCTAAACAGAAGGACCTATTCTTGCTTTCTTCTTCATGGGGCATTGACCAGAATCCAAGCTTAAAAGCTCCGCAAAGACCTGCTGAGACTCACTGGGTTTGGACTGACTTTATTTAAAAATATGGTGAGAAGAAGATGACACATTTTGCACAGAGCTCAGTAGCTGGAATACATGCGTAGAAATTGGGAACAACCTGAGATGCAAGCTTTGTAGAGGCTAAAGGAATTTAAATAGATGTCTTCTGTCTCCCTAGAGATAACCTTTACCACCTGGCTATTTGGTAGTTTCTCCACCACTCCAGTGAAAGATGGGTAACTGTGCAAAAAGGAATGTAAGGTTTAGGGACCTAGAGAGAGAGTAAGGAGGAGATATCCTGGATCCGTGACCTAGTCGTACATTAATACCCAGAATGGAACAGAAGAGGAGTCCTGGGTTCTGATTTCAAAGCCAGCGTTTCATCCAGTGTCTCCTTCACACAAAACACATAACTGGTTTCCGAAGTAGTACTGAAACTTAGTATTTCCCCTCTAGTGTGTTATAGACACCAGCTCTAGGTGTAAATCTGCATTCCTTCCATTAGGAATAAGTTCTACAGGTTTCTGGTTTCTGCTCCCTAGACTATTTCAGTACTCTACCCAATCCTCGTTTCAGCACAGGCTGTGATGCAGACTAGAGAAATGTAGAACACAGTTCTGTTACAGGAATTTTTTGTCTGAGTAATTCAGGCTTATAGCAGCATTTGAGAGTTAGGTGTAAGGTGCCTTACAATTGCCTTTGTCAGGGCAATCACAGAACTGCTTGGCTTGAAAAAAAAAAAATACCCTATGGTTAAAAAAACTGGTGGTCAAAAACTATGACCTACCTGGTAACTCTTAACTTCCTTTTCACTTCATAATGTAGTGACTGGTAGTGGCATAACATAAACAGTGTTATCTCTGATTTGAGGGCAGGAGTTCATCCATTCCCTAATCAGTATTTTACATTCATTATTTTTGTTGAATACACTGTCCTCTTGTGCCTCGTTTCAATGCTTTAAGGTTTGCATATATATGGAAATCAGTGTTCAGGGAAGAAGATCTGTACCTGGAGCCTACACAAAAGACCTTAATGGGCTGATAACATGAGCACATAGTACTGTCTGCTAAGTGCAAAACAGTTCAGCTCCACTTTGCAATGGGGTAGCATTGCACATACCTCAGATCTGCTACAAATACCCACGCAGGGAGGTGAAGTGGTATAATAATCATAAAGGAACCCCAATCTTACTGCTCACTAATCTTCCTATGTTGATAAAACCTTATGCGAAGTTTAAGGACAAGACACAGAGGTGCACTGAATTTCTGCCAGGTAGGGCAAGTGTATCCAACATATTAACTAGACAATATACAGCCAAGTGTTTACAGCAAAAGGAGAAATGTACTTGTTAGTGTTCAAAAAGTCAATGCAAACTTATTTTATTCTTTAACAACTATATTCCAGACCAAAACCCTTCATTATAGGAAATAGCATGGAGAAGTGAAGTTTTGACTGTATGAATTTTCTGAGCATGTGAATTGAACTGAATCAATTTTTGTAATTTTAAGGCCATTCACTGTGAGCACAGTTTAAGACTCCAAGGGAGCACTACAGCAACACATTCAGACTGAATTGCTTTGAAATTGGTTAAATGCTACTTCGTTTTCTTCAGCTACATTTTGAAAAGCATGTTTTCATGGGGTAAATTTAATTTCAAGTTGAACTACTGCATTGATTAAATGTCTTATTATATCTTACCATAACTTCATTGTAATTCTAAAGCTCCTAAAAAAATAAAACAGTAACGAAAAAAAAAGCTACAACAACCATGGTACATACTCCACCTTCAGAAACTTCTTCAACTCTTGGCAACTAATTTCCTTTAATTGGGGTTTTTTTTCAGATTTTTAGTTTTTTCAGTGACGATGCACAGTCAATCTGTTTTCTGAATGAACATGGTCCTACCAGTAAGGCCAAGAAGAGCTCTTGATCTGCTTTTTTTTTTCTGTAAAATTATAATAACTCCCAATAGCGCATTATTATGAGCAATTTACAGGAATGTGACATTAAGATTCACTAGGATGTTAGGAGGAGAAAAGTGGAAAGAAGTTTTTTATTCCTGTAACGTGGGTTTCTAAGACTTGTTCCTATAATCAGTCCTCTTAAGAATAACAGCTCTCACTATTTTCCATGGAAGATGCTTATCAGCACTCCAGAAACAAAGGCTTCTCGCCCAGCTGTCCATACAGCACTTCGCTCCTGGCAGGAGACAGGAGGCACCAGCCACGCTTGCAGCTGAATCCCTACTGAACATGGAGCTTTTGTGAGCGCAGAGCTGCACAGACCACGTTCACCGGTCCCATGGCCAGTCACAGTTACTTGCATATATAATTGGAGGTTAAAAATATTTAGCTAGGACATTGCTGAAAGTGCCCTACCCACAGCCATGCACACAAAGGCACTTTATTGAGCAGCAGATCATCTGGAAGTCTGTTTTCACAGCTAACGGTAATGGCTTAAGGCATTTTTTACATAGGCATTACTGCCGTGTGTTACAGGTGAAAATGGAGATATCTGGATCGCATAAAAAGAGTCTTATAATCTGTTTTCTGTAAGGTAAGAAAGGAATAATAGATAAACCCAGATTGATGTTTATATACTCTCTCTTATGGTAGTCATTTAGGGAGTCTCATCTTCCTGTAACTTAAGGGAGAGTTTGCATCTGAACCATCATGCTCAACAGCCACCAGTTGGCTCCTGTGACTCTGTCCAGCCTTCTTATTTTTATACTTTTTAACTTCACAGCATTCTGTGGCAATAATTTTAACAGTGCATTTATGCAGTCTTGAAAATTTGACAGTCAAAAGTATTTTTGTCTGTCTCAGACCTTTTGTCTTGTAATTTAATTTGGTTCCCTTAGTTGCTCTGTTATGAGAAGCAGTAAGTATCACTTCCAGTTTACAATGTTGTTTTTTGCTGTCATCTTTCCCTTTGGTAAATTTTTTCCCATACTGAAAAATATTAGTGTATTTCTCTCTCTCCTTATAGAAGCCATTGGTCTCCTCTGCTGCCCTTCCCTGTACCTCTCCCCATTCCACTGCTGATCTCTGCAAGAGGATAGCCGCAGAGCCAACATTTTGTGGCACAGAGTATGCATCAATTTTTATGAGGGTACAACACCATTTTCTGTTTTGGTTTGTTTCTTTTTCCTTCCCTAGTTGTTCCTACCTTTCCGTTAGCCTCTCTGGCTGGTGCTGAGCACGGAGCTGGCATTGGCACAGAGCTGTCCACAGTGACTCCTAACTTGTTCTTCTGACTGGAAAAAGCCAATCATTAAGTATGCAAAATTCTGGCATTTTCTTCCCATGCACCTAACTCCGACTGTTTCAATACTGATTTTCATCTCCTGTTTTATTGCCCAGGCACCTGATAATGAAATCATCCTCCAACTTTTTGTCAGCCTTAGTTTAGTCCATCCTAAGTCATCTTTTGAGGAAAGCCTTTACAGAAGTCTCAAAGAAGATTAATAACAGTTTGGGAGGGAAGAACTTGGCAGCCAATGACTAGGATCTAGAAGAAGAAGAGTAAACATGCAACATTTCTGATGTTCCAGAATACAAACTGGGAAGATAAGAGCAGCAATTTCTGATTTTAAAATGTTTTGGATCACACCACTTCATTCCAAGGCTAATTAAGGCAGTCCTTTCTGGGGAGCATTGCAAGCAGGTTCCACAGAACAACCTTTCCCAACAAAGAAAGATTTTCACCTGGAAAGTTCTAACCAATTCTTGTATGCAATATTCAGCTGCAAGAACTTCCATTGAACAATGATATTTCCTCTGAAGTCTCATACCATCAATCATTATCCACGTTGTTTTGATTAAATTAGATTTACTGCACCATGTTGCCCAATTTCGCAGGGCATTTTCTGAAATATTATAGAGATAAGGTATTATGAATGTATATTTTTACCGCCTCTGTCCTTCAGTGCAGAGAGTGCAGCCTCCATGGCACCATGCAAAACAAAAGGAAGGCTACAGCTGCATTTCTGCAGAGCCCTGCAGCCTCTAATCATGGTGGCTGTATCCACCCCTACTTACTCAAGATAATGGCATTTTAATATATTTTTTTCATTTCTAGAAGTTTGTATGTAAATTCCATTCATGGGAGCATTCTGTGTTGAGTGCACCCAAGACTCAGGAAAAAGTATATCGTAGCCCAGAAATAAAGCCTATAAATCCTGCAGTTTTATTCTGCCACAGCTGTTCAGTAAGGTATTGCAGTATTACGACTACATTTTGCAGATGTTCGCTGTGCCTGCATTTGAGTACCTCCAACTGGACAACATATTATCTCTGTAAATGTGTTTCTGTGCACTGAGTTGTTTTCAAGTCCATAAAGTTTGAAAATACCATGTGGTTTTTCCAATGTTAGCACTCTGCATGGTGAAGTGTTACACATGGACTCTCGCAGAAGTAAATAAAATTATCTCAGACTGTCACACAGCTGGGGGAAAATGTCGCATTTCTTTCTAACACATCACTTTGGAACACAGCAGATCTCAGGAAGTAGTACAACTGTGGGAAAAGTTATCTCTGGAGTTATCTATCTCAATAACCATGTTGCTGTGCATATTAAGGCTAACCTCGATATGACTCTTATTTCAGTACAATGGGACTCTTGCAGCAAGTGATATACAGTGAGACCGAGTGGAGATAAGGGACAGTGAGGAGGCAGAATATTATTTCAATTTAGTTTTAATTTTAAAATAAGTGTAAATACAATTGTAACTTAATTTCTTACCAGCCCTTCATGAACACTCTGCAGAATGGTACCTTCAGTTCCAGAGGTTTGTAAAGGGACAGAAAATTTAAGGCCCAGTCCCTTAAAGATGTGAGTGAATGATTTTCCATGAGGGAGCTGTTTCATGCACCAGTGGAACCAGTCTGCTTCACACACACCCTAACATTTCATTTAAGATGAAGTCTCCTGTGGTTTCCAAAGAGGCTGTGCTTTGGTGGGTCATTGTGTTACCACCTTTTTTAAATCAGGGTTTAGCCCTTGTGTTCTTGTTAGCTTCCTATCACAGAGATTCACACACCTTGCTGAATCCTAACCACAGCGGTAGCATTAATTACATATTTACAGGGGCAAAATACAGAAATACATAACTTCACAGAACAGAGGACCACGTCCAAAGGACTGTCAAGCAGGGCATACGATTTTAAATGCTTCTGATCTGGCAAGGAAAAGATTACTGCTTTCCATATTCATATTTTATATTTTGAGTGACTCCAGACTAACCTCAGGGAGAGCCCAGAATATCAGCTTGTCTGCGCCCGGGAGCTGACACTGGAATATGTAATCAGGAGAGCCTGCTGTCTGATTAAACCTCTCCTGACACAGCCCCGGCTTTGGTGAAGTTTAAACTGCCTCTTCCCTCTTTCTCTGCCCTTGTGAGAGGCATGGCGAGGCATTATATCCTGCTTGTTAATGATGGACGACCCGGCTGGTTCAGCCCAGCGCTGTCTCCTGGGGACATGGCAGAGATGGGCTGGCAGCAGAGCACAGGCTGCGCTTCAAACCAGCTGGCCGGCAGGGACCCCCGGCCTGTATCATTGACGACGGCAGCCGCCTTTCATTTCCTCACATCCCTGAGGTTTTAATATTATGGTGCAGGGAAAGTGCCTTTTAGTACTTCATTGACCACATTCATTAATGTTGCTTCTCTGAGCCATTTGGACCAGAGCAGGGGAGGTGGTGCGAGGGGGAGGGAGACGTTGTGGAAAAGGAGAAGCATCGTGTTTTGACTGATGTTATCACTACAGGCTACTGCACTGAAAGGAAAGTTAAATAAATCCTTGGAAAAGCTATAAGATCTCTGACTGCATTGAAATTCTTTGTTATCACAATGCATTTTGCAGCACTCTGTCTCAGGACATGTTTTCTCAATTTTTGCAGCAGGCAAGTTTTCTCCCAAAAGATGGTATAAAGGGCCTTCCCCGCGTCCCCCCCCCCCCATAATGCACACAGACCTTAAGCTCATTTATTGTATTGCACTGTCCAGATATGTCAGAGGCACCACGCTCAGTCACAGAAGACTTCATTTCTGGTGTGAAGAATTTTTGTGATAATGACAGAGAAGGAATCTTGAAATGAGGATGTGCCTGAGGTGGGAGATTAAAAGCCAACACAGTGGATGAAAGATATAGAATATATCCTCAGTGTGCACTTCTACCCTGAATATTGGAGACTATCTTATTAATGTAATAAAACAGACAGTATATTTGCTGCAGGCATTGTGGAAGACATGGGTCCTTATATCTGGAAAAAAAAGAGAGTTGCTCTACCAGCCCGAAGCACAAATTTGTTAGTTAACAGGAGCTGAGACAGAAGACCACGTTTACCTCAACCGTCTGTCTGTGAAGTCACTTCCCCTCCTCCTCTCTTTCTAACACTGAATACCCTTGCAGGGAGATGTGCCTCAGAAAAGAGCTTGACCAATGCTCCTCTCCTTTTCTCAAAGCTGTTCAGTAACAGCTGAGGCTATCAGCTAGGATACAAAAAACCACAAGATTATGTCACTGTTTTGAATTACATGGACAGAAGACTTGAATTTGAGGAATCCCAGCTTCTGAAAGATATACTGGAACTACCTACCTTCTCCGCAGAAAAGAAGACAGAAATTGCCTTTTGCCTTTTGCCACCTGCTTGACAATCACAATGTTCCATTTTAAAAAGGCCCTGCAACAAGCCCTCAGAGGAAGCTTTTCTGGAGCTGGAGACCTGAGGCACCCTGGTTCCTGTCTTAAGGTGCAAAAATGTTCCAGAACAGAACAGCCATGAGCTGACACCAAAATAAGCTATGTAAGTCATCAGAGGTTGTTTTTTTTTAAATAATTGTATTTGCAATCAGAACAAGAACTGATTTTGAAACGTCAGCATTTGCCTAGAATCAGTAATCCTCTATTTCAGGCCTGCTATATGAATTAAAACTAAATACCAACATACTTCTTTAGCAAACAAAACTTTTATTTCATATTGCTTCTGATCAATGTCTTTTCCACTAAGGGGAAAGCAATATAAATCCAACAAAGGCTAAGAGCTTTCTATGACATCAGTAGCTATTTTTACCACTACCATCATCATGAAACCTTGCAGTACCTTTGTTACTACTTAACTGAAACATTAGCAACATCTTAAGGTAAAGAAGGGACTCAATGGGTTCCAGGGGTGTAACACCACCATAAAATGCAGAAGCTTGTGTTTTACTTTTCTTCCAGACATGCAGCTGGTTGCCACCTGGTAGCCTCAACCGCAAACGTTCATGAATTGCTGAACTGAGTTTCATGCAGTTGGCATTGCTTCTGCATGGTCTGTCCAGACCACCTGAATAGGACCCTGGATCTACAGCAAGGTGCTGAGCATGCTTGTGTTCTCCTTCCCATGACATTTCTGGGGTGGACGTAAATTCCCTTCTGCTGACTTAGCTGTGAGAGTAGAAATACCCAACAAAGGGATGGAGTGAACCTCTGGGTGTGTTAACCTCTTGTTCTGCTGGCCGAGTTTCTCCAGAGCTTGTCTGTCAACATTGTGTTAGAAGACAAGGACTGCAATTGTTTACTTCTTCCTATAGAGAGGGCGCAAGGGGGGAAGCTCATGGAAACATTTCTTTCTGCGCATTCCCACAGAGGTCAGTCACAGTCCTACCTTGTGAATTACATGATTTAAACCCTTCTGTGAAGCAAAAGTACATTGATTTTGAAAGCTGGCATTTAAGCAGAGCACCTTCATGGTTACATTAATTATTTAACACATTTGTTCACCATGTAGAAAACTAGCAGTTTCCACCACAGCCAGCTAAAGGAAACGTTTTTTCACAGTCTGCTGGGAAGGAGCTTTGTATATGCAAATAAAACCTACAATGAACTGTTAAGCATCCAGTCCTCAAATTTCTGTTGTGTCCCAGTTATTAGCTGCAGATGTCCAGCAATGATTGCTCTTTGTTCACCAGATTGACTTTTTTTTCCCCTGTGGGGAGAAGGATGGAGCAATTTGACTAAAGAAAGTCTGTCCCTCCACTTCTTGTTTCCTTAATGAAAAAAAAAGAAATCTCTTGAAACATGGAGTAGGTTAATTGGAGAAACAACTGTCTTGTTCAGTTAATCAGCTCTGAATTCACCAATAGGTATCCCAGCTGGCACTGGAAGTAATCACTGGAAGTGTAGGAGTGTGTATATAAGCTAGCCAAAGCTCAAAGAACAAAACTGTGCCTGTGGTGACTGAATAGACAGCATTATCCTGATGAAGGATTTCTTACAAAATTATTTCAGTGGAACAAAATAGGATATGCACAGTACAAAAAAGGAAAAGCAGAACAATATTAAAACGAAAAGGAGGAGATCATAAAAAAAGGAACATTAAGACTTGAATCTACAGAGTCAATAGAATTCAGTTGAATAGCCCATTGTACCTATTCTGCTGTAAAAAAAGCTCTGTTTGGGAAAAGGATTTTATTTTAGCCTGAAGTGACACTATGAAAGGAAATTTTCTGACTAAGATTTCACTGGGACTGTGACAGTCATTACTAAAATAAGAAGAGACAATAACATAAACTCCTACTAAAAAATACCTACTAGCACAAGCAATCTAAAAATATTCCCCTACTTAAGAGATGTTAACATTCATAACACCTGGGAGCTTGCTGTTACACCTCTAAAGCTGGCTCTGCAACAGTGGCACATCACTCGCACCGTGCCTCTCCCAAGTCATACTACTTTTCCCCCGAACATTCAATTACATGAGAGAACTATCCTGAGCCAGTGAAAACCAGCATAGCAACGTCGTCTCATTATCTCTTTGCTAAGATATATCTCTTTTTTTATTTTTCAGCAGCAAAGGGCTGGGTCCCACTCTGTGCTATACCATTTTTTTTGCCAGTGTAATTTTAGAGGGATCAATCAAATAGCGGAGAGTAAAGTTGGGTACCAACAGGGGTAGTCTCAGGGCATGGATAGGACGTCATGTCCTGGATCAGCATGGAAGAGGTTATGACTGTCATTTTTCTCTTGACAGCTTTTGATTATGCAACTCAGGCTGTGGAAGTCATTGGCTACATTAACGAAAGGACTTGTGCTGTATTTAGGCACCTAAATTCTTTGTATAGACATTTGATATGTGCCTTTGCAATGAACCTTCCTCAGACACCAAACCTTTCGCTTCCACAATGGCCCAGAAGTGCCTCAGTCTTGACACCACTGAGTAGCTGTAGTCCAGCTCACTTATAGCTCCCAGCCTGACCCACAAGCCAGCTCATGTCAGCTTCTCTCATTTTAAGCCCCCAGGTGATGATTGCTGTCAAAGGAGGCCTGCCTGGCTGGGTTTCCATGAAATGGTGCCAGAGATCATGCTGGCAATGAGTGTGGTGTAGTCCTCTCCGTGCAGCATAGACAGCAGTACCTAATTTAGGTATCCCGAACACTGCCAGCAACCTTAATGCTTAAATCCTTTTTGTGCAGCCAGTCCTGAGGTACAGTACTGCAAGTCATCTTATAATTCCTGGTGACAGCTAAGATAATGGTCTTATTTGTTAATGCTTAAAATTTAAGAAGAGTAGTTTTGGTTAAATGCATACAAATTTATACCACAAGAGAAATAACAACACAAAGCTCATTATACTCCTTCCCCACAAAAAAAAAAAAAAAAAAAAAAAAAAAAAAAACCCAAAGCACATATTTTTAAAGAATAAAGCTTGGCTAACCTTTCTGCACTACCATAGTATTTCATGGCAATTGCTATATCCTTTTTTCTGCTTTTGGCAGGGAGTAGGGTCCTTTCTATCAAGGTCATGCAGAAGAAACCTAGCTAATACAAAAAAGGGGACAAAATCTAAGAAGCACTTCATATCAGTTGTTGGCATGCAAAGACATAATAATGGTACTTAGGCTGTTAAATCTAAGTGTGCCATTTAAATAGCATAAAATATCACTCTGGCTAAGAGAAATGTAATAGCAGGGACTAAAGCAAAAGGAAAATCCTCTAAATCCTCAAGAACTAAAGCAAATCCATTCATTATAAGCCAATAAATTTGAACCAGAAATCTAAACTGTTCTATTAGAGAGCCATCAGTGGTAATTCTTTGGCCACACAAGGTAGGATATCTGTGATTAAGTCCACCAGTGCTGAGATCAAAAGAAGCCATCAGGCATTTAATCACATCACAGACCATATCTGAAGGAGGATCCTGTTTGCTGTCACAGTTTGCTGAGGGAATGTGTCAGGCTGCTTGGGGAGGTGTCCCAAAACGAAGTCATGCCCGTTACTGAACAGTGTCTCTTCTTACAAGATGCCCAACCCTGCCCTGTGTGAGGGCCAAGGCTGTCAGCAAAAAGAAATTCCTAGTTGATGAAATCACACTTGTATTTGGCACTTTTCTGAATGCAGTCTTTGTGAAGAAGTCAGATTTCAATACCACAGATGTTACAGGGGAAGGACAGTCTAGTTACATCCTATTTACAGAAATGTGACTAAGATCAGAGTCTAGCTTGAAATATGTAAAGCAGGACCTTGAATAATTTGGATGCAAAGGATCAGAGGGTTTGATAGGAAAAAATAAGAACTATTAAGGCATACTTTGGTTTTGGTCTTTATCATAGTTGGTCAACCAGATAAGCCTCTCTTATACTGAAATAAACTTAGTAACAGGCATTTGTTCATTCCCTGAAATCTGAATGTTCTTTTTGCTTTTATGGTAAACGTTCTTTGCGGTTTGGGACCACTGATTTCTCTTCTGAGAATTCCTTGCCCAGACAAAGCCGTCCTTAACCTTTTTGAAGGTTTTCTTCTAAGAAGACAGGATAATAATCAAAGATCTTATCTTTGTTCCATTACCCTGGCTTTCTGTCACAGCAATCCTGTTGGTTTCTGTATAGGAAGGGCATCATGATCTTCATGTACCAAATTCAAGAATGAAGTCCTAATTACATACCGCTTTTCTAGACATGATCAAGCACAATATGATCCACATTCATAGCTGTCTGAAGAGTGTCATGCTCAAAGCAGAAGAAATCCTGGCTTGGGAAGAATCATAACCAGAAGCAATAAGATTAAACAAGGAAAAAAAAGGATTGGAGAAACACAACTGCTTTCTTCTTGGTCTGTCATGTTACATCTGTGCAGTGTCATTCATCAGCAGTGTCACAAGTATATAGTAAACTGTATTTCATTGGTTAAAAGATCTGTCTTCCAGTATTAGAGGATCAGGAAGTGTAAGACTATCTGTAGTCTTTAAAATATAAGCACTTCTTACCCTCTTTGAGCATTATTTCAGTTAAAGACAGGCCATAACACGGCAGTAATGACAGATCTATTGCTAATTAGCAAGTGCAGTTCCTAAAACACCAGTGCAGTATGCTTTTTTCTTGAATCAGTTGCACTTGACACTTCTTTTTTTTTTTTCACAGGAGGTAAAGATTTACTGTGTGATCCTGGCTCAGCCTGTGAGGCCTGATGTACTTGCGACACAGAACCTAAGGGTCATAAACCCGACCCAGATTTTTCATACATCAGGCCCTATTGCTTCTTTCAGCCAAAAACTGCTTCAGCTACAGAATGCCTTAAAGAAAAGCTACAGGAAGATAATAACTGTGTAAGTGTGCACAGACAAAAGCACTTAGGAGTTCTCATTTCTTAACCATGTACCCCAAGTCCGTGTCATTTCTGCAGAGATTAGCAAGAAGAACAGAAATGAGAGGGACACTAAGCCTCAGGAAGCTGTACTGAAACTGTTATTAAACACACCACCCCAAAATAAACCATGCATAGGACATGTTTTTTTTCTCTAATACAATGATCATAGGTGTGTTTAAAGAGGACACACCATCACACAGCTGAAGTATCCTTCAAAGCTCTCTTAAAATAAAAAGTGTGATTTACCAAAAGGCCATGTGGATTTATTTTGTGGAGATTTTAATTTTGTTGTATAACATATTGCTTCATTTTGCTGTATCAAAGACGATTCAATACTGGGGACTGGCTGCTAATAGCTCATGCCATTACTTTTGATTAGATAAGGTTCATTTGCACAAGTAAATATTCTTGGGAGCGTGCAGAGATTCTTGATTGTTCACAAACCTTACTCACACGAGGTAAAAACTGCCTCATGATAGAAGGAACATGTTGGTGGAGCCAGTGGTCTGTGAAGCCCCTGTTCGTTTTAATTATGTGTAGAACAGAAACATGCTTTTTAGCTGAGACATCACTGCTTTCCACCTGATGAACTGTAAAACTTTCATCTCAGGCTGAGCCTGCAACTGCTTTAAAGCTGCCTGGATATCTGTGAACTAGCATACATGTGGGTCCAGAAGTATTTACGTTTGAAAGCCTCAAGCTATTCTTCAAAATAAATTTAAGGACAGAAAGAACATTTTTAACTAGACCAAGTTTTACAGACAGCATATGAAAGGTTAACACCTCATTCAGCATCAGTGCATGAATTTTTAAGTAAGCATGAAACATTTTACATTCAACATTACTAATATTACATTAATATTTACATTACAACATGAGTAATAACGAGGGGAATAACTATATATGGTTCTTCTTTTAC
This sequence comes from Aptenodytes patagonicus, assembly GCF_965638725.1. Classification (NCBI taxonomy): domain Eukaryota; kingdom Metazoa; phylum Chordata; class Aves; order Sphenisciformes; family Spheniscidae; genus Aptenodytes; species Aptenodytes patagonicus. Next base: position 55,679,894 of record NC_134951.1, on the reverse strand, counting down.
TGACATCAGAAAGTGAAGTTTGAGATGACTAACTGTTGATTTTTTTTGCTGGCAATCATGAAATCATGAGGGCCAAACAGGAGCTAGCACAGGAAAGAGAGGAGACTTGAGGAGCCAGTGTGAGCGGGTAGTATTCGCGCTGGCCATGGCATACCCTGCCACCAGACAGTGCTGCATTTCATGTAACGGGTTCACAGACCCCAAAGGCTCCATCAGTGGAAGATTTGCATAGGGGATTTCTGCTTTCTCATGTTCCTGACAAAAGCTAGCAGAAGCCAGCAAAGAGAGCTAGTGAACACCTTTAGCTTTGTTTCTTCTCTGCAGGAATGAACCTGACTTTGTGTCTGGGATGCAGGTAGAGGGAAGAAAAAAAAAACAAACCCAAAATATTAAACAGAAATAAAAGACCCAGAGAGTAAAGATTTCTATCTGGAATGAAAGGCATAACAATATCATGAGGGTCATGTAACCTGGTGTCCTCAGGTGATATTCATTGTTTTATTGAGAGCAAGGCTCAAAATGTTCAATAATGCATACAAAGCACAGAACTACAAGGTTAGGATAGGAGAGATTCCCTGCAGACCTCATCGACTGTTCAGCTTTTGCGTTGGAGTGTTGGGACTGATTACCCTATAATTTCTACACAGAAATATTCTGCATTAGTGAGTTCTAAGAATTAATTCAGCACAGCTTAAAAGCATTCTTCCTCATTTCTTACCATTTACATTCACAGGCATTATCTCCCTGCACTGTTACTAACTCCAATGGCTACCATCCAGTTCATGACTAGATCAATCACAGGTTCATTTCATCTTCATTTCCCATGCTTATTATTACATCAAATAATTGGGGCATTTCCTGAATTAATATTTTGCCAACAGACAACCCCACAGAACACACATAGCACTAGGCGTTTCTGTGCAGGGAGGTGCTGACTACCCAGAAGCAGATGGATTGGGGGGTAAATAAATACAGACATCCAACTGAGCTCGTGGGTGACTTTGGAAAATTAGGCTACATATTTAGTCTCTTACATTCATATTTAGTTCCCTAGCTTTGGATACTATTAAATGTTTGTGCATGGGAGTGTTTCTCTAGAGCTTTTGCAAAAAGGGTGCATAAGAGGTGACATCACATAATGTTTCTTATACTTCTTCCTCATGCTTCTTCATCTGATGAACAACCACAATCCCCAGCTGCTAAGTCAAAGAATATATCTTCCTTTCACACAGCATCTGCCCGTCGGACATGTTCTTGGAAGCTGCCATATACACTTATCTCCTGATATTTTGTTTGGATACAGTGTGCACTAAACTCTGCTACAGATTGCTCATCCAATTTTAGTGCTGCAGTTTTCAAACCAACAGTCTCAGGATGCCTCTGAATAAGTCTTTTAACAGAGTGGTACCTCATCTTAAATTGAAATCACAGGGTGTCTCCATGTTCAGACGTATTTGCTCATGTGTTCCAGCTGCTTCTCAAGCTGACACACACTTGAAACATTTCTGACAGCTCCAGCCTCAGAAACCTCTTGGGCTAATGGGATTACACTAGCTGCAGCGATACTTTTGTTTTCAGTAGAAAGCACTTCCAAAACAACATGAATTAAACACACCAGCAGAAATTCAGTCATAGGGTATTTGTGAAGTTGCCTGACAGGAATTTCAGACAGTTCCTTCTCCCAGCCACTCTCTTCCTTGCTCTTCTTGGTCAGTAACATCTCCACATCAAAGTGAAAGAGCTGGATTGCCTACAGGGGTGAAATGGCAGCAGCTCCCTTGATGTATCCACCTAACTTCATAAAACAAACATTTGTTAGGCAAATTACTTTTTCTTCCCCAGTCATTATGGTTCTTGGTGAAATGTTTGCTGTATGCATTGACTTTCCTGCTTTGACCTAGTGATGCTCCACATGTTGACAATTTATAGCTAACTAAAATGTAAGGGGACAAATCTTTTTTAATGTATATACATTATATTTAATGCAACTACATTAAATTATAGCTCTTCTCTGGATCTTACGTATATTTTTTCCATAAACTTCTAATCTGGGCTCATCATATTTTATTATTATGCAACAAGGAGGGAAAACATTCCCTCCCATAATCTATTTATTTGACTAAGACCTGATGACCAAAATGTTGGAGAACCTGCCCTATGAGAAAGACTGAAGGAGTTAGGCCTTTTCTCCCTGAAGAGAAGGCTCAGGGGGGACCTCATCACAGTATTCCAACACTTAGAGGGCAGCTACAAAGAGGACAGAGGCTCCCTCTTCACAAGGAGCCACGTGGAGAAGGGGCAATAGGTACAAGTTTCACTGGGAGAAGTTTCATCTTGACATAAGAAAGACATTTTTTACAGATTGTAAGAACAATCATTCACTGGAGCAACCTTTCCAGGGATATGGTAGAGTCCCCATCGCTGGAGGTTTTTGAGATGCGATTAGACAGGGTGCTAAATAATCTCATCTAGGTTCCCTTTCCCGTGAAAGGTTGTATCAGATGATCTTTTCAGGTCCCTTCCAACCTGGGCTGTTCTATGGTTCTATGATTCTTATGATCTGATCTGATAGAAGTGGAAACTACCTTCACAGCTGAAACTGCAGCAGTTTGCTACAGATGTTTTCCAAAATACTGTAAGACTGGGAAGAAATAGAGCTTCCTCTCAGAACCCAGACAATGTCACACACCTGGGACTCTAAGAAGGTCCAGGTAAACTATATCTTCAGTCCAGAGGCAAGGTGAAGTACACCATTAGCTTAGTTGTTTCTTTTCCTAGCTGTTGTGAAAAAGATGAACAAGAAAATAGTTGCCAGCATTTTCTGTTTAGAAGAATGGGACAAGTATGTGTGGCTCACATATGCACTCGTATCTTTTCTACAATAAAGTGATAGATTGTGGCAAAGGATCTGCATCCCTTCAAAAGACGAAAAGCATGTAATCTGATATAGGACAACATTAAGTTACAGCCCTTTGGGGTCAAGGAAGAAGCTGGCAAGGAATTAAGACCTGAAAGTGTGACTGAGGCACTGTTTCTGAACACAGTTGTTGGAACAGTGCTGTTTAAACATCAAGACATCTGCACAGCTTATTTTGAAACTGCTCAAAAAGGTTCTTTCTCATTATTACCATTTTTTCTGGCTCTTGTCATGTCCAGAAATAACTAATTATGGGAATGCTTGCAATCCTTTATCTGCAGCATGACTGGAAAAAAGAAATATGGGTGCTTACCATAAAAGACTTCTTTTTTCTTTTTTTTTTTTTTTTTTTTTTGCAGGGAAACTGATTTAGGTAAATATGGTCCCTTTTATTTTTGCAAGTCTGTTAAAACTGAACCTGTTTCTGAACTTTCTAGTCTTTTATATTCAGCTAAAAAAATCAAACAAACAAATTCTCCTGTAAGCTCAATGTGATATTGCTTATTGTTTTGAATTGAAGGCACTGAGCTTTCAGTATTTAGCTGAAGCATATCAAGGTCAAGTTTAAGTAGGCCTCTGAAAGTTGGTACACTTTTAATAAGCATCAACTAGTCATACATACTTCTCAGTCCTTTGCATCTGTTCTCAATTGGAAGTGAAGGTCACTTCTATTACCAGCCAAGATTAGCTAGTGGAGATAAAGGGAAAAAGGATCTCCTACCTATGCCCCAGCAGGAAAGTGGTTGTGCACATTTGCTGGAGTGTGGAATTCATTAGATGCATTGCTGCTGGCAACTTCTAAGAAACTGAAAAAATCACTAAGCCCTCACTTTCTGTTTAGAAAGGTTTGGCTCAGACAAGAGTACAAGCAAGTTTTTTTTCAGCAAATTGAACCCGAACGGTTCAGGACCACCTGAAGAATTCAGCTATGTATGGCTGAAACTAAGGATGCCATCAAAATCTCCTCATATTTGTTTTCATTTGACATTTTCTTAGACAGTACATTGGTCAATAAGAGAAGAAAATAGAGATCTCTGAAATCTCTACAACTTTGCAAACTAACGTATCAGAAATGCAGAACAGCACCATTCACAAGTGTGATTATTAGTAATTTTAATTTTCCAAAGCAGATTAAGGCTCCATTCAGATCAGGTTTCCATTAAATGGGCAGGTTTCATGCAAAAATCCAAAGATTAACTCCTGTCCTAAAGTTAAGGATGTCTGCCACAAGCCAAGTAATATCCTGTATATATATCCTGAATATATTCTGTATAATATTGTGAGTTCTCATCATTGTTTCACAAATCTCATAATATTTCTTACTTTATAAACCTCATCTCTTCAAGTCAGGGCAATGTAGACTGATTTCACATTTCATTCAGTTCATTTTACCTTAAAGGCACCACAATTACAACAAAAAAAAATGTAAACATAAACATCATGAGAGATAATAGCACTATGGAGAAGTAATACCTATATGATATCAATGGGATCAAGGAAAAGAGTCTTACCATTTTCAGCAGATGATGGATTTTGAATTAATTAAGTATTTGTACACACTTTAGGTATTAGTATGAAAGTGATTATATTTTTTTTAATTTGCTAACAGGTTAAAGAAGAATTTAAAGAACACAGTCCTTGAAGGAGGAATCCTTTAATGAACTTTGTAGAAATAAATTAGCTTTTTCTAGGAAACGATTAAAAAATAAAGCCTTGTAGTGTTTTTTCTCTCTGAGAGGCAGAAAGAACTGACATAAAAAATAAAGATTCCTTGGAAAATGTTAAGGTAGTAAATACTTTTTCTTAAAAGTCAGGGAATGCCAGAAGTTGATTATGCATAACCTTAATTTGGAAGCCTTGAGTACAAGCCTTATGTTTTAGTCTTTATTAACTACACAGTTGCAAACTTTTACAACAGCCTGCCTTATTCAGTCAGTGCTTAGAGCAGAACAGTGTTCACTGAAGGAGCTGCCAGATATTGTCTTTTATCAGTTTCTTCTGTGTTCCCTTTGTCCATGTGGTACCCTCTGGCATTCTTATTGTGCAGTGAGAACTGTAATTCACACTCCCTCCGCTCGGCCCTATGGAGCAGGCTCTGTCAATGGAGGGCAAATCCTATGATGCAAAATTGTGTTTCTCTGCTGAGTGAGTAAGATAGATAGTGCCTTCTGGGAGTCACGGGACTACCAGAGCATCACGGGATGCACAATCTGGCCTTGCAATGGGGGGCATCCAAACTTCAAAATCCTTGAAATAATGTAGTTCCATAATGCATCATAATGCTGAAATGATTCAACATATGGCAGTTCATCTACAAAAATATTCCATCTTTAAACTTTATGTCCTGATTCAGGAACGAAAATATTTTAATGTGTTTGCAAAGCAAAAATTTTGTGTCTTTATAGTTCTAAATCTAATCCACCTTTTCTTCCTGTTCTTCTCAGCAACACTGCATATAAATTTATCACCAATTAATAGCCAGCCACTAGACAGACATGCCTATTGCTTCAAGGAGCTTTCAAACAGATAAAGTCTGAGAGGACGAAAACACTGTTATCTTCATATTGCAGATTGGGAACTAAGGCACAGAAAGATTAAGTAGCTTGCATAAGTTTATCCAGGAAGCTTTTAGCAGACACAGAAATTTAACCTGAAGTACAAGACTGTTCTTGCAACCATCTAATCTTTTGGAAGTATTGCTAGTCTTGCAGCAATATTCATTCTGTATCTTGTTAAAAGTTTTTGCAACACTCTTCCCATTTTCTGATCACTCTTCCTCAAAAGTGTGTTTTGTTCTTAATTTCAGGAACTGAAAGCAATGAAACCAGTCATATAAATAAAACTACAAAAAGCAGGTATAACCATTTGCAGCATTTCTGCTTGCACAATGAATTAGAGGTTATGAGGTATGTATTTCCTGTTTGCTCAGAGAGTAGGGATGAAAAATAAGCTCTCCTGTAACTGCCATGTTTACAAACTACCTTAGATCAGCGTATGTCCCATGTCTCGCTGGGCTGTTTCATTATTCTAAACAAATCCACATATTCTGCAAAGGGAAATCAAGAAGAAGGAGAGATATTTTCGTTTTGGGTCATTGGATTAAAACACCTGAGGATCTGAACATATTTTTTGCAAGATATCATAGAATCGTAGAATCACAGAATCGTTTCGGTTGGAAAAGACCTTTAAGATCATCAAGTCCAACTGTTAACCTAACACTGCCAAGTCCACCACTAAACCATGTCCCTAAGCACCACATCTACACGTCTTTTAAATACCTCCAGGGATGGGGACTCAACCACTTCTCTGGGCAGCCTGCTCCAATGCTTGACAACCCTTTCGGTGAAGAAATTTTTCCTCACGTCCAATCTAAACCTCCCCTGGCACAACTTGAGGCCATTTCCTCTCGTCCTATCGCTTGTTACTTGGGAGAAGAGACTGACACCCACCTCGCTACAACCTCCTTTCAGGTAGCTGTAGAGAGCAACAAGGTCTCCCCTCAGCCTCCTTTTCTCCAGGCTAAACAACCCCAGTTCCCTCAGCCGCTCCTCAGAAGACTTGTTCTCCAGACCCCTCACCAGCCTCGTTGCCCTTCTCTGGACACGCTCCAGCACCTCAATGTCCTTCTTGTAGTGAGGGGCCCAAAACTGAACACAGTATTTGAGGTGCGGCCTCACCAGGGCCGAGTACAGGGGCACGATCACTTCCCTACTCCTACTGGCCACACTCTTTCTGATACAGGCCAGGATGCCATTGGCCTTCTTGGCCGCCTGGGCACACTGCCGGCTCATATTCAGGGGGCTGTAGTACCACTGTCTCGAAATGGTCCCTTCTGGAAAGATAGGAGCTCCTTCACCTGTAGGAACAAGTGATGATGCATCTTTCCTTAAAAGCAGCAGCAAGGGAATCCTCTCCTTTCCCATACAGCAGGGTGTATGCAGACAGTGAATTGGTTGCAGCTGCCTCATCCTCTCTGCCACCCAGAAGTCCAAAGCTGGACCCAGGAGCTGAGCTGACTTGGAGGCAGTATTCCTTTACTGTCTTATTGCAATGATATGTGATCCTCATCTAGTTGTTGTGCTTGGTTTTATGCAGTTTTAGAAATGTACTGTTGAAATTGCAACACATGCTCAGAGGGAAAAAAGGTTTAATGAATATTAAAAGCATGTAATTAATTTCTCCTCTGTATTATTCCCAAGCAGGCTTTGTGGAACATCCATGTAAATTATGCATAATAGCTTTATGAGCTGAACTTTCCATTTGTGTAGCATGCAAGAGGCGCGTTCTTTTTTTAGCAACCTGTGGGGATTCATCTTGTGCTTTGGAGTGAACAGATAGAAATTCTGGAATATTTCTAGAAATGTTTTGTTTTCCTTTCAAACTAGGCATCCTCCCTAGAAGGTAGAAGGCTTGGGATAGATGACTTTATTAATCTTTAAATTATCCAAAGACTGAAGTGAGAAAATCCAAAGCCTGATTTGCTGACTTGTACTCTTTGTTGAAAAGATTGCATATTACTCAGAAAACTAAATTTAAATATGGCACAGGACTGTTAAACAGGTAAAGAATGTTACAAGGCAAAGCAGCATCCTTGTTCCAAAAGCATCTTTTATTCACTTTATTTATCAACTTCTCACTAAAGATCACGATGGGATTACTTTTGATCGTTTGTTCAACCTTACGTATAAAATTAACAAGTCAGCTTTGCTCCTAAGAGGTAATAGATTTTTTTTTACAAGCTATTTAATGTTAACATTGCATTTGGCTGTTTGTATGTGCCCACAAAAGCATATTTATAGAAGACATTACTTTGTTATCAGCCCTTCAGAAACTGCAAAGCTAGTACACTGTAAATCCCCCTTGGGGACACCAGGTCCAGGCCGCCTAGAAGCATTGTATTGGGTCTTTTCTTCTCCCGGGGAGTCTGAGACAGACATATGGTATGTACTGGCATATTGTGAAAAAGAAACAAAACCTCCCTCTCATCAAAGCGCATGTCAAACTTGAGTGGAGTCTGCTTCCTGGAAAATGGGCTAAGCATAACAGAAACCCATTTATCTTCCATTTGATCTTGACTGCGGCTGGGATCTATAGCCGTTACCACAATGCCTTAGTCACTTTGAGGCTCTCCTAATAGTGTAACTCCTGTCACCTCCCAAATGACAGCACATGGCACTCTGAATAGTTGTGGTGACACACTGTCAAAGTCCTCCACATACAAAGTCCCAGAAATCTGTCCAGTCCCACCCAGAAAGGGATTATTTCTACAGTTTATTTTTAAGTCGCATCCTACGTTCTACCTCCCATCCTCAGTGATAAGACTCTTTCCATCTTTGGTGTGTGCTTCTTCACTCATATTTAACACTGCCAGAAGTACAAATTAGTTCCAATTTTTAAACTTTTGAAATTTTAAAATCTGGCACCAGCTTCAGTAATTTGTGTGTAAGAGAGAGGGAAAGTGGGAAGGGAACAACATGGCTTCACCTGGGGAGCAGTAACACCACACACATCTTCCTGTCTTCTCAGCTTTTCTCATTTGTAGAATATAAACATAGTTTTATATTTAAATAATGAACAACACAAGCATTCATTTTCACAAAAATATTTCCTCCCTTTTTAAAAAATCTTAAGACAAACTTCAAAGGCTGTTTAGATTAGGCAACTGAACTATAACAAACCATCCACTTACAGGTTTTCCATATACAAGTACCGGGCAACCAAGGAATCTCGGATTCCCACAGCACTGGGGAACAGCACAAGGTTGTGCCTATGTTGTTCTCATCTGGTGAGAGTGGTTATGCAAGGTGTTGTGCCAAGAACGAAACTCAAAAACTCTCAAGTCAGAGGGCACGTTGCTAACTGTGTAACCTGGGCTCCCTGTGGACACGCTGCACAGATCCTGCTCTTGAGCTGGGTCAGACCGTAAGTAAAGCTTATGCACAGCTGTGTGTATCTGCCCCCACACAAATCCTAAATTGCCTTGACAACATTTTGGCAATGTGAAAAGACTTGAAAAGTCAGGAGCAGGCACGATTTGAAGATGTAGCTGGAGCACTGTAAGAAGTTACAAACTTTCCGGTGCTTGATACTACATCTTACCTGCCTGCAGACAGTTATCATCCTCGGAGCAGAGCCATTCCTGCTCATTCACCTCAGTGCAAAATCAGCCAAGTAAATCTAAATAATTTCTGGCCAATCTTGCAACTTTGCATGAGAAGCACTGCTATGATCTTCTACCATGTCCAGATGGAACAAGAGCCTATGGAAGAGGAGCTGGAGGAGTGATGACATTCAAAACTACTGCAGTTGCTTTTGGACTGATTTTATGATCACCTATTTTAAATAGGAATAAATTGCATTTTCACTCAAAGCCAATTTAGACTTCCTTTATAGTCTGAAAATCAACCTCAGGGAGAAAAGGAGGCAAAACAGAAGGGGTACTGTTGGGAAACACAGTGGCAACTCTGGTCAAGCTCAAATGGGGATATCCCCCTTTTTTGGAAGCTCCCCTCCAGAAATTCACTTTTCAGAGCCTGTAGAGAGAGGCAGAGTAGAACTACGAGGAGAGTACAGCTGTACAGGTCAGTGTCTAGACTCTGAAAAACGGCAGTCTCCTGAAATCCTAGCATAAGTTCTGAACCAAATTATTTAAATTACCGTCTTCTGTTTTCCTTTGCATTTTGGTTGCCCCTCCACGGCTTACAGCAATGCTAGGCAGTCAGAAACTTAGAAGGGGAGAAAGCAGTGTTTAAGGTCTTAAGGTCTTAAGGTCTCCATTGTTTTCCTCTATCCCTACAGTGGCAGGGAAGGATACTGAAAGGAGCAGGAAAACACACCTGATCAACGCGTGGCTCAGGGGCTGGTGCCATCGGAGGAATTTTGGTTTTTTTGATCATGGGGAGGTTTACATGGCACCAGGCCTGCTGGTGACAGACGGAGTCCAGCTGTCTCACAGGGGAAAAAGGATCATGGCTCATGAATTGGCAGGGCTCATTGAGAGGGCTTTAAACTAGGTTCGAAGGGGGAAGGGGATAAAACCAGGCTCGCTAGAGATGAGCTGAGGGGTGGCGTGTCGATGCCGGGGGCGAAATCGATAGCCCAGCTCAAGTGCATATACACCAATGCACACAGCATGGGCGGCAAGCAGGAGGAGCTGGAAGCCATTGTGCAGCGGGAGAGATATGACTTAGTCGCCATCACAGAAACATGGTGGGGTGACTCTCATGACTGGAGTGCTGCAATGGATGGCTATAGACTCTTCAGAAGGGACAGGCAAGGAAGGAGAGGCGGTGGGGTGGCCCTGTATGTTAGGGAGTGTTTCGATTGTCTAGAGTTCAACGATTGTGATGATGATACAGTTGAGTGTCTATGGGTAAGGATGAGGGGGAAGGCCAACGAGGCAGATATCCTGCTGGGAGTCTGTTATAGACCACCCAACCAGGATGAAGGGGCGGATGAAGCATTCTATAAGCGGCTGGCAGAAGTCTCTCAATTGCTAGCCCTTGTTCTCGTAGGGGACTTCAACTTCCCGGACATCTGCTGGAAATACAACGTGGCAGAGAGGAAGCAGTCTAGGAGGTTCCTGGAGTGTGTGGAAGACAACTTCCTGACACAGCTGGTAACTGAGCCTACCAGGGGAGGTGCCTCGCTCGACCTGCTGTTTACTAACAGAGAAGGACTGGTGGGAGATGTGGTGGTCGGAGGCCGTCTTGGGCTTAGCGACCATGAAATGACAGAATTCTCGCTTCTTGGTGAAGTAAGGAGGGGGGGCAGCAAAACCACAACCATGGACTTCCGGAGGGCGGACTTTGGCCTGTTCAGGACATTGGTTGAGAGAGTCCCGTGGGAGACGGTCCTGAAGGGCAAAGGGGTCCAGGAAGGCTGGACGATCTTCAAGAAGGAAGTCTTAAAGGCGCAGGAGCAGGCTGTCCCCATACGCCATAAGAAGAATGGGCGGGGAAGACGACCGGCCTGGCTGAACGGGGAGCTCTTGCTGGGACTCAGGAAAAAAAGGAGAGTTTACCGCTTGTGGAAGAAGGGGCAGGCGACTCAAGAAGAGTACAGGGATCTTGTTAGGTCGTGCAGAGAAGAAATGAGAAAGGCAAAAGCCCAGCTAGAACGCAATCTGGCCGCTGTCGTTAAAGACAACAAAAAAAGTTTTTACAAATATATTAATGACAAGAAGAGAGCCAGGGAGAATCTACATCCCTTATTGGATGCAGGGGGGAACATTGTCACTGAGGATGAGGAAAAGGCTGAGGTACTCAATGCCTTCTTTGCCTCAGTCTTTAACAGGCAGACCAGTTATCCTCAGGGTACTCGGCCCCCCGAGCTGGAAGATGGGGACGGCGAGCAGGATGAACCCCCCGTAATCCAAGAGGAAGCAGTCAATGACCTGCTATGCCACCTGGACACTCACAAGTCTATGGGGCCGGATGAGATCCACCCGAGAGTGCTGAGGGAGCTGGCAGAGGTGCTCGCCAAGCCACTCTCCATCATTTATCAGCAGTCCTGGTTAACGGGGGAGGTCCCGGATGACTGGAGGCTTGCCAGTGTGACACCCATCCACAAGAAGGGCCAGAAGGAGGATCCGGGGAACTACAGGCCTGTCAGCCTGACCTCGGTGCTGGGGAAGATGATGGAGCGGTTCATCTTGAGGGCGCTCACAAGGCATGACTGGGACAACCAGGGGATCCGGCCTAGCCAGCACGAATTCATGAAAGGCAGGTCCTGCCTGACCAACCTAATCTCCTTCTATGACCAGGTGACCTGCCTAGTGGATGAGGGAAAGGCTGTGGATGTGGTCTACCTGGACTTCAGCAAGGCTTTTGACACTGTCTCCCACAGCATTCTCCTCGAGAAGCTGGCGGCTCACGGCTTAGACAGGTGGACTCTGCGCTGGGTCAAAAACTGGCTGGACAGCCGGGCCCAGAGAGTTGTGGTGAATGGAGTCAAATCCAGTTGGCGGCTGGTCACGAGCGGTGTTCCCCAGGGCTCAGTACTGGGGCCGGTCTTGTTCAATATCTTTATCGATGATCTGGATGAGGGGATCGAGTGCTCCCTCAGTAAGTTTGCAGACGACACCAAGTTGGGTGGGAGTGTTGATCTGGTCGAGGGTAGGAAGGCTCTGCAGAGGGACCTGGACAGGCTGGATCGATGGGCCCAGGCCAACTGTATGAGGTTCAACAAGGCTAAGTGCCGGGTCTTGCATTTCGGCCACAACAACCCCATGCAGCGCTACAGGCTTGGGGAAGAGTGGCTGGAAAGCTGCCTAGCAGAACAGGACCTGGGGGTGTTGGTCGACAGCCGGCTGAACATGAGCCGGCAGTGTGCCCAGGTGGCCAAGAAGGCCAATGGCATCCTGGCCTGTATCAGAAAGAGTGTGGCCAGCAGGAGTAGGGAAGTGATCGTGCCCCTGTACTCGGCACTGGTGAGGCCGCACCTTGAATACTGTGTTCAGTTTTGGGCCCCTCACTACAAGAAGGACATCGAGGTGCTGGAGTGTGTCCAGAGAAGGGCAACGAGGCTGGTGAGGGGTCTGGAGAACAAGTCTTCTGAGGAGCGGCTGAGGGAACTGGGACTGTTCAGCCTGGAGAAAAGGAGGCTGAGGGGAGACCTCATCGCTCTCTACAACTACCTGAAAGGAGGTTGTAGCGAGGTGGGTGTCAGTCTCTTCTCCCAAGTAACCAGCGATAGGACGAGAGGAAACGGCCTCAAGTTGTGCCAGGGGAGGTTTAGATTGGACGTGAGGAAAAATGTCTTTACTGAAAGAGTGGTGAAACATTGGCACAGGCTGCCCAGGGAAGTGGTGGAGTCCCCATTCCTGGAGGTATTTAAAAGACGTGTAGATGAGGCGCTTAGGGACATGGTTTAGTGGGCCTGGTGGTGTTGGGTCGATGGTTGGACTCGATGATCTTAGAGGTCTTTTCCAACCTCAATGATTCTATGATTCTATGATTACTACTGGTCAGGGTAGCTCAGGACTTAGATGTGGTCAGTCACGCTGATCAAGACTGCATTATACTATTATACTGTTGTGTTGTCAACCACCACATGTGTTCTGGAGGCATATGACTCAAAATATTTCTTATACCTTCTTCTCTTCAAATTTAGACTGTAATGCATTAATGGTAGAGATGAAACAATATGGGTTTTTTTCCCAAAAATTTTTTGGGAAAAAAAAAGCTTCTCGCAGGTGCCAGAATTATACAGTTTCACCCATCAGTAGCAGCAAAAATTAAAATGATGAAGCTCCAGTCCTTCTGAGATAAATTGACTCAGCAATTCAGAAACATTTTATTTTAACTCACTTGGAATAAGAGCTGAGCAAATGAAGGGCTTCGTTCACAGATACTGCCAACATAGACAGATTTATTTAGCCAACAGCATTGTAGTTAGATCAGTCTTTCCAAGGCTCAGAGCCTAAACTCAGGTCTTAACTCTGGCTGCAGAGTATTCTTCTCAGGTTATTGTCTCCTCCTAGTGATTGTCATTGCCAATGCCATGGTGTGGAGAATACTGAGGTGTGTTACTCTGTGTCTCCTTGTGTGGACTATTTCCATGAGTTACAGTCAGTGACTCTCAAGGGCAAAATTACTGAAATATCCTGGGAAATTGAATTCCAACCTACTTACTCCCCGAGCCACAGGAGGAAATGGAAAACTTTCCTGGATACGTGGCCTCACTCAGTTTTTGCAGAGGAAAATCGGAACATATGTCTCTCAATAGGTGAATTGGTTAATCATAAAACTACTGCAGAAGTGAGAGACATTATGAATGTGGATCTTCATTTCTCTTTCATTTATTACCAGTTTCAAAAGAGAATATGTTTTTATTTTTCTGAGGTTAAAAAAATCTTTCTGATGAAAACAACTAAAATGTTTTTCTTTCTATTACATCCAAATATTTGTCTCCTTTTAGCCACAGAAACAAAAAAATCAATTATTTACTCATTCTTAGTTAATGGACTCTCTCTTAGTGGATTATGAAAATCACCAGCAAAATTAGCTGCTTTTTTCAGTGTATGATGTAGACAGGATGGTGTGTAAACAGAAATATTTCTTCCACCTCAAGGTGAGGTTTGAAGCATATTAGCAGATGATGTGTATAAGTTTATATTGTCGCTTTGCATGCAATAACCATCTCCCCTTTGACAAAAGCAAGATTTTATTTGTCAGAACTGCCAATCCAGCAGCTTTCATGAACATTAAATTATTTTATTTTTAATTGGTTTTTTGTTTGAATTTGTTTTAACATGTAAGCTAATAGAAATTTCCAAGCTCCAAAGCAGCCATGGTTCAATAGCACATGACTTTCAACTGGAGTACATATCAGTTCTTATTTTATCTAAATTAGTTCATGCCCGACTGCTCAGTTTCCTAGTGGAAGTAATGTGTAGTAAGAAGGAATCAAACAAAAAGATAATGTCTTCAGATGGTATTATGTGTTAGAAAATAATATTTTTGATAGAAAACAAACTCTCATATTACAGCTTGCTTCTACTGGCAGAAAAAAGATTTCAATTAACATATAATTAGTTAGAAATCCATTAAGATACTTAAAATATTTGGCTTTTGAGTTCATTTAAATGGAACTAGAGTATGTCTCTAAAATTAAATGAAGTAAAATCAGCTTTACAAATAAATTCTGCAGAATATCTTCAAATATCTTCAAATTCTTATCTAATAACTGTCAGTATATATCTAATAACAGGCAGTAGATATCTTTGGCTAGCTAATCACTGAATAAAGCAAGTACAAAAAGAGGCAATATATCTTTTTCATTCCTTAAAAAAAAGGTAAGGTCATGAAACACTATTAGATTTTTTTAACCAATTTCAGCCAAAGAAATCACACAATGCGACTTCCACTATCCAGAAGTGCCATTTGTACATATTTAATGAGAACATCAATATGTAGAAGACATAACTAATTGTGGAAACACTGGAATTTAGAGCAGACACAAAACTGCTTTCTTAAATATTAAAAACAAAGCAATCTCCAGATGAAGATCCTGAACCTACAAGTCATTTAGCACCAGGATTATTCTCCTCCACTTAGTACTTTCGACCATATCTAGCATACTGCATCCAGTGTTGGGCCCTTCAGTATAGAACAGACATTGATGAATTGCCATGAGTTCGGCATGGGGCCCCCAAGCTGCTTGGGGCTGGAGCATTTGCCCTGCCTGCAGGGAAAGGCTGAGGGACCTGGGCTGGCTCCATAGGAGTCTAACAGCAGTCCCCAGTACCTACAGGAAGGCAGCTGAGAAGATGAAGCCAGGCTCTTCAGCGTTGCATGGCAGGAGGATGAGAGACAAGGGCCAATTCTCTCTGAAATGAGAGAACCAGACTAGATTTCAGAAAAATCATTTCATTCATGAGGACAGTAGACAGTGGAGCAGGTTGCCCGGAGAGGTTGTCCAATTTCTGTCCCTGGAGGTTTTCCAGATCTGATTGTGCAAAGTGCTGGTCTGATCTGGTAGTCCCATCTCAGACTTGGTCTGATCTCACAGCTAACCCTGCTTCAGCAGGAGGTTCGGCTGGAGGCCTCTTGGGATCCTCTCCTACTCCTGTTATCCCGTGACCCTCTATGAACCTGGACAAAGCCAGCTGGTGTTCAAATTCCACTGGAGATGAACAGCCAAAATTATTTTCAAATCAATTAAGAAATCAATTAAGAAATAAACTTTTTTCAGTGAAGCAACTGTTAATCCATTTATCTGCCAAGATTTTGCCCTTAGTTTTTTAGCATTTTCTTGTTACTATACATTTTTAACGGCATCACATAAATTGATAAACTTCCTGAGGTCCCTTCCAGCTTGAATTTTCATACAATCCTGGCTATTTTCTTTTGTCGCCTATAGTCTTTAAAATGCATACATTGTTGGAATCTGGCGGAACGCAATGCTCACAGTTGTGCTCTCATAAAGGCTAAGTCTTGAATATTTTCCAAAGTCCAATTCACAGAAGTCCTGTCAGAAACTTGTCACAAGGCTTAATAAGCAAACTAGCAGGGCAGAAGCAGCAGCAAACCATTAACCAGTGACTATTCAGCAGTGAAACACAATATGCTTCTTTGTGTCTTGCACCACCTATTTCAAAACAGGCTTTTCAAGAGTGATGCCCCAAACCATGTAAATGTGAATAAAGTCAATTGTTTCCCCTGGAGCTAGAACATGCAGAAGTTATCCCTAATTTATATGAGTGTTGATGGCTTTTCAACATATTTGAAGTGAAAACGTTCATTCGAATACCCATATACGGTCTGAGAGGCTTAACCTTAGATTCCCCTACCATTTGTAACAAATGCGATGATCCTGTTAAGGAACTCACCTGGATAGCACATGAATGGGACATAATCAAGCAAATTTCACCTGATGGTGATTCAGGCATCAAGACTTTTTCCTCTAAATTGGGATGGAACAAATGCATTAACAGTCATGTCGGACAATGTAAAGGAGAAATGCTGCTTTTTCGTATAGAGAGAAATGTAAGATGCTAACCACTTAGAGGGAATCAAGATCTCACATAGTGGGACACTTTTTGAAACATTAGAATCATTAAATTCTGTGTCATAGACAATTTGAATATAGGCAATTAAAAGTTGCTCCTGTAGAGTCAGTTGTGTGCAACACTCCTCTGACTTACTGCCTACTCCTAAGATACTAGTTAATGTCACTTTATGCTCATATGCACCTCCTGAGTCTTCCTAACTAACTGTCCTGTGAACTAAGTTGCCATATATTTTTCTGTCTTTTCTGCCCTGCTAAGAAACACAACTTGAAAAATAAAATTACCCTTTCTTACTATTATAACTCACTTCTTACCAACTATTTATTAGTTTTCCTGTCACATAAGGAAAAAGCGAATACACTAAGTTTCTAACAGTAAACATACCTGTTTTGTCTTTAGTATGAAAACAGTAATTACTTCAGAACCATAGTCTTCAAAACACAGTTCAGAAACAGATCTATAGAGAGGCAACTCCCAGCTGGTGTGAAAACAAAAGGCCTCCTCTACAATAGGTCTATATTAAAAATGCATATGCATATGCCATTTATTATCAAGACTATCAAATAAGAATGTCCCAATTGCAGACAGCACGAAGATGTAATCTCATACATAACAGAATCACTCAGGCAAATGCATTAGAGGAGACAAACCTTTTCAAACACATCCATGTTGTCTGCTGCAGTCTTAGATGATCTGAAAGAGTATACTCTGCATGCATAGTGTCCCAGAGGAACATGATCCATCTGCCCCAAGCAGTAACTCTCCCATATGTTCCTATATATATACATAATGGGCAAACTAATGTGTGAAAATCAAGCCAAACCAAGGCCTTAATATGACATTTGCTGCCATCCCTACTCTAAAAAATGAGCTGTTTTCCTCTACAACTCCTTCTATACTCTCTTGCATATGATATTTTTTTGTACAAGTTATGTCATTAGGGAACTGGGCAAGTGTTGCCTGTTACACTCTACTAAATGAGTTGAAAAATCTTCTTTTCTGTAAGTAATTTGCAGTTTTCTGTGTTCAGCTCCAGAGATACAAGTAAAAAAATAGGCTTTTTTTCCATTTCCATCATAATATTAGCACAGAAACACACACACACATACACACCAGATCTTAAGCAGTAAATTCTCTAACTAAGGAGAAAAGAGCTATGAAAGGAAGTCCTACAGTATCTGCTGATATCACTTTCTTTATCCCCACTGCCTTCCCCATCCTGAAGGATGATTTCGTTTACCTATATCTTAATCCCTGATTTCTGAGAAATCCCAGTCAAATTCAGTATCCATTTGGCTGAACAGGGCTTTTGGGAATCTGTCACTACATCTCCTAAATTAGCAGGGGCATCGCTACCTGAGCAAGAAATTCCTCAACCATCCAAAGCTAAGCACTTTATTTTGTCTTTGGAGTGTTTTCAAGCCCTGCTATCTAAAACAAAGAACTCCCATGGATGTGTAAAAAGACCAAAAGATATCCCCGCTTTCTAAGGAGAGTATACGGGGTAGGAGGGAGAAGCAAGACAGCTTGAATAGAGTTCAAAAAAAGAGACAGAGTTTGAAAATGAAGAAACATAAAGAGTTTTGTGGCAAAAAAATGACACTTCAAGACTGGTTTCATTAAAAGAGCTTAGAAACATTTTAGAGATTTTAGGAAATGAACGATGATAATTTTTCATTTGCTGGGTTT
The DNA here is from genome assembly GCF_965638725.1 of Aptenodytes patagonicus. Taxonomy (NCBI): domain Eukaryota; kingdom Metazoa; phylum Chordata; class Aves; order Sphenisciformes; family Spheniscidae; genus Aptenodytes; species Aptenodytes patagonicus. The sequence continues at coordinate 55,661,775 of NC_134951.1, read as the reverse complement.
TAGTCTAATATCCAAGGTTGTTCTATTCTCTATTGTTTAGATAGCACTGATCACATTGATGTTATGAACGGCCAAAAATATCAGTTCAAAATGGCTATAATCCTATGATGTACTGGCTCCATACCACTGATGTTTTTCTTTTCATGAAATGTTTTTACCTCAAAAGCACTTCATGACAAAACCAGAGCATTTTGGCTTCTACATCCAGGTCATATTTTTGAACTGAACATTCAGAAAAATAATTGTCAGCTTAAATCAATGCTGAAGCTGTACTCCAACCATTTGCAAACCTAGTAACAGTTGTAAAGACCCATATAATATGTTAATCCATATACTTTGGAGAAATCGCATATAAAAAGCAGAAACGGGTAGAGATTTTATGCAGTCAAAATCTTGACTTGGGAAGTTACAGTTTGGTCACCAGATAATGTCTTTTGCAAGTATTTTTCAATAAAATGCAAAATAAGTGCAGGGCTTAGTGGTAAGGAGACGTTACTGTTTTCTTAAGGAGATTTTTGTTGACTTTTCTGCTCCCCATGAGCTTTCTTGGATTAGAAAATGATTCTCCTACTCAAACTGCATGACATTTCTAAGAAACAACATATGGCATCCATTATTTTATCAAAGCCGTGTGCTTGTGGCAGTGGCAAGGCCACTGGGCTGAGGCCCCAGATTTTGCTTCTTTTAAAGTACTGCTGCTATCAGCTCTGTGCTGTTAAAAACATTGGTTTAGTAGGATTTCCAGGAAATATCTTTTCAAACCCGATAAGGCCCGTAAGAGGATGATACAATGTGGTTTGGGTACCAAAAAAAACCTTAACAGTGCAGAAGGACATGACATTCCCTTCTCGTTGTATTTTGCAATCTCCCATGACAGCCAGCACTCTGGGAATCGAGGAATGAACAAATCCCACCCCTCTGTTCTCCCCTTCCCTTGTACTTGGCCATCCAACAGAGCTTTCTGGACATCTGGCAATAGTTCTGACAAATGGCAATGACACATGTTGAGGTCCATGGCACAACACATACTCAGTAACTCCGAAGCATTTTGAATAAACTTTTACAGTCGCTTAACACACCACTTCAGTCACCAAGTAAAAACTTCTCTATGTACATCTAGGAAATCCTGAACAAAACATGGGCAGGTGGTGCTATGCAGTACACAAGGGTGCAGTAAGGGTTGATGCATTCAGGATGGATCCAGGTGACTTTCCCTCCCTGTATTTCCCATACCCTCCTGTTTTTACCTGGGACTTCCCCCAGAAGTCAAAACCACGCTCCACAATGGAACAGATGCTGAGTAATATATAAGATGCAAGACAGCAACCTCCAACAGCATAGCGTTCCTCAAGAGTTAAGTGATTGTGAAAGGGAAATTGTCTCTTGTAGGTAGGAATTTTCCTCCCAGGCTGCTTCTAGGCAGGGCAATAATATGTTTGGCTAACCATAGGCAGAAGCAGAATACCACAAACTAACCCCAAAATCAAAGGCTTTTTTAGCATTCATATACTGGATTTCTGTAACAGTGTTAGAATAAAATATTTTATGGGATTCAACTAATTGAACCCAGTGGAAAAGTCCTTCCCAGGGCTCTGTTCTCAGTTCTCTCTAGCAGATACTTTTAGTTTCAGCCAAGGGTGTTGGCAAACCATGCAAACCTCTGTCACATTATCACAAGTATTTTTAGATTAATGGGACAAAGGCAAACTTATAAATAACACATCATCTTGCATGTCAGTAGTATGTTCCCGTCCCAAGGATGCTGAAGCATGTGACAAACTATTGGCAGAAAACTGTGGTCTGTCCCAACATGTTCAAAGTAGGATGCCCTGGGGAGGTGGGAGAGGCAAACATCTGCGGTCCGCAGTGGGATGTTGTTTGTTTTCCTAGCAGCAGCAACACCTGCCGATGCAACAGCATCCTTCTCTCCTAGTGTCAAAACACAGGCCTGAGTGTGGCTGGAAGAGGTTAGTATGGGATGTAAGGAGACTGGAGGACTCAGTCACACCTAACCTCTAACCGCTGCTTGTTTTGAGCTTCAGGGAAAGGAAAATTCCTTGCCTTACGCCAAGCGTTGGTCTGAGCTGGCATGAGTTGGAAGGCTGCTGGGCTTCTGAATAGAAAGAATAATTTTGCTCCATCCCACTCACATTACATAGATGAAGGTCAGTAGATGAACCTGCTTCCAACCACATTCTTGAAGTGAAAGAGAAACAGAGTGGCCCATTTCCCCATTCACCTCATAATTCCTTCCCCTCACTGACCACTGCTCTAAACTTTTGTCATGGCTTATCCCCAGCCGGCAACTAAGCACCACACAGCCACTCGCTCACTCCCCCCCGGTGGGATGGGGGAGAGAATCGGAAGGGTAAAAGTGAGAAAACTCGTGGGCTGAGATAAAGACAGTTTAATAGGCAAAACAAAAGCCGTGCACGCAAGCAAAGCAGAATAAGGAATTCATTCTCTACTTCCCATCGGCAGGCAGGTGTTCAGCCATCTCCAGGAAAGCAGGGCTCCATCACGCCTAACAGTTACTTGGGAAGACAAACGCCATCACTCTGAACGTCCCCCCCTTCCTTCTTCTTCCCCCAGCTTTATATGCTGAGCATGATGTCATATGGTGTGGAATATCTCTTTGGTCAGCTGGGGTCATCTGTCCCAGCTGTGTCCCCTCCCAACTCCTTGTGCACCCCCAGTCTACTCGCTGGTGGGGTGGTGTGAGAAGCAGAAAAGGCCTTGACTCTGTGTAAGCACTGCTCAGCAATAACGAAAACATCCCTGTGTTATCAACACTGTTTCCAGCACAAATCCAAAACACAGCCCCACGCTAGCTACTATGAAGAAAATTAACTCTACCCCAGACAAAACCAGCACAGCTTTCCTCGCCAATGGTGACCAGTCATATTCCAAAGAAGAGCGTGAAAAAAGGCAGGCACCAAGTGAACTCCAGCTGCAGCAGATGAAGGATACCTAGGCAAAGTCTATGCATGACAACAGCTAAGCACTGCATCTGCCTCTGGAAAGTGTATGGAAATGTATGGAAGTCACCTGAGTAAGACAAGAGAAGTCATCTGTATTTCTGACTTCAGCATCAGCCAGCCATGAGAAGTGGCTTTCCACCTTTCCACCCCCAGGAGGCTTAGGCACACAGATGGTCGTACTTCTTTGCAAGAAAGTATATTCTTGTGAAGAAATACCCTGCTATGCTTGGAATACTCCTTTGAGCAACCATCTATTTCCTTTGCTGAACCAGGAACTAAGGAAGACCTTTCGCTGACCCAAGGACCTTAAGGTATGTGGAATCAAAAGTTTGATTAATTATAACAATTTATGATTGGTACAGCCTTATCATGACAGGCTAAAATTAGCAAGCAGCAGCTGATGATCTACTCTATGTGTAATTGACTCCTTTTTACCCCTGGAGGAAAAAGCCTTTTCTTTTTCCAGTTGTTCTGTTTAGGAATATTGTTCAGCCAGCATTCAGCACACCAAAATAAGCATGTTCCCCATCACAAGCCCCTTTTTTCAGAGTAGGTGCATAGGTTTTCAAATTTCTCCCAGTCACAAGGAGCATTTACAGATTACAGCCAGCATTGCTGCCGAACTAGAGACAACACGGTCCAATAAATCGTCTCCTTTTAAGAGTCATTCATACCCTCCAGCAACCCAGACCAGGGTAATCCATTCCATGTGTTCCTAGGTTGCGTCAAGACAGTCATAGGAAAATTAGGAATGCAGGTGTCTTTTTTTTTTCTTTTTTTTTTTTTTAAATAGGTCAAACACAATGCAGGGGAATATTTATGCCTGTCTGTCTCTATATTATTCGAATTAGGTAAATGATTAATGTTTGAGCCTACTAAGGTAACCTTGGCACATGCACATCTGAGCAAGGATTCCTATGATGTATCAACTGCTGACTCTTTATTTAGCAGACATGAAGCATATGCTTTCAAAGACTTTGTGCTGATCCTAAAGACACCCGAGTTTAACAGATGAAAACACAGGGGTGTCATATTCTGTGGATATCAAATTTAAATACATTCAGTGTATCTCAGGCTCATGTTCTCATATTATTATCTTGTTGTGATGTTTCAGATTAATATCCATGCTGGCATCATACTATTGTTACAGCTCCGTGAGTGCACGGGGATTCCTGACAAGATCTTCTATTTCATACTTCCTCAGTGTTTCCCAGTGTCAGCAGAAATAGGACACACATCTTTCTTAGAAGCAAAAGCTCCTCCTACAGCTCTCAAGAGTGAATTGTCTGCAACACCCACTTTCCTAGCAGCAAACTAAGGGGCCCACGTGTACATTGGTTAATACACAACACATATTAAATACCTGAAGCTCCTTGGCAAGGGTTTTCAAGGATATTGCCGGATATGTTTCCCTTATTTCCACAGCCCATTGCAATTAGATTATTCCAGTGTTGTAACTGTAGGTTATTCTAATCCAATACAAATATAGGTTGTTCCAATTTTCTGTATATAAATTATTCCCTTTTATATGTAAGATGTACAAGAATGGCTAACTTTTCTTAGACACACAACTTAAGATATCTTTTTCAACCAAAGGCTGAAGCTCTTGCACTTGAAACAAAACAAGTTAAATACACGAAACAAAAGCAAATTGCTTTAAAAAGTTATTTCCATATTTGTGTTTCTTAGAAATTTTGGATTCTTGGTAGAATCATATAAGGACTGTTTTTGTCAATTTTTGGTGTAGCAAGTACCGGAAATCTCTCAGGAAACCCTCTGAGGCATTGTAAGAAATCAGACAAAGCAGAAATGAAGTGTGTCACATTAAGTGTCCAAACTTTGCCCATTTTGAGCTCTGAAACTTCTGAGGTGTGAGTTACCGCTGATATCTGTCCTGTTGTTATTTCATTGCATTTCCTCAGCAACATGCCTTGCGTCTTTCTGCCATATCAGCAACAACAAAAAATATTTTTGACAGTATTTTGGAAGTCACAGCAGCCAGGGTCGTGCTGTTCAGTGAGGGACTCCATTGCTATATTGGAAACTACAATAAGCATCTGCCTCCAAAGAAAACAGTGACCCGCAGAGCACCAGCAACCTCATATTGTTACATCTCAGAGCACTCCACCCTTATGGGACGTGCCAGGTCTGAGCTGCAGAAGGGTGGGAGCGAGCTCGCTGTGCACAAAGAGGGGCTCTCGTCAACAAGAGGCCAAAGTCAGGCAAAGAATCCTAAACAGGAAAGCCAACAAAATACAAATGCTTTCCTCCTTTCCAGAGGTCAGTCTATGGCAGATTTTTCTCATGTGTACCACATCTCAGCCATTAACCAGGCAAACCTCTGGGTCTCATGAGAAGGAGAAAGATCGCAATTGTTCTGGAAATAATATATTATGTCCTGATTAAATAAAAAGCTGTGCTTCAACAATTTGGCCAATACGAACGGCAGCTTGAGATGTTAGTGATTAAATTGCAGCTTAGGAATTTGTTCCCAACTATCAATTATTTAATACTCACAGCTTGGAGAAATATGAAACATTTCAATCATGCTTCTAGCTAGAAATAAGCAGCCCATTGAAACAGATATTTTCAAAATAGTGTAGTTCAAAAGGAACTCTTAAGGGAAAGTGTTATAATTTCTATCAAAATGGCAACTGCACGGGTAAGGGTAGAAGGGGAAAGGTTTCCTTAACATGTAAGAACTCATTTGAGGATGTGCAAAGCAGAGAGAGACAGATGGCTTCTATCATCACAAATGGAAAAAAACCTGGCAAAAATTATCACTTACAGAGACTCAAAGTGAACTGATAGCTTTCTTATATAGTAATTCTGAGTGAACTGATAGTCTTTTCGTGTAAAAATAAGTCTCCCAGACAGCAAGGCTAGTAGTTTTGTTAGCAGAACACTGAGCAAGACTTCAGAGCTGCCTCTCAGCGTTACTGTGATCTTCTGTGTTTATCTCACGTGTGATGTACTAAAGTGATACATTATCAGAGCCACCAAGGAGCAAAAAACTGTTGACTTTAAGGTCTCTAGTTGCTGAACCACATGTCATAAGGCCAGAAAGGAGATTTGGGGATTTTTTTTGCCAATCATAAGTCCTGGCACATTTTATACCCATAAACGTTGATAAATATTTCATTGTAGTTGCATATTATTTAGCTGGATGGATCATTAGATATTTGTACCTACACAATAAATGGACACAAAAGCAGAATAAAACTACTGGAATTTCTTCTGACAAGGATACTTTTCATATCACTTAATAGAGGTGCATTAATATACAATAGAGAACCATTTATTCCTCTAAATATTCAGAAAAAAATGAGCATGATGCTTGTGCTAAGCATCTAATATTAATGCTATCCACATACAGAAGGAAAAATTGACAACCTTAATCTATAATAACCACACACTCCTGAAAATAAGGAATAAATAGCCTCAAAAAAAGAGATTTATTTTAGCATTAGTATTCAGCAGCAGAGTATAAACATTTTCAAAACAAAATATCCTTAGGGGATGATTTGAGCCAGTCTCTATCCAAACCACCTGGAAGATATCGCTATTGAACATCCAAACTTACAATCATATTTTTAAAGCCCTGAAGTCAATATGTTATTTACTGTATTGAAAACATGCATAATGATCAATAAATCACACACAATTTGTTGCTTTAGATATTTGTGGGGGGATGTGGCTGGTATATGCTAAACCGGGACTGCATGCACTCCCAGTCCAAATGAGAGGAAAGTCGTCAGAGGCTAAAATGCTGTTGGTCCCTGGTTAATTCCTCACTCTTCCACTGCAGAAGTGTGTGCAAGAGTAAATACCTGTGAGCTCATCTAGTTCAGCCCATGCCTGTGGGAGCACAATAAATGGAACGGGGAGTGATGGACCTCTGAAGTGACATATTGTTATGTAGGGTTCTTTTTTTTTTTTAAATAAATAGACTCAGTCCCTGAAGTAACATCAGAACTTCCCCATCCAGTTGGGGAAAGTTGCAGCATTATAATAAATTCCTCGTGTTCACTACAACGTCAAATACAACCTTTCATATAGTAAATTACTTCCATATATTATAAAAAATAACAGCCTTATAGAGGGAATGATTGCTGATGGCAGGAGGATTCTGCTTAAGCCACACAGAGTGCCAATTTTGCTATCTTATTAAAAAATCCCTGCCAGGTTAAATCTTTGCAGTAAATCCTTCCTCTCCTCATTTAAAATAGATAACAAATGACTGTTCATGGAAACCTGTGGGTACTACACATCAATATGTACAGTTTCTGCCGTAGCTGTTACCGTCCTCTCTCACTGCTAAGCACATACAAACATGCCATGGAAACAACAGAATGGAGGAACAGTCATTTCATCTAAAGTTTCATTTTGTGTTGAAGCTTGCATTTTTGTGTGCAATGGGAACAATGGAAGGTACTGACCTTGAGAGAGAGAAGACCTCTGCCCCCAAGAATTTGATTGCCCCCCACCCAGATTTTGAATGAAGAGGACTACTGAGGAGAGCAGGCTGGGTCACTGAGGAGCCTCCATGAGGAATTAAAAATTACGCTTCTTTTAATGAATGCCCTGCGGACTGCTGTCTGTATGTTTTAACAGCATTACCTGTCTAAACTGTCAGGGCAATGCTCCTGGTTCCACTTTGTATTCTGGTTCACAACACATAGGGGCACCTCAGACCTCCAAGAGGACACTCTGGAACCCACTACTACTGCTGCTCCAGACCCAGTCTGTCCTGCAGGCACTGCTGTATAACCAAGTCATCAATCCCACGCTTCTTCAGTACATGAGGCAGTGTCTCTTCAAGAAGTTCCCCTGATGGGTCCAAGACAAGGAATGCCATGAAAAGCAATGCCTTCTTGGAAAATAATTTTCACAATGAAGTGTATCAAGCAAGCATTACGTTAAAGAAGAAAAAGAACCACAAAATTCAGTTGTACTGTGTATTCCCTCACAAAAAAGTGAAATCAATTAATTCACATAAACACAGCATTTTACAATAAAGGCACTTCTGGCTCCCAGAGCTTCATGGCATCTAAAAGTATGAATGCTGGTACAAATGTGTTACTCTGCTCAGCAGTCTACAGACTTTCTAGTAGGTTTGTTATGCCCTGCTGAATATCAAGGTCAATGAAGAAAGCCTTGTGTTTGCTGATGACTTATTCCTGTGAAGTGTGCACCAGACAATTGCTCTGCCTCATCGGAGTCAGATTTCTTTTTAATACAGACTTGAACCCTCAATTTAGCAGGAAAGAAAGTGGAAAGAAGTTCCTTTTTCTGTACTCTGTTATCAGCCATGCAACAGTGGAGCTTTCCACAACATCAGGAAAAACAGACTTGTCCTTTAGAAAATAATCTTTCTAACCCCTTTTGCATTTGAAATTTCCACATTCCTTTTATCAGAAGGCTATTAAAAATTACTTACAAAGGTCATAGTTTACACCTCATGAAAGAGATCTATCTGAAACCTGCTGAGTTCACTTAATGAAGATAAACTTTTAAACACGCTAAAAATGTCAGCTGGATTTTTCTTGTCTTGGTATCCACATCAAGATTATGTTGCAGCCCTGCTGAAATGATAAATCAAATTCTGAGTGTTAAACTGCAACTTAGTTAACACTCAGGTGTTAGTTATCAACAGGCACATCCATTTGTTGTCATCCAAATTATTAACCAAGACTGTTATTAGTGTTAGAGATTGTGAAAGGCATACCATGACACCTTTAAATGTTTCATATTTCAGTTCACTTTCCCATTAAACTAAATGTGATTTATTTTTTTTAATGAGGCAGAAAACTTGCATTTTTCACCAAAGAGTCTCTGAACAACAAGGTGATGATGTCTACTACCCCTTATACAACTAAAGGATGCTTTAGTTGCTGACCTCCTGGATGGTTTAAGCCCATGGACAGGAAACCAAGTCTTGGTGCTTTGCCTTTACATTGTCCATCCATTCTCAGAATACTGATCTTCTGCTTATCATACCCTTTCCAGGCAGTTGGACTAGATGATTGTTGTAGGTCCCTTCCAACTGAAATAGTCCATGTGTCTATGTGACTTTTTACATTTAAACTCAGCGTCCAGATTAATGTTCCCAGAGACTCACTGACTCCACAGTCTGTCAAAAAAACCTTTTAACCAGCAAAGTCATCTCTAGGTTCCACAGAGCCTCTGAGTTATCTGCTTTTATAGGTCACATTAAGTTTCGTTTAAAAGACTTCTTGTGTGTGGTGAAGATGAGTAAATAGAGGACAGTGGATGCTGGGAACACTGCTCTGTTTACAGCTGGGAAAACATAGTCAGCCGGGAATACTTTGTGCTGCTTTGCAATGATGTTCAGGCACTGGCTTACTTGGGGACAGCACTCCACAACAACATCACATCAGCTGAAACACCTTTCTGCACTTCCCAACTATCTCTGTCATCTCATTGTTTCAGAGATTGCAATGTTCTTAGTTTTCCACTGATTGAGTTATGACCTCTAATAGACTCTATCCATCAATTATGTTGGAGATTAGAGCCAAGGTTTTAAGCTAACAGTGCAAGTTGGGCGCGGGAGAGCTGTCAGAACAGTGAAAGAGGCAGGCAACCACATTTCGCATTAGCTGATGACGTGGTTATGGCTTGGTGGACCACTGCAAATACAATGAAGTATAACAATTCAATATGAAGTAGCCAAGGTGTTACTACAACCCTGTCTTCCCTCAGGAGAGAGAGCTGGCCATTCGTCACTGACTTTAAAGTGAAGGCTATTTTATCTGTTGATGATATTTGACCATCTGGGTTCCCCTAGTCAGCGAGCCGGTTGGGAAGTCTGTCTTCAAAAGGAGGCAAGGGACGCATTCCAGCTTGGTCTTTTAAAGACCTTCCATCCACAGATCTTCATCACTTCAGTTTTGCCCAGGGTGAATTTTACCTTTACTTTCTTCACCAGAGCAGGATCTCATGTTATGTGACACCTTAGCAATGGTAGTTACCACTTTAATGGACAATGAGACATAGAGTCTGCTGATGGTCTGCTAGCGGAGCAACTCTCTTTTCTTATTTCATAGACTCTCTTACCAGAGAAAACAGTAGTTTAATTTTTGTGTGTTTCACAAATGGGGAAATGCCAATGCAAATGAAAAAGGTATGTTTATGTTAGCTTTGTATTGACTATCTTTTGAAAACCTTGAGTTATAAACAGTTGAAATGACCACCAAGTCATAAAACTCAGTATGTGTTTTCTAGGGGAGCAAGATTCTAGTTGCTCTTCAAAGGTGGTATCATATGCTCTGAGAAGTCTTTGTATCAGCATACATAACATGCACGTATGCACACTGCATGCGCAAAGACAAAGCATACAGTGTTGTATCAAGGACTTACCCAGCAGAGGTGTCAAATGCAAGAGATTCAACTAAAATCCATCTTTCAGGCTTGTTCAAATAAGCTTTTTCCTTCTCAGCCCTCTTTGGAACCTGTCCACACAGAGAACTGTACTTTCTATCTGGAAAAAAAAAAAAAATCAATAAAAAGTAATTGTATGTAGAGAAGAATATATCTAAATTAGAAAATCTTGGCTTAAAGGGATATTTATTTTGGTCATGATAGCTTAATGGTCACAAGCCTGCTTAGTCTTTTCTCTGAAGACTTGATCCACCCTAAGTCTAAGCACACTTCAAAATTGCTCTCTAACTGAAAAGCTAGTCCACTTACAGATTTGGGCAAACAATAACACTTTACAGGAATTTTTTGAAGAAGTAAGTTCCAGAAGAGACCGTTCTTTTAAAAAAGTATATTTATTTATTTGCACTCAGGCTTTCTCTGTGGTTTTCTTTTTTATATTTTTATTAACTTACATTTTAAAAGCAATAAGATGATTTTTTTTTCAAATCACTGGGTTTAAAATGTAATATTATAATATTTCAACTATTAATGTATAATACATGTCAGAAGTAGCAGAATGTATTGAAGTGCCACTGCAACTAGCATGCATTGAAACAATATAAAAAGAATTTTTAAAATTCTAAAAGAATAAAACTTAAAAACAACATATTTTCCAGAAAGTTTCAAAAGTTTTTTTTTGAAACAAAATTGAAAACTTATTTCTTTTCTTTCTAAATCTTCTAAAAAAAGTAAATCATTTTACATTTTTAATTCCATTATTTTTTGTGGGGGAATATTTTTAACTTTCACAAGTCCACACTAGTAAGGATGGAGTGAAATAAGTTTTAGAATGTAAAGAGAAACATTTTTTGCATTTTATTATAGTGAAAGATTACAGTGACTGTCTTCAAGTGGATTTTCATTGGTGTAATGACAGATTTACTTAAAGTACCTTGATATATTCAAAACCCAAAACCCACAGCAATGGAAGATTCAAATATTTTCCTTTCATAGAGAAGGATCACTAGAGAAAATGGCAGCTACTGTCCTTGGCCCAGGGTCACACTGATGTCTGGAAATAAACTAAATCTGTGAGAGCAGGGGCTTTCCCTGAGGAGCAAAGGGGTTTGCTGTTTGGAGCAGCACATGCTTGCGCTGCTGTAAGAGACAACAAAAGTAATTATCAGGCAGGAATACACCAAACTGCCAATGCTGAATAGGTCCAGGAGAAACCAGAATCTGAGACCTAAATGGACCAAATACTTTGTTAGAGAAAAGTTGGATATTTGGACAAAGAAAGTGCTTTGTTGTTGACAGTTTTCTTCTGTGCTGAGTGAAACAGGCACTTGTGCACATTTCTGGTTAATAACCTGGATTTCACCCAAGAAATACCTGACATATCTCATCAACGTCATCTCCTCAAGGATACAGCCTGTGACGCCCAGAATATTGACTGTGCTGAGGAAGAAACAATAATTATACTTTCCTCTAGCTTTTCCCACTTCATAAAAGGGTAGAGGGAGGAAATATAAAAGTAGAATTTTCCCTCAAAAAAAAAAAAAATCTGAAAGTTTTTAACATTTACAATAATTATGTTCAACTTCTAGTGAAACAAAATATTTTGTTTCTGTGAAATTATAAGAATTCTTCTGTGTCATATTATACCAGTGAAGATGACATATAAATTATTCTGGGCGCTATAGGTAATTCTTCTGTTTGGAAACTCTATTTATTTTCATTATCATTATGGAGATAACTTCTAGCAATCTTACAGTTTTTTTCTTCTCTTTCAGGTCTGTACTGTATTTGTGCCAATGTTAAGAGGCATTGTTCACAGATACTTGTTATATTCTTGCAATAAAATGTGACCACTTCCAACCACAAGTCTCTCAACACCAAATCTCACCTGTCAAACAAAATTCAATTTTTCCACTCACTTTCCAGTCACTGGGGTTTCTCTGTCACTCACATTCTTGTGGCTGTCTTAGCAGTTGTCCAGAAGGTGACAGCAATTATAGATATCACCAGGTATGAGTTAGCAACATCCAACAAACTTTTATAACCTGTAGTCAATAGCAATGCAGTCTCATAATTTGTTTTTAGGAAGTTCCTGTGAAACATATTTCAGGATAAGTATTACCCTGGTGCTTTTACAAAGACACTAATTGATCCAGATGATCACATGGGCCCTGATTCAGCAGTGTGTTTAAGCAAGGCACCGAACTTTAAGATTAAAGGTAAGCTTGTGCTTAGATACCTTGCTGCCCTTGGGTCACAACGAAAGAACTTATTACGAAGTTACAATAGACTCTTAACTCTGAATTTCCTGCCTTTTATACTACAAAAGCTCACCCTTAACCTTTCCGTAACAGGGATTTTTCATTTAATGCCCCACGGGGTTAAAAGACAGATGAGCTGGTGGTAAGAAGAGGTACATAAATGCTTTGCACATTGACAGTGCCTACCCTGGAATGTGGTTTGCAGAAAAAATGCTGCCATATGTTGAAGAAAGTCTTCATATCTGCTTTTATTTCTTTAATACCTTCCAGACAACAGAACAGGACATAGCTCCTGTCAGAGTGTCAGTTTAAGTAGTCATACAACCCCTGATATTTGGGAGACATACTGTAATGCCTGCATCTAACCACCGCTGTAACTCAGACTCCAACAAGCAGGAAATCTGAGACCTATTACCCTTCCCTGTTGCTTTTATTATTGAGGTGCACTGCATGCAAACATCTAATTTAGGTGAAACTTCAATTAGTTTCCAGTGTGTACAGAGCACCGGTATCCTCCCCTGGCAAAACCACTGCCAGGTTGAAACGAGTAGACTGTTGAGCAGATGGAGTGTTTTACTACTCAGGATAGTGCTAACTTTCCAAGGTTCAGTGTTAAAAAGTAAACACACAGGTAAAGATTCAGACAAATCAGACAGAATCTAGAAATCTTTGGACCTGGCTTTAGAATTAATCAAAGCCTAACAGCAAAAATATTTGACATGATAAAAATTGTTTTGGGGTTTTTTCCCCCTAAAACTAAGCTTTTAGGTTAGTTATTATGGCAAAAATGACATATTTTGCAAAAAAAAAAAAAAAGGAAACAACTTGATTAATTTGGATTCAGTTACCATTAGTAGATTAGAAAAATGTACAAATCAATTAGATATATTTTTCAGTGATCTTTTAATTAAGCAAAACTAAAATGAGAGAACATTTACCAATTTCCAAAAGTGATGTGCTGAAATAGAGAAGTGTGAAAGGTTTGCTTGAAGTCTAAAATAGAGATGAGAGGACATAATGTCCAAGATGTATTGAAATCCTTCTTTGCAGGGCATATTATTTAGGGCTTGTGACCAGAATGGGTCACAGTGTAAACAGACTGATATGCAAATAGATGTGAACTGACTGATATTTTTATTACTTCTATAAAGGTCTTCATGTACACAGAGAAGTGCAGATAGTCTATGATTTTCTCTACCCACTTTATAGTGCAGCCATACTTAAATGTGGTCAGATCTGCGGCCTGTATCTCGAATTTGAATGGTGATGCAGGACACCAGTTCTCATCTCTAAGAAAGCACAAAATATTGACTAGGTTGGGCAAAGGCCTCTGCCCTTTTTGCAGGTGGACCACCACACGACTAAGATAAAAAAGATGTGGTACCAGCAGTGCCTAACTGCATGGTAATGGTTAGAGTAGACACCTTGGAGGAGGTGACAAAAGGTTTGATCCTAAATCAGTTCGAAATTCATTGTCTACTGTAAAAGCCATATTCCCTGCAATAGGACCAAAACTCATGTGTACCCTCTAAGGTATTAGCACGTCCAGCAGTGCTTTGAAATGTAAGGCTAACACCATCTGTACTTAGTGCATTGTTCAGTGCTGCGAGAGCACCGCTGGGTTACAACCCCTACATGCTTTGCCAGAATGTGGGCAGCTTTCACCATGCATTTGAGTGCCCAAGGAATAGTGTTATTTTAAAATATTTGGAGCCAATTACATTTAGGCTTCTTCAGGATCAGGAAATGGTATGCCGAAAAGCATTCTCAGCCTCAGGCTTCCGGGCCCTGCCTGCATCCCAAATGGGGGTGTGCATCTGCTGTGCATCTTCTGGCCAAGGCGTGCTTGCCCACCTTCACCTGCATCGCGTGGCTATATACCACAGCTCCTCCTGTTGTTGAGAGAGTTCTGCTATCACCCACTTAGGAACGGCTTTAATGCAATGTGAATGGTGGCTCAGCTCAAGCGCCGAACTCCTGATGGCTCTCATATTACCACTCCAGTGATGTGCTGAGATGGCTCTCTCATCAGACTGACTTTTCATCTTTTCTTTGGGAAAGTTATGAAACAAATAAATGAAGAGGTCATAATTACAGCTTCTGTTTCCTGAGATCAGCCAGCTTTAACTTAGCAAGAAATGAAAATCACCCCTTACAAATTCAGCTGATAGATGTGTTCAGTATTTAGCAACATACAGATAAGCTCAAGAAACCTTTCAGCTCCAGTCTAACCCTACTGTATTGAATGGTGATGTTTCAATGTAAACTGTCATAATGCCTTTATCAGTCTTTATCATTTCTGTTAGAGATACTTTGTATTTTGTTCACAATTATACATAATTTTGTCTACATAAATTTTATACACATTTTAATAAGATTTGTATAATTGATTACTACCCTGACTGTTAATAGCTGCAACACCCGGGCTAACTGGTATTCATAACCCCTAGAAATTAGTCTTGTTGAATGCCAACCAAGAACAGTATGGACTGTGTGTTGGACTGCTCTTTGCTGAATTTTGTGGGGTAGGTGGATCACTTTCTGCCAGTTCTGTCAACAGTTTTCACGGTGACATTATGAAAACCAACACCTCTCAGGCCGAAAGCAAACTTCACACATTTTGAAATAAATCATTCTTGGCACCTTGTATCAAATGATGATGGAAAAAGTTGTGGGAGTTCAGCCCCTCCTGCTTTTATCTGGAGTCCTGTTGTCTGATTAAATGTCCCACATAGCTGGTTCAGAAGACTGCTCACTTTTTAAATCCAACGGGCAAGACCGATGTCTGGAGCCAGGTTATATTTTGGAGAACCAAACTGAAACACTCCTTTGACTTTCTGAAATTGTGAGATTTGTTTAAATTCATCTACTGATGTTAACTACATTGTTTGATCCTCCTCTCATTCAATAATTCACATCATCATAATACCTAGGCACTGTCACAGACGGAGACTTGTTATAGGCCAAGTGTAGGGTGAATCTTTTTCTGTGTCAAAGCATAGAAATGTTTAGAGCTATGTGAGACATAGTTTTACTCACTCCTGCTGAATAATGATGCAAAGAGGCAAGTCTGAAGGTGTTTGGGGCTCCATGAAGAAGGAATGGGCCTGTGTTGCCTCTTTTGAAAAAGGGTCAGTTTTGTTTTTAGATTAACTGCTATTCCATATTGTTTTGTGATTTATATCACAGGGGCCTACAGTTCTGGATAGGAGCCATTTTTATTATTGCAGGAATTTACAGAAATAATCTCAGGACTACAGATCCCTTTAGACAGGCATTTCAGACATGATTAAATGCCCTTGCTGGAAACAAAAATCTCTACTTAGTGCAATGGGTTTCACATGGGCCCCAGAGCCATTCTTCTGCTCCATTCCACTGGCAGAGAGATATCCCATCATCTTCAAACAGCTCCTCTAGTCTGTTGTTTTCCCCCAAAGCAGTACAAGATCCAGTTTTCCGTCATGGATCTTTAACTCTTTGGACCCCTAATGAAACATACAGGCACAGAAAGTGAGGAAACTCGGATTCTTATTCTGCAATGCTAATGCCTTACCCCTAGTACTAGTTAAATTGAACAGTAACTGTGCTGCAGTATTATCGTGCCCTCTGCTGCAATGGAGTGAGAGGAAGGCCAGAGAGAAGATAGAGAGAAAGACATTGCCTTCCTTCACAAAAAAAAGAAGGAAGACTGTCTATATTGCTGCCAAAAATCCCTAGTGGTTGGACATTTTTAGCATGACAGCTGACAACTCCAGCACAACTCCTCAAGGACTCACAAAGTGTCTGAGAAAAACCTGGAGTTCAAGCTTCACATCTGAATTTGCAGCTTGTGCCCATCTCACAACTGCTTAACTTGAAGAAAGTTCATCTCCAAACTGGAATTTCAGGTCCTTCATGTTTAGGATCTGGAGGTTTTAGACCCCTTAAAGACAGGGGTATCTCTGATCTGATATTTATATCCAAAAGGGAAAGTGGTTTCAGGGACATATCCAGCTCTCCTGCCAGCTGATGGACCACACTGAACCACCTAGGTAAGCTGCTGTGAGCAGTCAGAGGCAGCAAGAGCTGACTTGCAGTGCTGAGTTACGTGGTGAACGTATGGCTGCATACCAACATATTTCCCTGCACACTTCCCTGAGGGAAAGGGAAACTTTCCAGCAGAAAGCTAATCACTGCCACCACTTCTGGCTTCTTCCAGAAGCCAGCTAAGCTGTGTGAGTTTAACTGATAGCAAAATAGAGCTCTCTGCATACAGCAGTTTTCATTTACCGTGCATAACCACACAATAACTGAAAGAAATGTGAGGAAAAAACCACAGCAAATAAAACAGTCAATATTAAACTTGGAGTGGAGTTGTCAGTGAGTATAGGGAGAGTGCTCTGGTGCTCTGTGGCATGCAGCAGTGCCAGATCCTCTTTCAGCTTGTAGATAAGGTGGATCTGTGAGACCTGAGGGGTACCGGGGGTACCAGAGAGATGTTTCATGTCAGTGGCCAGTCGATAAATCAGAAGTGGAAGAGAAGGCACTCCACTCAGCCCATACCTGAGAGCAGGAGTTCTGCACGTCTGCAGCAACATGAGCAACCATGGGCACAACAGCAAGGTGCGACTCTTTCCCCATGCAAAGATCCTTGCTCTTGGGCCTGTCAGCGTGCAGAGGTGCACCATCCCATGATGTCGGCAGGTGCTCCAAGGTCCTGCTGGGTTCCTGCAGGCTGGCTCTGACTGCAGCAAGACTCCACCCCCAGCTCCAGCAGCCACTGAAGGCTGCTATTGAACAAATGCAGGGAAAAAAATGAAACCTGAAAACTGTCAGTCATAATGCAGCCATTTCTTCAAAGAAGTGGCAGTGTGATGGTTTTCCAAGCAAAACAAAAGGCACGCTGCCTACTCAGTCTCACTTGGAGCTCTGCAATCAGGTTGAAAGGGAAGGGATTTCAGGAGGGATTTTCGGAGAAATGAATAAATAGAAAGAATGTTAGAGACCAGCCGGCAACATCTGGAGAGAGGGGATGGGATTTGGCTTTGGGTTATTTAACCTTTCTGCTTGATCTACATGGGCTTCTATTTTCAGTCAACAGTTGAGCAGAACTAAAATAATTTGAAGAAAATGTTGAAAAGCTTCTTCCAGGACATGACAACACACCTGCTGGTATAAAGTAGTTCAGTTTTTATAAAAGCTTCTATTATTTGGAGCTGCTGTAACTATAAACATCTATCTCTTCAGAAATCTGTAAACATCCATATCTTTTCAGTAAAAATACCGCATTGAAAAAATTGTCACCCAATTCTTTTTGCAGCCATGCTGGCTGGGGAACAGACTGAGACTAGATCTTCTCTTTGAGGTAGCGTAAGAAAGGCTGGTGCAGAGGCCAGCTCTGCTTGTGTTTACACAGAAGCTTAAGGCACCGGCACTTTCTGGGCTGCAATGGTGTGAAGGCTTTGAAGGCCAAAAGTTCCTGGATAAAGTACTGAAAAATAAGAAACATTTAGAGATTATAGGTGTCCCCCCACCAAAATAAAAAGAAAAAAAAAAAAGAAAAAAGGCTTGGGGTGAGCAAAAGAAAAAACTAGCAGTTGGACCTTAAGTTTTTACGTTAAATAGGGCTCCATCATGGCAATTTCAGAGAGGGAGAGAAAAAGAGAAAGAACTTCAGAGTAGCAAGTGGACATGTGTGGGTAGCGTAACCCATGCAGTGCAGTGGATTAGTTACAGAGTTTAACCTTTCGCATTTTAGGTTGGTTTAAGTCACATTCTTTAAACTAATAGTGTGTGATACAACCCTCAGGCCAGCAGGGACAATAACAGATGTCCAGCTATGACATGAGATTGCATGATGAAATAAAAATTATGGCAGTTTCCCAAAACTTAATATATGACCAATGTGATCTTTTCTGACAGAAACTAGAATAAAATCATGCTTCAGTGATTCAGAAAAAAAAACCAAAACAATTAATGTTTCAGGTAAAACAAATATCTTAGTGACATATGACAAGAGAGAGACTTGGGGTCAAATTCTGGAATTAAAAGGTACATTCAGATTAAAAATAAGGGCCTCTTGCCCACCCTCTGTTAGTTTTTCTGGCAGCTGTACTGTAGGGATGTTTCTGTGCCACGGTCCTTTTTTATTTTCCACTAAAAATGCCAGTCCAGCTCCATTCCTTGCAACAACCCAAAAGCTTCAGTCCTTTCTCAGAGATCATTAAGGCCCAAAGCTCTCTCCTTATGGTCGACATCCAGTTTCTGTGTTGGTTCATCCCCCATGTGACTCCACCTAAGCACTTGGTGCTGGTAGGGGACAGGAGTAGAAATGATGATCAAGCAAAGCACGGGTGATCACTGCAATTGGTTTGGTGATGAGGACAGTTCTTTGACTTCTCCATGTCAGGGTGCAAATCAGAGAAGAAGGGAACATGCCATCCAAGTTATAATATCTGTATGTACAAACCCCCAAGATAAAAGGGAAAAAAAGGAGGGGGAGCCAGAGATGAAAACTTTTTTTTTTTTTTTGGCAATGAAAATACAAATATAAAACAGCTACATGAGTTACTCTACTGGGCTCTCTAGTTCTTGTTTAATAGCAATCAAAAGAAGTGAATATAGAGATAAATACCAGTTAGGTTGCTCTTCAGTGAAAAATACTGTCTTGCTTACACACTCCAGTGACTATCAGCAACTCTGGGTGTCTTTGATGCTCAACACTCCTGCTTAGACCACCAAAGATTTGTTTGTTCATATGAATGTTGTTGCTCATTTTCCCATAAATATATTTTCTCCAGACTTTATGAGGTACTTTCTGTCCTACAACCTCAACCTGAATTACCTCTTAAGCCAAATTGTTCATGTCTTCTTACCAGCTCCTGAAGGATACTTTTCAATTGCTAATCGACTAGTCATGCCATTAGACAGCTGTTTTTTAGACTTTAACTTTTGGCAGAGAAGAGCTTGTCTTACAGTGAAAGAAACATTGTTCGCTAAAGCCCCTGTGTGCAAAAGTAAGAACAATACATTGATGTCATGCCAGACACACAGTTCCTACTTCTTACCCAAGCAGACACAGGTCAGGCTGAATCACCACTGGGCACGAGAGTTGTCTCACCTGATTATGTACAACACCATAGAGTTCAAAAATACCTCAGATGTGACCTTTACAAATAGAAACTTGCTTCTTTCCTCTCCCACCCACCCCCCACATTTGCCCTCCAAGACCGCATAAAACATGGCTTTTTTCTCAAAGGTTTTTGTTAGTGTTGCAAATATGTCCTGACGTTGGGGCAAATCTTCAGCATACACTGAGCAGAGTTAGGGGGCAGGACTCCTATTAACAGTGATCTAAGTTGTTTAATTCTCCTGCAAGCTGTGCTGAAAATGAGCCCTACTGTGCCATGCCGCATCAATTAGGACACAGTACGTGACCTGAAGCAACGGTTCTAATGCAAAAAATTCAGTGTCAGACTGTTTCAGTTTGTGAAAAAACAAGGCACAGGAAAGTGACTGCGAAAGATTTTTTTAATTAAAGACCCAATGTCATCTTGAAAATCACAGATCTTTCTTAAATCTTGTTACTTCTACTATAATTAATGTGATGTTTACAGTTGTGCAATGAAAGAACATTATATTTTTACTGTTTTTTGCTTTACTGTTCCAGTATGACTGTTTCTTATATAGTCATTTTGTCATATTATTGCTTGTATTTTTTTGATATTACTCCAACTCATTTCAGGTTGCATATCATGTCACAGTATTACTGTTTTCAAATAACCCCTGTAAAGACTATCCTCTGTCAGAAAGAAGCATCTGTTCTTTTGGCTACAAGAGCAGTTTTAATTTCTAAATATTTGCTCAACTTTTTACAGCTTTCTCTGTCTACTTCTAAAATTGCATTTCAGATATTTTGACAGCTAAGTACAGGGTAGTCAGGCTTTCATCAAAGTCTTCATGTTCTGATTTCTTGGGTTTTTCTTTCCACTGCATAGAAAACCAAAAGGTGGAAGTATGTGAAAAATTCTCTTTCCATAATAAAAAATACATTTAGCACTGCATTGCCACTTTCCACATAAAACATGCAGGGAGCCATTGCTGTGGACGCATGTCAAAGCCATGTTTCAAACTCTCTGTTTGACAGCAATCGAATGAGAAGGCTGTATGGATTTGCCCAGTCATCTGACATTTTGTTCGCTCCAAAACAAAGCGACGATAAAGACTTGTGCTCTTCACTTTTAAGTGGAACTATTTGTACCTTGCCTGCAGGAAACCGACCAGCAAGATATACATTAATACTCTAAGCTGCTCTAGGCAGTAGGACTTTTGCCAGTTTTAACATTCTGGTCATTTTTACTGACATGTGTAATGCATGGGGATAATCCATCAATGTGCTTTCCATATGTGGCTACACTCAAGCTAAGGCCAAACTAAAACCCCACCTGGGAAGACCCACAAGTTTTAGACAACCTCAGTATGCAGGATCACATCTTTCTCTCGTTCATACCAACACCTTTTACAAGCTGACCGAGTGATTGAACTTCACTATATCTAGGCATTTAAATGAGGGAAGTTAACACTGCCAGGAAATCCTGTTTGCTAGGAAAATGCAAGTAGCAGAATACGTTTTGTCATCCCCTAATCCCTAGCTAGGGAAAAAATGAGAGTTAAAAACAAATAAAAGCAGATCATCAAAGACTTTGTAGCCCTAAATATCACAAGACAACTAAATGAGACAAAGATCACAGAACAAACTATCCAATAAATAAAGACCACCCAGAGAAAGAAAAGTATAGCAAGCCAAATGGAGACATAACTAACCACTCTACACAGCAAATGAACACAAATTAAATTAAGCAAGACTGAAATCAAAGTAAATTACATGCAATCAAGGGATCAGAAAAAAGGCAGGTCCTAAAAGTATTGCTGGCTTCTTTCCATCTCTCCCTTTGTCTATCTGATAATAGCCAATACCATTAAGCATCTCACCATCACTGAATTAAATTTATCTGATTAGAGGAATTTCAGTGTTTGGGAGGATGTGTCTTACATTTCCAGGAGTGTTGTGCTTTAGTTTTAACGGTCACTGGAAATAAAATGCCCCTATCTGTTTGTGACCGACAAATGACATTTCATACCATAGACCTTTGTTGAGGATAATTTCAGTAATCGTTTTCCTTTCCATCTGACAGCCAGCAGCAAGAACATAAGAGAAAAGATAAACCTTTGCAAAGGCTAAGGAAACTCCATGAAAACAGAAAACACACAGGAAAACCAAATAGTGGAAGCTAATTATAAATATTAGACTAATATTACTCTAAGTCATTATTTCAAATTAGATTTGAGTAGTATAAGCTTATACTCATTCCCAAGAGAATACATTCAGAGTGAATAATAGCAGAAACCGTACTCCTGAAAGCTTGCCCAGGTGAGCAGTTCAGCAACTTCAATAGAGAGACTTATTTTTCTGAAATGGAGCACATGCCTATAGAATGGGAAACTAGGAATGTTTTCATCTTTTTCCACTCAGCTGGGCTACACCCACTTTAACCTTGATCCAGCAAATGCCAGAGATGAACAACTGTGCCTTTCCGTGGGTGATCAAGCCTGGTGCTTCTGAAAGCATGAACTAAACGAGTTGGGAAAATGAAGCAAGTAGACGACATAAAATGGGAGTGAGAGCTCAAAGTGGAGGAAGGGGAAGCTAAACATCTCACTACAGACTTTTGTGATGTGGGTTCCATTTCCTCAGACCTGCTTTAATGTTTTCAGCAATTTGTGTTCCTTGTTTCCCCAACTTTGAGGATAATTCCTTCTCCGATTCCATAGGTGAATTTTCTGGGACAGATATTCTCTACAGGTATGTCTGGTACCTTGACAACGCAGTCACCTCTTCCATGACATGTGGGCCCTAGCAGGACTAATGGGGTAGGAATCACCATCTGCTTGACCATTTGCTACTTTATTTACTCCTGTAATGGCCCTATATCTGGATACTGCCAACATGTGCTTCTTTTCTCAAATGTTTTGAGAGCTGACAGATTCCCAGCAGATGCAACCCATATTTGCTTCTGGCTGTTACAGGGGCAAGTACAATAATCCTTGTAATAAAATACTTATGGCTATACCCATCCATATTGTTCTCATCTTTCACTCTAGGCTTCAGTTTAACAACAAGTTATGGTATGGAGGTCAAAGCATTTTCAATGGAGCATTTTCTACTGTCAGAAAATGGAGTGCCACCAAAACTGAAAGTTTCCATGTAAACAGATTGATATGGAGAAAATGTTTGGTTAGAAAATATTTTGCCTTAGGTTAGGCTGGCATTAATCTCTGTCTCTGCCTCATATATTATCTCTTACACCAGTTTGTTAAAACCAGAGGCCAATATAAATTGAGTTTCAGCTTAAGGTAATACAAAAACTGCTGTGTATTGTATATGTCATTAAATTCCTGTGGACAGACCCTGAAACTTATGTCATGCCCAGTGACTGCTAGTTTTGTTTCTTTAAGTCAGTAGAGCTTCACAGAGGAGCTAGGATCCATCTGTATAGATACAAGGGCAGAAATGAAGCCATAGGGCTGAATCCTATGATCACTCAAACTTTTTGATACATTTGCAGCCTTTCAGTGGACGTAAATTTAAGACTAAGGAAAATATATGATGAATTACATATTCACGATAAAGCCATACATTACTACTTTAGTTTAATATTCCCAGATTGCTGAGGTTCCTCAAACAGAAATGATAAGATGGTCCATGTGTATTTTTCTACAATCATGCAAAATTCTGCTTGGTCATCAATAAAAAAAAGCTATTGAGAAAAAGTAAAATGCTACTTCATTATAAAGTGGATTTGGTGTAAGTCTAAACCAGGTCCTCGTGCACGAATCTGCAGTTATAGAGAGGTGTGTATAAAGACGCAGAGAAGAATATAGCAGTGATGGATTATTTTCTTTATTAGTTTATACAGAGAGACCAGTCAGAGAAAACAATAAAACTAAAAGATAAAGGAAGAAAATATGTAGTCCTTTTTTGCATAGCTTAACCAGACATTAAACCTTTATAGTTTGAATAAGGTCTTAAAACTCTCGGGAGAGGTTTTGTGAGGCTCTCACAAGTCAAACAAGAGCATAAATTATTTTGGTAGCAATTCTGGCAAGGTAAAATGGTAGCAAAGAATAAGGCCATATGGGCTTGTGTTTTAATGTAGGTTGAAAGGCTCCTTTTGCTGTCAGATTAAGATTGTAATGCTCCAATGTTTATAGCAACACATAACTACATTCTTGCAATTTAGAGGAGCATATAATTTAAGTTTGGTACAATACCAGTTAAAGTACTTGCAAAACCAGTGTCAATGTTAATTTTGAATTAGTGTCATAATCCTTGAAAGACTGACTGCAAAACCTGTGAATTAAAACAACACGTGACAGAAAGTGAGAACAGTTCTTTATCCCCTGCAGCAGAGCAAAACAGACACTCATTTCAGCGTTGCCTAATATTTCTATTAATTAAAAAGACAACAACAAGAAAACCCTACTGTATATCATGTTCTATCCATGCAGGCATGTGTTTTGGCCTTTACAGGCCTGGTCTATAAATAAAATGTAGATATATTTATATTGATTTGTTTCCATAGCAATGTAAAAGCTCCTCTTAGGTTTCCAAGGCAATATGCAGCAGAGTAACAAATCAGAAAAGTATAGGAAATGTTCAGCAAGCAATGGGTTTAGGCAGCTCCCCAGGCCTCCAAGCAGAAATGTATTCTTCATTATAGCAATCTGAAAAAATCGCTTGAAATTAAAAGAGAAAATCTCATCTACCAGGTTCATATTTCCTTTTGTCATTAAACACACTCTGCAGAAATATGCTTTTGTTTGTGACAATTCTCATTCAAGTTAGTCCCACTGACAGGAGCAAGAGATGTACCCTTTAATTTTTTTTTAAATGTAGAGCTGTCTACAAGGGTTTTAGAAACTCTCATACAAAACCTGCTGGAGGAGGGGTGGCTCCAAGAGAAAACCCCAGACAATAAAATTAAACAATTTGACTCCTCTTTTTTTTAACCATATAGAGATGCCACTAATAATTTGGGTAAAAGGAGACCTAGTATAAACTTTTATTCTGATCTGACCAAACCTTCTTGGAATATCCTTAAGATTTTTGTTCTATCTACCAAAGAGATCTGTCACAAGGGACTACTTTGCATTCAAAAGCTGAAAGGAAAAACCTCTTAGTTTTAATACTGTTGTTACATCCATGGCTCTACCCTACATCAGCCTTCAAAAGGTTTTCTGTCCCCTTCTAAATTAAGGCTCTGAATGTGAGAAGTCTCCATCTTGTCCTAAGAGCCATCCTAAGTACGAACTAGGTCAATACAAATTAGTTAAGCCTGTGAATATCTGAAGTATATTTGGACTTAAATCTTGGGCTTGTTCAGACAAAATACACATTTTACAGCCAAATTTATCACTTTTTCCTTGATATTCAGAAAAAAACCCTTATTGTCTTGAAATAGTTCTAGATTCAGGCAAAGGAAAGAATAGTTACACTAAAAGATTTTCTCTGTTGTCATATATCATTGCTGGAATTAAAGTTGCTTAAGTACTTTAAGTGACAAAGCTTTTAATTTTGGAGTTACACAAATAATGTTAGTGCTCAAGAAAGATTTGATGTACTTCACATGAGGTGAGATGCCTTACCTGCGCAGATACTGCAAACACCCTCATCACTGCTAACTGCTGCAGCCAACCTTTCTTGGGTTAGAAGGAAAAACAATAAAGCATATGGCGTCTAACTGCTCTAAACTCTCGGTATTGACTGCTCCCTCATCCTGTTCCTCTGAAGTGGCTGGTATTGCTTTATTTTAAGAGAGCTGTGCTTTATTTCTTTGCTTTGTATGTAACAAGTGATCATTCATATTCTGGTTTTGAGTATGTAATTTTTTCATTAATTTTTCACATGAATGAAGGAAGATGGAAACAAGTGAAAAACTCTTTGCTAAGTGACAATAGGCAGCATAATTGTTGATTGAATTTTCTTTTTAGAGCAGAATTCAGCCTGAAGAAAACTAGTCATTTAGCAGAATCTATCAAGTTCAAAGAGAAAAGTTTCCTTTTGTGTTATCCAAAGATTGCTCTAAATTACACACCTGCAATGAAAATCAGAAATGCGGCTTCCTATTTGAGGCTTCTCTAATTAAAATATGATCTGATCCCTGGTTTGTTTTTGTACTCAAAAGCAGCATTCAAGAAAGAAAATTTCTAAAAAGCTTTACTATAAACCTTGCTATATAAAAGGCATTGGTTTGGGGTTTTTTTTAAATAAAGGGTAGGGCTTTAAAACATGGCAAAAAGCTAGTTTATTCAACAAATTTGGAAGTTTTTAACTAGACACCTTCCCAAAGCTCTCTGGCAATTTTCATCTAACCTCACTCACCTATGACTCAAGGAAATGGAAAGCCGTGAAACACAGAAATAAAGTGGGGTCCTTTTGAGCTTAAAACAAGATGAGAGTTTCAAGGGAGACCTGTAACTTCCTTAGCACCCCAAAACTGACATTCCTGTGGGGACTTAAGTCAAAAGTCTCAAACAGGATGGACAGTTGCTATCTGGATGGTGACAGGTGTCTCCACTGCAAAGGGACACTTCAATTTCATCATTATATCTCACTTTTAATTTGATTTCCATAGCTCTTGCCACAGATGGAGATTCCTTCAGGTCTTTTATTTGCAAGCACTGTTTGAAGCATGAAGAGTTATACCAGAAAGAAGGAAACCTGTGGGAAGGACTGTAAGAAGTATTGTAATATTCACTGCCGTGGAGGGAACGTTTACAAGTGAACAGAAAATGTTTACATTTTACAATAAATATTTACAACCAGTTAATTTCCTGTATCACATGCTGAATACAGCAAAATGCCATAGTTAAGTCCTTATCTGTATAACAAATTTCTCTATCATTTGTCTTCATTTATGAAAAGATTTCAGTCATGTGGGTGATATTTCCTTTTCTCAGCCTCAGAATCTGGAAATGTTGAGGCCTGCTCCAAGATGTTTACCTCTACATCTTGCCATTATAATGTTACTAAAAAGGTTTCCGCTAACCGGAATTTTCTTCTGTGCGTTGGGTCTGCAATATCCAGGTACAAATCTCAACTTCACTAAAGGTGATGAAGACTGAACATTAAGAAGCTTTTCGTGACTGAATACCACTTATCTTTCTTTCACAATTCAGCTAAAAGGTTTTCTGATACAATCTTATATTTGCAAAATCTGACCTGAACATGCTGAAGTTAATAACAAAATGGGTCTAGCAATGGTTAAATTAAAACAAATTGTTGACATGAATGTAAGTTTTGAATAAAAGCACAAACAAACTTAACAGTTGCAGCATTATTTCTGGAAAAGGACAAAAATGAAATATGCATGCAGAAGGTTTGAAAGATGAAAAGCAGGTATATGTATATATTGGTTTTCTACAAGTATTGTATACAGTGATTCTCTAAGGCATCTGTGTATGTCATATTAGTCTTATTAGAGCACTACATTATTTTTAATGTTCGCATTCTTTTTGTGTGATATTTTTTAAGTATGTAGTTTATTCAATCTCATTCAAACGTAATGAAATGCAGCAATTAAAATAACTATTTTCTTTGTGTAAAAAGATTTGGACAGATGAAAATCAATATTAAGAAATTTCTGTGTTAAAGCTAAGATTCAAATTATGTGTTAATTTAAATTGCAAACATAAAGTGTTAAATTAATTAGTTTAGAAGCAAAGATGTGTTGAAATGTATTAAAGGTACCATTTAGAAAAGAAATGGAAGCTTATAAAGATTCAGCTGTATGTCAAATGGCAGAAGAAATGGAGACCTGGAAAAAAATACATTATATAGTTTTCCCCTAAACTGACCCTTTAAATAAATGTTGTCCCTAACTTTTAGGTAGTTATCTCTTACTTTATTTCTATTCCCTCCTGTCCCACTTTGCAATAACCCACCTCCATATTCTTTACCTTGCCACCCTATTACCATGCCATGTTGTTATAGCAGCCACATTAACTGGTCTCTTTCTCTTCTTATCCACCACTTATTCACAGGAATCTGCCCAGTACTTGTTTTTTATCTCAAGCTAATGGCAGAAAACATCAAGAGGCAATAACTATTGCCTTACACTCATGCACCAGAGTCAAGTCCAACTGAGGGCAGAGGCTGTATTTATTTATTATTTTCTTTGTTTATGTTCTTAGAACCACATTTGCACCATAAAAGTCACACACAGCTTGGGAGATGCTGTTTGGCCTGACCTATATTCAGAAGTAGCAACTACATGACAATTTTATAATGCCAATATTTGTTCATTACTTATAACAAACAGGAAGAAGCCCCCCTTCTATACTGATCCAAAATTCAGCATTTGGGATTATGTAAATTCTCTGTCTTCAATGCGGTTTAATCTACACTTCATCTGAATCTTCCTGCCTTCCTGTTTTGAAATATGGAGGCTACACTGTAGCACAAAACCTGGAAAGCTTCATTTGTTTCTGTCTTCTCCAAAAATCATCATTCGAAAGGTGTGCACTGTTGAATTACTTGATCAAATTCTTTCAGGAGCATTTGCAATTGCTAAGGAAAAGCATTTAAAGCACTGTCTGTGCATTCTATCAAGTGTGTTTGAAGAAATGACAAGTTTTTTTAGTGCAGAAGTCTCTCACATTTCAGCAATCTGGGACATCTATCTCATTATTTTTAAAACCCTTATTCTTTGCTCATGCCCCAAACCCACTGTTTTTAATTTGACAAATAAACAAGGAAAAATCTTCTCATCTTGGGGAGATGTATACCTATTTATGTTAATTAATGAAAACAAAGTCTCATCTGGTACTTTCCACTTGAAACTGACTAAGAATCAGCTTAAAGTTGCAGGGAAGTTAAAAGAGTTTTGCTAATGATATGTACATATTTTTAAACAGTTGGAGATCACAAGTTAGTACAGAGGATGATGGAAACTGCTAATTATAATAGGCAGAAATGTTGATCTATGTGTCTTCACAAGCAAAGGCTTCTTAACGTAATCCTACCATAACCCAGCAGAAAACCATTCAATAGTCGAGCTCACATAGGTATATTGGCTATGGAGAGCTATGGGGAGAAATTAACATTCTCATTCATTTCCACATAGGTTAATTAGCAAGATCAGTGGGTTTCTTTGTGCACAGAACATCACTGGATGTTGTCCGGTTAGTTTCTATTACATGTGTGTTTGAAGACCAAGCTTTTTTTACCCTTTGGGTAAGATTCTTCGACAGAACTTAAACGTGCTCCCGGGCAACAGGTCTACTATAGGCAGAGATGTGAGCTCACTCAGGCTGTCTGCACGTTTTGACCACTAGCTTCAAATGATGTTCACTGGTTCCCTGATATTCATGTCTTTGACTATTACTCCTGAATAACAGAGGATTAGTTCCAACTGCAGCTTGTAAATAACCTACAGGCCCAGATTTATTGTAGACTAAGAAGGCAAAATTATCACTACATAAAAAACAGTCATAAGACATGCTAATAGATAGATACCTGTGTAGGATATCCTTCTGCACACCCATTGACTCTGCCTCTGATATCAGTACATGGGGTATGTCCAAAAAAGTGTCTATGACACAGATAAACTCCATCAGTGATGGGAGGTATCAATGCTCTGCGTCAAGGAAACAAGTATGTCTCGGTGAGGTTAAATTTGTTTTGTCCACCAGGTAGTGCTTACATAATTAGTTTCTACACCCGCAGATATGCAGGATTTGTTCCACCTGTACCTCTAGTCGGGGCAGTAAAACCAACAGACTTAGAACGTATCATACATATTATGCATGTGCAAATCCTTATGCAACACATAAGTTGCAAAGTACACACAGACATCTTCGAGGAAATCTCAGGCAGAAATATGAGAGCCTTTGCTCATCTGTTGTGATGAGTTAGAACTTTGATTTTGAAAATGGTAGCTAATGGTAAATAGCCAAAACCTTCTGTGGACGATAGCAAAATGTACAAGACCTGATCTCCACTGTCAACATGTAAGTATCTGCTTCTGAAAAGGCAATCTGCATTTGCCTTTCCTGAGTTCATCAGTAAATGAAGGCTTACTTCAACTTAGTAATAGTGTTCACAGTTTACAAGGAACATTTTTATCTGATGGATGAGGATACCTTTTCCTTCTGTTCCCAAATTCATCAGCCTAAGTCTATTTTTATTCCATTTAGTTAGAGTAATTCAAAGAAACTTGGAAAGGAACAAATCATATAAAGAACTAAGAAAAAAGAATCTGGTAATCACACTCCCAGCACGATAAGGTCAAGATACAGTGAATGAACATCCTTTTAAAACTGCATATGGTATTTCACACAAGAAGGAAAAGGTGAACTCTAGGCCTGCTCACAAAAATCACATTCTCTTAATACAACCTTAATAGAAATAAACTAGATAGTGGTTCATCCAATGACCGGAGCTGCCCGCCACTCGCTACAAGGCCTGATGGAGTTACAGTGCTGGTACTCTTCCCTGCATGCAATCGACAACTTTTTCAGCAACATACAAACCATAGAGATGTCAAGCTTGTAGGAACAAATCCTGATGCACTCAGAGAAGATAAAATAAACATTAAATATCCCTGACAGATGTTTGTTTAACCTGTTTTTCAACGCTTCTAGGAAGGAAACTTCCGAAGAAGTTTCTTAACCCTTACAGGTGTCACCTTAGCTAACTCCTTCTGGCTGACAGTTACATCCTGTTCTTCTATCAACAGAGAAGAATAGGTCTACTACCCTATTCATTTTGACTTTTTACACGGTAGAAAACTGTTACCACATCTCCCCCATATTATTTAGTCTTCTATTTCCTAGACTTTAAAAAAATCTTATTCCTTCAATTATTCCTTATAAATTGTTTCCCAAAGTTCCTTTCATTCTCGCCACTATTCTATAGATCCTCTCCAATCTGCAGTGCTAGCACTTCCAGGAAGCAGTACCTAAGTGAGGCTTTCCAAGCACCACATTGATTAATCAACCCCCCCATCTTCTTTAATAGATTCTTAGCAATACATGACAGAACAAGCTTTGCCTTTCTTCATCAGCATTATACTGCTAACTGCTAGTTGTTCTCTGACCCACAGTTGATTTCTGATTATTCTTCCCATTTGTCAAGATCATTTTTAATCATGATCCTGTCCTGTGAAATGCTTGCCAAATCTGCACTTGCTGGTCGATTGGTCGGTCAGTCGGTTTGTTCATTGATTTATTTATTTATTGCCTCATTATCTTCTAAGTAGTTATAAATGTGTTTAGTACAGTTTGTCCTGGTGTCCCGCTGGCTATCAAAGTGCAACTGAATTCCTTCACAGCAAGAGCATGGAAACACCATACTCTTGATTCTAGCATGAGTTCCAACTACCAGACTTTTGCATAAACAGAAGGGAGCAGCTTCTTTTCACAGAGGTATTCCTATCTTAAAATAAGCAATGTGCACTCCAATTTGAAGGGAATATTGTCCTGTTGCTGTTATTTCAGATATATTGCCTGTTTTGAGCATGATGAGATCCTGAGGCCACAAGACATTTGGTTTCTGAAACTTCACTGGATCTATGCAGGAGAGGAATTACAAGGTACGCAGGAGTAATTGTTGGCAGGTACAGGAGATCAGAAAGATGTGCCATTCTTCCTAAAGTGCAATGGATATGTTAAGCATGTACAATGCCTCAAAATGTCAGCACGCAAGCAATGAGATATAAAAACCTAATTAAATTTAAAAAAAAAATGCCAAGCATTAAAGTCTGAGATTTAAGAAATCAAATTTTCATGGTGGAAATAACAATAGCATGGGTAGAGTATACTCTGGAATTAACTTGCTCATATTCCTGAACTGGATACTTTTCAAATATTTATTGCCACTGAAAACAGCAAAAATGCAGAAAACACTCACATCCATTTTCCCATCTTGAAATGAGATGTTTAATTTAATTAACTCATTTAATTGATTGAAGAATTGTGTTCTACAGAGTAAAATTTCAGTGGACATTTTGGAGATTCATGTTAAAAATACAAACTATGAAGAACATTTGAAAGCAGGAAAAGTATTTAATGATAACAAGTGTAAGATGCCAGTCTGGTTTGTAAAATCACTACAACCACTTTCGCACTGTCCCCATAATTTATACACGGTTCAAATAACTGGATTTTTAACAAAATTCAGTCAGCACTTTTATTAGTGTTAAGTGCATGTTAATGTTAATCAGCTGATAGTTAAAGGCTTAGCTTATTGTTCTGTAACACCAAGACATCCATTCTTTCCTCACTTATAGAAGAGAATGATTTCAAGTTTTCAAAACACTCAGAGATCCATACATAACATTACCATGAATTACTGTACAGATTAAAAAGAATAACAAAAAAGTGAACCTTAAAGATGTTCAGATGGCCTGAAACATACAATGACAAGAAAGACCAGTGCACTAGGTTTTCCATAAAACTGTGGCATGCTGATATCTAAAATATGCAATCTTAATAAGAGTTAATAACCCTGATCACGAAATGTACAATATTGATAGCTTAATAAAAGTTTGCTCAGGCCATTGTATTTGTCCAGCTCTTTGTAGGGAAATGTAAGCAGATAGCCATAGTAAGAAAAAGGATACAGAGTAGAAATTATCAAACAAGAAATCTTCAGCTAATTCTTCATATGCTGTATATAAATAATACAATATAAAGAATATTTTGCATAACACAGATTTAAAGGATTTTACTGAGTAAAATTAATTCCACCTACAAAATGTCCATTAAGCAACCAGACTGCAAAGAAGCTGTGGAAATGAAATCTTCCTGAAGAGCCATAGTTAGGGTACAGCACATTTCCTCCCAAACTGAGATTATATTAGAGTCAAGGTCTGTTGGGTCCATTTGGTCTATGTGAAGAAAGTCTAAGACATTTCTCCTACTCTACTGATAGAAAAAAAATTTTGTTACTTAGTTGTTTATCTTTGCCACACCTAAAATGTCACACTTGAGAATCTGAAATACCCATGATTGTCATACCTAAATGTTGGAATACCCTACTTCCATGTTAGTCTGAGGAAACAACTGCACAGAAAAGAGAGAGCTAATTAATTAATTTTGAGCCTCTTACTACCCTCCTTCAATGCGTATCACTGTTCCTCCAGCATGACATGGTCTTTTGTCTCTTCTCCTTATTTCTACGCAATCTTATCTACACCCATGGTGAAAGGTGCTGGTAGTCCTTCACTATAAAGATAAGAAATAAAATTTCTTCCTTAACAGGAGATATCCTTCTAATCTAAAATAAACTCTTTGAGGTGGACAGGTAGTCCAGCACAACCATAGATCAAACAAGCCAGGTGGACTGATCATGAGCAGCTAGTAATCTCCAACTAATTGCAGTCTAACAGTTACCACAGTAACAAGAGAAGCGTAAAGGGAATGCTCACACAACATAGAATCATAGAATCATTAAGGTTGGAAAAGACCTCTAAGATCATTGAGTCCAACCATCAACCCAACACCACCAGGCCCACTAAACCATGTCCCTAAGCGCCGCATCTACACGTCTTTTAAATGCTTCCAGGGATGGGGACTCAACCACTTCCCTGGGCAGCCTCTTCCAATGTTTAACCACTCTTTCAGTAAAGACATTTTTCCTCACGTCCAATCTAAACCTCCCCTGGCACAACTTGAGGCCATTTCCTCTCGTCCTATCACTAGTTACTTGGGAGAAGAGACCGACACCCACCTCGCTACAACCTCCTGTCAGGTAGTTGTAGAGAGCGATAAGGTCTCCCCTCAGCCTCCTTTTCTCCGGGCTAAACAACCCCAGTTCCCTCAGCCGCTCCTCAGAAGACTTGTTCTCCAGACCCCTCACCAGCCTCGTTGCCCTTCTCTGGACACGCTCCAGCACCTCAACGTCCTTCTTGTAGTGAGGGGCCCAAAACTGAACACAGTATTTGAGGTGCAGCCTCACCAGGGCCGAGTACAGGGGCACGATCACTTCCCTACTCCTGCTGGCCACACTATTTCTGATACAGGCCAGGATGCCATTGGCCCTCTTGGCCGCCTGGGCACACTGCCGGCTCACGTTCAGCTGGCTGTCAACCACCACCCCCAGGTCCTTTTCTGACAGGCAGCTTTCCAGCCACTCTTCCCCAAGCCTGTAGCGCTGCATGGGGTTGTTGTGGCCCAAGTGCAGGACACGGCACTTGGCCTTGTTGAACCTCCTACAGAACCATACCTCTGGGCCCATCGATCCAGCCTGTCCAGGTCCCTCTGCAGAGCCTTCCTACCCTCGAGCAGATCAATGCTCCCACACAACTTGGTGTCGTCTGCAAACTTACTGAGGGAGCACTCGATCCCCTCATCCAGATCATCGATAAAGATATTGAACAAGACCGGCCCCAGAACTGAGCCCTGGGGAACACCGCTCGTGACCGGCCGCCAACTGGATGTAACTCCATTCACCACAACTCTTTGGGCCCGGCCATCCAGCCAGTTTTTGACCCAGCGCAGAGTACACCTGTCTGAGCCGTGAGCCGCCAGCTTCTCTAGGAGAATGCTGTGGGAGACAGTGTAAAAGGCCTTACTGAAGTCCAGGTAGACCACATCCACAGCCTTTCCCTCATCCACTAGGCGGGTCACCTGGTCATAGAAGATCAGGTTGGTCAAGCAGGACCCACCTCTCATGAATCCGTGCTGGCTGGGCCTGATCCCCTGGTTGTCCTGCTCATGCCTTGTGAGCGCCCTCAAGATGAACCGCTCCATAATCTTCCCCGGCACCGAGGTCAGGCTGACAGGCCTGTAGTACCCCGGATCCTCCTTCTGGCCCTTCCTGTAGATGGGCATCACATTGGCAAGCCTCCAGTCGTCCGGGACCTCCCCCGTTAACCAGGACTGCTGATAAATGATGGAGAGCAGCTTGGCAAGCTCCTCTGCCAGCTCCCTCAGCACTGTCGGGTGGATCCCATCCGGCCCCATAGACTTGTGAGCGTCCAGGTGGCGTAGCAGGTCATTAACTGCTTCCTCTTGGATTATGAGGGGTTCATCCTGCTCACCATTCCTGTCTTCCAGCTCAGGGGCTGAGTACCCTGAGGATAACTGGTCTGCCTGTTAAAGACTGAGGCAAAGAAGGCATTGAGTACCTCAGCCTTTTCCTCATCCTCAGTGACAATATTCTCCCCCACATCCAATAAAGGATGGAGATTCTCCTTGGCTCTCTTCTTGTCATTAATATATTTGTAAAAACATTTTTTGTTGTCTCTAACAACAGCGGCCAGATTGCGTTCTAGCTGGGCTTTTGCCTTTCTCATTTCCTCTCTGAATGACCTAACGAGATCCCTGTACTCTTCTTGAGTCGCCTGCCCCTTCTTCCGCAAGCGGTAAACTCTCCTTTTTTTCCTGAGTCCCAGCGAGAGCTCCCCGTTCAGCCAGGCCGGTCGTCTTCCCCGCCCATTCTTCTTACGGCGTACAGGGACAGCCTGCTCCTGCGCCTTTAAGACAACATAAAAGGTTGTCAAATACAATCCATATATTTGAAAAAGTATTTTTGTACTTTTGGACATTTTTGATTTGCATGTTGGAATATATGTGCAGATAGGAATCCACTTGTGGAATTTTCCTTCATGAGCCTAATTTTTTTATCATATATTAGAAAATTCTTATCAGTATGCATGCATTTTTTTTAAGAACAGAACACTGCTTTGCTTTCTATTTTAGTTTTTATTTCTGCTTTGCCTCCTTGGTTTTGTGCCTAATTCTATCTTGAGTTAGACAGAAACAGAGGTTAGTAGTGCCATCTTCTAGATGATAATAATATATTTAGATAAAAAAAAAAAATTCTGAATCACCTAGTAAAGAAAAATATTTATGTTAGAACCTACCTGACTGAAAGTAGTTATGCAATTGAGAGATTCTATATAATAGGAAGATCCTGACCACAAACAAGAAACAGAGGTCAAATTTCCTCACTTTTTAATATTTTTCCCAGCCCTTAATGTAAGAAAGAGGACTAAATAAAATTCCTATTTATTGCTATAGTGAGCATGAGTAAAAACTTCTATCTGAAAATAGGTGTACAGACTTAATACAGTCTCAGAGTCTAAGGGGTTTCTATATTGAGCCCTAAGAATGGTATGGAGACACTCAAACTGCAAACTCGCCTTTTGCCATTTCTCTTTGAATTCATATTTCTTAGGTTTGGTATTATAGAAACTTTGTCATCTCTAGTTTAAAGAAAGGCTAAAGTAATGAACATCAAAGTGAGCAGGCAAACAAGTACAGTGGAGGATATCATGTGAGAAAGCAGATGGATGCTGAAATTCTTGTGCAATATCACAGATGTCATACAGGCTCCCCAGGCTGTTGATAAGACCTCTTTTAACTAGTTAGATGCATATAACCTGTTAAAACCTAGTTTTTTCAATTATATAGCTACATTATTTAAAGCATAGAGGCCACTCATTTTATCTTGTCTCTGCCAAGACATTTTCATAGTGCTTAATGATATGTCTTTTAGTGCCAACTCAAAGAAATATATTAGGGAAAGTTTTTGTGAAAGGCGAAAAAAAAATAAGAGAGCAAAAGTGAGTTAATGTGAGAACCACACAGTGCCCAGACACCAGGCAGCTCAAGGTCAAACCAAGCAAGCAGTTTTTCTTCATGACTGAGAGAAGTGACCTATAGGTCCCTCTCACTCTCCAGTGTCTCCTTGGAGGAGGCAACTGCTTACCTACTGCCAGCCTGGGATAAGAACGACAGCAAAGCTGCCACCACATATCCCAACTGGGCTTGCTTCCAGCTGGGGAAAGATGCTAGCCCTGCCTAGGACCACTTTCTTTCCCTCTCTGGTTCATTGCCTTGCCTCACAAGGTAGCATTTCTACTCACTATGTTACTTGTGGAGAGACTTCCTTCCTACAGCTTACTGACTTCTCATGCTCCCTTTGGGTAACTTGGGTATATCAGATTTCAAAATGCAGTTCTAAAAATCCATAACCTTTTTACAGTTGAAATCTTTTATAGGAGTCTGTGTACAGTTTCTTGAGATCACAGGTGTTGGAACTTGAGTTTGCTTAGAGAGGAAGGAAGTGAGAGTATAATGCATTTTTCATACCAGATGATGACATGGAATGTAGTCATGCAGAAATCACTCAGCTTCTTCTTAGAGACTTGGTTTCAAAGCACCATTAAGTAAAGCTGATTGTTTTGCCCAAATACTAACTTCATTACTTAAAAGTAATCTGCAAGGGAAATGCATGCTTTCTTTAATTCACTAAATGATTCTCCTTGTCGAAGTGTCAGATAAGACAAAGAACCTTTAAATCCCAGAAGAGCTTGCTCACAGAATGAAAGACAAGCCACTTTTTGTTTTACTGATTTATTTGATCAAGAATGCCTGAGTAACTTGTCTCTGTTATAAACTTCAATATAAAGCTCAAATTAAGCATTCAGTTCTAATTTCACTGAATATTACAGTATCACCAACAATTGCTCAGATATAATGAAAAATTAAAGCAGTTGGTATGCGTCTACCGGGACAAAATTATTCCCCACAATAGTAGAGCTGGACCTAACTCCCAGAAGCTTGCAGCATTGCCATGTGGAATTTGGGAGGAGCTCTGCTTTCATATTAAGACTAACAGGCAAATCCTCGCTGCATATGTCACCTTCTATCTGTAAGTCAGACGGGAAATCTCAGCCAAGGAATTATCTGTGAAAATTCTTTTCTACTTACTGTAGCAGAAAACTTCACCAAGTAATGCTATTTTCCCACCCATGAAAAAAGTTTGGGGTTTTTTTTTTTCCCATTTCATAGGCTCACATTAGCTTACGATTACTGAGATCATTAGAAATAAAGCATCCATATTTTATGCATTTCATGCTAATTTTACAGGCCTGCATGATGTCAAATCCATCTTTATTGTATGTAGACTATATAGGAATTCTGCCTAATAATAACTGCTCTCTTAATTGTACAATCACATGTGTGCACGCAAATATATTTTCCCATTCCAGGAAATCTATAAATTCACCACAGTCTATAGCAAGCATAGGAACAAAAAGGGAAAAGGACTGTAATACTCGCTTCCTGTGGCCTACAGAAGCAATGAGACAGGTGAAACTTTTGCTGTCCTTTTTACCCTTGTGACAAGCATTTTGCTTCAGAGACTTTGATTACCTTCAGCGTAGTGTGGTTCTGTAGATGAAGATGATGCCTTAGTACTGTTGGCTTGTAGGTATTTCATATCACAGTTCACTGGTTGGTGCCACTGTATATGAGCTGCCAATCTCTCATCTTCAGCTTAAGTTCAGCCAGGCTTTCCTAGGCCAGCATGTCAACACACAGATGCTGACATAAAATAATGTTTTTCTGGGATGAGCTGGTGATGGAGAAATCCGGGTCATTGCAGTAACCCTTTCAGGTCTTGAGCAGGATTCTCAGCCAGCTCTTATTGCTGGGGCCTACTCTACTAATGATATTCTTTTGCATGGATATAAGCAAAAATAATTCAGTAAGAGCAAGTTTAATCAACTACACACACATAAAATGGAGAAACACTGACTAGGCAGCAGTTGGTACAATAAAGTCTGGGAATCACAGTGGATCAGAAATATAAAATTTGGCCCAATCTGCAGAATTAGGAAGGTCTTCTCTGAAATACGTCATCCAGTTTGGAGCACCACACTTCAGGGAAGATGTGAATCAGTTGAAGAGACTGCATGGAGAAAAGGAAGGGTCCAAAGTCTAGGAAGCAAACTATGATGCACGACTGAAAGGAGCAACGTTGTTCTTCAGATGACTAAAGGACGATTGTTATCAAAGATTGCAAAGAAGGGTGCAAATTAAAAGGGAATAAACCATTTCCTGTGTCCACCAAGGCAAGAATAACCTGTTGTACCTATAAATTTAAAGTTGCATTTTTGAGAAAAAAATGCTCGCTGTCTAAAAGTAGGTAGATAATCAAATAGATTGACATTTTTTAAAAAAGGTTGGAAAATCTGTTAGGAAAGACTTATATTTAGCTGATCCTACCTTGAAACAGGGAATCGAACTGACGGTGTCTTACAGCCTCATCCAGCCTAATTTTCTGTGATGCCATGAGTCTACTATCTTAATTCAGCATCTCGAAAATTTAGGGTCAGTCACTGCAAGGAAATAGAGAAAAAGGGGGGCCAGAAACGTTCCAACTCCCCATGAGCATATGAAAGATATGAAAAATAAGAGAAAAGGACATCCTGCAGTAGGATCAGGTGCCCCGGCACGCTAGGCACTCAGATCCACAGCAGTGACCAGAGGTGACAGCCTCCCCCAGGGCAGGTGGGGAGGTCTCCACCCGGCGCAGCCTGACTCATGGAGCAGAGACCGTCGTATATATACTGCCATTAAATAGATTTAACAGGAAAGTGGGCTGGGTGTAGAGGAGGTTTCACGCCTGCTTCAGGCACAAAGGGTTCAGACGCAACTGTCAGGTATTTCAGTGATACTCTTTACATCCCAGAGCCATGTCCAAGGCACGCAGTCTTAATTCACTGAAGTCAATAAAAAAATTAACCTTGACTTCAAAGTGACTTGTAACATTTGCAGCATCCACTGGATATATGCATGCTGTATTTGCAGAAGAGTAAATAGAAGTACAGATCTTAAATTATTTAATGCCAAATATACTGAGAAAGACACTGATATATGTTGCTCTATTTTTAATGTATGCCATTACCACATGTCTAAGAGTTTAAACACATTTTTCTCACAGGGGTTAATTCTTGAGTCACCTGTTACTGATGAAATAAACGTCTTTAAAAAATTTACCTGCAAATACCATTAAAATTACTGTTCTTCAGCTACATTATTATCAATGCAGACAAAACAGGATTCTCTTAAAAATGTTTAACCCAAGCTTTTTCCCTTAAGGAAAAAAAGATCCTACATATACAAACCGCAGTTGATTTTAGACAAGGAGGGTGCTCTGAAGATGGAAATTAGGAGGAAATGATGTAACAAATAAATATTTTAAATTGTATTTCTTATTTTTATTTTAACCAGTTGAAGTTAGACAGAAGGTTACCACACTGGGAAATGAACACTAAGTGAACACTAAATGCTGCGTACGAGCATTGCTTGGAAAAACTGAAAATCTGATATACAAAAAACTATTTAATCATTACAGACGAAAACTGCATGTTCCACAAACGGCAAGTGGGCAGATGGGTGGAAGGCTTGGACGAGCTGTTTGACGGCCTCCCACCATTCATTCTGGTATGCCAACTGGTAATTATTTTGCAGAAAACTATGTAGGTCCAGGCTGTGTTTTGTCACATAAAATCTATACAATGACACAGATCATAAACAATCTGTAGGTATATCTACATTGGCTTTACAAAAGAAATGACGTAATGATAAGTCATTGTAATTTTGAAGGTAACAGAAGCATAATTGTGTATAGTAATGCGGTCACATCTGGTCAAACTGCCACATGTGCAAAATCAGAAGACTTACCAGGCCAGCTGAAAAAATAATGCTGAAATACACCAATAGACTGTATT
The DNA here is from genome assembly GCF_965638725.1 of Aptenodytes patagonicus. Lineage (NCBI taxonomy): Eukaryota > Metazoa > Chordata > Aves > Sphenisciformes > Spheniscidae > Aptenodytes > Aptenodytes patagonicus. The sequence continues at coordinate 55,621,569 of NC_134951.1, read as the reverse complement.
ACTTTGCCCAAATACTCTTGCAGTTATAGTTCCAGCTATGGCCCTTTTGTGTCACAGTGTTAAAATTCACAGTCCTGATACTGAACTATGTTTTCAATCAGTCAGTAATTTTTAGCTACATTTTCTTCTGACAGAAGAAAATTGAGTACACCAGTTGGGTTTAGCTATAGGTCAGCTACAGTTCAGTGCTGCAGTCTTATCTATGCAATCTGTTGAATCATTATCATGACTTCCTTTGCTGATACTGTTTCCAGCTCATCTGAAATCATATGGAGGTAGGGAAAAGCACCGACTACCAGTTCAGTTAAGAACAAATGATCCACACTGTCACTGAATTTGAGTATTTCTGATAAGATACACGGGGATCCACAGTGCACATTTTAAAGTTATAGTTAAGCTTTTAGGATAAATTAGGATGACATGAGGATGTCTCTTTTTGACAATAACAAATTATTTCTCTTTATTACAAATTGGAATGCTAAGTAATACATACTACTTTTCTGCTTATTAAAGGCTCTTCTCATTTTAGTATTGGTGCCAGCTGTCACTGAAATATTACACATAAATAATATCACACCTAAAGCTGATTCTTGACGGACTCCACCCATAGCTTACCTCCACTTTGATACTTCCCCTTTCAACACACTCCCAACACCTACTTAGATGTTCATTGATATGACATACCTGAGCTGAAAATCCTAACTACTAGCCTCACATTACTCCAGGAATAGCTCAAACATTTTCCTACTGCTCAGAACTGTACTTGGAGGACTTTTTAAAAAATTGTTATTATTTAATATGCCATATATATGTTAAGACCTAATTCTCTTTATTAGTCAGTCATTGATTTATCTTCAGATACACAATGGAGAATACAAATTGCAAAACTTCACACATTTTAAAGAAAAGATAAGGATGTTGAAAAAAAAATCTGGAATTTCCTTTAGAATAAAAGGCCAGGATTAATTTCTATATTATCCAGGATCCCTGCCTTGCTATTCACTTTCTATAAAACTACAAGGAAAATGACATCTGGGAAACCATGCTTGTGAGAAAACTCAATAGCAATGGGATAGTTGTGTAAATAAAAACTGCCCTTAACAAAAATTCTTCAATGGCCACCTTGAGAGCTCTTTGTGGAACAGAGATTCACCCTGAAGAAGCAGGGGATGATAGGATTTGATATCTGCTGTATTCAGTCATATTCAAAGTCCTTGTTTAGCTAGGTAAAGGAGTGCACAGATAATGAATTCACGTTTCCAAATGCTAAATACGTAAACACGAGTGCTTACATCCATGTCTATACACCTAAACACAGTAACTTCTCCAAAATGTGGAGGTAAAGTCAGGTTCACAGCGCAGAGCAAACTATTCCAGGCCTGGTCCTGGAGAGACACAAATGCACAAATGAGTTTAATTTTAATTTTAGAGTTTCAGACAGGTAATGGTATGGACTGTGCTAATTTTCTGGTATGCTCCAATTTTGAGATACAGACATGTCAATAGCTATTTCATACAGATAAATATCTAAAATAAGAGGATTGAGACACGCTCATAAGGCACGTATTCTCTCATTGAAATACACAGAAGGAATAGATTATTAGTTTAGACTAATAATGTTTAAACATCAGACGGAAAAAATCCTGCCCAGAGAGACCTACTGTTCCTGAATTCACAATAAGATCCCTCTTTGCGTACATAAACCAAAGTTTCACTGCCCTTCTTTGTTACCATATTGCATTTCAGATGCTTATCTGTTCATGCTGTCTACCACACACCAGCTCCTATTCTGGCACTGTAGCTGATGTCCAGGTTTTCACCGTTCATGACAAAATCATATTTCATTAGCATTGTCCACATGGACACCTGTCATACTACATTGCATCTTGTATGGAGCACTTCATAGAGAGTTTTGATGTGAAAAATATGTCCCCAGACATTTGCTGAAGAGTTGAGAGAAAAATGGATGTCTGTAATTTTTTTAAAAAGGTTAGTCAGCTAGTCTGGTTCTGATTCTGCAAAAAAAACCAGCAGTGTGGGTTGAAAGCAAACAGGAATAGTTTCAATCCCAAAGCTGTATTCTTTTCACAAATTAAGAAGAACTGCAGATTGAATTATTTATAGTCATTTGCTTATTGACTGTCACCTCCTCTTTAATTTAGGAGCTATCCACTGTGCAGTCAGTTTAAAAACATTCCCCTTTCTGAAATTTTCTGCTAAATATATTTTTATTGGTTTGAGTCTTCAGCTGTTAAAAGTCCATCATAAAAACTACAGATCTGAATCTAACCTGATTTGATTGTATAAATGGATCATCTTGTAGGTTTTCTTCCTTACGGACAGTCTTAATTCTTAACCTAAAATTTTCCTAGTCCAATATTTTCAGGAAGTACCTAAGCCATTATTGTCAACTGTTAGAGCCTTCTATTGGATGGGCCATTTTCTAGAACACGTTTTGCCAGAAATGAAAAAGATCATAGAATGAGTCAAAGGAAACTCATTTCGTATCTCTGAATCATATTTTCTCAGTTCTTGCCATGGTTGTCTGAAAAAGGAGACTTGCAATGAAAGTTCCTCTGTAATCTTAGCTATAGTCTATTAAAATTCAATCTTTGAATAAGGAGCTGATAAAGCAGTTGTCTACAGACACTAAATAAGTCACATGAACCTTAAATATATTACTTATAGGAAGGAGACTGAGGAAGCAAATGTCTTCAGGCATGAGATGGAAAGACCTTAGCCTGGATCAGACAAATCTTAAAGGAGCATTCAGTGCCAGAAGATATTTTAATCTATTAAAATGCAGTAAATCAAAGAAGTTATAAGGTACAGCATGATATTGCATGATATAAATAATTAAAAATAAATCTACTGTTGTAGTATCTATCAGAATTCAAACATTTTCTAACAGGTCAAGCCAAAGAAAGGTATTTATTGTCTGTCAAGAAGATTACTACCATTAAATCATGGTTTTGCAATCAAAAAACATATGAATTATATTTCTTCAAGGAGAAAGTTAGTACTATAGCACACAGAAAGCAATGCCCATAGATACAGAGGAGTCGGAATTACAGGCATCTCTGCCTTTATGTACACTAAAGAAAGAGTAGTGTGGGAGAATCTTGTGAACACTGGAAGTGACCAAAACCAGCTCTAAATTTTTGATTAAAGAGAGGGCAATTGAAGGGAGCAGAGGAATGATGAAATATAGAGATATTTGAAGTGAGGAAAACCTTGTTTTAAACTTGTTTGGAAGGATTAAAATAGATGAGCCTTGTAGTATAAATGGAGTCATTCATACACATTTGACATTTTAAACTGCAGCAGCACAAAACAGGGATTATACATCAGTAAGAGTAGTTTCTTTGTTGCTTGCCCAAGATTTGAGATTTGCATTATTATTCCTTGGATTTTTTATATATTTTATATAATTGAATTATTTCAGACATAATCAGAAGGCACAATTAATCTTTCTGGGATCTCCAAAGATGATTAGATATTTCTGTCTGCCAAGAATATTGTTAAAACACATTAGAGCATCAAAAATAACAGAGCTAACATTTTTTTCAAAACTGAGTTTTCCTTACATTTCTTGAAAGACTAGCAACATTTCTACTTATGACTTATTACATTTCCTACAACTCACAGTACTGTGTTCAGCCACTTTGCTCAGCATACTGTCCATATCTTCAGACATTCGTTATCAGTCAAAGAAATCCTTGAAATACCTCAAAATATGTACAACGGTCAAAGAGTCAGAAGTTCAGATAGTCACTCATGCCTTTGTTCTCCTTCCCCTCATTTATATACTGGGTGTGCTCCAGAGTGTACTGGGGATCTTTTGATTGCCTTCAAAGGGGACTGGCAGAAATGCCCTTGCAACCAGACAGACCCTCCCTGTTTGCCAGGGTATCTTTTCTGCTTCACCCCTGGGCTTTGCTGACCTCTACAAGACACACACATCTGGCAACTGATGTTTTCCCTCATGCTGCTGCTTTCTTCTCCCTGAATCATTATTGATGACAAGCTCACTATGGGGTCTCAACAGGCTTAGCAGCCTCAGCTGGACCAGGTCTGTACCAAAACTTACACTAGAGAGTGTTTTCCCTAGACTGAATTCACCATAATGTAAATCGCTCCTCTCTGCCAATATGGGAAGCTGCAAAAACTGCTCCAGGACTCCAAAAAGAGAGTGGCAAGATCTTAGTGGAGGTGAATGGGAGCTGGGTCAGGTGTGATTTGTGAATTAAATGAAGTCAGCATCCAGCTCAGCTGAAAATCACCTGAAAGCCATAACGGGGTGTGCAAAGCACCAAAAGGAGAGTAACAGTGTGAATAAGAAACTTGCAGTGACTTCACCTGCTCCCACTTTCTAATGATGGCTGCCACCTGTCCTTCTCTCTGGGTGGGATTTGCAGTCCTCACTGCAATGCACAAGAGATAATTTAGAGAAGCTTTTAAAAAGTGAGTGTTGATGCTGATGTAGAAATAGCATTCTGACTGTACTTGTACAATGTCTTTCAAGAACTACTAATTAAAGTGCATGGTAAATACTTCATTGTTATACCTCTGAGATAAATAGTATGGGAGTTGAAATGAAATTCCAACTCAAGAGTAATGTTTTTAAAAAACTAAATGGAGAAAACTTCAGTTTGAGCATACCTATACTTTGATTTATTCTGGAATCTTGAATTTTATATTCTTTCTTCTCCATGTAAGAGAGTGAACTAAACTTCATTCCTTAAAGTAACAATTTTATGTAGCATTAGGTCTGTCTGAAAATGTGGGAAAGATGTGAAATCTTTTATAAAATTGTTTTGCTTCTATTTGCCAAAATTACAACTGGTTTTAGAGCTGGTCAGATAACACAAGGAGGGGATAGAAGTTGCAAAAGTGATATTACTTCTTCATTTATGTTTTCCTAAACCAATTCAAAGTTTAAAAGCTTTCATCATACGCTAAAGCATTACAGCCATTTCTTTTTAATGGCTAAGTCCCAGATGCTGCCTGGATCTTGCAGCAAACTCCAGCAGCATGTTCTCTCATGTTGCCTTTCGCTTGTTTCCTCAATAGCCACATGATCACTTCTTGTAATCAAGAACTGTGTGATAAAGGTGTGATAAAGAGAGCTCTCTCTCTATCCCTATCTCATTATCCTCTTCTCAGCATCCCCTCTGGCCTGGCTGCATACTGAGGAGGACGGTACCCCTGCTTTCCACTTCCCAGGGAGCCATCGGGGCCGGCAGGAGCCCGTGCAGAGGTGGCTGCACCTCTTCTCTGCAGCTCAACAACACTTGTCAGGGCATGCATGCCTGCCAGTCATGGCCCTTAGGCACAGGGGAAGACCTAATTCATTAATCCTAAACAAGTTTAGGAGGAAGCTAGCCACTAAAATACTTAGCTCAGACAAGAAAGCAGTAATTCATATACTGTATATACAATAACACGCAATAGTTTCTGAGACAAGAGCCTGGGTACCAGTCAGATATTAGGCTGGCTAAGCAGCCAGTGGGATCGTTACAAATTGGTGTTGCATAGCTAAGATCTGCCTAAGAAGAAATGCAAGTACAGGGTCTCCTGTGAAAGCAGAATAAACTAAAAGGGACCCTTGAGCTCCAGACCTGGCCCTGTCGATGATTCCTTGCACATGCTTCATCCTCAGAGACCTAAGGAAATTTACTTATCTATCTCCATTGTCTATAGTTAGATTTCAGTCTGCTGCCAGCCCCCCCTAGAGCTGTCTCTGCCCCAGACTGAGCCAGCCCATCCCTCAGCTTCTCCTCGCAGGGCAACTGCTCCAGCCCCGACTAGCTTGGAGCCCTTGCTGAACTCACACCAGTTTGTCCACATCTTGTATTGAGAGGGGCCCAAAACCTGACATTGTATCTGGCTGTGGTCTCATCAGTGTGGAGTAGAGGGGGATAATCCCATCCCTTGCAGGATGGGCCATGCTCCTACTGCCTGGGCACTGCTGGCTCCTGCATGGCTCATGGTGCTCCAGGGCATCAGCGCTGCTCCCCAGCCCAGCCACCCCCAGCCCACACCCTTGCAGGGTTATCTGCCTTCCCAGGGGCAGGAGCCTGCACTGTGTGGGAGCTTAAGTCGTGTGATATATTGTAAAATCAGGTTGCTCCTAAGTGACTGAAGACAGTACAGCAGGTAGCTATTTCCTTAGGGATTTCAAAGGGAAGGAAAGGTTGATTGCAAGTGTATGCTTTTAAGGGAGGTATGCAGTCATGTAAAAGTCAGATGGGGGTCTTGGAGGAAATGTTTTTTCCCCACCACAGAAAGGATCACAGAAATAAACAATATGGTTCCTGCAACTTTTTAATTAAAAGGTGCCTCCTCATGGTTGGATCAATTTCCTAACCAGCAAGCTCTTCTTGAGCAGAGCAGCTGAAGTGAAGGACAGTATCCCCATAAGGCAGTGTTTGCAGCTTAGACTTTCCTATTTAACATAGTGTTTGTCTTCCACCTACTGTGTTTTCTATAAACACTAAACAGTTTGGCCAGGACTGAATTTTCATTTAATGGCTACTGACACCTTGCTATATTACGGTGGTTTAGAGGTGATTTTGCATTCAAATGTGAGTCTACACCTGAGAAAAAGTTGTTTCTACCTACTTGTCTCATGGAGGAAGAACCCCAAACCATCATTTCGTCACAACTCAGTCCCTGCAGTGCTTCTAGGACAGCAAATTATGTGCTGCCCCCTTATACAGACTTCATTTTGAGGATGTATTTAAGCCCCAGAAGTAAACAAATATGGTCAATGTCTATTGCAGCTATTGGAAGGAATAGGGACTGAAGGATCAAGTCCTGAATTAAATTACACCCTTGCAAGAGTTCCCATTACAGAGGAAAAAAAGGACAGAACTGGTGGGAAAAAAAAAAAAAAAGTAGTCGTGTGTTGTAATTCTCTCCAGATTTGTCCTTACGTTAATCACATCTGATATTAATGTGATTAAAGGAGCAGAGACTCGCTAGAAGAACTCGGGAGAAAGAAAAGCTCCTCCATGATGTTTGCTTTTCAATTCCTCGATATTTTGAATTCAGATAAAGATCCCTGGGATGAGTTTTCAGTAATCTCTCTGACACAGTGCAAAAACCTGATGCAGGGCTGGAGACAAGGTTGCAAAACCAACCAATTTTCTTTCCTCATTAAATGGTTAAAACCAGAATAAATGGTTATGCAATGATTCTTCAAACCAGTCCGTACATCAGATTTTAGAAAACTAATACTGTAGTCACGTATATACTATAACCACAGTTACCATGGTAATCCACTAAACAGCTCCCATTTGCCCTGAAAGTCATTGTCATTCATATGATATATGCCTTAACATCAGCTTTCAGAAATACTTCATATTGAACTACAGATTATATTTTATTGTTAATTGAAAATACTTTAGTTGCTAACAAACTTTTCTTTTATATGGAAATAAGCCCATATCAAAATGTGCAATGCTAGCTTACTGCTATGTGGGAAGCTGGTCTCTTTCTCACAGGTATCTAATAGGTTGCTTTGCAAGTATGAAAAGTATTTGTTAGCCTGCATCTTTGCAGGCTGAGAACTCACAACATACATCTTGCTAGCTGCTAGGTCAGGTATCGCTGAGGTGACGTTCAATACAGAAAAATAGAGCTCATCATGATTTTAATACTAAATTGGTGGTCGTGCTGTTTCCTACTGGTTATCTGTACAGTTTAACTTAAAAATTACATGTTAGAACTCCCCACTCAACATCACACCACTCTGCTGCACTACTTGAGGAAATTTTGTTTCTATGGTAACTGCAGGAGACTTATTCACAGCCATTGATGTCACCCACATGCTAAATTTAATTACAATATATACAAACCATTGAACCGTTGATTTCTTTCATTATACTATCTGGAACTTTAATGTAATAGTTACCAGTTATGATCACAGTGAGTATTTTAGTAATCTAAATAAACATATACAGAGAGATGGCTATAGATATATTTCCTAAAATATATATAAATAGAAAAGCTTTGGAGAGGAACAAATTTATTGTCTCTCTCCACCGGCAGATGACCAATTCCATTTTAGGCACACTTTAGAGGCAAATATCACTTCATTAGACATTTGCCAAATTCCTCTGGTGGCTCAGAAAGCGCTTGGGGACTGTGTGGTCACAGCCACCAACTGCAACAGCTGAAACCAATCCCACTACTTTTGGATCTGCGGAGTGCCTTAGTACGATGCTTTCAGTTCTGCTGGGGATTTAAGAAGTGTGTACGGGAGTCCACACCTCCTTCACCCTCCGGAGGGTGAGGGTCTGCCGGTGGTTCCTGTCCACGGCTAAGGGGGATCTGGATCTGAGGCCAGAGCAGAATTTATAGAATCATAGAATCATTTAGGTTGGAAAAGACCTTTAAGATCATCAAGTCCAACCGTTAACCTAGCACTGCCAAGTCCACCACTAAACCATGTCCCTAAGCACCACATCTACACGCCTTTTAAATACCTCCAGGGATGGTGAGTCAACCCCTTCCCTGGGCAGCCTGTTCCAATGCTTGACAACCCTTTCGGTGAAGAAATTTTTCCTCATGTCCAATCTAAACCTCCCCTGACGCAACTTGAGGCCGTTTCCTCTTGTTCTAGCACTTGTTACTTGGGAGAAGAGACTGACACCCACCTCGCTACAACCTCTTTCAGGTAGTTGTAGAGAGTGATGAGGTCTCCCCTCAGCCTCCTTCTCTCCAGGCTAAACAACAACAGTTCCCTCAACCACTCTTGTGCTAAGACTTGTGCTCTAGACCCTTCACCAGCTTCGTTGCCTTTCTTTGGACACACTCCAGCACCTCAATGTCTTTCTTGTAGTGAGGGGCCCAAAACTGAACACAGTATTGGAGGTGCGGCCTCACCAGTGCTCAGCACAGGGGCACAATCACTTCCCTACTCCTGCTGGCCACACGATTTCTGATACAGGCCAGGATGCTCTTGGGCACACTGCCGGCTCATATTCAGCCGGCTGTCGACCGACACCCCCAGGTCCTTTTCCGACGGGCAGCTTTCCAGCTACTCTTCCCCAAGCCTGTAGCGTTGCATGGGATTGTTGGGACCCAAGTGCAGGACCCAACACTTCGCCTTGTTGAACCTCACACAATTGGCCTCAGCCCCTCAATCCAGCCTGTCCAGATCCCTCTGCAGAGCATTTCTACCCTCGAGCAGATCAACACTCCCGCCCAACTTGGTGTCGTCTGCAAACTTACTGAGGGTGCACTTGATCCCCTCATCCAGATCATTGATAAAGATACAGAACTGGCCCCAGTACTGAGCCTCGGGGAACACCACTTGTGACAGGCTGCCAACTGGATGTAACTCCATTCACCACAACTCTTTGGGCCCAGCCGTCCAGCCAGTTTTTTACTCAGCGAAAAGTACGCCCGTCCAAGCCATGAGCAGCCAGTTTCTCCAGGAGAATGCTGTGGGAAACAGTGTCAAAGGCTTTACTAAAGTCCAGGTAAACAACATCCACAGCCTTTCCCTCACCCACTAAGTGGGTCACCTGGTCATAGAAGGAGATCAGATTAGTCAAGCAGGACCTGCCTTTCATAAACCCATGCTGACTGGGCCTGATCACTGGGTTGTCCTGTACGTGCCGTGTGATGGCACTCAAGATGATCTGCTCCATAACCCTCCCCAGCACCGAGATCAGGCTGACAGGCCTGTAGTACCCCGGATCCTCCTTCCAGCCCTTCTTGTAGATGGATGTCACATTTGCTAACCTTCAGTCAACTGGGACCTCCCTCGTTAGCCAGCACTGCTGATAAATGATTTGTGACTAAGCCCTCAGCCATTCCCCACAAGGTGATAAGAGACAGTCAGATGAGCAGAGCTGACGTATCATTAGGCTGTAGGATCAATCGCAGAGCAATTCTGATCGAGCAAAAAGATTATGATGATGGGGAACTTCAGAGACTGACAGACCTGTTCTTTAGAGCAGCTCCCTTTATAACTCTCATCTACACAGCCTAGCTTAGAAAAGAAATTAGAAAAATTTTGACAACGAACTGGAAGAAACAAATGCTTACAATCTGTAAAAGTCAGGCCATAGGGCTGAGGGATTTTTCAAAGCATTAGACTCTCTTAGTCTGCTTGTGACAAGCAAGACACTACAACAGAGATCATTTCTCCTCCTGTAAATGAGAACCTGGAGGCTATTGATCTTCCTGTAAGACAGTTTCCAGAGAAGCTAGAAAGAGAAAAGCTCTAAAGGCTTCACCTTTGATATATTTTCTCAGGTCTGGCCCTGGCCCATTAAGAATTTCCCTCTCTCATTCAGAGACAGTGGCCTTAGCACATTCAGACTCTGATGACTGAGCCTAGGACATAGTTTCAAGGGCCCCTGCATTGAGATGATGTGTTTTAAAACTTTGACCGTGGTCATAGGACCATAGATCAGAATTTTTTTTTTTTTTCCATTTGCAGCAGTTCCAAAGCTGTCATTTTTGTGGGGAGCTCACCAGCACAAAGTTTCCCACATGAAAGTTTTTGCAATGGTAACCAATGATACAACTATCAATTTTATTTCCAGACCACAGTCTAGAAGAAGGAATGCTAGAAAAAAGGTGTATTTGCCATGTCAGTACCTTCTGTTTCTTGTGGTTTTTCATCCTGCTGTTACAGGGAACAGTAGCACGAATAGCCTCCTATATCAGGAGAGTAGGGGATTTCCTGTATCAACAGAAACTATACCTTGCCTAGCAATGACTCTTCAAGTAAATTATTAGATGAAGCTACAATCACAAGAGATGTTTAGAAATACATTCACCAAACATTGACCATGGCTTCTTCGATTCCCGCTCTGATCTTACAGAAACTTGCATGTAATTGTTAGAACATCCAAATACCATGAAAACATTTCCCTTTCCTGAAAAAAAAATGCAGCAATTCCTAAATAAAATCTATAGTCAAGTTATAATATTGCGTGGGCTAACTCTGCAAATGTGAATAGTACTTACCTTAACCTGGAGCCTTTATGTTTAATTCTTCTCACTTTGTCTCCTCTTTTACATATTGGCATTCCTTCTTGGAAATCTTTCTGCTTTGCTGAATTCTTGCTGTATCTTACAACATCTATAGTATTCAAGAGAGAACACAGGTTGCAGCAGGGAACTGCTTTTGAGAAGGATCCCTGAAGTCAGGCTGTATGCAGTGCTACAACGTTTGCTGAAGTACATTTTAATAAAGAGCAAATATTTATAAACATGATGTCCTCTGCTGTTGCCCAGCATGAAGTACCTGCAATATCTCAAATGTGATATGAACAGTTAGATTAGGGTGACTCACACTGAAGGGATTAAAAGGTGTAAACACAGCAGAACCAGAGCAAACAAACCTGCAGAGATTGATTCCTGCAGAATCTGTGTGTGTATAAAATATTTTGTAGAAGAATAGAAGAAGTGAAAGGAAGTCTTAATTCTATGTACAGACCTGACCATGAGAGATAATGATGAGATAATAAACATGGAGCTATATTGTGGCTGCTGTGCTGCCTTGCAAAGGTTTTTTTTATTTACTTGTTTTCACTGTCACATGGAGGGGAAAAGGATGGCAAGGGAGTAAAATGTATTTTCAGGAACATGGCTAATGTATTACAGGGAAGCTTTTGCCAGGAGAACAATGAATGAAACAAATCTCCTCAGGACAGCATTAGAGAAAGTGAAACTGTTGCCGATACACCAAACTCTTGTGCATTTCATTTTTAACAAGATAAAGATTTTCACAGGACAAAAAAAGGAAATGGATGATTACACAGCACAGCTAGAAACTCTAGAACTCAGAAAATCTATGAGATACCTATTAAGATGGTAGGATGTGTGATTTTAGCTTCTGAGAGAGATCAAGACATAGATAATTCCTCCAAATAACAAAGACAGCTGTATTGTCCAGAGAAAGGGTTAAAACTATAGCAGCCTCTAAGACTGAGCAAATACATGGGATTGTCCACAGAGCAGGACAGAAACAGAAAAACCGCTAGTGCCCAGTCTGTGGTGCAAGGAGACTCAAACCCTATGGGCTCCAATGCTTCTATCTTTGGGACATAGGCAAAACCAAGAAAAAACACAAATCTCAGTGAATTCAGTGACTGAGAGTTTAAGGATTTATAGCAAAGGGGAGGATGCCTGCAGGACAAATTTAGTATGCGCACAGGTTCTCAACATGTGCGCAACAAGGGGGGCTGCCTGCCATTCGGCTGCCATCACTGTAGCCCTGTGTTAAATTAGTGACTCCTTTGATTTCAGCTGCATTGTGGAGCCAGCTGCAATGTGATGTTAGCCCTGTAACAGGCTGAAGAAATGAAGCCAGGTGGTAATGATATACAAAAAGCAATTTTAATGCAGTTGATAAGAAACTCAGCAAACCAGATACATTGGGGCTTGGAGTTTGCATAGTTTTGTTACAACAACTATGAAAACAGTTAAAAGCAAAAGGGTAGTAACCTCAGAAACTGGAGGAAAGAATCCACATTGTAAGAAAGAGAGCTGGAAGACAAACCAGAAAGCACACATGGCTAGAAAGGCAAACATATTTGCAACACCACTGCAAACATTTCTGGCAGGGCAGCAGGTTAGCCTTTACAACGTGGAATTCACCTTCAGTTGCTGCCCAGCACACAATTTTCACAATATGTATATTGCAGACAGCTTTGTGTGCAGCAAAAGAAACTGTACTCCAACACTTGAATAATGTGAATCAAATCTATGTTCACAGCTACTTTGAAATAAATCTGAAATAATTTGGCAAAAGACATTGTAATTATTCCAGGTTTGTGTGGCTGTCAAATAATTGATGATGTATGAGGTTTAGATCATTTTTCCTGTCATCAAGGACAAACCCAAGCTTTTAGAAAAAATTCATTTATCTTTTCTCCATTATGTATGTAAAATAAAGATTAATTATGTATGTAGATTCATTCTAGTCAGAGCTGGTTGAGTTCTAATTTATTTTATTATTTCCATAAAGAGTGGGTCAAATTTACCTGCACTTTCGTGGGGTCAGATGGGTATAACCGGGAGCAGAAGCTGGCCCAACAGGTAACATAGACTGATATTTATGACATCCTAATTTGGCCTGCTCACGCTACGGCTGCATTGCAGCTGCTTGAAGCTTTACCTCTCGAATAATTACAACCCCAGAAAGTCTCTTACTCAGCTAATTTATATGTGCTTTTTCCTATTGGCTTCAACAGCGTCAATAAAATCTTGTCTCCACTGTGCAAAACAGCACAGCATAGAGTCTGGCCTGCTGCCAGGGCAGAGAAGACTCATTAGCTGGGCTGCAGCATCAACCCGATACTGCTCTGCTGCTCCTGGCCCAGCTTCACATCTCAGAAGACCATTGCTCTGCACCCCACAGACAGCTCAACTCGGTTAGCACAGTGCAAGATCACCTCTGCTGGGGATCCTGCTCTGGGGTCTCCAGGCGAAGGCTCAAGCTTGTTGCATCCAAAGTATCCAGCTCCTAAGTTTCAGGCAGGGTTGTGTCTGAACTGATTTATGCCTTGTATATATTTGTTTTCATGTAATGGCATCTGTGTATTTTCTGTCTTCAATTAAGTATAATTACCAGATGAATTCATGTATGACAATACGATTGTTTAGCTTTGAAGCCTATGATTGTGGCAGTCCTCATATGCATTTAATCTTCAGCACTCTGTGAAGTACGTTAGTAATAGTTAGGAATGGTTCACTTTGCCACAGAGGCCTGTCTTCAAGTGTCTGTTTTTATCTTAGTGTTTTTATCTGTTTTTATCTTAGACTGGAAAAAATCCAGGATGTTTCCTGTTAATTATAATACTAATTTGTTTAAGCTTAGCATCAGTCTTTCTTCCATGGCTATTTATTTTGTGGTTTTTATAAGCAAATCAAAACTTTGGTGGACCCCAAAGACATTTTCTTCACTGTCTGAAAGCCAGGTTGTCCTCTCCGTGCACAAGTGGTCTAACTATGATGTGTTAGGGAAAGGATAGCACCACTGCCACTTGCTAGATTTTCAATGAAAACAGTGAGTTGGTCACACATGCTTAGATGCGTTGGCCTTTATGTTCAGGGAATGGCTTCTAGTTCCAATCCCCATTTTGCCTCAGAGATGGATCTCTGGTCTTTTACCAACTTTGGTCTCTACGTGATGGCCCTGTTTCATTCCACTAGAGGCATGAAAATCAGGACTGGGGACTCCAGACCCAGGAGCAGACACTAACCTTCCTTTGTGGATGTGGGCCTTTGTGCTTCTCAGGGGAGTTTGCTGCTATTATAGTCAACTATCTGTTTGCGTCTGTCACTGCAGAAAGTGTTGAAATGTGATGGGATCATTTCTTAATCCTCTGCAAAACCCAGCACTCCCTAGAACAGTACATTTTCTTGATTTAGCTGTATAAGACTGTGAGCCCTAGATGGAACAATAACATATCTGGCTACACAATAAATGCCAATGATTTGTTAAAATCAATACGAACACTGAAGACTACTACATTTACATGAGCACTTTGATTGACTTTACATGATTTGCTTCAGGTTTCCTCCTTACATTGTCTAGAGGAACACAGCAAAAACAAGGAGTAAAACTGGCTTGTACTACATTAGATCATGTCACACGCAAGGACTGAGTATCCACAGCAGTGATTATAAGAATTAAAGGAGGAGTGGCAGAGGTTGTCCTCATATTGCTTGAGACACTATCTGGAGGGCAATTTGAATGGCAAAAAAATTATGTATCAAAGAACACATCCTTTTCTCACTATAATCATACTATTTCCTATCACTTAACTAGCTGTATTTAGCTACATGTTTTATTTTTACTGAGATGCTTTATAATTGAAACTCACATCCTTCTATGTAATTTTTAAAGGTGATGACTGCTATTGCAGTGAATGAGACATAATGGTATATGCTCAAATTTTATAGTGCAGTAATGCTAGATTTCATTAATAGAAGAATTACTTTATTGGAAATAACTTCTGCAGTTATGATGTGAATGCAGGTAATGGGATTCTGAGAGATTTGAATCATCAGCTATGCAACAGTTACTGTCATTCATTAGGAGAGCAGCTAGAAGATGGAGAAGTAGTTACATGTGCAAGCTAGACTGGCAAAGAATTTTCTATTATGATATTAACCATTTCACTGTCGTACAGGCTGTGTCACTTACCACACACAGTGCAAAAAAGGATACGCTTTGGCCTATAAAAGCCATTTTTGCTTTGTCTCACAAAGAATGGTTTCCCACATACATGAGGTTAGCCTCATGGCTAAAAGGGAGCTCCATCCATCCGAGCTGCAGCAGAGCCCATCGACAGTGTTGACACAAGGCTGTTTTGTGGGAACTCAGAAAATGTAGACTAAAGCTGTGTCTGTCATCCAGCTACAGACCATTTCACTCCAGGATCCAAGAATGACTGCAAACATAACTATGTGTTTGCTAAGAGTAAAGTCAGGCTTTAAAGTATTTTCACTGTTTCTTTAGGCATGTATTAGCGAGTGATTCATCAAAATGCTAAGTTGGTCATTTTACAAACATGACAAATCAGCACTGAACATAATTTTTTATCAGTTAACTTTTCACCCAATCCGAAGTCCAGCAGGACCTTTGGCCACAGTCTCCCTCGAGGATATGAAACAAAAAAGCCAGGGTTATATAAACACCTCGGGTCTCAGATGCCCATGCATTTGCAGGCGGGGACTTATGAGACACCACAGGGTATCCAAAACATCTATATGGGGCTTGCAAAGGTGGCACATGATTCATAGGAGAACCACACCCTCTTGGTATGTTAGATGGACTCCAGGATATGCATCTCAAACAGGTTTGAACTGACCTCCAGTGACTATCAAAAGAGGTGAGCTGGTATGAAACAGCAACTGATAGCTATTTTCCTTCTTAATGGAGCATCCCCAGCAGTTAACAAGCAGAGCAGGAAAACTACTACCAAATACAGCTGAACAACTATAGAGGGAATACAGGGTTTCTTGCTGATCTAGAACAGGATAAAAATGAAAAGCTCTAGATCTGCTTTTTCTTGAGGGTTCTTATGAGAGGTTGAAGACCTCCTCCTCTGCCACTTCACTGCGGGAGGAATTCAGCATCTTTGGCTAGCAATAGTTTTGAGTTATCCTAAGATGCAGCAATTCCCACATGATTCACTGGGTCATCACCAGGGTGGAGGCAGGAGACTCTATGTCAAGGTAAACAGCAGGTAGGAGCGAGGTAGTCTCCAGGTAGGCATTCTCCTAGCAAGTCAGACCTGTGAGCTTCTCTGAGGCATGTGCAGCAATCTCCTGTGCTGCTCAGTGTGTGCTTCATAAAGCTTCACTTGTTTTTTTAGCAAGGGAGTGACAACCATTCACCCCATACCCCTAATCTTGCTTTTTCAGCAGCCCATCCTTTTCAGCTGCACTTCAGTTGCAGAGGCTGGAGATGGAAGGTGTTAATTTGCTGGGCATCTTGTTTACAGATTCAGTGCAGAAATGCCATTCTACTGCAAATTGGTTCTGGGGGGTGTGTGTTTAACTATTACCCATGTGCAGTGATGCTGCAAGCCATCTATTAGAAGAGAAAAACACTGACATATATAATTAGCTGTAGTCAGCATGGCTACTTTGTACAGAACTTGGGAAAAGAGCATCAAACAGCAGCATTCGGTAATCTTCTGTGCTTATGAACAGATTCTTACTAGGTGTGACTCTATTCCCCTTAAACTTTTGCAGAGAAAAATTATTGCAATAATAAAGAAGATTGGTTGTCTGTCTAACTGAAGAGGATTATTTTCTTTTTAAGCCACTGTTGTCAGCCTGACTGGCTTCAATTTTGCAGTTAATGTGGGTCACAGTGTTTGTCTTTTCCTTTCAACACTGCTGTCTTTATTTACACAGTTAATCACTGTTTTCAAACTATTTAATTATTTTGGAAAGCTTACATTCCACCATGCATATATTTCCTACAATGCTTTAGCTTTGAAGGAGGCACAAGAGAGGCATCAGGCCTGGCCTGCCTAAACCAATGACTGGGCATACTCAGGAAATCCTCTGGCACATCCCCCTCCTCCTGCCACATCCCCAAGCATGACAGTGCTGAGGTACCTGGAGACAAAAGGGATTCAGAGGGTGGGATCCGGCTCCAGATTCAGCCACCTAAATGTAGATAAATGTAGGTGTCTGCTCTGAACAAGGTGTCCAAACTTCCATCATAGCTTGTGGAGACCTAGGATTCAATTCAGTTGCCTAAACATCGGAGTTTACTTTTGAGACACACAGGGATAGCCACAACGTTTGCATGGTGATAGCTCTTATGAAGCAGGACCTATGGGTGACCTTTTGAAGTGGCATTTAGAAGCCAGATGGGACATCCCAGGTCTCAAATGCCAATAGATGCTCTAGACCTCCATTAACTCCTAAAGGAGGTTTGAACATCTTGTCGCCACATAGTGCCCTAGACTGTAAACACATTTAGGTTTTTCACTCTGAAAATCATTCAAACTTACTAGTGAGGAAAAAGATAAAAAGGGCATTAAAAAAAGCTCAGTGCAAAGAAGACATAAATTTACTGTTGACAGTTCATGCCATTTTGTTATTGTTATTACAGTACCCAGTATTTTTTAAAAACTAAGGAAGGAAGGAAGGAAGGAAGGAAGGAAGGAAGGAAGGAAGGAAGGAAGGAAGGAAAGGAAGCTTGTGTCCACCAAACACATGGTGATATGGAAGAGTGAGAGCTCACCAAGCTGTATCCAAAAAGCTTGGTAGGTCTTCATGGCACAGTGCAGAGCCATGTAGAGATACTAGTTAGTGTCCCAGCATTGGTGTAAACATGTCATTCTAGCACCGTCATGAACCAAATCTGCTATGGGACATTAATCTGAGGATCTCTGCACGATGATACATCTTTTCATGTGGAATAATCCTAAAAAACTCCCTGCATTAAGGTTCATGATGTCATGATCTAAGAAAGAAATGGAAGCTACTTGATTTTTTATTACTTAGTCTTAGCAATATTTTGAACATTTGACTGAAAGTCCTTGCACCCATTCTGCCCTCAAGCTCAATGAATTTGAATTGCAACTGTGGAAATCCAGACAAACCTTGACTGAATAAAAAATGAATAAGAATTCAGTACATACTTCCACTTATTAGTGCTTTCCATGCACTTTCCATTAGTGTTCGAGTGCATGTATAAAAAATCCTCTAGACTTTCAAATGATTTCTGCATAAGTTGGGGGATAAGAGAAATAATTGTAAAGAATTAGACAAAGCTTTTAGGCTTTATCCATATAAATGTGAAGCCTGTGTTTATAACTAAGGAAGACATACCACAGACACAGCACATATTCTACATGCCTCACTGCTAGACGTGCATATTATGTATATTAACATCATTTGGCATACCTTCTACGTGTTTACTATTGTATAGCTTCAGATTAGTCCATAAACCTTTTGCTCACTATGCAGTGATTTCTGAAACACTTCCTTCCTTCACAAAATGAAAGACCACATAGGGAAAAAGCAGCATCAGATCCGACTGAGTCCTGTCCACATTACAATCCCCCGTGGCTTAGGTGCTAAGAACAGTCACTATAGCAAAGCATGTGGAACTCCTCTTACAGCACAGCCACGCAGGCTGTGGCCCTAGTGAATTGTAACCTATATTTTAATACATAGACATACATGGATTAGTGATATTTGCCTTGAAAGAGTAGCAATGCCAAGCTCTTCTGACTCAGTGGAAGTTGTTGGCCTGCTCTCTAACATCTCTGTAGGACTGACAGTGTCTGTTCTTTGAGAGACAGTCTGAGTAGGATTTGGCTCCGTGTTTGGACACTAAAATATAGGTGTCTGTCTGTAAGTGCCTACTGTATCTGAGATAGTCAATGGAGACTGGAGTGTCAGAGCACTACCCAGTAACCTAAACATAGGTCCTGAGACACCTAGGCACCTACTGCCATTTCAGACATGCTAGAGTATCTGGGACAGCAACTCAGGGATGGCGTATATTACACTGGATATAAAGACCTCATCCCCTCAGCCAAAAGAGACAGGCTAGAAAGAAGTGTCTTATGCGTTACACCCAGCCCTAAGGCTGTGAGCTGACCAACAGCTTCAATATGGCCCATATGTAAAAATTAGGCCAAGTGCCGGGTCCTGCACTTTGGCCACAACAACCCCATGCAGCGCTACAGGTTTGGGGAAGAGTGGCTGGAAAGCTGCCTGTCAGAAAAGGACCTGGGGGTGGTGGTTGACAGCCGGCTGAACATGAGCCGGCAGTGTGCCCAGATGGCCAAGAAGGCCAATGGCATCCTGGCCTGTATCAGAAATAGTGTGGCCAGCAGGAGTAGGGAAGTGATCGTCCCCCTGTACTCGGCACTGGTGAGGCCACACCTCAAATACTGTGTTCAGTTTTGGGCCCCTCACTACAAGAAGGACATCGAGGTGCTGGAGCATGTCCAGAGAAGGGCAACGAGAATGGTGAGGGGTCTGGAGAACAAGTCTTCTGAGGAGCGGCTGAGGGAACTGGGGTTGTTTAGCCTGGAGAAAAGGAGGCTGAGGGGAGACCTTGTTGCTCTCTACAACTACCTGAAAGGAGGTTGTAGCGAGGTGGGTGTCGGTCTCTTCTCCCAAGTAACTAGTGATAGGATGAGAGGAAATGGCCTCAAGTTGCGGCAGGGGAGGTTTAGATTGGATGTAAGGAAAAATGTCTTTACTGAAAGAGTGGTTAAACATTGGAAGAGGCTGCCCAGGGAATTGGTTGAGTCCCCATTCCTGGAAGTATTTAAAAGACGTGTAGATGAGGCGCTTAGGGACATGGTTTAGTGGGCCTGGTGGTGTTGGGTTGATGGTTGGACTCAATGATCTTAGAGGTCTTTTCCAACCTTAATGATTCTATGATTCTATGATTCCTAGTAAGGAGGTTTTTATCTTCTGAGAACTTTAGCTTTTTAGTTCACAGTGATAACTAACAGGTCTTGAAGTATTGAGATATTTGTTTTCTGTTCTGTTTAAATTTCTTAGATTCTAGAAGGAAGCCCTGACTGAGCACTCCTTAAGGACTTGGCCATTATTGCTTGGTAAATTGCTAACTGTTCTGGCCACGGTCCAGAGAAGCACTTAAGCACATGCTTAAGTTTTGCATTTCCTCCATAAGTATGGCAGTGTGCTATTAATAATGTTATGTGCTCTATGTACGTGGAAGCTACCCTAGAAACAGTATGACGCTTTAAATCCACGTCCTTGAGCTGCAGCTAGGGAGCAATCATCACAGCTCCAGACAGGAGGTTATAAAGCGAACTTAAGCATCTTTGAATTCCCCTGATTCCAAAGGTTTTTGGGTACCACTGTGATCCTCAAACAATAAAGATAGAGCACCATTGTGAACCCCCGTAAAATCCCATTTTCCATCAATCTCTACAGCGACTGATAATTGCTAAAGAGCATGAATGACTTAGAAGAGAAATTTTCTCTTCAACCCAAGGCTTCATCTGTATTGCAAATGCCCTCCAAAGACCAGGGTCTTTAAGGCTTTAAGGCCACTTTACAGCTACTTGACTAAATAATTTTCTCTTTCTTGAGCTCACCTACTCTTCTCTGGGACCCAGATACACTTCAGCACTTGCAGCATCCTTTAGGCAATGAGCTGCACGACAGCTTGCATGGGGTACCTCCTCTGTTCAACCCTACCTCCTGTTTGATTCCTCTGTCTTTAGACATAACTCTTCACCCCTTGGCAGCTCAATCCCGACAGTACAGAGGGCTCTCTATTGATTTCTGGGAAAGGAAGAATGTTGCTGCAAGGCTGGCAACATATTAGACTAAACCATACATGTACATCAGAGGAAAAATATTCATGACTTTGTTCAGCCCTCAGTTCAGTTGAAAAGAAAAAATATAGAGCATTTTCACTGCTTCCCTATGAATCTCATCAACAATTTCATACAAGTACCATCTGAGGCAAATGCCAGCAGAAATAAAAAGGACTCCATACATGAAAGAGGAGGATCATTCTTTGTTTAGTTTGAGGGGAGGGAACTGTGTGATTGCAATTAATATTGGTTTTGAGCAACACAGAAAAGCCTCATGGCCATACAGGCTGAAAAGCAACATTTTCAGTTTCTTTGATGTTTTCCCAAGGAGAAGAAGGTGGCCAGAAGAGGAGAAATACATTTATTTCTGGGTAGTTTCCTTTTATTATTTGAAATATTTTTTAAAAGCAGTATGTTCATGCTATGCTAGTAGCTTGCTGATCAGATACTCAGACACTGAATAGTAAAGTAATGTTTGTAAAGGCACAAGTGCACGGGCTGATCACCTGATGAACAGTGGGAATTTTAGTTTCCCCTTAGAACTAATGTTAGCAGTACTGGCAACCTGCAAAATGCTGTTATAGATTTCCCAGATGGACTGCATTTCAACATCTGTATCTACAAGGTCTTGTATCTACAAGATATGGTCTGTACTGAGATGAAATTACCTGTAAAAATAGTTTAATTTTGTAGGAAACACTAAGGCAAATTCACCGTCCTTCTGCTACCCTAAGAGATCAGCAGAAGAACTGGGACACGTTTGTTCATAACTGTCCTGGTTTCAGCTGGGATAGAGTTAATTTTCTTCCTAGTAGCTGGTACAGTGCTGTGTTTTGGATTTAGGATGAGAACAACGTTGATAACACACCGATGTTTTAGTTGTTGCTGAGCAGTGCTTACACTAGCCAAGGACTTTTCAGCTTCCCATGCTCTACCGACTGAGAAGGCTGGGGGTGCACAAGA
Organism: Aptenodytes patagonicus; assembly: GCF_965638725.1. Classification (NCBI taxonomy): domain Eukaryota; kingdom Metazoa; phylum Chordata; class Aves; order Sphenisciformes; family Spheniscidae; genus Aptenodytes; species Aptenodytes patagonicus. The sequence goes on along the minus strand of NC_134951.1, from coordinate 55,599,790 downwards.
AGCTGGGAGGGGGCACAGCCAGGACAGCTGACCCAAACTGGCCAAAGGGACATTCCATCCCATGTGACGTCATGCTCAGTACATAAACTGGGGAAAGCTGGCCGGGGGGGCCGCTGCTCGGGGACTGGCTGGGCATCAGTTGGCTGGTGGTGAGCAATTGCATTGTGCATCACTTGCTTTGTATATTATTATTATTATTATCATTTTATTTCAATTATTAAACTGTTTTTATCTCAACCCACAAGTAAGTTTTCTCACTTTTACTCTTCCAATTCTCTACCCCATCCCACCGGTGGGTGGGGGAGAGTGAGCAAGCAGCTGTGTGGTGCTCAGTTGCCGGCTGAGGTTAAACCACGACAATAACTTCATCCTCATTTTCCTACAAACCTAAGTTATGAATTCATCTGGAACAAGCTTTTCAAAGAAGAATCATGGCCTGCATTAATTTTAGTAAAGTTCTGAATCTGACATTTCTAACAGAGAACTAAAGTAGCGCAGGAAACCAAATGTCTTCAGTGCCATCAATCCAGCTATCACATTGAACACTGAGAGGAGCTAAAGCTAACCAAGGTGCTCTCACAAATACTTGAACTTAGGCCTCACCATGGTATGGTAACCAGCTGTAAAACACAGTATATGGGAGGAGGATGGGAGGACAGGGTGGTATTTAATTTGAAAAACCTGATACGTGATAAAGGCCATGAAAAAGAGAATTTAATTCATTGTGGAAAACACAGTTAAGAGAGATCTCTTGATTGAACTGAACTGTTTTTTCCAAGATCCTAAAATGGGAAGAGTAGCTGTAGATAAGCCATATCAGCTATCATCAGAGCCTCTGACTTGGAAATGATATAAAAAATGAGATGATAGAGACTCAAGGCAGATGAAAGAAGCAGAACATGACCTCTTTTGTTGCGGCTTAGTGAAGCGGTTAAAGTAGCAACTGATACACCCAACTTATCTAGCAAAGAAGATTTTTAGAGCTATTTGCAGATAAAAGTGTTAATTAGGTAACTGGGCCATACAGAATTATTCCCAAACCTCTTTCTGTTTTATTAATCATAGAATCATAGAATAGTTTGGGTTGGAAGGGACATTTAAAGGTTTTCTAGTCCAACCCCCCTGCCGTGGGCAGGACATCTTCAACTAGATCAGGTTGCTCAGAGCCCCGTCCAACCTGACCTGGAATGTTTCCAGGGATGGGGCACCTACCACCCCTCTGGACAACCTGTTCCAGTGCTTCATCACCCTCAGCGTAAAAAACGTCTTCCTTATATCTAGTCTAAATCTACCCCCCTTTAGTTTAAAGCCATTCCCCCTTGTCCTGTCACAACAGGCCGTGCTAAAAAGTTTGCCGCCATCTTTTTTATAAGCCCCCTTTACGTACTGATAGACTGCAATGAGGTCTCCCCAAAGCCTTCTCTTCTCTAGGCTGAACAACCCCAACTCTCTCAGCCTTTCTTCAGAGGAGAGGTGTTCCATCCCCCTGGTCATTTTTGTGGCCCTCTTCTGGACCCGCTCCAACAGGTCCGTGTCTGTCTTGTGCTGAGGGCTCCAGAGCTGGAGGCAGTACTCCAGGTGGGGTCTCACCAGAGCAGAGTAGAGGGGCAGAATCCCCTCCCTCGACCTGCTGGCCACGCTTCTTTTGATGCAGCCCAGGATACGATTGGCCTCCTGGGCTGTGAGCGCACGTTGCTGGCTCACGTCCAGCTTTTCACCCACCAGTACCCCCAAGTCCTTCTCAGCAGGGCTGCTCTCGATCCCTTCATCCCCCAGCCTGTATTGATCCCGGGGGTTGCCCCGACCCAGGTGCAGGACCCTGCACTTGGCTTTGTTGATCCTCATGAGGTTCACACAGGCCCACTTCTCCAGCTTGTCCAGGTCCCTCTGGATGGCATCCTGTCCCTCTGGCGTGTCGACCGCACCACTCAGCTTGGTGTCATCTGCAAACTTGCTGAGGGTGCACTCGATCCCACTGTCTATGTCATTGAGGAAGATATTAAACAGTACCGGTCCCAATACGGACCCCTGCGGGACGCCACTCATCACCAGTCTCCATCTGGACATTGAGCCGTTGACCACTACCCTCTGGATGTGACCATCTAACCAATTCCTCACCCACCAGACAGTCCACCCATCAAATCCATACCTCTCCAGTTTAGAGAGAAGGATATTGTGGGGGACCGTGTCAAAGGCCCTACAGAGGTCCAGATAGACGACATCTGTAGCCCTTCCCATGTCCACTGATGTACTCACTCCATCGTAGAAGACCACTAGGTTAGTCAGGCAGGACTTGCCCTTGGTGAAGCCATGCTGGCTGTCTCGAATCACCTCCCTGTCCTCCATGTGCCTTAGCATAGCTTCCAGGAGGATCTGTTCCATGATCTTCCCAGGCACAGAGGGGAGACTGACTGGCCTGTAGTTCCCCGGGTCTTCCTTTTTTCCCTTTTTAAAAATGGGGGTTATGCTTCCCCTTTTCCAGTCAGTGGGAACTTCACCAGACTGCCACGACTTCTCAAATATGATGGATAGTGGCTTAGCAACTTCATCCGCCAGTTCCTTCAGGACCCATGGGTGGATCTCATTGGGTCCCATGGACCTGTGCACCTTCAGGTGCCTTAGATGGTCTCGCACCTGATGTTCTCCCACAGTGGGTGGCTCTTCATTCTCCCAGTCCCCGCCTTTGCCTTCTGCGGCTTGGGCGGTGACGCTCAAGCACTTGCCGGTGAAGACCGAGGCAAAAAAGTCATTGAGTACCTCCACCTTCTCCGTGTCCCAGGTAACCAGGTCTCCCATTTCGTTCTGGAGAGGGCCCACATTTTCCCTAGTCTTCCTTTTATCCCCGATGTACCTATAGAAGGTTTTCTTGTTGCCCTTGATGTCCCTGGCCAGATTTAATTCTATCAGGGCTTTCGCTTTCCTAACCCGATCCCTGGCTGCTCAGACAATTTCTCTATACTCCTCCCAGGCTACCTGTCCTTGCTTCCACCCTCTGTAGGCTTCCTCTTTGTGTTTGAGTTTGTCCAGGAGCTCCTTGTTCATCCATGCAGGCCTCCTGGTGTTTTTGCCTGACTTCCTCTTTGTTGGGATGCATCGCTCCGGAGCTTGGAGGAGGTGATCCTTGAATATTACCCAGCTTTCTTGGGGCCCTCTTCCCTCCAGGGCTTTGTCCTATGGCACTCTGCCAAGGAGATCCCTGAAGAGGCCAAAGTCTGCTCTCCTGAAGGCCAGGGTAGTGAGCTTTCTGTGCGCCCTCCTTGGTGCCCTAAGGATCTTGAACTCCACCATTTTGTGGTCACTGCAGCCCAGGCTGCCCTTGAGCTTCACATTCCCCACCAGCCCCTCCTTGTTGGTGAGAACAAGGTCCAGCGTAGCACCTCTCCTTGTTGGCTCCTCTATCACTTGGAGGAGGAAGTTATCATTGATGCATTCCAGGAACCTCCTGGATTGCTCATGCCCTGCCGTGTTGTCCCTCCAACAGATGTCAGGGTGGTTGAAGTTGAATGTTTCTGTGTTGATACTTTTCAGTCCTCTTTATGGAGATGCTATAAAGTGAAGCAGATGTTTTGCATGCTCATCGCTGTTAATGAGCACTGACAGACATACTTTCCAGTTCCTTTCCTTCTTCTCTTTAGCATTCTTCAGTGACAACATTTTCGTTCAGCAATATGAGTGACTGATGTTTGTATTAGCACCTTAATTCATTAAGATGTTTTAGTAATGAAAATATATATATTATTTTCTTGACATTGTAAAATGACAACTAGAAGGTTGTCACATCTAGAATGTAAGGCAAGGTAGTTAGGTATGATTGACCACCAAATTATTCTAGTGAAAGGTATGTTCTGATAGGACTAACTACTGAAGAAAAGAGTAACAAAAACATGTGTATATATGCAGGTGTAAAAAGGCTGTGTAAATTATTTGATAGAGTAGATAGTGTTTGATGCTTGGCAGGAAATTAATTTCTGCACAGGCACTTGCTGTGACAGCAAAGTGATATGACAGCCCCTGGATAACATCCAGCTAATTACTGTATCTTCCTTCGCCTTGTGTTTTTTTTTCTCTACTGTAAACCATGGACAGAAAAGTGGAAATCCATACTCCAGCTGCTGTGAGAAATAGCCATGCAAAACAAATGTAAAAACCGTTCATACAGGGATGAAAAATGTTTGGACCCTGAGAAATGCAGAATTTCAAATCATGGACTCAGGTCAGTACAACTACTGAAATATTTCCTCAATGTTAGCATCACAATTAAAAATTACGTTTTCAGGTTGGAAAGTCTCTTTCCTTTGCACCAAAGTTAAACTGTACTTCTTTAATGCCAGCAGGCCACTATGCACTAAGTGCTGTTCAAATGCAATATGATAGGCAGCCTCTCCTCCACCAAGTTAACATGCACATTCAGAAAAGCACATTCAGGAGCTCAGCTTGTGAAAGCTGGGAGGTTTCTGCTGGTGTCAGGAGTCAGCGCTGAGCTGCGGAGAAAGAACCAGAGTGGAGACAGGGACTTGAAAGTCTGCTCTGCCCCAGGAGATACCCACCTGTCCGGGAGCTACAGTGAGCAAAATGCTGGATTTGTGCATTCCCGTCACACGTGTACAGAGGCACTCGAGATGGAGTCCCTGATGGATGTCAGCCCAGCAGACACCTTTTCCAGAAAGAAGGGAAGAGGTCTTTCTTCAACTGGAAGTTTTATTAGAACCACACTTTACACACTGTGACTTCAAGAAGTCTGTAACCAAATCTGCTGATTTGGGCTGGTTCCTTCTAGATCTCGCAGCAGAAGTGCACATCAAGGGGTCGCACAGAGGAAAAGCAAGGGCCTTGTGCAAGAAATCTGATACAGATCACTGTGTTCCGCATTGAAAGGGAAGTATAAAAGAAAGCACAAAGACAGTTAAGGTAAGAACAGAAGACGAAATACAAACCTGGATATATTTTCTTATTCTAATGAAGCTTCATTCTTCCTGACCAGAGAAAGTAATCTCATCAACTGCGATTTTGTTTGTCTAAGATTACCTTTTCTTTCCTTTGTTGGTTTTGGTTTTTTTTCCCCCCTTGCTTTCTTTCAGTTGTCATTGTGGAATATAATAATTTTGGTAGTGCAAATACCTTTAAAAGGAGAGTTTTCTAACAAAAGCTGGGATTTGGGGTGGGGTGGAGGAGGAGCAGCACAGGGAATAATTTAGAAAAAGCTCTGGTGGAAAACAGTAAAAAACCCAAAAAACTGTAATTATGCAAAGCCAGCCATTTTCTGATGGAACATCTTTAAGAAGTATAAAAGGAAATATAAAATAAGTGGGGAAGGATAAGGAAATATAGAAAGAAAAAAAAAGCAAAGGAAATATAAAGTAAAGCAAATACCAGGAAATCTTACCTATACATTTTTGTATCAAGGGATGAGCAATCTAGTCAAGTCTATCAGACAAATCAATGCAAGTTCATATGTAGCTTATCTGAGTAACAGTTTCATTCTGATTCTGCTGGACAGCTCTCAGCTGTCAACCCAATGAAATGGTGAGATCCACTGCAACCCCATACTCCCTCCTGCAACACTCAGGGATGCAGAGCAGCACTGCCTTAGAGGTGGATGGAGGATACCCAGGGTATGTGTGTATTGGCGTGGTGCAGGGCAGGCTTGCCCAGCAGCAACATCACCAGCCAACAAGGAGGCGCTCAGCTTTGTATGGAGCCTGAAATCTGGACCTCTCTAGAGGCGTGCTTGACACATGGAAGCAAGTGCAACACCTTTTCCCTTTTATTTGGAGAGACTAAGCTTGGTGATGACAAGTGTGCCAGGTGAACCAGCTTTGCCTGCAGGAACCTCAGATCCAGTTCTCTGCAAGTTACAAGCAATTAAAGGCTACATATGGACAGACCAAAGTCAAACAATTTACACACGTACTCTCAGATCTATTCATTTCCTCTTGCTATCTACATCCTCTGCAGTTATTCCACTTTCTTCTCCTTTTCTCCAGCATAAATCACTTTGGCAGCTTCCTTTCAATTCCAGCCGAGCCAGATATTTAAATCATTTTCTGCACAAGGGTGAGCTTTGCAGGGCAATCAGAGTAGGAGATAGCCTCTGCTCCTGAGATGTGGGGAAAAAATTCTCCGAAGGAGAGTTTACAGCTCTTCATGAAAATTGAAGATCACACGAATTTCCCAAATTTTCTGCCTGGTGGTAGTTAACAGGAAACCACAGGCAGATCCATCTTGCTTGCTGCAGGGGTAACTGAAAAAGCTGAAATTCAGACCCTGCCACTGATCTCAGCCTGACAACTGCTAAGCTCAGGGCTTTCAAAAGAGTAACCCCATTGCAGCTCTTTGGACCTATCTCAACAACAACTTCTAACATTGCTTGTGCATCCTGACAAAGAGGAACAGGAGGCTCATTAAGCTTCCTCAGGCTTATAACAAGGAGTCCATTTCCAAGTTTCTTAATTCCTTAATATATTTACTCTGAAAGCACAAAAGTCTAAAAAAAGAGAAATTAAATATTTGCTGTTAGATTGTTTAATTTGCTGTTACAACTGGGTCAGCGGCTATCACTTGCTTTTACTGACAGAACATACTGTTTTCTAATGACTGAAGGATAACCGTAGCACATAAGATTTGGTTATAGCTTTGAACCTGTGTCTTTAAACCAAAAATAGAACATAGAACTAAAATCAAAGATGAGTGAGAAGTTAAATTAATCTTGAGACAAGAAAAACAGTTAGTCTAGGAGGTACCTAAGGTGAATTGAAAGTCAGGTCCCCAGAAGGAAAATCCAGATCCAAATAAAAGTGCCCCATCCAAAAATATTCTCCCAATTCTTTCCCTGGAGGGTTTTGCAGCCATTAGACACCTTGCCTCCTGATCCACCTGTCTCTGCACCCTGCTTGACTAAAAATGTCCCAGGGTCAGCAGCTGTCGAGCACTTAGCTCCTGCTAAACCCTTTGAGGAACCAGAAACTAAACAAAGTGATACCTAAGCCCACTGGAGGAAACCAATCCAATAAAGCACGCTTCATTCACATGTAACATGAAGGGATCAAACTCCTCACAAGCACAGTGAAAGCTGCTTTCATTTTTAAATACACCCTGAAGAGAAGTCCTAACTGATGGTAATGGCCACCCTTATCCTCATTTTAGCACATGAGCTGAATGGTTAGAGCACTTGCACAGGGAGGGGGAGATTTGGTCTCCAGGTCTGCTCAGCCTGGGGAGTGAAACTCGTATCTCTCCTTCTCTAACTTTCTTTTGACTGGAAAAGTCCCAGTTAAAATTCCCTAAAACTGCAGAAAAAGTGAAGCTGAGCTCCCTAATTCCTAGATCACTAAACAAAATTGGTGGTGCGGTCACCAGGGACTGTCTCATCTCTCCCCACAAGCCAGAAAATGCCGGGGCCACCACTCCGGGGTACCTCACTCTCTGTGCTCCCCCAGCCCTTGGACTCAGAGTCCATTCTCAGGTCTAGCACCCAAAAACTAAGTAGGGCACTACCTAAGGGGCTGCGTGCTCTTGAGCCAAGAAGGCGCTGTTTTGTTACTTGGGAAAATTTCCTCTCAGTGTTTTTTTTCAATTATTTTATCTATTCTGGCTTTACATGCTCGCTATCATATAGTCTAAAACAACATGTAAATTATTTTCTACTACATATTAACTTCTGATAAGTAATTAGCCAACAACTATTAGTGCCATCCAGGCAAGCTAAAAGCAAAGCAAGCAAACATTTTTTCTACATTCATTTGGAAAGTTTTATTTTAATACCTAAGGACTGCCAGAGTGTAAGTACTACCCAAAGATGGTCACTATACAATTATTCAATAGGTGAAAAGTTTCTGAAGACCTGAAATATGTTAGGCATAGAAAGATCTTGCTGGATGGATAAAGTGATAGTGCTCGTTTATTTAACACCCTAAAATCAAAGTGGTGAAGATAGATTTTAGCTCAGCTGAGAAGAGCTAAACTGAAAGCTAAGCAAAGATAAGTTTCCCTACACAAATCTGTCTTTTCTGAAACACTCACTTACCCAATTCTCTGTAATTCTTGTAAATCCATATCATCAATACATCTTGTTATACCAGTATTGTGATTGACTGTTTTCACAAAGCTACGTGCTTCTTTGCAGGCTGATTCTGATTACTGGGAATGAAGTACATCAGTTGTGAGCTGCGTTTTTCAAATCTGTTGCATGCTTTCAAAACAGCAGGCAGGTGGCTGACAGGTCCACTTAATACTTCACTTATAGGCTTCCTATTCCACTGCATTCTAAGTAGTGTTTGATTATTATATATTTCATTAAAATGATGAGTAACATAACGTTGTTAGAACAAATTGTCCTTCATCAAATGTGCCATCTAATGAACAATGACATTGCAGTTATATTTTTCATTAAGGTTATTCCACTGTTATCTCTGTTTTTTAGAATAGAATGGAAGTTGTTTAGTCAGTCAGTTCGTGCCCTGCTAGTTACTTCTGTGAGTCACATATCAATGCCTGTTTGCCCTCAGAAAAAATCCTACTGTTGCTTCACGTCTGTGTTCCCATATTACCACAAGGCCTCTGCTGAGACTAGGGTCTCCTTGCCCTGGGCTGCACGCAGTTGTATCACAAGAACCTCGCAGAGCCTGATCCAGCAGGGGCTGTGTCTGTTCCTGGGCTAATGCACGAGAAATAATTCAAAATGTGTGGGCTCTGAGAGCAGAGCAGAAGCACAGCAGTACCATCAGGGACTCTCCATCCCTGTTTCTGAGACTGGCCCTGTGTTTCCTCCGGAGAAGGCTGGATGCTGCCAGGGGTTCCTCTCTGGAAGGTGGTGTTTCAGGTATCCCAGTCCTTTCCTGGATCCAACACAAGGTCTTTGCTGCAAAGAGCATATGGTATAAAGCAATAAATAACACATATAAAAGAAAAGTGGAGTGACTCATGCAAGGTCACAGAGCAGGCTAGTCATCAAACCAGTATTAAAGCCCTTCTCACCTGACTCCCAGCCCAATTTAATACGTATGGCATACATTTACCAGGGAGTTAGGGTTCCTGTAGATCAGCCATAGCACCATGTAATGAATTTGATATGCATAATTCTACTTAATATGACCTATTTTGGTCCTCACAACCTCCTCCAGCCTCCTCATCCACCCAGGAAATCAGCTACCCTCTTCACCCCACATTTTCCTAAATAATTAGTGTAGCACATTGATTGTTGATTTACAACATGGTTGTAAATGGACAATTTGACACCTTCTTTCAATGAATTCTTGAAATCTGCTCTTCACAGGTGTTGCCAGTAAAGCAGCTTAAATCTTTAGTATGAGAAATGAACACAAATGTGTTGATTAATAAAACCAAATTGGATTTAGTTTAAATTGAATTATCTTTGAATAGATACTCACAAATAACTGCTTTTGCTTTTTTGCCCATTGTCAATACTTCACACGTTGCTATTTCTTTAGGAAGTCAACAGAGTGCAGAAAGGGATATAAACAGACTGTCAGACTCAGTGTGTGCAGGCCAAAGGAGCATAAAAACCTTTCTTTTTGCCACAGTCATACAAATCTTTTCACTATTCTAAATGTCACTGATGCTGTACTGAGAAATGATTAATACAGTGGAACATCCTATTTCATGCTGTTTGATTTCTGTTGTGTGGTGTTTTTACTGTAGATTAATACCTTGGAAAAGTGACTGGAGTTGTGTGGTTTGTTAGCTCAACCCTATTCAACACTGCGTGCTTAAAAAAGATCAGCTACTGCTTTATCCAGCTATTGATTACTGGATAACAAATCAAATCGCCCTCTATTTACATAATGTTGGCAGATAAGTATATGATAGGCTGCCAAGTAAGAGGTCTGAGATCAATACACTGATCAAACAGCAATTATTACTCAACAGGAGAGGAGATCTCCAGAAGGTAAAGTGATGTTATAGTTGTACACCTCTGTACATGAGCAGTAAGGACCAGGTTAACAGCAGTGGTGTTCACTGGTTCATTAAAACATCTTTCACATCTCTCTTTTGGCTGATAGGGGATTAGAGAGATCTGTGGGCTCCTAGCAATCCTTTTTTTGAGCACAATTCATCTTTTCTGAAGGACCTATCACAGCCTTCGTTGAATGAAGCCAAGCCTGCTACTGTCTTTTCTGTACCACCACATACTTATTGCAAGATTGAATCTGGATTAATTTTTCTGCACAACTTCGACTTATATAGGCACTCATCTGGGCCCTCAAGAGAGTGGCTGCTTTCCACTGAAGCTGAAAGGTCCTACAGTCCAAGTAAAGCAAGCCACTTAGCCTAACCCTCCATGGGCCTCCAGCTTGTCTCACTCTTGTGTTTTACTGCCTACTCACCCCTATAGAGCTGCTAGATCTCTTCTGGGCACCTTCTGAGCTTACTCAGCTCCTTGTCTTTGAGAGAGAGACAGGCCTCAGCTAATAGGAACTACTCTGGACAGGCAGTATGGATAGGGACTGTCTCAATTTGGGACCGTCAATCCATGACAGCCCCAAACAGTTTCCTGGAGAGACTTGTGCCTCCAACATCCTGACTTGTCCTCATGCTAGGTACCTCAGCACGAGAAACATTTCCTGCAAAAAACCACACAGTTTTGGTGGATTGCAACACATTTCATTGTTTTGGATACTTTGAACTGAAAAGAAAAACATAGAGTTATTAAAAGCTAACGGCCACTTTATGGGTCCTGACCCTTGAGGAGGGTAACGTGAATGTGTCCAGTATGCACCAGAGGGGGCCAGCAGTGTATGTGCAAGCCACCCTCCATACCTATACACCTACAAAGGAGTTCTCAAATATGTCTATTTCAAAAATATTAGTAAATGTAAGGCCCAACGTTCTCCCTTCTTTCATCTGCAAAGACAATGTAGATGAGGCATTTACACAGAGAGTAGAAAAGCCTACATGAGGATACAGAAAATATATTTGAGCTACAGTAACTTTGGGATTGCTTGAGAAAAATCCAGCTGGCATTTAAATTATGGAAACTGTTGCATTTTTAGATGGTAACAGACCATCACTGCTGGTCTCTAAATATGGATTTATTAAAAAAGCTGTGCCTTGACTGGCTAACTTACAGATCATAAGATCCAGTAGACAAGATGACTCTATTTTATTCTGGGAACAATATTTACCTTGTTACCCAGACTCCCCCTCATCTGCAATAAATTCACTAGAAATCAAAATTCTGTATTTTTACACAATAAATTCAAGTTTTTCTCATAGCCCTCTATTTCTGAACCAAGCAGAACAGTCCCACAGAGAAACAGTTCCATATGGTGCCGTTGTTTAACCTCAGTCAGCAACTGAGCACCACACAGCCGCTCGCTCACTCCCCCCCGCAGTGGGATGGGGGAGAGAATTGGAAGAGTAGAAGTGAGTAAATTCATGGGTTGAGATAAAAACAGTTTAATAATTGAAATAAAATAAAATAAAATAAAATAAAATAAAATAATAATAATAATAATAATAATAATAATAATAATATACAAAACACATGATGCACAATGCAATTGCTCACCACCAGCCAACTGATGCCCAGCCAGTCCCTGAGCAGCGGCCCCCCCGGCCAGCTTTCCCCCAGTTTATGTACTAAGCATGACGTCACATGGTATGGAATGTCCCTTTGGCCAGTTTGGGTCAGCTGTCCTGGCTGTGCCCCCTCCCAGCTTCTTGTGCACCCCCAGCCTTCTCAGTCGGTAGAGCATGGGAAGCTGAAAAGTCCTTGGCTAGTGTAAGCACTGCTCAGCAACAACTAAAACATCGGTGTGTTATCAACATTGTTCTCACCCTAAATCTAAAACACAGCACTGTACCAGCTACTAGGAAGGAAATTAACTCTATCCCTGCCAAAAACAGGACATATGGGTATTCCAAAAATATTACAAAACCAGCTTAATATCTTGGAAGGCTTGAGGAGTCCGTGCCATAACCACTGTTATACAGCTGCCCCTTCATGCTGCAAAATAGTTTCAGTATCATTCTCAGCACCTAGTACAAACAGTCACAGTTATAGTGCTGTTCACAGTCCTCCCACACCCTCATCTGATGCGTTTTCTCTGCGGGAGGGTTGTGATGTTCATTAAGGTACAATGGATACTTGTGGAGGGCTCATCATGTTGTAATGAGCATCTGGACAGACATGGGGAGAGGGATGCATTCTTGCTGCATGTGGGCAGCAATGAGGGGAAGGTTACACTTCAAGTTGTTGGCACTGCTGTTGATACTGTTGATAGCATTTTCAATGGAAACACTGTTATTAACAAAATATTTTCTCCACCCCTCTTCATTTCTTATGACTCAAGAGAGCTGGCAGTGAAATGGGGGAATTCCATTGTTCACATATTTTAAATGGTAAGAGAGATGATGTTTCCAAATGACCTTTTTGTAACACATTTTGAGAAGTTTGCCTTATGCTTCACTGCAGAGTTTGCATTTTTTAAAGACCGTATCCATGTATTCTGGACTGTTAAGGAAATTTCTTCCTAGTGCAGTAGCTTTAAAAGACTTGTTTATTTGCAAGTCTATGTACCAGTATCGGTCAATGTTTTCCTCCAGTACTAAGAAGTTCAAACATGATTGCATCTACCAACTTAGTATTAAGTAAAAGATAGTACGGAGGGAACTTTGAAATGAGAGTAGTGCATGAAATGGACAACTGCAGTTCTGCAGAATAGAAAATACCATTCTAAATGAGGGACATTTCTAGCCCAAGTTACCTTGCCATCCATCTCTAAGGTAGAAAAATATTTCTTACATCTGGCCTCAAAAAGGACATTCCAACTCAAGAAAAGTACTAATAAGCCTAGCCCAATATTGATGAAAAGACTTATCTCAAAAAGAATCGTTTATTTTTCATAAGCTGTATATGTAATATATGCAACATTCAACTTTAAAAGTCTGTGATTGCCACCTTTAAGATTCCCTTCTTGGCTGAGCTGACAAAACAGGTAAAAGTTAGGAGAGGATCTAGTCATGTGTCATGTCCTTTTCTAATACAATAATCTCTGCCATTTTTCACTCTTTTAGTGGTCTTCACAGTTTATAGACATCTCCAAGCTGGAATTGCAGGGAAGATGCCCTATTACTCTTATACCCAGTCTTCATTTACTCTTCACCCAGCAGAGAGGCTGTGCATCCAAAACCGCATTCTACAATTTTTCTTGTAAGGGCTGTGCTACAATTGTCACCTTGCACCCACAATCATTATTAAAAATTCCTCTCAGACTTGCTGTTAAATGAATACCCAAAATGTTTGTATGGTTAACCGTGCTTAGTCTGCTCATTTCAATAATCACACAGTCCCCTGCAGATGCTTGCAACCTAATGCTGTATCCGGATGGGATATAATTGTGTGGCTGGTAAACATGTAATACCCTTTTATAATAAAATCAGAGGTGTTTTAGAAGCACATTAGCAACTCACCTGAATGCATTTGTTTTGAAATTCTGCCATCACCCCCTGTTGAAAACAGGATATAAAAGTCTGATCTGGTACTAAAAGTATTTGAAATTGCACACACTCTGTTGGATTGCAATAGTTTAACAGAGCAATTTAACAAGTAACTGAGTCCATAGAACTGAAATTAAATATAAGTCATCACCAGTATACCTCATTATTATAGTGGAATTTCACCAGAAATATGAATAGAGATATGTTATTTTATTAGAAGATTTTTCTCCTAAAAGAATGGAGCAGCTTGGATTCTTTTATAATCAACTTTACACTGAAATTTTATAATTTTTATAGCAGAGTGCAAGACAAAAAAAAAAAAAAAAGACTCACACTCCCATACACAACCCAAAGTTGGGATTGAAATACTCTGATCAAGATACTGCACAAAGAGTACTTCTAATTACTTCTCTTAAGATCTTATTTTCTTGCCTCCCCTCCTTCATCATAAAGTCAGTCTTACCAATTTAGGATACTTAGCAACTGGTCCTGATCAGGTAATCTCATCTAACAAATACTAGCATAAAGGAAAGAGGAGAATCTCTGGCATTTTTCTCAGCTCCGACTGCAGTTTTGCAAGAATCTGTAATGCTGTTATTCGTCAAGAATCATATTACCACACTTACAGCTGTTTGTGAAAGCATTCTTTCTCTCCATTTGCCATCCTTGTGTTTAAATAACCATGTGTGAATATATGTGTATGTATGCATGTATGTATGTATGTTTATATAAAACCATTTGCAGCGATATAAATGTCGGAATTAGAAGTATCCTAGCATTTGTAATACTGCCAAGTTTTGCAATATTGTCAAAGTCGCATCCATTCATACAGAAGTTTTTCAAACTAAGCATCTATCTCAAGTTCCTTTATTTGCAAAAAATGTTGTGGCTTCTGCTACAGGGATCTTTCTTTGTTGTTTTGGGGATAATGAAATATGGTGAATAAACAGATTAAAAACAAACCCTTCAAAAATAATCAAAATGCTGACCTACTTAGCACAACACAGAGAAGTTTGAATGCAGTCCCAGGATAGAGTACAGCTATTGCCTTTTGTCAGGGAAGACAGTAGAGATGTCTGAGTATTATGAGCAAAAATAAACTTCATTTCTGGTCAATGCCTGCTATGGGGGCCAGAGCCAAGCATCAAAGCTCACTGATTCTGCTGTCACTGGTGCAGGATCCACCATATACTCCCTGAAGGGCAGCACCCCCAGCAAACTGGGGGATTTCCAGATATCTGGCAAAGGCAGCACAAGCTTGAGGGCAAGAACAGCAATCTCATTCCCTACAGCTTGATGTCCCAGGCAGCTATGTCCTTTGCTTATGCTCCAACCAGTTGTGCAGTATAAACGGGAGAAAGAAGGAGATGGGTACCCTGACAAATTCATTAGATCTGATGTGCTCATCAGGCCCTGCAAGTAAGCAAGCCTTGCCTGAAGTCTAGCACTGAGTGGGAGACAGAGCTGTTGACAGCACTGTACTGTGGTAGAAAGATTAAAAAAAGCATAAGGTCGTGCTAAACTGATTTTTTGTTGTTGTTGTTGGGTACAGCTATTTATTAACAGAAACATTCAAGGCACAGGATTGCAAGGTAATACTCCCAGTTCTACTGAAAGCATAGAAAAGAAATATAGCAGGACCCAGGCAGTCCGGCAACTTCTTGGAATACGTTACAGACCTTTTTTTTTTTTTCCCCAGAAGGCTGGAAGAGCAGTTATACAGGAGCCTTTTCTATATTTGATTCTTAATGAGAGAGAAAAATGAGTTGCAAATGTAGGTGGCAGAAGGCAACTTGTGTTCTAGGAGCCTCTCACCTCTCCTAGGAGAAGAAAAGGCAGAGTAAGCACCATGGACTTCAAGGAAATTAACTTCCCAGTAATGGTGTGTGTGTTACTACTTGCTTACAAGGAAGAGAAAGTAAGGCAGAGAGAAAGGAGCTCCCGATTTTCTGCCAGCTGTACAGGAGGGAAGCAACCCCATTGATGAAAACATCATCTCTAGCCTGTGCCTGCTGGGCACAGTCTGCTGGGACCGAGCAATGAAGGTGGAGTCTTTCATGTGGAAACCGAGGTGCCTCATGCCATGTGACCCAGAAGACAGCCAAAAGCTGCCTCGTATTCAAAGGCTCATCTGTAATTGCAAATCAGAGCAAATCTATTTGTAATCGTAGAAAATAAGCACATTTTCTCCTGTCCTGGAGAGCAAGTTTTATTCAAGAAAACTTTACGGTCTTGTTTGAAGCTGAACTGGTCTTTCATTTGCAATAAGGGTAATTGAGTAGAAGAAACAAAGGCATCGATTTATTCTTATGCCTCCTGCTAGGTTTTTTCTTTGACTAGTCAGTTGTCTAAGTGTTAATGACATAGATGGTCCATGACTACTGCCAACATTTTTCTAAATATTGTTGACAAGCTGAAGGGCAACATGTTGTGTGGATAGTGGGTCAGGCTTAAAGAAATCTCAATTCCAGGTTTCCAATATGTGTTATAATATGTGTTACAGCTATCAAGTTTGTAATTCAAGTTTGCCATTTAAGAGCAACAATATCACATACATGATTTATCAAAGAAAAGATAAATGGAATAATTTTGGATCTTGAATAATGATGATGATGAAGTAATGGAAATTACATTCCAAGAACCAAAATCGACCCCTATTTTTGGCAGAGATAAAAAATAAAACCTTTGTTTCTGTATTAAGGGGCAGGACGTACAAGGTCTTATGCATCCAATGGGAGAAGAGGCTCTGTATTTTAAATATAGCATGCAACCAGCTCTGTTTACAATTAAGACTATGCCAGCTTTTTACCTTCAGCTACAACTTCCACAAATTATCCCTTCTTTCCCAAGTGGAGTTTGTCAGCAGTTGCAATAAGATAACCAGATAACATAAATCATACACTACCTCAAGAGCTTAAAAATTTTAAATATTTTCCCTTCCTTCCTTCCTCTCCCCCAAAAGAACCACTCATTTAAACTTCTTAAAATCTGATTATTTTGTTGTTCCCTAGCACTGAATGAAATTCAGGGAAGGACATGAAACCAATATTCTGATCACCTAGATGTGAAAAAAAAATTGTTTCATTTTTTTGAGGGGACCCATTTGTGAGGAGTTTCCTATACATCTGTTAGCAGAGTTGCAAGGCTCTGCTATCTTTTCCATTAATTCACTGAGTTATAAAATTTGGAACACAAATGTGAGACTGGTACCTACAATTCATTTAGCAACCTGTCAAACTCCGCCTTTTCATCAAAAGGTTGTTCAGGAGCCTGAACTCTGATCTGAAGCAAAATAAATCTGTCACAGAATATCCTTAGTGAAATACACTCTAAAGATGTCTTACAAATAGAAACAAATGGTGAATCTCTCTTACCCCACACTGACGGGGGGAAGAATCGCCTTCCCTGGGGACTAAGACAAAAGAGGAGAGTAAATGGTATAATCTGAATATTAAGATAGTCCCAGCAGAAAGTACAAAATAAGATATTGAGGAAATGTGTGGAGGTTAGCACGATGCACTGCTATATTTGGTGAATAAAAAGACTGAGGGAGCTCAGAGCACAATGATGAAGTTGTAGATGCAGGGAGAGAGGAAGTATTCATGGCTTATGAATAGAGTAGGAAATGATGAGAACTATCAAAAGCTGGCTGCACTGAGCAAGGAGCAATGAAGATACAGGTTGGCTATAGACCCCGAAGTTCGTCCGAACTATACACCAGACCGGTAGCACACAGCACATAACAGCAGACGACTCTCTCATTTACCCTTACATGGTATTGAGAGTGCAATCCACAGTGGTGCAAATCCACCATATTGTGAGTGGATGAAGGCCCTTCCTCACTTGGCAAAGCTGCTCCGTGTGCCCCCAGACAGCCACTCAACTTCTAGGACATACAGTCAAGTACTCAAAGCAGCATCACCAAATTTCATTGTACATTTCTACAAAGGAGGGATAGGGGTAAATAAGAGGCCATTTATTCACTTTTAACTTCATTGTTCCTCATATGAGTGTTTGACATTGTAATTTCTCATGTTTTTATAACAACTTACGATGAACACCGTTAACCTGACCACACCAGGTAAACATGATGTGATTGCAGTTTAACAGAGCCACATCACTCAAAAGCAAGGCTGGTCATGCCAAACACCTTTCCATGACACCATGTGTTTGTGCATACCACATCATCCATGCCGTCTCAGCAGATAAATGCATTTTATGTTGCATTGGCACTACTTTCACACTTCTCACTTTGAAATTTTAGGCTGTCCCAGCACCATAGACTGCCTCTGTTTTCTCCAAGAAAAGGCAAAGTTAAAGAAATCTAAAAGTTATTAAAAGACTGTTGTGACTTTAATGCCTAGGATCTCCAGTTTAGAAACACAGGTTGCCTGTCCCACTTGGAAGAAGGAAGCAAACACATACATGCAGCGAATCACAGCTATGATGCTAAGCCTAAATCACAAAGAAATCTTGCCAATATGGGCTTCAGACCTGTGTAGTTTTTGTAGGGCTTTTGAAACAGAGTATTTT
This sequence comes from Aptenodytes patagonicus, assembly GCF_965638725.1. Classification (NCBI taxonomy): domain Eukaryota; kingdom Metazoa; phylum Chordata; class Aves; order Sphenisciformes; family Spheniscidae; genus Aptenodytes; species Aptenodytes patagonicus. Next base: position 55,581,799 of record NC_134951.1, on the reverse strand, counting down.
GCCTACAGGTGCCTTATTGAGAGGGTCTATCTTGTAATACGTGGATGATCACAGTATCATTTTATGTTTGTGTCCATTTAAAAATATACGGAAGATTCCCTAGCTCCTTGGTACTTCCGTAGACTCCCACAGTCTTAGGAAAAAAACTCCATGTTTTGAGGAAAGAAAAAGAGTTTTCCTCTCTCCTTTTTTAGAGCATAATTTGTAGCTGTTTAAAGCTATTCAGGGGTTTGATAAGTTACCAGTTCTAGCAGAACCAGTTCCTGGTGCCACACTAGAAAAAATAAGATAAAGAGGACCAAGGAGGTAAATCCTGTCACTTAAAATTTTCTTTCAAAAAATATGGCAGGCAGGAGTAGACAGATGTATCTTTTACAATATGCAAGAAAGAGAATAACAAGTTCCTTTTACTAGTCATATCTTGCCAGAAAATACTCTCCTTTTCTCAGAAAAAAAATCCATCCAATTTGTCCATCAACATTTGTATTATACTGTTTTCCTATTGTTGTAGGAATAGAAGAGCTGGTCAAATAATAAACTGTTTGAACATCATTGTAGTTATTTGTCAAATAGGACAGTTGATCCATAGTGCTTACCCACTGAAACCAAAATTTTGCAATTGCAAAATTTATTAAAAACTAACTTAACCATGAAAATAACGGTGGTATTATGCCTGTTAATATTTGAAGTATTGCAACATAAAAATGAAAATCCTTTGAAGAAGTCCATGTTTACAAAACAAGTAGACAGAAAACATTATTTTATTGACCCCCAAACAATCTAATGAACAAGGCTAAGGCTGGTTTTGGCAGTTTCTTATGGTACACAGTGACTATGACCAAAAAAACCTCCAGATTTTGGGGGGTTTTGCATGCTTACATTTACTAGACTCTAGCGTCTCTCTGAGTGCTCAGTGTCATAACCCAGAAAGATCGTCTAATTGGAAGAGGTATCGTGAGATCTCTACCATCTCAGACTACTCTGCCACAGTTCATTTGAAGTGGACAGGACCAGATTGGATTTGGACTGGACCTGGGCTGATCTGTTAAAAATCCATTCTCACCAACAGTTATGCCAAACAACGTCCAGCTGTTTCTGTGTGACTGTTCTGCCCTAGCACTGCTGCCACGTCAGTGACTTGAGGCTCCCCCCTTGGAATTACTGAACTCCAGCTATTTTCTGAGAGCTATCCCCTAGAGCTCATGCACTGTCAACATCTAGTCTAACTACCTATCCAACTTTAATGGTCTGAATATATATCCTTCCAGAGGTGGATGCAGGGAGGTAGCCCTCTTAAAGGGCTGTAGCCACTGGAGTTGAGCAAATGCATTAATCAGTGCAGAACTGGTTACGTGACTGTATTTCCACAAGCAGCAGGGCATGAAGAGAGCTCTCTCCCACCGAGGAATCCCACTGAAGCCAGACAAAATGAGAGTGTGAAAAGCTTCTGGCAGGAGGGAGGCAGCTTTCAAACGTCTTTTGTGAAGCCATCTGCTCTTCGCTCATATCTATCAGAGCATTTATATATCTAAAATGAAAGGTATTCTTGCAAATAAATCAACAGGGTTCATACTACTGTACAATAATGATGTAGTTAAGCACATCTTGAGAAAAATTTATAAATACATATTTTTATATTTTACATATGTTCACATAGAAAAACAAAATTATAAACTCTCTCCTAAAAAAAACAGTCCAGTAGTTCTTCCTTAATAAGGTAATCCTCTGCAGCCATGCATGATCAGAGGGACTCAGAATGCTTTCAAAAAACCCCACGCATTTATCTTGAAAGACAAGATACATTAATTCTTAATTTTTTTCTTCTTATTATTTACTTCATGGATTCAAGGTCTTTAAGTTTCATATTTTCAAACCAAGATCTTTAAAGTTTCTTTAAAAAAAAATTAAAGCAAGTATTTTCTTGCAATCTCATGATTCCAATAGGCTGGGCTTAAATAAAGTATCAAATATCACAAAATTCAGATGAAATCATCTTGCTTAACATTAAAGAAATAAAATCTTGACATGTTTTCTAGGGGAATTGCTGGAACTGGGCTCAATGAGTCCAGCACATACAGGAAAAATCAGAATTGAAGGTCTGTCACTAAAAAAGCCCTGGCAAAGGTGTTCCTAAAGAGGTCACTTCTATAGTAAGGTGAAGTCTTGGCTCAAAGGAGAGGTAAAGACACTGAACTCTGCAGCCCACGTGAACTTGCTCTCTTTCTTGCCTGCAGCCTGGCTGCATTTTAGGCTCAGAGCAGCCACCCTGACCTTGGGAGTAGCTGAGGTGCCCTTTGGGCATCTATTCCTGTTTCTTCCAGACTCTACAAGCATCTTGGACGCACCCTGCCAGACCAAAGCCTGGTCCTGAAAGGATGGGAATAGTGAACTAGTGAGCAGTTCCGGACTTCTGACTGGGTTTGGGCACATGTTTAATGGGCAGACAAAAATTAAAGCCAGGCAGGTGTTTTGAGCGTATTAGTTAATTTTTTTAATGGTTTAAGGTGATTTCTCACAAACTGATAGATGAATTCTAAAATTCAGATACTTCCCTTAAAATAAGATAATTCTTCTCTAAATCACTTTAGGAACAAAGGCATTCATGAATTCCATATTAAAACACATTTTTGTTGTTATTTTTAAGGAACTTTGATGTATATGTTTATTATTATTCACTTTTGCCATTGTAGAACCTCAAAGCCTTAGGATTAAGGCCCTGTTTGTATGGAGGGCAGTAATAAACCAAAAGCCAGAAGTCTTACAGTCAGAGTATATGCACATCCCCTTGGAATGCGTTATTGTCAAAGGAATTGTCTAAGATACTAAAAGGAGCTTTGTTTCCATTTAGATTTCTCTCTTTTCTTAAGCTGTTTGTTTAGAAATGGGTCGCTTCGCCTAGCAGATGTTTCCTCAACACAACATATTTGTGTCACAGATGAAGAAAACTTTCCAACCAACTCCCTTGTTTTAGTAATTATAATTCAATAATCCATTTTGTTTCTTTTTAGAGTAGAGAGAACAATTAACTAAAAATTCCAGTTGTTTGTCTGTGTTTTTCCCCCACCTCAAATTCGTACAGATAAACTGCTATGGGGAATTTTAGTTCTGTCCTGATAAAAAACTATAAACGCCTCATGAATGTGCAGTTTCAAGCCACCAGAAATTATTCAGGAAACATCACTTAGCTGGTTTAAGCACCAGAATGTAAATGAGGCCTCCTTTTTTTCCCTGCTACCAGTAAAGCTGAGGCATTCACCGCTTTCATTTCACTTCACCCCTTTTTTTTTCGGTTGCCATAGAAACCAGGGTGCCAGTCAGTCTGCAGAAGAGGCTGCCATTGCAGGTGGTTTGCAGATACTGTATTAATAAATGAAGAAATAAATAAATAAATAGGACGCACATTTTCCTCAAAAAGACAGCAGTAAAAAGCACATCGCTTTGCATTTATGTTGTTGGCTTGTGTAATTTGGCTACTGAGACTATAGAAAACATTTGCTGCCTTAGAAAATAAACATGCGTGTATTTCTTGTACCTGGCAAGCCCATTGTGTCTATTTACAGCCTTCTCTATAGCAATCAGCTAAAATATTGTAACAAAATAAACCGAGTTGAAGAGAATGAATCCTAAAAGAAAGGGAGAATAAGAGGGAGAGTGTGCATGCACACGCATGCAGCTATTGACTTATTCATGCGCATGTTCAGGTTATGTGCCTGGGATTAATAACAACTTTGGCTCCTATTTGTACGATGATCCTGTCTTGATCTAAGAAATTTAAAACAACCAAAAAAAAAAAAAAAAGGTCGGTTTAGCCTGATTTAAGCATAAGGAAAATAGGCTTAGGGGATCACTTTATCAGTCCACCTGGGAAACCCCCATAACCTTAGAACTCTTTTGTCTAAGTTCAACCAAATCTTAAAAATGGGTAGAAAACCCACAGGCAACTATTCATGTAAAATAATTTGTAAAAACTAACAACTGGAGAAGAGATCAGTGCCTTCAAAAAAGAAAGACAAGAACTCCTCTGTTATCTATTCTGTTTGGCACTTTTCATTGAAACAAAGATCAAACACACAAAGAGGTGTCACTTCAATTCTCTCCACCAAAAAATCACATTTTACTAGATGTAGGAAATGGAGGGACTGTATGACTTACAGTTGTACCTATGATGTATCTTAAGTCTTTCCAGTATAGAGAAAGCTCTACAGTTATTGCTGATTTAGGTGTTCATAACATTTTAATAAAATGTATACATCTTTTCTCTTCTATCATGATCCTGATTCCCCTCATATTTCTCAACAAAATTAATGTTAGTGTTAGTCTTCTAGGGAATGGATCATCTGTCAGAGTTCTCCCAGTAGACTATTTGTCTAACCCATAGATTAAAAAACAGTTTCCACTCCAGCAGATTTAAGAAGATTTAAAAACAAAAAAACAAAACATGAATGACCGACATTGTGGACCAGTAGAAGTCTGATGCTTTGCAAATACTTACATTCCAATGAAAAAGATGTCCTTGGCCTTTGCCAATTCTGCTCTGGTGCCAGCATCCTATCTATTGTCCAAACCACCATGTGAATGGTGGTTGCTTTTTATTGTGGCTATTTGATACATATATATATATACACATATATAACATATATAACAAGAGTAGTGAGAGAGGCCTCAGCCTCATTGTTTTAAGGATGCCAGAATAGAGGAGGGAAGTAAATGTCACTCCTATTTTCAAGAAAAGCAAGAAGGAAGACGTAGGGAACTAGGGGCTGGTCAGCATCACCTTGATCCCTGGGAAGGCAATGGAGCAGCTAATCCTGGAAACCATTTCCAGGCACATGAAGGACAGGAAAGTCATCAGGAGTAGTCAGCATGGTTTCACCAAGGGAAAGTCATGCTTGACCAACGTGGTAACCTTCTATGATGGAATTTGTAGATGAGGAGAGCAGTGGATATTGTCTACCTTGACTTAAGTAAGGCTTTTGACACTGTTTCCCATAAGTTCCTCATAGAAAAGCTGTTGAACTATGGGCTGGATGAGCAGACAGCGAGGTGGATTGAAATCTGGCTGAACAGCCAGGCCCAGAGCATGGTTATAAGTGGCATAAAGTCCAGTTGGAGGCTAGTAACTAGCAGTGTAGCCCAAGGGTCAATATTCAGTCCAGTCCTGTTAAACATTTTCATTAATGATCTGGACTATGGGGCTTAGTGTACCCTCAGCAAGTTTGCTGATGACACACAACTGGGAGGAGTCGCTGATACACCAGAGGGTCATGCTGCCATCCAGAGGGACCCCAACTGGCTGTGGAAATGGAATGACAGGAATCTCTTGAAGTTTAACAAGGAGAACTGCAGAGTCCTACACCTGGGGAGGAACAACCCCATGCACCAGTATATTCTGGGGGCCACCCAGCTGGAAAGCAGCTTTGCAGAAAAGGACCTGGGTGTCCTGGTGGACACCAAGTTGAAGATAAGCCACCAATGTGTCCTTGTGGCAAAGAAGGCCAATGGTATCCTGGGCTGCATTAGGCAAAGTATTGCCAGCAGATCGAGTGAGGTGATCCTTCCCCCTGCTCAGCACTGATGAGGCCACACCTGGAGTGCTGGGTCCAGTTCTGGGCTCCTCAGTACAAGAGAGACATGGACATACTAGAGAGAATCCTTAACAAAGGACCACAAAGACGATGAAGGGACTGGAACATCTCTCCTATGAGGAAAGGCTGAGAGAGCTGGGACTGTTTAGCCCAGAGAAGGGAAGGCTCAGGGGCGATCTTATCAATGTATACAAGTACCTGAAGGGAGGCTGCAAAGGGGATGGAACCAGGCTCTTTTCAGTAGTGCCCAGTGACAGGACCAGAGCCAATGGGCACAAACTGAAACACAGAGGTTCCCTCTGAACATCATGAAACTCTTTTTTACTGTGAGGATGACCAAGCCCTGGCACAGGTTGTCCCGAGTGGTGGTGGAGTCTCCATCCTTGGAGATCTTCAAAAGCCATCTGGTCATTGTCCTGGGCAGTTGTCACTAGGTGTCCCTGCTTGAGCAGGGGAGTTGGACCAGATGGTTCCTTCCAACGTCAACCATTCTGTGATTTTATGACTGTAACAAGCATAAAACCATCATCTCTCCCTGAAGAGTTTACCATTTCAGGCTTCAATCCAACAAAGTGAAATAGCCACTGCCATTAGAATCAGTGGCATTCAGCATCTTGCACAAAATCAGGCCTATTAGGTAAAAAAATTGATTGAAAGAATGTCTCTCAAGTTTTCATTGCGAGGATATGGGACATCTTTGTCATCTCCTGTCACCCAATGTATCACCAAATTTATGAAATTGCATCAAATGATTTTTGTGACTATTAAATCAGTAAAATTACAGTTATATGCCTCAATCACTTCTTATCCACTATTATTCCAGAAATGCTCCTGGATTTTACTCTACCATTCTGAGAAGAAGGAAAATAAATTTTTTCTACTGTGCTACACGTGAAACGGTTTGAAGTCCTGCACCAGCTGATGTAAACAACCCAAACCATAGTAGCTGGAGAACACTATCATCAGTCTGGAATAGTGACAGCTTTTTGCTCAGAAGGTGAATGGAAGTTTCAGCAGAAGTTTGATTGGAAAAGGCAACTTTTCTTCTCTTCCTCTTTCATCACCTTCCAGCCTGTTCCCATTCATGCTCCTGAGAACCCACTGAAAAACCATTAGCAGGGAAAGTAACTAGGGGAAGGTTTGCTGGACACGTGTCCTTGTTCTCAGAATTGGTTCATGGTTTATCAATAGCACAAACATTACATCTTCTTGTCCTGAAGGTTAAAAAAAAAAGAAATCAAAGAAACCTTTTTCTTACCTGCATTCCTGGGGCACAAATCTGAATTTTGTGGTGACATCAGAGTGAATTTCAAAGATACACTGGGGAAGGAGGAAGGGAGAGATGGGAGAAACAGCACGAGTTTTGGAGACGGGAAGTTTCAGAAAGGAAAGAAAGATTGAGGAGGAGGGAGAACTGGAGGAGTTCTGTTTCAGGAAGGAGCCAGCAGAGATCAGGATATTGCAGGGGATTATAGGTATCATGGGGCTCTGTGCAGGGTTAGGGGATCCCCTCATCTCCTGCTCCCTCTTTCATTATTCCCTAAATCCCCAGGGAATAGGAAATACCTTTAGCCTACCTCACTCCTAAGGTGTCTCATCCTGAATTACAGGATCACAACTCTAATTCTTCCTCTCACCATCCTGCCCTTTGTATGCAGCTTCCTCCTCTGCTAGTCTGCTACCATGAGCAACAGCCTATTTGCCTTATGATTTCCTAATTTTTATATTTGCTCCCTAAGCAATAAATCGACAAGTTAACACAGGATAATGAGCTTGATGAACTTCAGTTATGAGCCAGCATGGCTGTTCTCATGTCAATAATATATTTACCAGAAAATTTTTAGAAAGAGAAGCACTGGTTTTAGGGTGGGTTTTTTTAGGAACTTATCAACAGGAAGTTGATTTTCAGAGCTCTAGTATAACCTGCTTAGCAAAAATAGAGCATATAATAAAAGCAGTGGAAACTACGGATATCTCTTCCTCTATATAATTAACCGCACACTACAAGCTGTGTCCATCCATGGATTGTCTACCTTCTTATTCCAGAACTGATCCAGGGCTCTCTGCTTTTAAAGGTATCTACAGGCTCCTGTGTTGTTGGAGGTAGGCCATTCATAAATGCCACTTGCCTACAGAACTAGTTGAAAAAATGAAATGAACCCTCTACAGATAGAGTCTTCTGTAACTCCAACCATTGGAGAAAAGATTTGATGCCACTCATTTTAAAATACATTCTAGAAAAGGCAATATGAATATGAGATAGTTAAATAGGTCATTCGTGTTAGCAAATTTCCAGAATATTTACATTCTAGTGTAAAGTGGAAAAAGAAAAGAATTTTGTAAAATGGATCAAATGACAGAAATCAAAATGTTGACCTTGTATTACCTTTACATGAGACTTTTTTTTTTTAAAGCTCTGATTTGGAGCTGCCAATGGAGGGCTTTTGGAAAAGGCAAACAAACTGTTGTTTCTGTTTTCATTATTTCTATCTCATTTCAGTCTGGAATGTCACTTGGATGCTGAGATCATTGCACAATATGAATTGTACAGAAAACCCCTCAATTCTGTAAGATAAATGTGCTGTTATATTTTCAAGCAAGCAAGAACCTACAAAATTTGTACATGTAAATGGAAAAACGCTTATTTGGTGGAGAAATCTAAACCACATCCTTTTGTACTCTAACCATCTACCCACTAACAGAGGAGAGTTGTCAGGGAAGTATTTTAACTCTGAGTGTGTCTGAAGTTTCAAAATAGGCTGTTCTTTTTCTCCTATAGTGACCACATATATAAGCAGAATGTAGGAATTTTTGGTTTTAGGTTTCTCTTTCTGGGCAACAAAGAAAGAAACCTCTACTGTGCACCCCCACCTAGGCACAAGTTGCATTAAAAGAATGTCACCCTTACAAAAACAATGAGCCCCAGGAACATCTCGTAAAAATGGAGACAGTGCTGAGCATCTCTGAAATATATTCACCTCATGTTCTACTACTTTCTTTTTAGATGCAAGAAAAGCCTAAGCACTTGGAGCCAGGTAATCCAACCTTTATTTAATTTAGATTTGTATTCTGTTCAAGTCCATCTGTACTTAATGTAAAGGTTAAGGAATCCAGAAAAAAATATGGATTACAATTGGCAATCCTCATCTGGGCAAAGCTCCCCAGAAATCAGTGTAAATGTGCCTCAATTATGTTTCCAGGCTGGAACTTACTTGGAATTAGAGATCATAAACATCTGCTGCATGTTCTGTAATATTTGTCCGTAAAATTTTCTCAAGAGACAATCTTAAATATGCAGTCCATGTCTTAATGAGAAGAGAGGAAAACTTGGTTTTGATTTGGTTTTATGATTGTAGGAATACTGATGTCATAGCCTAAAATGGAAAAATTTCCTGTTATGTTATATAGCATTATATCGCATAATTTAACCTCTTGCTGAGATGGAGCACAAGATACAAAGGGCCCTTGGTGGTAGCTACTGCACTATTATATATTCATGGCTTGTTTTCTAAGCCTCGTAGAACTCCAGAAAACAGATGGAAGGGGATTGTGTAGTCCTGCAAGTTTCCAGGAAACCCTGATTATATAATTTATACTAGTCCTTTCACGAAAACGCCAATTGCTACTGAAGACCAAAATAATACAGAAGAACCTTCTGAGCCTGCGAAAATAGAGTAAATGCTCAAAGGGAGACAATAGCTAGTCAGAGGTGGGGGTAGTAAATGAGAAGTGAGATAACTGAGTAGCAGCCACTGTGGGACTAAAGGCTGCCTACCTTCACTGCCCCACACCTGGAAGCTTTAAAAATTAGCTCCAGCAGAGAATCTGCTATTTTGGAAATGCTGACTCTTGATTTAGCAAGTGGGAAACACATATAGTTCCCTAGGATTTCCATTAGGAGAACATCTGCCCACTGAGTGAGACCAGTTAAGGAGGAGATGCAAAGAGAGCACTGGTCCTCTCAGACAGCTTTGGGTACAGCATCGTGGCTCAGCAGAGGTGTACTGTGGTTTGATTTCTCTTCAGAGCTAGTGTTTTGAAACTGTTGGCCTTGTGTTTTGATTGATCTTCTACCATTTCCTTGCCTGTGCTTTTTAGGGGGCATTTCCAAAGGCAGATTTGAGGCTAGTGAGGTAACTCCACACTCCCTTCCTACAGTCCCCAGGAAGAAAGATGATTCTCCAGAGAAAGCACCAGATCCTACTGTACCCACTCCGAATCACCCTCTGGAGGTGTCTTGCTTTTCCCATGGGCTATCAGGAGACCTCAGGGACATTTATCTCATTAGTAGTCTACAGTGGCCTTTCTGAGAATTTCCCTTTTGTGTTTCCACATTTGTCTCCTGGTTTTGTAAGCTAAACAGAAACCATGGGATAGATTCATTCCTGCTCTAAGCTGACTGATGCCAGCAGAGTTTTATTCCAGAGAGACACTCAAACCCATCACTTGTATTTAGTCTAACTCTGGATTAAGTTTTATTTATTTGTTTTCATTACCATGCCATTTAATTATCTGTATTCTTACAAAACACGCTTGGGGCCTTTTCCTTTCCAAAAGAAAGAGGGTGTGTGATTTTTTCAGAAACATCCAAGTGACTTAGGAGTTGAAGTCTCACTGAAAATCAGTGGATGGTTTCTGAAATTCAAAATAATGACCCCTCGTCCAGTAGTTATCAGGAACATCAAATACCCGCAACCTCTACATTCAATAGGCAGAATGATGTCAGTCACCACATCACTGAACCTATCCTAGGCAAGTAATATATTCAGGAGCTAATTGGGTCTGATATTTTAATTACAGCTCATATTCATTTATTAAAGCCTAATGTTGGTTTCTGTGAAGAGGCAGGGGAAAATGGCAACACAGCAAAACTGGAACACAGTAATCCTGTTTGCTGCGCCTGCCACCTACTTTTACAGCCAGCCGTGTAATATATTTTTGGCACCCTAGCTACACCATTTCACTTACATTTAATGCTCTTTAATATAAGTGCTAAATGACTTCAGTATTTCCTGGAAACTCGACAGCGGTGAGCACGGATGGCTCCTCAGATGCAGCAGATGGCACAAGACCACGAATATATCAGTGGGAGTGTCTGCACTGCCTTCCATAGGCTTCGGATCGCATCCATAACGAGAGCATACATTCGGAAAAACCTTTCCATGGCTACCTGGGTTTCACGTGAAACACCAGAGGAATGGAAAACAAGACATGTCTCTGAGTACATGTTTGGGGATGGGGAGGAGAGCCAGCCCTCTGCGTTGTGGTGGCCTGGGAAGTCTCCTCCACCCTTCCGTTGGGAATACATCTGAAAGAAAGCAGGATGCAGAACTTGACTGTGTATCTGGAGCAGAAAAACTGAAAGAAAGGCTGAAAGAGCATGGCATCATTCTCATATTTTAGAGGGAAGTAACAGGAGTCAGCGTATATTTTCATTTCATAAATTCAAGTATGAATGCCTTTTGCAATCTCTGCCCACCGTAAGATAAATGTAAGAGTTGAGGAAGAACCCTAAAAATGTAAGTGTTAATTTGAGCATGTACAGAGGCTGCAGATTTCTGCAGGCCTTGCTGCCTTGTCCCCAGAAATACGCCTTTTTCTCAGTAGCAAATGGGCAGCCACAGCCGTACTGACCTTGACTTTTATTTATGTGCTGCTTACAGTGGTTTGACAACAACTTTGTTTGATTTATTCCTGGATTCCAAACTGAAATAATAATTTATTCTTCTCACTGAAGCAATTCTTATTCTGATTCTACAACTACAAGCAGAAAAAAAAAAAAAAAAAGAAATTAAAAACAAATGAGCCCCGGTGTTACATGTAAAAATATGTTATAAACCAGCTTTGCCACAGCAAAACTATATGAAAAAAACTCATCATAAACAAATATAATCAAAAAAGATGGGCAATGAAGGTAGTGGTAGTTGAACCTCTAAAAGTGATGCATCAGCCAGGCTCTCAACAAAAAATCTCAGCCACATTGATTACTTATATTTTGTCGGAGTTAACAGGGTTCTTTACCTCCTGGACACTTTTATGTGCAGCGTGAGGCATTTCTTCCCACACACAAAATAGCACATGCTGCAGAAAAATATTGTTGTTTGCTGCTACTGGCCACAAGGGACAAGCATCCTGCAGGGCCTTAGAGGAGTCCAGTGCATTGAGCCAGACTGGCTGAGGTTCGTCTTCTGTTTGTGAAAGATATTATACACTCCTACAGCCACAAGCACTTAATAAGGAAAAGAACCGAAAGGGCTTTAGCACCCTGTTCAGACACATCCAATAAAACTTTGTAGATAAGGTAGGTTCAGATAGTTAGAGAACCACAGAGAACATGCATGTTCTGCATAAGCAATCATACCAGAACCTATGTTTTTAAGTGAAATATGGACACTTTTTGTATCAGCTTTGCAAGACCTCCAAGCAACAATTATCATGTTTGCATTGCGAGTAGGTTTTGAAAGCTAACGAACTGTCTCCCAGTTCCAGGAGAAAACCTAATAATACACAAATGAAAACAGGAAAAGAAAATTTCTTGCAAATGTTTCCTGTACTACCGACTGATTATCACACTCAGAAAGGCATGGAAGACAGCGAAAATCTGCAATTGCAATTGCCACTTATTGCATATTATTTGACTGAGTGAATTGTGAATGGTTCAAGGATTTGTTTCACCTACAATTAATGTCAAAAGGTTTCACTTCTTATTTTAACAAATTAAAATTAAGAAATCTATCATGGATCTAGATTCCTTTTGACATTCCTGATACAGGACTCTACTAGTTGCAGCTGATTCAAGGATGGCTTTACGATGCTATTTCTTTTCAATGATATATGTAGGTGTCCTGGTTTCGGCAGGGATAGAGTTAATTTCCTTCCTAATAGCTGCTACAGTGCTGTGTTTTGGATTTAGCATGAGAACAAAGTTGATAACACACCGATGTTTTAGTTGTTGCTAGGTAATGCTTACACTAGCCAAGGACTTTTTAGTTTTCCATGCTCTACTGACTGAGAAGGCTAGAGGTGCACAAGAAGCTGGGAGGGGGCACAGCCAGGACAGCTGACCCAAACTGGCCAAAGGGACATTCCATACCATGTGACGTCATGCTCAGTACATAAACTGGGGAAAGCTGGCCGGGGGGGCCGCTGCTCGGGGACTGGCTGGGCATCGGTCGGCGGGTGGTGAGAAATTTTACTGTGCATCACTTGCTTTGTGTATTATTATTATTATTATCATATTATTATTATTATCATATTATTATTATTATAATTTTATTTCAATTATTAAACTGTTTTTACCTCAACCCACGAGTTTTTCTCACTTGTGCTCTTCCAATTCTCTCCCCCATCCCACCGGGTGGGGGGGAGTGAGCGAGCAGCTGGGTGGTACTCAGTTGCCGACTGAGGTTAAACCACGACAGTAGGAAATAAAAGAAAAGTAAAACCATTTTCTGTAAAGTGAAGTAAATGTTTTTATTCCCTCAACACTACATATGTAAAGTAGATTTCTATCTAAAATGCTTATTCTTTAATGTGGCATTATTGCTGTTATTATCACAGAATCACAGAATGGTTTGGGTTGGAAGGGACCTCTAAAGGCCATCTAGTCCAACCCCCCTGCCGTGGGCAGGGACATCTTCAACTAGATCAGGTTGCTCAGAGCCCGGTCCAACCTGACCTTGAATGTTCCCATCCCTGGATACATTCAAGGTCAGGTTGGACGGGGCTCTGAGCAACCTGATCTAGTTGAAGTCTCTTCTTTGCATTTGTTGATCACAAAAACACAAATGACCAATATATTATTTTGTACAATTAATCATGAACTCTAGAGTACAAAGTGAATATAGGTCAGAAAAGGTTTACTACAAAAGTTAATAAGTTAATCATATACAAGTTAATAATATAAGTAGGCACTAATTTGAGTTGCACTTGCAGAGTAATCGTCTGCCTTGAGGAAAAATTACCTTATCTTCAGTGCCATACAGCTAAATACAAGCACTATCAAAATATCTTTCCTTGCAAATGTAAATTCAATATCTCTACATTTCAGTACTTCTGAAACTACCTTTTGTATCCCAACAACTCTTCTGCGAAAGTTTTCTGAGTTTTTACCCCGCTTGTCATAAGACAGGAAGACATATAATTGCTGAGATGAACTGTGTGTCTGCCTGTGAGTCTACCCTGCTGATAACTCTTTAAGCTTTTACAGAATCACAGAGGAGGGACCTCTGGAGGTCATCTGGTCCAAGCCCCCTGCCTAAGCAGGGTCACCTACAGATGATTGCCCAGGACTATGTCCAGATGACTTTTGAATATCTCCAAGGATGGAGACTCCACAACCTTTCTGGGCAAACTGTGACAGAGTTCAGTCACTTTCACAGTGAAAAAGTGTTTCCTCATCTTCAGAGGGAGCATCCTGTGTTTCAGTTTGTGCCCATTTTAACTCACTTCAATCACATGTGAAAGGGGAGAGGCCCCAGGGCACTAACCTGTGGGAAAGAGAATTTCTTCTGCTCCAGTGCTCAAAGAAAAAATTGCTTTCTGTGAGTGGCTTAGTCTGTTCCCTGCAGTAGCTGAGTACTGCAAATAAAATCTGTGTCCTCAGTGGCCTTGGAGGACCCAGTCCTGTAGGGCAAAAGGTATCTTCATCTATCAGTGAACCCAATCCTGCCAAGATCTATAGATACATACTTATGAACATAAATTTTGCCAGGACAAGATTGATTTCTTTCAGTGGAAGGCAAGCGTGTAACATAAACATCTTTATTCTTCACCAAAGTGGAATCTTTCTTGATTCCTCTTTGTCTCAACAGCTCACAAGGAAACAACCAGTTTTGCAAGAACTGTTCTAAATGTTACAGGTTCAGGGTCCACCAGGTAACCATGCAGTGGCCAGCCTTCCAAGTCCTGAGAAAGTGAGCAGGCTTTGAGTCTTGGGAATTTGTGGTGGTGTTCTTAGTTTTGATTTGTGCAGGAGTAAACACAGAGGCAATTTTGACAGTTGAGCTGAGGGGACCTTTACTCCTGTTAAAGTCATATCTCAGTGCAACCTTGCTCCCTTGGAACTAGACAATGATAATGTGCTAAAATTGTTTATATGATCCCTGACCACCACATTTCAGGGCTTGTATAAACTGGGAAAGTTACATGACAAGAGCTCTGTCAAGCACTGATTTCTTCTTAGTAGAAACCAGCCAGAAAGATATTTGCAATAGCTCAGCAGAGAAGCAAGGATGGTCTCAGAGTACAAATTTGTCTCAAAAGTAAATAAGTACCTGAAGTTATAAGACGGTTCACTTGTACCTTTCCATATTACTGAAGTTTGGACAAAATGGGTAGATGAACTGTAATCTGTATTCTGTTCCACTTACTATTTGGGCTTTGCACTGCAGCAGTTGAAGACTTTCCATAGGCGCTGAGAACAGCAGGCTGAGGCTGCCCTGATATTTATTTGGCCAAAAACTGTGCCTTGCTTTCTTGCTTAGTGATTAGGGCAGAGGGGGAGTTCGTGAGAGCCTCAGGTTTGTGCCTCTGGCCCAATGAATATTTACTTATTCAGGAAAGAGATTGAGAGAGACAAACTTAAGGATTATCATTGAATGGTTTCACACTATCAGATGGGCAGGGTAGTTATCTGTGCTGTGGAAAAAACTGGAGAGAATTTGAACCTGGGTGTCTCCAATTCAGGGGAGTCTCCTATTGCCATGTTATTTTCTATTTGGGGCTGGTTTTCTGTTTTTTAAAGAAAAAACTGAAAATTCTTGGGCTTGTCACAGTGGAGAGTGGGCATATTTTTTTTTTAAATCCCAGATTCTCAGGAGACATGAAATCCCTACCGAGGGCCATTAATCAGACAGAGTACCGCTCTATTTTTTAATCTCTTAGTCACTCAGCCCAGCTTTTTGTGGAGACAACTTGGTGCTAGTATGCATTGATGGACTTTTCAGATGCTCCACTTGGAACATGTAAGGCAAAAAAAAATTAAGCCAGCAATGATATTACTTTCCATTTATGAAAGTTCACTGCTACACGCAGTGAAAAAGTCCAGAGGTCAGAAAGATCCAAGAATTCAACAAAAACACTGCTCTTCTGTGACACAATCAGATTTAAAGAACCTTTTAAATAAAAAGTGTATGTATTTATTTATTCGTTTGTTCATTCTGTCTTTGGGACAACAAAGCTTTCGAGACCAGCCATCTGATGACCTCCATGGGAGCCACTGAAGACCACAGGCCGGTAACAGTTAGTCCTCTTTGCTAACAGCATCTCCACACAGATTTAGTGGAGACATTCAGTCTATAATAAATACAGCCTAGGGAAATACAGGCCTAGAACTGTCCATTGGCTCATTATTAATACATTGGGACAGTCTGTGACCTCTTTACTAAATCTTCCCCCCTCCCTCCCACAAATTTTTTTCTGTCTGTGTGTGCAGCGGGAGCCCTCCTGGACTTTGCACGTACACAATCACAGCCACGGTGTCTCACCTCGCACTCCTTTCATCTCTTGCGCCCCAGAGTCCCTCGCTCACAGGGACAGCACCCTTTGACAAGACAGAGCAGGCAAGCAAAACCAGCTTGTGTGTGCCCAGCATGCAAACACTACTCCCTGAACAGAAGGGATGCGATTTCATCTGGTAGAGCAGACTGTGTGCGGCTTAATAACAAACCAAAAATTCAAGAAGACTGTATCAATCATGCAGACACAGCAGGGCAAAAAAAAGAGAGTGGAGTACATAGGATCTTTTTTATTATTATTCTTTTTTCCCCTGTTACTTACAGCCACTAAGCAAAAGACTAGCAGATTTAAGTGCTATATAAAAATGAGTAGCAAAGCAAGTCCAGGGAACAATACATCTGAAGGAAAAGGACTTCCAGAAGCAGACTCAGGTTTTTTTGTGTGAGGCCTGGAAGCAGCTAATCTCTGCTGAGTAAAGATAGCCATTCAGCTCAGATCAGTCGACTACACTGCCGGAGGAGGAAAACCAGGGAATCGTTTCATTGTCATTACTGGGGAGCCACCAGATGCTTGGGATTCCATATATTTGAGGGATAAATCTTTCAAAAGCTCCATTGACACTGGGGTATGTCAATAATTCAACGTATTAGTTGGATGCAAATACTGCACAATAAGGTATGGAAAGAAAACTGTAATTGGGAATGCCGGGGCGAAGGGGGCTCTATCTTCTGACTGAGCCCATTGTTGAACTCCAGGCTGAACCTCCGACCCTTTACTTTGGAGGGACACAATAGGCTTTGATATGAGATGGTGGGAAACGGGCTTGGAGGCTCATTTCACATTCAGCTGCAATTCATCAGCCTGGCTGGGACTTCTAGCAGCTTTAATGACCACTGCAATTGATGGTTAAATCAATTTGTGACGGTGACAGCATGGCTGGCCCCTAGACTGTAACAATCCAGGATTACAACAGGCAGAAAGGGCCCCGTTATTCAGACATGCGTGGTTTCTGCTCGGCTCAGAGTGGGAACAACAGTGGGACAAAGTCTCACAAAACAAGGCCTGGAGAATGTACACATTCACTCCAGTTGACTACACACTACGGCTTCTTTGTAGCACGATGAGGCAAGTTAAAAAAAAAAAAAAAGCATTGTTACAAATAAAAATATACAGTAGGGCTCAAAAGACCCTGATATATAACTATATCCTTAGGGAAAGTGGCAACCCAGAAAGAATTTCGGCTTTGTTCCTCCGGAGACGAAGTGGGTGGTCCGTCCCCCCTCCACCCTCGACCCCAAACTGTCTTGCCGCTTGCCCCCACAGTAAAACCCAGCCGTGTCTGGATTATGATCGAGCAGGTTTGCATTTGGCAAGAGGGGCATAAGCAGGGGGGATGGGGGCCAAATGTATCTCTCGGATAGTGAGAAGGAAGAACTGCTCCCTCTTCTGTCACTGAAGAAAAAATGCATTTGAAACGCGCTACGATTTATTTTTCATGTTTGCATTATTGTAATTACCTCTTACGCCGAATAGATATTACAGTGAAAGAAGACCAAAGATCACTCTGGTGGCCTTGCACTTGATAATTATGTTACAGGAAATTTGGTTGTTTTGGACAAGGGTCTGCAAGTCCAGTGCTTCCTGACAGCAAGGCAAAAATGTACTTTCAAATCATCTTAGCTCTCCCTTCTCTTGCATTTTGCTGGTGTAATATGATATTTGCACCCAAAAGTTATGTTGTATGTTAGAAGCAGACAATATTTCTGGAAAATATGTGATTGTGCTTTTGCCTTTCAGTATAATATTTTACATAGACACACAGTGGCTAAAAATTCTCAAACAGATGTATGTATCTGTGTTGTAGTGTAGATATGACCTAATGTACATGCGTGCTTTGTTTCAGTCAAATTACACTTAAAATATGTCAGATGATTCTATCATTCATAGAATGAAAAGCTATGTTCTCTGTCATGTTAATTGAAATAATTTATTCAGCCCAAATAGAACAGTTATAAAATTAATGTATAATGTTGTGTATCTAACTGAGCATAGATTCATTTAAAAAATCGATACGATATGTAGTCAGAGAATTAAAATACTTCAAAATTTATATGAGGAAGCTGTTAATGTGAGCACTACAAATGATGCCAATCAATAACTTGTAAATTATATAGTAATTAATTACATGTCTCTCTTTGTGGTTAGGCGTGATCGAGCCATTTCAGTGTATACTAAAGAAACATGTTGAAAATGAGTACTAAAAAAAATGAAAATGTGAGACAGTCCACTGACCTGTTACATAAATCCCTTCATTCACATTCTGAGTTGAAGTCTACAATTAATAACCAATTCTGGCATCTTCTTTACAAAATGTCATGATCTAAATATTGCAAAAGAAAAAACTGTCTAGCTCCTTGAAGTATGTGAATCAATTGGTTGATGTTAACACCTGAAAATTTGTATCCTGGAATAAAGTACCATATCTTGAAAATGTAAACAACAGATTTTTTTTCTAAAAGATCTGTCCAAATATTGAAAAAATATTATTGCTAACAGTAAAGAGGTCTGGCACTAGGTCCAAGCCCTGACAGGGGAGGAGGGGGAAAAAAAAAATCACTTGGTTTCTATGGTAACAGTGCTGGTAGAAATAGTTGTGTGAGCATACTGAACGTGCATAAAAGCTTTCCCAAGGGAGGTCAGAGGATTTGAAGAAAGAAGAAGAAAAAAAGATGGCAGCTTCTGCAGAAAGCACAGAGGCATATTATGCTGAATAAGTGTTTCACATTTGTGATGTGATCAATAACAAAAGGTTGTTGCTAAGAGAATATTCAAAAATGTTTACTATCTTTCCATACTTAAATCATGTGTTTGTGCATGCTTGTTACTATATGAGACATACGACATATGCAAATTTGCTTCTGCACACATGTATGTAGATATTGGTATGTGAATAAATAATACAACATCCTACACAATGGAAATATAATGGGAGACTATAACAGACTTTAATATATGCATTATCATATATAATGCATCACATATGGACAACTTTACTATATCAGATATATTAAATACATCTGTGCACATTTAAAGTATAAAATATAATATCAGTCTGAAATATTTGACACATCAATATTCTTGAGAAAATCAGCATACAAAGTAACTCACAAGGAGCAGCAAGACGCACCTAGCATTATTTGTGGGTGAGATATTTAGTTTTGGCAATTAAAGCATTTTAATTAAACTTAATTTTGTTAGTGATGGTCAAGAAGACAGGAATTAGTCAGCATCTGTTGTACAGCAAGCATGCTATATATACCAGCTAGGCTCTGCCATTCAGCCTGCTTAGAAACCAAGTGATCACAGTTCATTCTTGTGAGCTAAAAATGTTCACTAGCCCTTTATTTACATCTGCTTCAATCCTCTCCGTTCATTGTTGGTTGCTATAAACTCACTCCATGGGGGATGGATTGTCACAGAGACAAAACGTGACGGAGGCTCCCATGCAGAGGATGAGCCGTTGCTGCAAGTGAAATCCCACATCCATAAAGCCAGGGGGAGGGGGAGAATTCCCAGTTACACATGAAAGCTTCATTTTTGCAAGCATGAAGGCAAAATATTTTTGGCGGTGCACGGTGTGCAAAGCGGGTTTGGAAAAATGTGCATCGTTCTCATGAACTTTTCGGCACGGCACAATGCACTAAAATTTCCAAAGCTTGCTAGATTACCTTCTGGGATATGGTGAGAGAGGATTTTCATCCAGAAAAGATGGCTACTGAAAGCGAGGAGGATCTGTACTCATGTCTGCATCTTTACAATTCAAAAGAAGCAGCACATTATCTAGGACCGACACTTGCAGAGACAAAAGTGGCACATAAGTCTTCCCTTCCTCTCTTGGTCCCCTTCCCTCCCTCTCCGCTGCGACACCCCTCCTCCCCACCCCCCGCAACCAGCCATCAAAGGGATCCCCAGGAGCAGAAAGCAGCTTTCTCCTGAGCCAGCCACACGGCCATCCTCCCTCCTTCCCTATTGTGGAAACCGCTATTATTCACTCGCAGTGTGTAGGGTGTGGCGTGGGCATATAGCCAGCAAGGACCTTGCCTCGGGGACCTCCCCAGCAAACTTGGAAATGAGAAAGACAAAGGATGCACTTCAGACACCGGCTGCCAACATGGGCTCAGCCTGTCTGATGTCCGGTAGAGGCAACGCGCTGTTCTGTAGGACAGTAGCATTTGTAAAAGGTGTATGTGCACTAGGGAACTGTAACATCATCAAGCTTCCTAGTTCGTTTGGAAAATCACACCACTGCCCACACTTGCCCTTTTGAAAAACCTGAGGCAGCACCACTATCAGTTTCAGCGTGAAAGTGCATTTTAAGGAAGGTATTTTCAATCTCCCCTGTATGAGGATTGTGCTGTTCACATTAGAGAAAAATGGAAATTTAATCACATGATGATCGTACTTCACCCAGTTTCTTTAACTTCTCCTGCAAGCCAAAAGCACCTTGTTAGTCATTAATTTTCCTTAATTAGGCTTCAGGTTAACATTTTCCTGAAATGAACAATGGCTCTCTGCACTTCTCAAAGTTAATATTTCTATCTGCCTTTGGAAACTCACTTAGATCACGCCAGGCTGGCATCTAATTAGAAAATATCCTTGTTATTGCTAGAGCTGGGGGGAGATGACCCAAGCAAAAAAACCTCCAAACCAAACAAACTATTAAAAAAGAGAAAATGAAAGTATGACCTAGCCAAAAACAGACAGAGCCTTCTAGTGTGATTCCCCAGCACTGGTGTGACAACCTCTAAAAATACGAAGCTGTAGTAACTCTACGAATAATCCAGAAATATCACAAAGTCAGCAGCCCAAAGGGGTTGAGCTCAAGGTTCTCTATGTGCTTATTTTCTTCCTACTGTCAGCTGGTAGTACCCCTGTCTTGAGAACTGACAGGGTTGTAACGTGCCCTGAATTTTAACAATGACACTGACTTTCTCACACAACCTCCAGTTCTTTCCAGAAACCCTAGTGGGCCTGACTCCATTTTCTGTGTGCTCCAGGATGTGGGTATCGTGCTATCTAAATACACATTTCACTTGCCATCTGGAATTGGACAGTCACTGATCCAACATTTTTTTCTGCGTCTGCAATGACTTAGACCCCAGCTGCTGAATCTTAACCCACATTCATGAACGCATATCCTGCCCCCCGCCCTTCACTGTTCAGCAAACCTGGTCTTTTGTCTTCTGTCATATGAGTGCTTTCATTTGCAGTCCATGAACCTTTACACCAAAACTCCTGTCCTCATTCTGCATGCTAGCTTGCCCTTTTGCTTGAATTTGCTATGTAATAACTCTGCTTTCCTACTCAGCAAGCTATGTGAGGGAGAAAACTTCCATCTGGCTGTAAGTATTTAATGGTACAATTGTACCAGTTTATTGTACTCATGGTGTGCCCCCACCAACAGCATTTTTTAACCTCCTCATGGTAATCTTAGCAGGAATTCCCAGCTTAGAGACCAGGTCTCATTAACGCTAATGCCCTTTTGTACTGATGGACCAATATGGACAATTTTAGTAAAAATTATGGCCAAACAGTTAAGACAATGACTACATAGCAAGCAAAGAAGTGACTGCTGTATGAAGTCCAGACACACAAGGTACTCTTAATCCAACTTCTTGTACAAGCTTCATATTATGGAGGCTGACTGATTTCTATCTCTAGCCTATGTAGCTTAAATCCAGTTCAGAAATCACTGCGCTACACTGTAGTGAATTCTGTGACTGTAGCTTAAACACACCTTAAATCAGTCTTGAGTAAAGATTTTGAATACAGCATATCTTTCAACATGTGCATAAATTATAATGGGGTAAGAGCTGCCTGAAGTATTTATACATACACTTTTGTCTTACTCTGCTCCTTCGTAGAAATTCAGAAAATTCTCTGTGGCTATCCCTTTACTGTCTTAAGTGCCCATCCCATCCCTTCAGAAAATTGAACACATAACTACGATGTCCCCATACATGCCCACCTGACTGCCCTCTGTGCATCAAGCAAAGCTGGCCACCCATACACTCCACCTGGTGAAGATGCTCTTCCTCTCGTCAGAGTGGCTGCAGCTGTGGGATATGCCCAAAGCCAGGAGTGTAGGACAGTAGTGACTACCTGAGTTCCATTAAGACAAATTGAAATACTTGCGTGTACCAGGCATAGTACATTAAACAGTGTTTCTTGTCTGACTCGAAACATCGTATGAAAACTCATACTCAACTACTGAATAATCCTGTTTATAGGTATATGGTATCCCAGGAAGCAAATACACTGGCCAGGTGGATTTTACAGAATCCATAGTGAGAGTCTGGGGTAATGGCAGATGGCCAGCTGAATTACTTATACCAGCTGTCTGTAGAGGGCCCATATTACAGTTGAGTTCAAATGGTCTTTTAAACCTTTTAAATAAAAAAAAAGTTCCACTGCGTCTTCATTAGAGATACTTACAATATTAAGGAGTGTGATAGCACTGTAAGTCAAAATGCAATAGTTGAAAAAGATCCAGGTCCAGAAAATTACTTTCTTCCTACACACAATCAATAAGAACGTAAAACCATAAGTGCTTTAGATACACTTAGGTCAATCTGTACTCTTAATGAAACAAAAGCCTGTGATGCTTGAACCTTGGAATAAAAATACTCAAGTCTCTGCAACGGTGTATCATATTCGGGTATTAGTTGTTGGTCACTGCAGTGATGGCACTGCCAATACTGTGTTGTTATCTTGGATATTAGTATGCCACAGCACTATAAATCTGGTGTCACAAGAACAGTGTCTCAGAGGTTTTCTTGCCCTTTCTTACTGCTTGGTCTGCTCAAATAGACATGCAAAACATCTAAGCATGCATTACTCTAGAGCTGAGACCACAAGCCAAAAATGCTGAAGACTCTGGAAATCGTATGAGCTCAATCTATTAATTTCAGCCTGAGCAATTTACTGAAAAATTATCCCTTCACTCTTGCTGAACCTGTTCAAAATACTAAAATAACAAGAATCACATCTTGAGTATATATGTGACCTGAAATCATTGCATAAACTTCCAAACAGCAAGCCACAGTCTTACTGACAGATACAAATGTAAAGGCAAAGGAAGTGAATTCACAGACTTATCATCGAACTTCAGAAACAGCACTAAATTTTTCTTTGAGTTATCACTGACTTCAGAGTTACTGTAAATAGTACAAATTTGGGCATAGTATGGGGGTTTTATGGCTTTCCCGTGGAAAAGGTTGTTTACTCTGGGACAGATTCTGATACCCTGATGTTCAATAGTAATTCTCTTTTCAAGTAACCAGACTGAATTCAACATACCTGAATACAATAGACCACTTTGCTCCCTGGCATGGAAAACGATGTTCATTCCACTTTTATCAGCTTTCAGACTTCTTCTGCTCCACCAAAGTCTTAGGAAATCATTCATGAAAATTAAAATCTGCGCCACGGGGCTGCTTGCAAAGATTCTGCTCAGCACAAGCAAAGGTGTCATGATTTGGTTCTTTGTATAAGTCTAAAAAAATCACAGTGGCTGTAAAGCAACCATGTTTCTGGAGCGAGAATTACATGCTGATTTTGTTACATGCAGTTTCCCATGGTGGTTAAGTAAATAGAAGGTTTACTTTGCATGTGATCATTAGAAATTGCAAATCTTAGATCATAAAAACAACCCCTAACAAATATGGTTTTGCACTAGCCAAGGAGTGCAGAAAATAGCATCTCATTAGCTGTAAATCTTGGCAGAAAAGGGAAACAGAGCCCAGGAGTTCTAACAACAGCTTCTGTGCACCAGCCATTAGATCATACTGAAAAGCACAACAGGTCTAGAATTTAGTTGTATGAATGCCCATATAAACATTTTTATATTATGCGATCATTTAAGTACTCTGAAATCTATGGTTATAGCCTTATGCCAGCCTTTAAAAGATTAAAGGTTGTATTTTAGACTAACGAATTCCACTTATTTTTATTTTTTAAAACTTTATTAATGTGTTTTAAAAGGTGATATTCTCCTATTCAGAATTTCATTGCTTCCATGTTTGACGTGTTTTAGGTATGATACGTGCTAAGTAGGCACAGCAAAAAATTTGATATGTGACTAAAAACAAGATCCAGGCTGGTCTATGAAATTCCCTGCATACCTCAACTTAGACACCTGCAAGTGCATAAAGGCAGCCTTGTCTGAGTCGCTGGGTTGCCTCACTCCTGCTAAAGCTCTCTCACGACTGAGTGATGTGGCATGGAGCAATCTTGTGCTTTTCCCATAGCCACTTAAAAGAAACATAAGCACAGCAGACAAACGCCTACCCTTCCGTGAAACTCAGCACCCTGCACCCCATGTGATGGGAATCATGCAGTGCACAGCTCTGATTCAATCTCATGAGCTCCAGAGAGATGCAGCTACCCTGAGACTACCCTGTCCTATCCCTCTGGTGAGCACACACATCAATCTGGAGTATCCTGAACCATCCATCAAGGCTGGATGCCTCCTTTTCAGGCATTAAGACATCTGAACTGAGCACCTAAAATAAGCTGTCTGAACCTAGTCCTAAAAGGCAAACACTGTGGTGAAAAATTTCTGGATTCCATCTTGCTTCCATATTTCTTGAAACCATCTTCTGTAGCAGTTCCTCCTCATTCCAGATATATATTTGAGAAAATTAAAACCAGGCAGGCCAAAAATACTAGGGACACTTGTTTTATTTAATAAAATGGAAAAAGTTGAAAATAGCAAGCATTAAACCCACAGTATGAGGTAGCAACCATTTGTTTTGCATAAAAATACTCTGGCACTTATAGCTCCAGAAGGCTCTCACCATGAGTTTTCCTGCTCTTTGTTTATGTAGAGCTGAGACCTCCTTCTGCTGCTGAAGATGTGCTAAATAGCAGTCAAGGGGAACGTCTGGATCTTCTTTATGAAGTGGTCTGGGCAAGAAAAGAGGGATTTCTTTCCTATATAATGAAAAGGCAAAGAAGTAAGGCTTAGAGAAAACCACCAGAAAACAAGATGTTAAGTCTTCCCCAATCCCTACGTTAGTGGTCCGCATTTGCCATACGCCTTCATCTTAACGTGTGGAATAACTTCAAGTGCTGTCAGTTTGGGTGTTAACGTACTGCTTTTACTCCTGCCTGGTTTCTACCAGGTCTGCCTGCTTGGAGAGGCCCACCAGTAGAATCAGCTGGAAAATGAGCAGACAAAGAGAGAACAACATGAGGAAACAATACCATCTGGGTCATATTTTCCAAAGTAAATCTTAGTAAATTCTGACTAAGTCAATCGCACCACACAGATTCACATCAGATTGGGAACCAGCCCAAGTTTTAAAACTTTTATACAGACTCTTCCATATATATCTTTCTCACAAAACAGTTCAGAATAATGTTACTTCCTTGTTGCTGTTACCCTGTATGCAAGCTTTCCTTCTAAAGTGATTAAAGGTCTTTCTTTATCTAAGGGATACCAAAGCAGGGTCATGAACCTTAGCGTCCATTCACCAAGCTCACACACACATAGACAGTACAGTGCTCAAGATAGTTGTTAATTATTTCTTTCTGCCAAGAAATGAAAATAGTCAAGTGCATTTGCTATAAAGAAAAGTATAATCTACCCTATAATTAGCTCTTAAGTGGCATCTTTCAATAAACGTGCCCTCATAAAGATGCTTTGCCATCAACATAAAACAATTCAAAACACTTGGAAAAAAGCATATTGAGAAAGAGACTGCAAGAAAGATAATTAAAACCAATCAGGAATGTGGTAGATGTGATTCTGAAGCAGCAATAACCTAAAGACAGAAACAGATTCAATCCAATGAGGGAAAACAAACATGTCTGGTGTCTTGATAACAAATGATAGATAACAGCAATAGCCAAGGTTTGGACTAGGTCATATATTTTATTAAAAACCCATATGGCATGATGATCCACTATGAAAAATACATATAGTGGTGGTTTATTGCTGTGGTTTGTACACTAACAAGATTTTCATTTACTTGAACATCTTCCATCATGTTCAGGACAAGAAAGTGTTTCTACCAATCTCCTATTAGTCATTATTTTGGCATTATGATATTTGATTAAAAAAGCAGATCAGTACAGCTGAAGTAATGTAATTTAATAAGATGTGCTACTTGTTTGGTTTAGGATAGGTGATTCTGACTGCCTGTTGAACATCAGCATGCCTCATACTGGACATTTGGAAAATTCGACTGATTGACCAATGTCAAGTCCAAACTCAAAGTAGTATCAGATGTGTTACTGTTCTGGGGCAATGAGGCAGCAAATGTGCTGATTAAGTTATAAAGAAGTAATTTTCTTCTACTTTCATGGGTGCCAGTGGGATCTGCGTAAGAGGGTTGGAAAAGAAAATCCGCATTCCCACATCGTGTGATGAGGAAGGTGCAAGCTGCATGGGTATTTCTGAGCGTGTGCCTGTCCTTCATACAGAAAGTTCATGGTGCTCTGGGGATGAAACCAAGCAAAGTTTACAGATCAGCAACTTGTCAGCCCCAACCTCCAGCTGAAATTAAATGCAGATAAAACAAATAGAATGTTTTAAGGAAATGGAAATACCAAGTGCTGGAATTTCCTGGCTATATACAGCTGGATTTATTTCAAGCGCTGTGGACATGGAAAAAAAATATGAGCTCATACTCCCCATATGGGAAATGTGATGTTGGTAAGGGAAGAAAACAGAGTTATAGCCCCTGTTCTACGGCAACTGCATGATTATCCAGGCCAAAGACAAGAAAATAGTCCCATCAAGAATAGCTGCCCAGTCACAGCTTGGAGGATAGCGTGGGCAAGAGTATGTACCCAGTAAGCAATATGGATGAGGCTTTCTGGGGATGCTGGGAGGGGTGGAGGGAGAAAATTAAGCTACGTGGAAGCAAGCTGTGCTACGACCCTTGCCCCGGCTGTGTGTAGTTTTCTAATATAGACATAGATTATGTGACTTACTGATTCTAGTGCGCAGTGAGGAGTCAGCTTGAATTACAACGGGGATGAAATGCTAAAACAGGAAAATATCAGGTCCACAGGGTCTGTGACTGCAGCAAGGCATTGTCAGAGAGAGGATTAGAGCAGGGACTGCTGGAAATGGTAAGTCTGAAGGGACTAAATTCCTGGTATCTCACATTCAGCACCCAAAATTAGTGAATGCTTTTTGCTTTAACCTCCGTGTGTGTAGTCTCTCCATCTGTAAAACAGATGGTCTTCTCACAGGATGTGCCTACCATAGCCTCTTAGGTCTGATCTGCAGTGTGTTTTTGAAACGAATCTCCCTGTCGCCCCCACTCACCGTGCTTCAGTTTGCATTGCTGAGCCCTCCTGGGGCACACAGGTTGTATTTCCTTGGGTGCGATTAAACTGGACGTTGTTCTGCAGGCACTTCCACCTAATGCACTCCAACTGCTCATGGGTGCTGCCAGGATGCAGCAAAACCCCTGCAGTGTGGGCATCAGGCCCTCGGCACCCCCTCTTCCAAGCAGCAGAGGTGCTCCTGCAGGGCCTCACCGCTTGCTAACACAGACACAGATTTCTGCAAAAATGATGCTACAAAGTGCTCAGTTGCAGCAGTGATGAGCAGGAGAAAACTGCCCGGGAGGAAACAAACAATTTTTCCTTCAGAGCAAGGTTTGTACAGTGCAGAGTAAAAGCATCACGTGCCAGACACGAGAAGGAAAATAAGTATTGCATAGCTGTTCCTTAAATGGGCAACTTACACTTTCTGTGCGCTGACTGAGGTGGGTGTCTTGGAGAGAAATCATATACGTTCGTGTAACTAAAGACTGTCTTGAGGCATACATTCATGAGGTCAAATTAAAGTTGCACAGACCACCTTAATTCTGGCATTTCCTAAGTCTCAAGTGTTTGACTTTACAACCTTAATAATGTTCTTTTAACATAGTTTTTGTATGTGTAATAAATTATATGCCCTTCTCACTTTCAGTGCTCTTCTCACCAGTAATACTGTTGGACTCTGGTCCTTCGTTATGAAAACAAATATTGGAAATTATTGCTGTTGTTATTGAAACCAGATGTACTGCTCTATGTGGCATTTATTTGTATAATGTCAAACTCTGGCACATTCAATTTCAGGGTAGTTATTGAATAAAAATGAGCAATATAACTGATAGTGAAATGTAAGTGCTGTAAAGGCCTTAGAAGCTGTCTCTTTTCAGGAAAGTTTATAATTTTCATTTCATACGCAAACATTCACACAAATGACTATGAGCAAAAATGACAAAATCACATATTTGCATCAGTATAGAGTAATGAAAAGTAACAAAGGGCCAAGATGAATCTGGGCCTGAATGTGTGAGGCACTAAATCCGCCCTGAAGAAGGAGCTCTCTCGTGCCTCGTGGGAAAAAAAAAGTGATGCCCTTGGTAAACTCAAATCAATACATGTGCAGCACAGATCTCACCCTCGTTTCACCTTACCTCAGACCTCAGACAAAAGACACCCTGAAGGACAGCACTTCTCCCCATCTACTGCCAAGGGTGTGCATGCTTCAGCTTTAGAGGTCTAACTTTTGGACATCAAGCATTAGGTGAGAAATATCCCATCTTGTCTTTTCTGTGCTCTCACTGCTCATCCTGACCTCACCCCAGAGGAGCAAGCTGCTTGACTGTAGTAGAAAGTGCTGGGTGGAGAAAATATGCAGGGAACAAGCCCAATGCATGTCTAGCAGGACCTAGGATCATGCAGAGACAGAACACTTCCCCAGTTCTTCCTTGGAAGGAGGATACCAAAGCATAGGGTACAGATCTCTCCAGAAAGCACAAAACTGGAATAGCATAACTATTTAAAAGACATCGGTCAGCAATGCTGGGTAAGGCAGATTAAAAACACTACTTGAAAAAAATAAAAATATTGGAGATAACCATTAACAAAGCCTTAAAGTAATATTACAGCTCCATACTGAAGTAGTCAAAATTAGGAAACCCCAGAACTAAACAGCATACACTGACATCAATTCAGTCCTTGTATTAATGCATTTTAGGATGAACTTTAAGTGCATTATCACTTTCCAATTTTCCTACAGGATTCCTACCTGAGTTAATTCACGTGGTGGGTCGTGTTCTGAGAATGAATCAGGGCTGTGCTGTTAATTAAGCTTTGTTAAAGGGTTAGATCTGCAGAATTACTGAACACTCACAGCTGTAATTGCGGTCAAGGAATGTCTGTGTCGTGGATGTGCATCATGAAAAGCTAAAGACTCTGTAAATTAGTCCGTGGGCTTCTCAGATTGGATGACTAGTCTTTTACAGTTTGAGCTTTAACTTTTAAGTCACTTAGATGACATATCTCACAAGCCTGGATACCAGTATGGTCTCATCTCAGAGAGCTGTCAAGAAAATCAATTTATTAGCAGTTGTATCTCCCTTATGCACTGTAGTAAGAACGGTGCAGTAAAACTGATTGAAAGATTAAACACACATAGAAGATGTGGAAAGATAGATGCAGAGTAATATAATTCCATGCTTTGTGTGAAGAGAAAAAAAAAAAAAAAAGTATACTGTGAGTTTTTGCAACTTTAACACTTCTCTTACGTAGCTTTTTTGCAGTGTAACTATTTGTACAATTCCCAGGCTCATTCAAAGCACCCGCAGGTGCTAAAAATCTTTCAGTCTAAATAAACAATATGCATAAGGAAGGCTGAACAAAGCATTATATGTATGGATAAGCATCTTTTCAGTTAATGTATGTTAACCATTGCTACAAAATTACTCCCAACTTCATTATTCTTTAATACCTACTGATCATTTTTACAGACTCTGCTGTTTCTGGCCAGGGCTCTGCCAACCAGTCTAATCAGAAAATTCAGTTCATCCACTGACCAGCCTCCCACGTTGTGCCAAGGCAGCAGTGTTCAATGCCTGCCTCACAGTACTTGCCTTATTTTGTCAGCCTTCCATCTCATTCAGGAGAGCAAGGGCAACGTATTGATTGACTGATTTAATTTCCATCCTCCTGACATTCCTTGGAGTTCTTGCAGCAAAGATCAGACACCCCCCTCAGAAACCAATTTGGAATTTTAACAAGACTTCAGAGAGAGAAGAGCTCAAAATGGCATGGACTTTTACCAGCAAACTAATCCCTGAATACTTCTGAGAACTGTAAGTGGAGGCAACATCTGAAACAGGGAAGAATGACCAGTTATTTATTGAAGAAAAATGCAATCTTCGTGGCCATTTCAAAAGCATTTTACTGTAACCCAAAATGTCCAGCTGTGGGAAGGTTTGAAAGAAGAAGGAAAAAAAGCTTTTTGACTACAGCTATAAAGAAAATGTGCCCTGTTAGTTTATAAAGCTTTTGATTGTATTGTGATTAATCAGATTTAAGCCGCATATATAATATATGGCCTAAAGTCACAGTATAGGGGGAACCTTTGTAATAAAACACAGTGATTTATTTTTTTTTTAATATTGCAAAAGGATACTATTTTTACTGCAATATGCAACTGTGCCAATGGAAAATAGTGGGAAGAAAAAATATATTGTCTGGCACTGGTTGCCATAGCAACAAGCTGAAGTTCAAGGAGAAGTGGAGAATCTGAATTCTGTGGCAAGGTAATGAATTTAGCATCTACAGGAACAGAAATGGATTTTCTGTCACAGCCTGTAAATCAACCGCAGGAAACCAACATGCGGGAGATATTTTGGAATGCTTTATATCTGCTTCTGATGTATGAAAAGTGTATCAAAATTAGCTCTCAGGGCTTTGTCTTCCAGGGCCTTCCCTTTCTTTCTGTTCAGACCAATGCACTTACAAACACACTCAATGAAGCTGATGTTTGTCATTGAGACAAAGGCAAAAGTCCTGCAATATTCTCAGCAACCCCTTGAAGTCAGCAGGCATCGCCCTCCTCCGAGAAAGCTGCTTTAACACACTCTTTGCAATGCACCAAAGTTTCAAAGGTCAGCCATAAGTCGTATGCGTCCAGTTGTCCACGTTGGGTTTTGAGATACTTTTTAAGATGTTTTCTTATGCAAATGCACGATGTGGGTGAGCAAAGGGAGGGAACATGAAAATACCTGACGTACCCAGCTCAGCATCAGGAACAAATAAGACGGCTTTTCGACATACCTATACGCATGTGTAATTGTTCTGCCTTGAAACCCCCGGCGAACAACGGCTGCTTGGCGTGAGGAGCTGCCCTGGGGGATCCGTCATACCAAGGAAAGGGGGGGATGGAGTTTGGACACTGAGCTGGTGTTTCATGACCGCTACCTGTGGAAAGGCTGCACGCGGCTCCAAGTTGCCCGCGAGCAGTCGGTAGTCTCGGAAGGGATTTGGGGGAATGATGTGCATGCCTCAGCTAAATCTCTAGTCTGTTCTCATGCTTTCTCAGTCTCTTTCTAATGGCTTGTTGATTTCCAGAGTGACCTTGTCCTTGGCCACAATAATTATGCCTCGGCAATCCAGACAGTATCAGGGAGAAATGTGTAGAAAAAAAAAAGTCTCACAACAGTGGGACCCAGCTAACATTCTTCATGCTCTCTGTGCCTTTAAAAACATGAAAAATAAATAGCTTCCCTTTCTACCTCCTATCCTGGAGCAGATGGAGCACGCCCTGGGGAAAGGGAGGAAAAAATTCTCTTAAATACAAAAAAAAAGAATTATAACAATGCACTACAGTTAATTATCTATAATGGGCTTCATTCCCAGTAAATCATACCCATGTAGCTCAGATGTAATTCTTCCAAAGTCAGTGAAGATAAAACAGTGTAAAATCACTGTGAGCAGAGAATATGGAACAAAATACACTGTAAAAACTAAAATAGGAGAAGAAGATATTAGACAAAAAACGTGATTTATTATTTGGATATCTTCAGCATAAGACAAAGGAATGCACTCTGTCCCTGTTACTGTAGAGGGTGCATATGGAAGATCAATTATCTCTGTATATTCTCTTTGCCTACCAGCCATACAACTGAATGCTAACTAAACATGGAATAACAGTTCAAGAGTTAAAACATTTCAGAGAATTTTGTATAATTTGCTGATCTTGACTAATTCTTGTTCAAATCTTCTTTTGCTTCTAGAGTAGAAGCATAACCACAGGCAGCATAAATTTCCCCAGATGTGCATTTGTAACTTTCTGTGAACAAAATGTTTTGAAATCTGTGAATTAAAACACCTAATATCAGAGCTATTTTTTGAGATTATTATTACTTTTTTCATTTAGATGGCAAGTTCCAGAAGGTAAGCCCACCTTCAGCCATCTGAAAGAAAACAAACAATATTTCCATTATAACTGCCACATGTTTTGTTCTGTTTCTCCAGATTCCTGTTCCATTACAATTGCAAAAATATTGGGCATTAGTTGAATTAAAGTGCGTCTCCCAAGTCATGTCAACTCAATGAGTGAAATTCTTAAACTCACACTTAACTATTGAGAGTCTTGAGTTTAAACGTAAATGATTTCAAGCCTTTTGGTGATCTGTGGCCATTTGGAAAACAAGGGGGGAAATGCAAAGATACAAATTCCAAAAGCACTTCTGTGCTGTTTTGGACAGCTGTAGAATTAAAGACGTTAAATTTCATAGCCACAGTTGTTCTTTCTTACTCCTCTGATAGAAATCTCTCAAAAACTTCAGCCCCCTTGCCCTTTTATAAATACTTGAATAGCTGGTAGCTTAAGCTTCAGCTCTGTCATCTTTCATTTAAAATTGGAGTTCGTCTGGGCTACAGAACAGGATGGCATTGCCCAGCATGGGTTTTGATACAGCAGGCAGGTTTCTGCTCAGGAGTCCTTGGAGAGAAAGTCACTTTGCTGTTGAGAAGAACCACTCCAGTAACAGCTTGAAGTTTGCAGGATTTCCTTTCAAAAATCAGGCATTTGTTTGCCTTTAAAGAAAAGAGTCTTCTGATCCCAGAGACTGCTTTTATTCAATAATGGCGTACCATGTTTCTGTGGATTTTGTCTGAAACTGTAAGTAAATCTGAAGATAGTAGGAAATCATTATTTCAATTACTACTCCTGCCGTGAATATAAGACTCTCTCTATCTGACAAACAGTGCATGATTTTCATTTACATAAGCTTCTCTTGGAGTCGAAAATAATAAATCAATACAGATAAAGGCACTTTTGATGGGGATTGATGCTATAAAGTATTAATTACCAATAAAATCTGTTCAATCTTTCTTGTTGTCTCTTCACCCAGGTGTGCCGTGAACCACCGTAATAAACCCATCTGTATGAGGGAAAAAAACAACCAGGTACATTTTTTTGCCAAGTCATTTTTCTGCAAGACCCATCCTTGATTCAGATCACAGTGTGACTGTACAAATTGGCATGGATCAACTGCTGGAGCAGTTGAAGGGGTGGGAACATGTGCGGTATTGTCACCAAACCCACTGTCATGTCAAATCATAGCCTCAGGCAAAAGAGTGGAAGATCTGATTGGGACCCAGATCTCTCTCATCACGGCTGAGATTTCCAAGAAGTGTGGAGGAGGATACATTCCTTCCTCCAGCAGCTTTGTGAATTGACCCCAGGATATTCTTTTCATATCTGTAACAATAAAAAAGAAAGCAGTTTCAGCTGTTTTGGGGTGGGATTTTTTTTTTTTTAATTACGTACATTCTGGTCACTCCTAACTGAAGATTTTCTCACTTTTTTTGCTTCAGTTACCAAAGAAAAATCCTTGTTTATAGTACCAAAAAGATATGTGACCCCTTCTCTGAAAAATCTGTCTTTGACTAGCTCTGTGACAGTTTCCACAGCTCATTAACTCTTCTGTGCAAATTTATTTATGAGCACAAACTAATCCCCCTCCCTATCAGTTCTCTCCAGAAAGTAGGGGAGGAGAGACTGGCACTGGAAGGAGTCACTGCATGAATGATTGGGCTCTATTTACAGTTTGCAGAAATATAACTTGCATGTTTGTGCTGTCCTCATTCACCTGAGAAATCTTCATTTATGCTAGTAATTCCATTGAAGTAATTACTATCTGAGGAGCCAAAGCATGTTATCTAGCCAATTCCCCTCGCAAGCCATAATGCACAGCTGCAAAGCTCCAGGAGAGCACTGAAAGGCATCCTGAAACTTCATGGTAGTGGCAGGAGGGAAAGGGAGGACACCTGGCCCTTCTGGCATTCACCTAGGATTGACTGGTTATGTGCAGAGAGTGGGGAAGGGGGAGGAGAGACAGGGTTATAGTCGGTTTGTTTATCCTTCCATTTAATCTTTAATCAACTCAAAGGCATTTTTGTGATTTGTTGATTTTTTGAGCTGTTGGAGACAGCAGTGAAGCCAGGAGTTATTAGTTTTCTGGGTTCCTGTAATGGACTCTGGATGCCAAAGCAAAAGTCTGCTTTCCTTGCTCCTTCCCAGGGCTAATTCTTGTCCCCTTCCCTCTGGAAGGAACCTTCTCTATAAGAGGTCCAGTTTATCTCACTTTTCATGAGGACTGTTCCCACTATCCAAACTAGTTCAGGCAGAGAGGTATGTGCTGCAGGAGTCAGTCTTGCTCCAGAAGACCTCAAAGCTATACACTTATCTTCTTGCCATTCCTAGAATGGTAGAAGCAGAGTGGAAAAGCTCAGTGGAACTTTATCCCAGAAATCCCTTCTAAACAGTCTGTCCACACCAAGCATGCCCTGCACTTATGCAGAGCTGGGCTAGCCCAGCAGAGCAAGCCACATCCCTGCAGAGCTCATTATGAGCACTCCCAGCTTGTGACTAGGTAGGATTGCTTTATAATTGCTCTCTTAGTTGTCAAGGACTGTCTAGGAGCGTGGCATGCAAGAAGAGGGTAGGGACCCTGGCACTGCTCCTATGAGCACTTCCCGGAGACGCTGAAGAAGATGACCCAAGAGATGTGGTTCAGGTTGTAGAAGACCAACGATCACAGAGGGCAGGCACAAACCTAGAGACTGGAGAATAAGGGAGGAGAAATGTCTCCAGAGGCACAAAGCTGAACAAGCAGCTTCAGTTCTGGCATTTCCTAACATTTGAGTGCTTGGCTTTGAAACATAATCAACCTTTTATCTAGTTCATGTACACACAGAAAATGGTTGCAAATAACAACATTAGGGTTGGGGGCTTTTTATCATCTTTTTACCACAATTTTAAACAGCACCTTTAAGAAGACAACATAACTACATCTTACAATGAGCTTTGACTTCCTAACTCCTGAACTATCGACAACCACAAATAATTCAATGAGAAAAGAGATCTCTGACTGTGTTGTCTCTGTAGCAGTCACTTTATGGGGCAACCACTTGAAGGAAGGCCGTTTGACACACTATACCTAAAAGCATCAATAAAAATTACCAACCTGATCTCCTTCTATGACCAGGTGACCCGCCTAGTGGATGAGGGAAAGGCTGTGGATGTGGTCTACCTGGACTTCAGTAAGGCCTTTGACACCGTCTCCCACAGCATTCTCCTAGAGAAGCTGGTGGCTCACGGCTCAGACAGGTGTACTCTGCGCTGGGTCAAAAACTGGCTGGACGGCCGGGCCCAGAGAGTTGTGGTGAATGGAGTTACATCCAGTTGGCGGCTGGTCACGAGCGGTGTTCCCCAGGGCTCAGTCCTGGGGCCGGTCTTGTTCAATATCTTTATCGATTATCTGGATGAGGGGATCGAGTGCTCCCTCAGTAAGTTTGCAGACGACACCAAGTTGTGTGGGAGTGTTGATCTGCTCGAGGGTAGGAAGGCTCTGCAGAGGGACCTGGACAGGCTGGATCGATGGGCCCAGGCCAATTGTATGAGGTTCAACAAGGCCAAGTGCCGGGTCTTGCACTTCGGCCACAACAACCCCATGCGGCGCTACAGGCTTGGGGAAGAGTGGCTGGAAAGCTGCCTGTCGGAAAAGGACCTGGGGGTGCTGGTCGACAGCCAGCTGAACATGAGCCGGCAGTGTGCCCAGGCAGCCAAGAAGGCCAATGGCATCCTGGCCTGTATCAGAAATAGTGTGGCGGGCAGGAGTAGGGAAGTGATGGTGCCCCTGTACTCGGCACTGGTGAGGCCGCACCTCAAATACTGTGTTCAGTTTTGGGCCCCTCACTACAAGAAGGACATCGAGGTGCTGGAGCGTGTCCAGAGAAGGGCAACGAGAATGGTGAGGGGTCTGGAGAACAAGTCTTCTGAGGAGCGGCTGAGGGAACTGGGGTTGTTTAGCCTGGAGAAAAGGAGGCTGAGGGGAGACCTTGTTGCTCTCTACAACTACCTGAAAGGAGGTTGTAGCGAGGTGGGTGTCGGTCTCTTCTCCCAAGTAACAAGCGATAGGACGAGAGGAAATGGCCTCAAGTTGCGCCAGGGGAGGTTTAGATTGGACGTGAGGAAAAATGTCTTTACTGAAAGAGTGGTTAAACATTGGAAGAGGCTGCCCAGGGAAGTGGTTGAGTCCCCATTCCTGGAAGTATTTAAAAGACATGTAGATGAGGCGCTTAGGGACGTGGTTTAGTGGGCATGGTGGTGTTGGGTCGACGGTTGGACTCAATGATCTTAGAGGTCTTTTCCAACCTCAATGATTCTATGATTCTATGATTCCATGAAATCAGTCCAGAGACCTCTGCTCAGAAAACACCATTGAGAGAGTCTCTCATACAAACGCAAAGCAAGCCATGTAGTGAGCAGATTGTTTACATTGAATGATTAAACCATTTCATTAGGTGAGAAACAAGGCAAGATCCCAGATGTCTCAATCTCTATTTGACATGAAAGGCA
Organism: Aptenodytes patagonicus; assembly: GCF_965638725.1. Lineage (NCBI taxonomy): Eukaryota > Metazoa > Chordata > Aves > Sphenisciformes > Spheniscidae > Aptenodytes > Aptenodytes patagonicus. The sequence goes on along the minus strand of NC_134951.1, from coordinate 55,545,028 downwards.
AGAGCTACTACTTTAAATCTACTGGCGTAAATCTGGAGGACGTCTGCTTGCTTACTGCTTTATAGACTAATGGACTACAGCTGTTATCATGTTCTAGGGGAGCCCTGAGCAGAGATCAGAGAGTATGTACAGTCCCACCAGTACAGATGTTGTGTGCAGTCAGTGGAAATTCAGTCAAATATATTGTAATTGCTGAAGTAATTAAAGCTCATTACTGAAAGTAAACATAACCGCCAAAGTTAGCACTCCTGAAGGAGTAAGTGACATTCCTCATTTATTCACACTGGAACCAAAAGAGATCATTAGGGCACAGATGAACTTGGGGCTGACAGGGGAGGGGTGCTTTAAGGAGAAAATACTTACAAGGGGGTTAATATGTTTATATACGCAACGTGTGAAAATTAAAAAAAAACCACAAAATAACACATTACTGGAAATGGAATACATTTCCAGTAGGGGGAGGGGAGGGGAGGGGAGGGGAAGGGAGGGGAGAGGAGAGGAGGGGAGAGGAGAGGAGAGGAGAGGAGAGGAGAGGAGAGGAGAGGAGAGGAGAGGAGAGGAGAGGAGAGGAGAGGAGAGGAGAGGAGAGGAGAGGAGAGGAGAGGAGAGGAGAGGAGAGGAGAGGAGAGGAGAGGAGAGGAGAGGAGAGGAGAGGAGAGGAGAGGAGAGGAGAGGAGAGGAGAGGAGAGGAGAGGAGAGGAGAGGAGAGGAGAGGAGAGGGCCATCAGCCTGGGCATGTATACAGAACAGGTGATCTGTTCCTGCATAAACTCATTAACTACAATTTCCTTCTGTTGTTCTGGACTTCTGATCTATTTTTTTGAGGAGTGCTGAAGTTGCTACCTGTTGTTCACTCTGTAGCGGACATTCCATCCCCTTCCCACCTTTGGTCACTACAGCTTCTCACCAAGAAGGAAGGAGAATCTTTAGATACTCTTGAAAAACTCTTGACCAACGAAGTGCACCAGGAGACTGTCTGTTGTGCACGTGCAACCCCTCTGCAATCAATGGTGGTTGTGTGGCCCTCACAGAAGACTTTAGTTCAAAATATCTTTGGGAGAGTCCTACTTTCTTTCATGGTAGCAGAAATGATCTGATTTTGTGATGTAACACACACAGTCCCACTGGACTGCCCACTCTCACTGCAAACCTAACATACTAATGTGGAGAGCGGGGAAAGAAGTCTGATGGATCTACAAGGCACTGAGCGGCAAGGAGCTGGGCTGCCGATTTCAAAAATGTGAATTGATACCAGCCGATATTACTGCTTCAGTAGTGGCCTCAAAGTAGTTTAGCTCAAAGTCTTTTTACTGTTAGACCACAGCTTCTGTGTGCTGTAGCTCTTTAGCCAGCCCCACTGCTACCTGGTGAGGAAAGGGGGGTACTGGGTGGGATTTTCTCAGTGTACCAAAGGTTTCATTTGGGAAATCATGCTTTCATGAAAGCAAAAAAAAAAAGCCATTTAGGATCAAGGCACATAAATTTAATCCATGCATGTAGAGATATACCAGTATATGTACACATATAAGTACATATAGGTTCACGTATATGTACATGATTATATTACATGCCTACAATACATACAGAGAAAAGCCTATGTATATACACATACACATACATGTATATCCATATCTATAATTATATCTGTACATACTTATATACACATCTATATTTTATGTTACATGCGTAGATGCCTATGTGTGAATGGATGTGTGTAGGTATGTATATAATGTGAGGTATACGTCTAAGTTCCTATTGTGGTCAATAGAGTCAGGACAGGTGCCTAAACGGAGCTATCCACAATGACCTGAGATGTCCTTTGGTATCCAAGACAGCCACACAGGTCTGGCAGATGTAACACAGGATCTTTGGGAGATTCATCACCTTGTGAATTGATCCTTCTGGAGGTCATGGACGATTATTTTCATGAGTCTCAAGTTGTATTAGATGCATATGGTTAGACAACTAAATCCAGCTCCTAGTCAATGGATTCTCCAAAGCTGCTCAGCTGAGCTCAGAGTGAGCACCATTTCTTCACCTGAAGAGCTCTCAAAACTGCATTGACTGTACTGACTAAATAGCCATTGATTGGTAAGGAAGCTTAGGCAGCCAGCATACATACCGACGCCTATATGAAAACACCAACATTTAACAGTCTTAACCTAGAGCAGAATTCCAGCTGTTAACGCAGATGTATGAATTCCGTCATAACTCTAACTTGGAAAAAGTTGTAATTGTTTGCCCAGCCGATGACATTGAAAGCACATACTGGAAGCGGAGATCACTTAGCTCTGCAAAAACTGTGCCTGCTACAGCTCTAAGTGGAAAAACAATTTCAGGTATTTTTACATGTTTTTCAGTGATCGACCAGTTGCATACCTTGACTGATTTATGTTTACCTATTACAACATGCAGGCAAAAGGCAATCATCTTGTCACAGCTGAATTTATCCCACTATTGCCCTATTCTGGATTACTAGTTCTCTCACATCTGAGTACTCTTACTATGCCTTAGAGAAAAGAACCATTTTCATTTCTGAGAGAAAATGAAGTGTTTTCTGAATACTTTGTTTACGGTAGTCTATAAAGTTGTTGACATTTTCATATTGAATATTTTCTTCTATTCAAATTCCTTCTCAACCTCAGAAAGCTCTCTTTAAAAACAAGGAAAATTCATCTGAAATCAGTCCATTCAAACCATTTATCAAATTTACCACTTAGCATTTGGTGTGGTTAATGCACTAACATAGGTCAGAGATGTGCTGTCCCTACACCACCTGGAAATGCAGCGCCCGCTTTGGCAGCTGTTCCTGGTGGAAGCAATCCCCAGCGCACCAGAGGCCGGGCTGACCACTGGGGCTGCGTAGCACACCTCTATAAGGAGGCATGAATTCCTATTGCTGTAATCTCACTGTTGCATCTCCGCAATAGATAGCACTGTCTGGGCTCAGGGAGTAAGAAATTTCCTTTCCACACACTGTCGTTTTGCTACTTGCATATAAAAAGAGGTGCCATCAGTGCAGGCAGTTCTTTATTCAAAAAGCAAACTTCAAAAATCACATACTCTCCATGTGATTAAGCTGAATCTGATTTCATGATTCAGCAATGTACTTTTCACACTTGCTAGTTAACTTGCATGACTGAGTCTGAACATTGTCACAGGCGCACATTTGCTTGTTACATGTTTTCTTTTGCTTTGCCCTAAGAACAAAGTGGTTGGTCGTCTCATATTGATCCTGACCAATTCGCGTCTGCTGATGCCTTCAAAGTGTACTTTTAAGGACATAGACACAATTAAGGATTAATATAGTTTTGCAGGGAAAATAAAAAGAGCATATACCATGCTAAATTCTGCAAGATAACATGCTGAGGAGAAACGCTGTGTGCCTGTTGACAGCCTGGCAAGGCTAATGTCAGCAGCAGAGTCACAGCTGGAAGCCTGCCCAGATTTTCCACCAGGAGAAGAGTCACGAGCTCGGTGGCACCTGTGGATCAGCAACACGTGCAGTCCTACATGAGCCATTAATTTAGAAAAGGAGGATGTTTTCATGTACTGTGTTTGTCAGCTCTGTAGTTTGGCATCGCAGAGATAAGAACTAGAGACGAGATACACTGTTCGAGGAGAGTATCTACCCACACCAGCTACCAAAAGTGCCTGCTCTAAGGTGGGGGAGATCTCTTTCACAGTGAATGATAACAGATTAGTGGTTTTTGTTTCCCAGCCGCTCTCTTTTCACCACAGGCAGAATTCCTTTGTGTACTGGTAACTGCAAACTCAAGGAATTTTTCTACTGTAAAAACAGTACTGGAAACAGATTGTTGAATCACTGGATCACCTCAATGGCTGAGCAACAAAGGAAAGATTAAATAAATGCATGAATAATGCATTATCCCCTTCTTGGGCTGCTATTTCAGCTTTTTTATTATTATTATAGAAATTAAAAACCAAAACAAACAAGTTGTTACCCATCTTTGCTTGGATGAAAGAAGAAAGTGGTCACCAAAGCACAAGGAAAAAGCAATTGTAAGCCATTTAATCAGTCCTTTAGCGTTTTTTCTAAGTACATAGTTCCTCAGCAAACCACAGTTTTGCAACTGAATCACACTGAATTGAGATATTCCCCAAGAAGAACGGCAGATGTGAGGGAGGGTGACATAATCTTGTTTTACCACACAGCCAGGGCCTCGGTGCCAAGCGCGGCAGATGAGGACTGTTTGCATCTCAGGTTAGCAAAGGGCTTTGGGACGGTAAACTATCTAACTGCAAAATATGCTGTACTCACAGATTTGGTAAAAACACATAATGTATGAAAAAGCAGTGTCTGCTCCCTGCCTGCCAGTCTAGCTATCTCGTCATTTTCTCTTTTTAACTTAAGTATGGCCTTATGATCCAGTGAATTCAGGTCATGATTCAGAGCAAAGATTTTAAAGCAGTTAGTTACTATGCTCAAGAAAAGGGCTTGGTTTTAGAAGGAAAGTGTGGAAAAGAGGCAGGAGAGGGTCTCACTGTTTATTTGGTCCTTGTCTTTTAGGCTGACAGGGCTGGTAAGAACCTCTCTTGTAATGTGGCAGCTCTTGAGGTGAAGGCATGGATACCTGCCCTCACCGAGCCCGGTGCTGTCCCTCTCCTCTGGTGAGTTGCAGAATGTCAACTGTCTGCTTTTACACCACTTCATTTGTTTTCTCTGCACCCACCAAGAAGCCTTAAAATATAAAGATCACATCTAATTATTTTTAAATGATTGTTTTTCTCTCCATCTTTCAAAACAGCTATGAAAGCTTTTTTTTTTCTGGTTTGGATTTTACTTCAAGTCATATAATAATCCTTTGGTGTAAAAATCCTTATGCCCAAACCATGAAAGGGATGTAAAGGATCGTATCTCACTGACTTCAGTAGAAGTTTGGACACGAAACAGCTCCAAAGGTTTGGGGCTTTTTCTGTGCACCCTCTTTATATCTGCATGCCTCTACCTTAAAGCTGCTCTGGAGATAGGAAAAGCAGCACAAAACCTTGGAGCATATTTAGGAGGAGGGAAGCACAGGCGTCCAAGAGAATGCACCATATCCTCAAATCACAGAGCCTCAGCACTGTCCCTGGCCCATCTGCATGTCCCCCCTTATGGTCTTGTTCCCAAGCATCTCCTCTGGGAACCATACTCCTGCTGGCTGTCTTGGTTTGCAGCTGCAGAAACACAGCCCTGGGAAGGGGGTTTGGCGAGTTACTGGCTGCTGGGCTTTCCTGTTGTTAATTCCCAGGGTAGCCAAGATGCTGTCTACAATGACCTGAGTTGAATAGTCCATGAGCAGCATCTGTTCTCCATAGCAATGTCCTTCTCCAACCTGGAATACCCAGGGAAGAACAGATAGGATGGAGCTGGAGCAGGGAGGCTCAGGGAAACCAAGTGGAGCAGATAGGCTCAGTTGCGGGTGCTTGTAAAACTCATATGGTTGAGTCCCATCCTACATGCCCTGCAGGTGGACCTGTACCTCACACACAACACAGGCACGCAGCTTCTCTCTGCGACAACACAGTGGAGTCGTGATCCCCTGACCTGTTGTGCTTTGAAGCTGGGGCTCACAGAGCAGAGGGGGTCACTGATTTTCAGAGCTGCTAGGGATGAGCCACCTTGCATGTCTCCCCCCGGTGACCCCCCAGGTGTCACACTTCCCTTGCACCCCTTCCACTCTCATGTGCCCAGACCTGCTCCTGTCTTCCCAGGGATATCCTGCCAGCACAGTCCCAGGCACAGGAAAAAAAATATCTTCGAGTGATCTGCCTGGGAATGCTGATTTCTAATTTTTTCAGCGAAAGAGAGTAAAACAAGGATGGTAAATGCAGGGGATTTCTCATTGCTGGTTGCAACACACTTCAGATATTTTTAGGTGAAATACAGGCCTCAGTCTCCCTGAAGGTGAGCCTCATTGTCAGTTGATTCATTTGTTTAAAAAGTAGCAACAGAATCCCATCTGAGAAAAGCAATTTGGCATCAAAATCTTAGCAAGCAGAAAGAGGCAGAAGAAAAAGCACCAGAACATTTGTTTCATATTTCTCCGTTGACTTTATTAATTGCAGTAACAATAGCTGATTCTGATATAGAGCTTTTTATCCACATAGCTAAAGCATTTTATGAAAATAGGGCCATACATAAGATGAAATTACTTTTTCTTCTGGTGGTAGATGGCTTAAAACCCAGTTAATTCCCATCCTAAGGCCCTATTCTCTGGGACTCAGTCTAACAGAAGTAAATCTTGACCACATCTCCATGAAGCTGAAAAAGACTTTACCCAGATTGCCTAGCAAATCCGTGCTCAGTTCTGTACAAGGCCTGATTCACTCTGCCCTGAGTCGTCAGGCGTTGCAGTTGCATATCATTGTCTGGCCAGGCAGGATGTGCTCAGCTATGCATTTGGAGCATCGTACAGATCTGAATTTTTTTGCATTGAAAACAGACTTTCTCGTGATCTGAGGGGCGGAGTGACCCTGGAAAAGTTGGATGATCTTCTTTATTTATATAGAAATATAGTAAGCTGCTTACCAGATGGACTTGTTTGCAAGCTTGCCCACTTCTGACATGAATCAATTAATTTACAGGGATATTTTCGGGAAACCAGTAAGCCCAAAAAAAGAAAACCAATATGATACCAGTACTGCCACCTCGTGTAGGCTCTGACCATTGCAGGTGTTTCCTACAGGAGCTTTACATTTTAGTAGCAGAGTAACATGAAAGTTATTAACAGAGCAAATACTTTAAATGGCTGCACACGATACAAAGGATACTATTACCCTGTTACCCTTCCAGACCCTGTCCTTCGAACTAAACTTATACAGGAACAGAAGTGGATCTGATTTATAAGTGGACTTCCATATCATAGTCACAACTTCAGTGGTAAATCGTAATTCCTTATTGGAAATGAAGACATGAAAGGAAACACTGCAGGAAAATGGGGAAGACAAGGAGCTTTAGGGAGTGAACAGTTCCCCTGGAGGAGAACGAGCAAGGCAAAAGGAGCAGAAAGCTAAAGCAGCAGGCAAGATCACCAGGCAAATGCACAAGAAAGATTAGCAAGTTCAAACCAAACAAAATATCATACAAAAGGGAAATGGGAAAAAGCTTGAAAATTGCTTCATGTTACTTTTTGTCACCTCGGGGGTCAACCTAGGCATTGTTTTCTGCACTCAAGTAACACCCCTAAATTTTTGTTGCATTGTCTCTAAAAGCAGAGATGATGATCAACAGACTGTTGATCTTCCAAACGAAATGTCTGAAGACTAGTTTGCAGGGCTGAGCGCTGCTGAGGGAGACAAGAGGGCTGTGTCATTGTGTGACCAGGGACATGCACTCCACAGTAGTCCGAAGGTCTGCAACCCTCCCACCCCTCTCCCTGCCCTCTTTGCCCACCCCACACACGCACAGGGGTGGGGATAACCATGAGCTCACTGAAGCAAGGCTCACTGCCAGTGTGGAGCTCTCTGGAGTACTGCTAGAACAGTGTAATCCTCTGTTTTGAACATATCCCACCAAAATTGAAGCAGGCATAACCAATTCAAGAACTAGGGAACATCAGACCATGTTAACAGGATCAGTGAAAACAGAAATGAAGGAACAGGAGAGCAATGAATCGCTCTGTCAAAGGATGTTCAAAGTTTACAGGAGCTGAAGGTCAGACTGCACAAATATGGCAAGAGAAATCCCCAGAAATGACCAGATACACACGAAACATGCAGGACATGTCCGGCTCAGCAAAGGAAGTTACCCCACGTTCTCCATGTCAGCCAGTCCGACACCTTGACTCCAGCATTGTACAGGTGCTTTAAACAGAGCTCCCAGAAATCCTAGCAGAAACCAGCAAGCAGAATGTAGTCAGTCCTCAAAAAAATTACAATAAATTTAAATTTATTTGACTTAACAGAGACACGTTTTGGCCATGGGTTAATCTTTTCCATAAAATTCAGCGTAACCATCATCTTAGAAGAACTGGGTTTTTTGCTATGCTGACAAATACTAGATTTAAATAGAAACTGAATTATTCTTTTTCATAAAATGAACCACTATACCATAATTTCACAAAGCCTGGTTTGGGTCAAGCTTCCCAAAACTTCATACGGATTGTGCCTGGAACCATCTCACCCTTCCTCCCACCCTCTTTCCCTCCCTGCCTCCCAGGAACTTTACATGCAGACAGCTGCCCTTCTCCCCCTTTCCATCCACCAGTCAAACCGGAGTGACAGAGTCTGGGCAGAAACTGCCTTTCACTGCAGCTACAGATGTAGTGAAATGACAAATGCTCCTGCTGACTATAAGAACGTCAGTGTAGAAAGAAAGAGTGAGAACCATGACGCCTGCAGTCATACACAATGCTCAGACACCCAACAGTCACTGTTCTGCATGTCCTTGGATAACAGCAAAAAAGCTAGGGGAGTCTCTCTGTTACCACAGGTTTAGCTTTCAAACCTTCTTTTCATCCTGTCACTGTGGAACAAATTCCTTTCTCTTCCACAGTGGGTCTTTTCTTTTTTTTTCTTACTATATCCAGTGTAATAATGATCCCCATCACTTCAGTTTTGATTGATTCATGTTTTTATATCACAGTGCAGAATTTAATTTAAGCGAAGTTGTCATGTTAGGTTTGTCAGTATAATACATGGGGGCAAGGTTAACCGCCTGGCAAGCCTTAAAGCAGGCTTTTTCAAAAATTTTGTTTTACCATGCTTTTCTGTGGAAAGCAAGGGAAACCTTTTATCAGATAATGCATGGAAAATAGAAATGTGGGCAGAGAGACTTACTAAATACCAGTAAGTGCCTTTGACCACAGTCCTTAAATTATGTTTATCTACATTGTCTGTATCTCTGTCATTTCTATTTAAGAATAAAAGAAAAAAACTACTCTGGAATTATATGAAAAATCATGCTTCAAGTATAAACAAGTGTACTTGATAAAACATGAAAGTGCTGTCCAGGGACACGTGTTTGAATGACTCTTTAAAATTACAGAATTATGGAAATCAACATATTTACTGCAAATGCTTATTTGTTGAGTGCTATTTGACATGTAGAGTTATAGTTCACATCAATTTGTTCAGCGTCACTAATGTGTCCTGTATATACATTACCTACAGAGCTCCTAGATCCATATAATGTGGCTGCATCGGTGGGCAGTGGACTAAGGAAACGACATTAGCTTGATGCTAATTCCCAGTATCTAAATAAATGACTTCAGCTTCAAGACATCAGATGAGATAACATCCCAGCCAAAATACATCACACTACAGTATCTGGCAGGCTTTTTATTGTAGGATATAAAAGGAAACAGATGAATATAGTAATGCAATCTAAAAATCTCTGAACATCTATTCTTTAAAAATTGAATTAGTATCTTATTTTCCCATTAATCAGTATGCCATACCTCTTTCTGGTCCTATAAATCAGGTGTACAGTGAGACATGTTTCCAGATGTCTCTAGCACAAACACCTTATTTTGTGGGAAATGCAGAAATATTTTTCTCTCCATCACAGTCTCTCTTTAGAAATACCCTTGCACCATGTGGAATTACTTTTGTTTAAATTAGACGTACCAGTGCAGGGAAATGCAAACACTACAAGCATTCGCTGTGTAGCAGCTAAATCTGATTGAACCATCATGATCAAAAAGAGAAAGGCATCCTGTACAGGTCTCCATGACGTAAATCAAAAACATCTTTAGGGGCATATCTTAAAGTGAGAGCTTCACAAAGCCAGTGAAGACTGAAGTATAATATAAAGGATTGTTCCCATTCTTTGGGAACAACAATTCTTTGTTCCACCCAAAGAGCTAAGACCACTGCAAGAAGAAGTAAAATTCAATCATTAGAGTACCATGTTTGCATTATTCTTTCACCTCTCTATCTCCAGTTCTCAGGCACCTTTTGTGCCTCCTCAAGCAATTTAAAACCCTATCAACACAAACAATTGCTGCAGCTTTATCCTAGCAGGATGGTGTGTAGCTGTGAACCTGCTGCTGCACCTGTATTATAATCAGCAAGCCAGCAGGCTGTGACTTAAGCCAGTCCCCTGAGAAAAGGGTTTGAGTGCGGGTCCATAGCCCACAGCTTCCAGCAGCAGCAACTGGAGCTCTGTGCCTGTGCAGCCAGGGCTGGAGAATACTCTCAGTTCTCTTCCTCTTGCCTGATTTAGGTTGTCTGAAAGGGAGACATCTAGTCTGAAGTTACTTTCCTAGGTTTCTTTTATAACCAGTGGAGAAGGAGAGGCACCGCCACAGGATGCCTCACCTCATCCTAAAGTGGAGGTCTGCTGCAAGTGGCATCAACCACTCTTTGAAGGTTGCTAATCTGACTATGGAGGAAGCCGAAGTCATTGCCTCAGATCAAACCTCTAACCCTTAAGAGATGAGAAGATGAGATACACCTTCTTCCCCCTGTTCAACTGCCCCCCAGAACCTGCTCCTCCTGAATAGAAAAGTTATCTACAAAACAGTAAACTAAAAATAATGACAAATCTGCTAGAACTGCAGAGCCTCATAACTTCCACTAGTAAGGTTGTATTAATTTCCTCTAGCTAAGGCTTGGTGATACATGCCTGACTGAGAAACGGCATCGCATCACGTGACTGTTTAAACATTACTGCATGAGTATTATCCATCTGTGAATCTACCTTTTGGTTCCCTTTGGAATTGCTTATTTATTTATTTATGCACTGTAAAACCCTGCATAATGGATGGAAATACAGACTCTCAAGTCCAAGCCTACAAAACATCCCAAGAGATGTCATTGGTTCCTGAAGTATTGTAGCCACATCAATGCAGTTCTGCCCCGAATTAATTCTCTCCATGGAAAACCAGGGCTTGTTAGACGAGGCATAGTGGTAGGCAGAAACAACTATTTTATATTTTGGATTGAGATAACATCTCTCTGTATTGCACTGAATGGTTGCACACATGGCTCATGTTAGGTCTGGTATGAGTACATTTTGCTTTATTGTCATATGTAGATTTGTCTTTTGAAAGCCAGGGTTTCCTTAGAAAAAAAACAAACCAGGACTTGAGGCCCAGCACTGCCATATTTTAAGTCCTGCATCTCTATATATACATTCTTCACTAGGAATACGGATATAAAAATAATGAAATTGTGAAGAAGGGAACAGAAGAATTTTTGTAGTTCATAGCAAACTCTTCCTGGGTTCAGTCATCTCACTGCGCTTAAACATGTGCCTTAATTTTTAACAAATTATGCAAAACTAAATGCAAATTCATGACAGGGAATCCAGATTAATGTTGCTACAAGAGGGCAGAGAAGCGAAGGAGAGGACAGGGAAGCAATGCATGATGGCAGGCCAAGACACCATGAAGGCACTGCTGTGTCAGCTAGCTGCCAAATGTCACAGGGGAAAAGCAAAGGGGAGAGGCTGCTTCTGGCCCATCAAGCCACCAAGAAAGAGCACGCCTGTGTAACATGAGTGCAAAAAAATCTGATGCTATAGGCAAGTTGTCAAAGGGTTATTAACTATTATGGCAACAGTTGCATGCACATAGTCTGAAAAGGAGAATGAAAGCTCTGTTTTGTCTCCTGTGAAGATAATTAGTGACAACTACAGGATTCGTTGCTCTCCTTTTTCAGCCCCATGCCAGGCAGCACTGGATATGTTGTTGTGACTGAGCAGGTGCAGGGCCAGTGAAGAATAAATATAGTCAATAGGAGAAGTCTTTGAATAATCAACACTTCAGGAGTCGACATTTGGAGTTGGAGCCTGTCTTTATATCTGACAGTCCTGTGATAGTAATGTCTATAGTTTAACTCAAAGGACTCAGCCCAGATCTCCCAAAGTATTTAAGCATCTAAATCCTCCTATCATTCAAAATTCCAGATTCGGCCCTCTATCTATCTGCTGTTACAAACCCAACAACATACTGCGTGGACCTCTTATTATGGGAGAGCAAAGACTAACCCTTCCCTTGCATAACATTCATGGAACTATTTATGAGAGCACAGGATTTGAAAAATACCAGAGAAAGGCTTCAAGTGGTCATTTGGCTCACAGAGCAAATCTATCTGGCTTCTGGACTCCATGTTTCACAAACTTCTCAGACTGTCCACTAGATTTGAAAACACAGCCCTTGATTTTGTAAGCTGCTGCTGGTGCTTGCACAAATATTGTAGTAGCTTTTCAAAATGTTAAGCATCATATTGTCAAAAGAACAGTTTCTAAATTACCTTATCTGCTCTCACTAAATCTGTTTCACTGAAATAAACATGGTTATTCTGCGGACGGTACCTACATACTGATCTACTGAAGCAGGTCTTCCTGTTTGAGACTGAAGTAGAAGGTAGCACATCTGTACACATGTTGCACTTTCATCAGCTGAAGGTTGCCACAGAAATGGCAGCATAAAAATGTGTACGACATTAATCTTACTCACTCAATAATATAGGTAATAGTAAGATACAGCAAAATAATAGTAAGTCATGATATCAGGGCATATTCGAACCTTACAGAGTTACCTGAGCCCTTGGCACACAAATTTTAAATCTGTAATTACACCCCACAGAACATCCTACATGGTGTTGGTGCATGAAGACCTAACAGATGTTAAGTTAAGCTATTAAACTGTTGATATGGTTAGTTACGTGGCACAAAACTCATAATTATTTCTTGCTCTGCCAATGAAGTACAAGAGAGAGAAAATGACAAATTCAAATTAAAAAATCAGCAGACATGCATTATGCTTCTCTGGGAAGGAGATAGAGTGAATTCCCCTTCAGGCAGTGCTAATGCTGCTCAGGTTCTGTTATTCAGATTGTGTTGTCTCTTAACGTTAGCAGCACAATCCTTCTGTGTCGGATTACAATATTTTTAACTTCTTTTGACTCTTTACCCTCCTCTTCACCTTCACTTCCATCTGTTGTTAAACAAGCATGTCTGAGTTAGAATTGCCCTGGAGAGGACAGAGGGAGGAACACAGCAGACTGGAGAGATGCTTCCCTGGTGGGAGCAGAGCTGTGCTAGCCCCGAGACTGTCGTGCATAGCTCTGGCACTGGCTCTGACCAGCAGGCATTACATAGCCACAGTTACATAGGCGTTGCAGAGACACAGTTTTGGTGTCCAATCCATAGGCTAAAATAAAGTAAAAAACACTGAACCACCAATACTCCAAGGGCAAAGAAGACTTGCTCCTGTGTGTTTTGTGAAATGTTGAGAGAATTAAATTTCCAGTAGACAGGTTAAATGAAGTAAAAAATTACGGTGATGAGGTCACTCATCACACCAAGAATATGTACGAACCTGTTATCTCACGTTATTTCACAGAGAGAAAGAGGACAACGCTCAGCTGGTTTTGAATTAGCACTTTCAATTTTTTGGTGCATTTCTGTTTCACATTAGTAAAAAGGTTCAAGGAGTTCTTCATTAAGCTAGCTTCAAACTTACTTTTGTTCATCTGTCCTGGACTTCTTCACCAGGATGCAAGAGCTTTGATTTCCTGATTGTTTCTAAATCCTACAAGATGCTGAAATGGGGGAACTGAAGTCAAATCACAGCAAAAAGGCAAAGATGTGGCTACCACATTGGCAAATACGGTGGATAGCTCTGCTGCCCTTAGCCAGTCCAAGGAAAATCAAAGGTCACAGTCTATGAAAACCGAAATAACCAAGGGGGAGGAGGAAGCAGGAATGATTCCCTTAAATTGCAACACTGGCCTTCCAGTGACCAAAAAACCCAAATTCAGATCCACAAGTTGTTTGACTATCTAAAGCCTACCAGAACTGCTTTGGGGTGCATGATTAGAGGCCTAAATAACTTTGCAGATTAAATTTTTTATCTTGTTCTCTAACTTACATTGTCCTTTGTACATTTTGATTGACAATGTCATCTAGGTATTTACTATTGTTCTTTCTACAGAGCTTTTCAGTGCAAAAGAGCATGTGTGTATCCAGATCTCTAGAAAATGCTACTACACTACTGCTCTCTGTCATTGTTTTCTTAGTAGTTAGTTTAGCTGTGGATTCTTCATTGTCAAGTTTCCTCAGTCATTAATCTGCAATACTTTCAAAAATACACAAAACGGATTCTTGCACGCAACTGCAGCAATCTTATGCCTTCTGAAAGATCAAAGATAATTTTACACAGTAGGTTTGCAGCTAAATTGCTTCCCTTCTAAATTCATGCTTATGACCTTCACACTATTTTGATCATTATTTAAATATGATAGATATAAATTTCTCTTTGTTCTCACTATATGATCAGAGTGAAAAAATGCCCTTGGAAGAAGTATAATTCCAGAAGCATTTAGACTGCACTCCTAAGCAGCTAGAAATGCATATGCAGACATCCTATAATTATAAACTAGAAATGATACATGAGTTATTTTTTACCAAAAATACAACCTAAATTCAAGAAGAAATGCATTATTTCTATGTCTAAATATACACTATATTTATATCCATAAAATCTAGAAAAATGTATGTTCCCTGTCTGGATATCAGCACTGCAGAAGTAATGAAGGGTTCTTACAGAGCCTGCAGCAGGCTGAATCTGAGTAAATCGTACTTTTTTCTTATAAGGGATATATCTTGACTTGGCTGTGAACAGGTGTCTTTCACACCTGCTCTGAAACAGAGCCTACACACTGCAAAATTAAAAAGTCATTTCTCAGCTAGAATTGCAGTGCCATTTTTGGAAACTTACAGAAGGTCAGCTTGGGCCTTTCTCCAGAGTTCAGCAGCTCCTAGGTTTTCTACCAAGCCCATTCCAGAACCCACAATCCTTTTTACACCATCTTTTTTACCCCATCTTAGTAGGAGCTGTGGCTCTTAGCTCCTAAACACCTTTCTCTGAACTTCCTGGTGAGAGCACACGATTACACAGTTTGGGGTAGAATTATTCCATTGTTTGCATTGTGGAATATAGATAGACTTGTTATCGCGTGAAGCCGTCATGTCTTTTCAAAGGTACTTTAGTTCTGTTCTTCAGGGTGTAGAGGGTTCTCAGCTGCCTTAAGGTAGACAAGAGGTGGCAACAGGTATTTCTAGAGGATATTTGTGAAGGCATTTTAGGGTAAGCAAAAAGACAAGGGAGAGTTCAGAGGGGTTGCAGGGGATTTCTGTGGGAGCTAGCAATATGCAAGTAGACTTGACTCCATTTTGCATGCAGCAGCTCTTCCTCTTTTTGAATTTCAAACTGTAATACTGTGCAGAAGTGCATGAGGGAGGGGGAACTGATGAGTATCTTGGCTGACAGAAACTCTCTTTAAACTGCCCTGGACCTGCACAATTGCGAGTTGGATGGCGGTGTTTATGCGTGTTTACTTTGCCTGACACCACATTGTAAATTAGAGGGAGCTGATGGGCAGCTCAGTCAAGAAGAAATGAAACACCATCAAAAAAAGGACAGTAAATTTGCAAGCAATGAGCACAGACTTTTCCTAGTGTGGATGTTAGTGGTATTTCTCAGGTTCACATTATGTTTGGAATATATTATCCAAACCTACGTAAACTACCTTTTTATAGTGGTAATGGAAGAAAGATTGAATGAGTTTTGAATTAAAGTCTCTGTGTATTAATTGCCAGATGTGTCAGGCTTCTAGTTTTTCCTAGCTATAAAATGTTTTATGGTTGAGAGAGTACAGACTGTTTGTTTTTCTTTTTATTGTTTAGCTGACTAAAACGGAGTGGGAACATGGCATTTTTTTCTTTTATTTTTATAAAATTAAAAAGAAACACTGATGCTTCTCTTGGTATGTTTGTTTCTTTTAATGATTTAAATTCTATTCAGAGATAGTTAAATTCTGTGACCTCATATTGTGTTTGAAGTACCTTCCCACTGCTGGTTAATAAAGCTCATGGTGAAAGAAAAGCCCGGTACTAGTCATATCTATTGTTATCAAGGAAAAAGAGGGGAACAATGACAAATGAAATATCAGATATTATCAGTCAGAGACTTTATTTTCCATCGACAGAGCTGAATACATCAGTCTACATGATCCTATGAGTATCTGCCTATGATCCTACCCCCATCGTTCCTTATTGCCATTGATGGAAAATAGGGATTCACAACCTGAATCACAGAACCTGATTTAACAAAGCAAGTAAACACATTTTAGCAAATTGAAGTAAGTCTTTCTTAAAGATGGTCCTTTGCCAGAAAGTATGGGCTTAAGTCATATGGTAAGCAGCAGGGCTGCATGCTCAAAATCAGACATTTGCAACAAAGTACAACTGAACTGATAAACTAGTGCAAAGACTAGAGCCGTGGCACTAGAAATTCAGCATCCTAAGAGACACTGAAAGAGTAAGGGTTACCTCACAACCAAACAGTTGCTCCAATACATTTACAAAAACTACTTAAATGTCAGTGTCATTTTTCAAACACAACTTATATTCATGTTCTCCAACAAATGTAACATTGAAAGAATTTAGCAGAGAGATAAGATGTTATCTAACACATTTCTCTTTCTTCCACTTCCAAAAAATTTGCTATGAAAAAAAGCAGCAGAGAAAGAGAAACTACTCTTCTTCTGAAAACATTCAGTCCCGACAACTTTGTAGGTGCAGGTACCAGTACTGTTACCAGTACTGTTATGGCTCATGGCTTAGACAGGTATACTCTGCACTGGGTAAAAAACTGGCTGGACAGTTGGGCCCAGAGAGTTGTGGTGAATGGAGTTACATCCAGTTGGCGGCTGGTCACGAGTGGTGTTCCCCAGGGCTCAGTACTGGGGCCGGTCTTGTTCAATATCTTTATCGATGATCTGGATGAGGGGATTGAGTGCAACCTCAGGAAGTTTGCAGACGACACCAAGTTGGGCGGGAGTGTTGATCTGCTCGAGGGTAGGAAGGCTCTGCAGAGGGACCTGGACAGGCTGGATCGATGGGTCGAGGCCAACTGTATGAGGTTCAACAAGGCCAAGTGCCGGGTCCTGCACTTCGGCCACAACAACCCCATGCAGCGCTACAGGCTTGGGGAAGAGTGGCTGGAAAGCTGCCTGTCGGAAAAGGACCTGGGGGTGCTGGTCGACAGCTGGCTGAACATGAGCGGGCAGTGTGCCCAGGCGGCCAAGAAGGCCAATGGCATCCTGGCCTGTATCAGAAAGAGTGTGGCCAGCAGGAGTAGGGAAGTGATCGTCCCCCTGTACTCGGCACTGGTGAGGCCGCACCTCAAATACTGTGTTCAGTTTTGGGCCCCTCGCTACAAGCAGGACATCGAGGTGCTGGAACGTGTCCAGAGAAGGGCAACAAGGCTGGTGAGGGGTCTGGAGAACAAGTCTTCTGAGGAGCAGCTGAGGGAACTGGGGTTGTTTAGCCTGGAGAAAAGGAGGCTGAGGGGAGACCTCATCGCTCTCTACAACTACCTGAAAGGAGGTCATAGCGAGGTGGGTGTTGGTCTCTTCTCCCAAGTAACAAGCGATAGGACGAGAGGAAATGGCCTCAAGTTGCGCCAGGGGAGGTTTAGATTGGACGTGAGGAAAAATGTCTTTACTGAAAGAGTGGTTAAACACTGGAACAGGCTGCCCAGGGAAGTGGTGGAGTCCCCATCCCTGGACGTATTTAAAAGACCTGTAGATGAGGTGCTTAGGGACATGGTTTAGTGGGCATGGTGGTGTTGGGTTGATGGTTGGACTCAATGCTCTTAGAGGTCTTTTCCAACCTTTATGATTCTATGATTCCATGATTCTAAGATGTTGTCTTTCTTCTTTTTTGTCCTTTGAAGTCCTATTCCTGAACCTGCTTTTCAAACTTAAAAATGTCACACATTTATTACAAAGTTTAAGGGTTGTTGGAAGGCATTACCAAGTGGAATGAGGCTTATAAAGATTGCACTGATTTTATATTATAAAAGTATTGTTGTATGTGTTTCTACCTACTAGATTAATCACTCCAGGTTGTAGATGTGCTGAATATTATTGATATACTAAAAGAGTGTGAGTGAGTTTTATTTTAGGAAATATAAATTGAAAATAGAATACATATGTTAGGCTAAAATTGCAAAGCTTCAAAATATTCATAAAAGGAAGTGCTATACCAACACTGGGGGAACTGAAAAGCCACTGAATTGAGGTTCTTCCCAGTTCATGAATCATTCACGGATTATTTCTAACTGAGGCACATGGAGCCATACGCTAGGAAGATACCTATTCACCGAGTAGCTTGGGTGGGTGTTTGTCAGCCAGCAGCCCAGCGGGGGTGGTGGTGGTCATGGGACATGCTCTCTGTTCCTCAGCTGGAAAACTGACGCTGTAATGGGAGTGAGGAATGGCAAAGAAAAAAAACACTCATAAATTTTGCCATCATGCTTCAGTGGATCAAAAGGGGACCCTTTATAGGGATCAGTGCTGCTGGGCCCAGTTCATGTGTGACCTTTCCAGTCTCACCTCCCTTGAGCATCTATCATTCAACCTGTTCTGATCTCGCCAAATTATCCGAGGTAGGAAAGTTAGTACAGGGAGAAAAAGAATTCCGCATGTTGGATTCCACAAGAGTAACACACTGCAGGCTAGTGATGAAAAATAGGTATATCTCACTCACAACCTAGGAAAACTTCTTTTTCAGGAAAGTTGGTGGAACATTTTGACTAATGAGGTAGTTGTGGCACAGGCACTCAGTAGCTTTAAGGAAAGGTCAGATGCACACAATGAACTGAGTACCACAGGGTCCTCCCCTCCTCAGTGCAAGGGGCTGGATCCAAGTAGTGCCTTGATCCTTTCAATCCCACCATCTGTGATTTATCATTAAAAAGACTTCCTCCCAGAGAGCTGACAGAACAGAAGTCCAGTTTTGTATGCAGGGGGAGCTGCAGGGACTGAGCCGTTATTATTCTGTTATTGTCTAAGAAGCCTCTGTGTGCCAGTAGATATTTATAATCTGGTATGTTTTAGAATAAGTGTGTTATCTCCCAGAGAACAGCATGCTTGATATAATTCTAGTGGGATATATGAAACACAAGTTTCACGTGAATGGTGGAGCCGCCAGGGGAGGTATGTGACAAGCCTCGTTTGCTATGCTCAGTCTGCCTAGGAATACACTAGAGAAAATAACCAAACTGCCACCTTGATTGGATCTCTCTCTGCTAACAAATTAAACAAATAAAAATGAGAACATTAAATAAAGCTTTCTGGATGCCATGAATTGTGAGAACACTAGTGTGCCTGCACATGCACAAGAGTGTTTGCAGTAGCAAAATCAAGGCAGTTTAGTCAGGGCAGTGCCAGTGGCCCTATAAAAATTTAATTTGGTCAGGATCGCATAACACGTTGAGCTATCAAGAGAGCATAAAAGATCCCTTTGAGGTCATTTTCCTACAACACAAGATTTGCTTTGCGTTTGCACATCCAATGCGACAATCTCACTGGGTGTAAAATGTCACACAATGCACGAGAGAAAATTATGTTTACAGCACAATCCAAGGAACTATAAACCTTGTAAAAAGAAAATCTTTCTCTTTTCCTTCCCCACTCCTTCCCCTGTATCCCTTTCTTTTTCATACCTTAATATACATGTAAGGCTTTTGTTTTGAAAGCCATATTTATATTTCCCCCAATAAACAAATGTGAGATCATGCTGTGTTGCTGGAAACATGATAATTAGCTTTGCTGCAATATGAGAGCCTGAGGTGATGCAGTGATAGATTAGGGCACACACACCACCTCCCTGAGCATTTTTCAGCAATCAGATGAGGAAATTATGAGATTTACAATTGGATCGGCTACAGAAATAAAATACCTCTTCATAGCTCTCTCATTGCAAGTAGAGCTCTGTGTGTTTTACTGTATGGTGATGCTATATTTCCTTGTTCCTGCTGCTGAAATGAGAAGCTCATTGATGCTGCATTTGGAGATTCCTCTTGAAATGTTTCTGTTTCAGTTAAAGCACATACATAAACACTTTCAGACAAAGAGGGATAGACACAGCAGTGAGAACAGCCAAATGTTCATCAGATATTTGAGCTGAATGTCAAAGCAACAGACCTAAATCAGTATCAGTTTTCTTGCAGGTCAGCAAAAGAACCAAAGACAAAGACAGCACTGAATCAAAAGATATAGTTCAGACCAGCTGGAAGCTCAACAAAATAAAACACAGAAATCAGCAGGATGAGACATTTCTCCATTTAGCTTTGGTAGTGAAAGGAAGTATCTTCTCTACCATAGTTTATTAGCTTCTGCAGAGATAGTTTATTAAAACACACAACAATGAAGAGGTATGGGGTGGTATTTTCTTTTCTTTAAAGGTCTTGTTAAAGCTCTATTAAGGTATAATTTAACATTATATCCATCAGGGATCCGCAAAGGCTTTTTCAAAGTGGAGATGGATGTGGGTCAACATTTGGCTTACAAAACCAATGGCATCATAGTGTAGTCTGGTGATTGGGACAGTAAATTGCATAGGTCCAGGACGATAATTTCATTATAAAATATCAGTATTTCCTAGTAATCCTAGAAGAACGTGCACAAAATTACCTTCAGTGGATACTGAGCCTCATGATACCTTCTCATCTTGTACCGAGGTAACAGCAGACCTAACAGTCAGTGTGCAGCTTTAGGAGATATATAAACTGTTGGCTAATACAGAGGAGTTAAGAATTTCAGAGCACATTCACAGGATAAATTATTTGGCTTCTAAGAACAAATCTTGACCCTTCACTGAAGCAAACAGGCTTTGCACAGTGACACTCGAGTAAAATATAAACCAATGGGGATAAAATCAGAGGTATTGTCACCATTATTCACTGGCTTCTTAAAATGAAACATTGTGCTGGACTGCCTTCATGCCTTCTGTGGAAGTGTTTCCTCGTTCAAGAATGATGAACCGCATTTTTCTGTTTGCTTCGTGGAGCTCTTACCAATTGAGTCTAGTCAATTTTGAAAACCAACTAAGTTTTGTCATTTTATTGGCCAAAGAGTAGGCATGATTTGATATCAGCGGTGGTCTTCAAAGTGCTGTCCTCATGCCCTTGAGGTTAGATTATAGGTTCATGAAAAGCAATTAAAAAAACTAAGCCTGCTCTGAATAGAATCTATTTGCTCAACATCTCCAGTGAAAATATTTTAAAAGATTTGGAAATCAAAGGAAAAAAAATAATTTGAAACTCATAAGCCTGCAATAAAATATATTTTGGAAGTATGCAGTGAAGAAGCCTATTCTTAACTTGTTGCAAGAAACCACTTCTTTTCACCAGACTCTGAATACCTCTGATCATGTCTGGCAGGTGTATGCTTTCCAGCATATACATCTTCTCCAGTATGTATCCAGTGTAATCTCAGGATATTTGTTGATCCCAGTGAACACATAAATGATTCAGCTGTCTTTCTGCATTATATATTCTCTTATACATACATCTCCTCTCAATGCTTTCAGGATTTTTGAGAGTTAGGATGAGGGGAAAGAGAAAAAGCTGGAAGGGTATCCCTTGGTTTTAAAATATCTTGTCTAATCTTGTTTTGTTGGAAATTTTATATCCTTTATAATTTTTTCATCACAAACATGGGAGTGTGAAAGAAATGCAGACTTACCCCAAAGTGACATTCACGTGGGTGTTCCACCCACCACCAAGTCTCTCTCTCCCACTAACTCAGTCTCTCTCTGTGTGGCTCTGTCCTAGAACTGAGCATCCTTTGCAACAAAAGTTTTGAAATTAATACGTTGCTGCAGACATTTCAGTTTCCATGCAATGATATTCCTCAGCAGGAAAAAAAAAAAAAGAAAAAACAAACAAGAAAAGATGTTCCAAATTTTTTGAGCATCCCTACATCTCTTGTTCTTCTCTGCTGACAATATATTGCCATGCCATTCTGGATAAGAAGGTAGTTTCTTTCTTGGAGGAAGCCGCAGTGATGCAGTTTCACTTGTACATGCGAAAATCTTTCTGGAGCTGCTAGCCTCAATTTATTCTTTTAGCCCAGGAGCGGTATTCACAATATTGTTGATGCATGACGTGGCTGGTGCACACTAAGGCAACCCTGGCCATGCTACGCCTCTGCCCGTTTAGGCTGAAGGATTTCTGCACAACCAAACGCCTTGTATTTTTTCACAAAAATAGATAGTTTCTGAAATGATTTAATATCTTCTAGTATGGGTTTTGCTGTATTATTTGGATCAAATGACAACCCAGTGGATGCCAATAGGTGTCTCATGGATGGTACTTTATAACCATTTCCCCTTATTTCTGTTCAAACCTGTTTCCCTGAGAGTTTCAAGCTGACAGGGAAGGATATGGCTGCAACCCATCTGTCAGGCCAGCTACATGTCCCTACAACAGAAGTCATTCATTTTGATGCAGCTCTTTGCAAACCTGAGTACTGCTTTCTGGCACTGTTAATACTGTCCTGCAACTGGTTTGATCCCCTAAAGTTTGTTCAGACACCTCTACTTGCTAGAGATCCCAAATGTGGCCAAAAAAATCTTCTTTATGCAGCACCACTTGCCAAG
Source organism: Aptenodytes patagonicus (assembly GCF_965638725.1). Lineage (NCBI taxonomy): Eukaryota > Metazoa > Chordata > Aves > Sphenisciformes > Spheniscidae > Aptenodytes > Aptenodytes patagonicus. The sequence goes on along the minus strand of NC_134951.1, from coordinate 55,522,620 downwards.
ATCCATTTTCAGCATAGGATACTACTTTTGCCAAGACAAACAGTTACAAGCATTGGGCAAGGAGCTCTTTTCAGTGCTTTGCTTAAGTTGCTTGGGACCACGCAAATGAATAGTCACTTTCTTGTGGTTTTCCCTAGTGTGCTCAGAGATATTTTTCTGCATTGTGTTGGTTTCTTCTCCTTTGTTGTTTTGTGTTTGGTTTTACACAGTGCTGATGTTGGGGTGTCTGTGCTGTCATTATTACCAACGGTTTATCTCTGAGACTGCTCCCCTTCTGCTCTGCATTTCGATATGAACTTTCAATTTGCTTTATCTGCCAACAACTTTTGATGGAGTTAGCGTGGGATGTCTAAGTATTTCTTACTCAAACACCTGCATTTTGCATTCCATTTACTAACCTATCATGAATCAGTTTCAAAATGTGTTAACTGCATGAGTCAGGTCAGCAAAACACAGATCCATTGTTTCTCCAATTCTTGATTAGACTCACTAAATAGACACCCTTCTGACTGCAGTTTGAAAATCCTTTTGGAATACTTTTAGCACTTTATATATACCCCCCTTATCTGCTCCACACTTGGCCAAACACTCTTGAAATAAGGAACGTATTGAACTGAGAAAGATAAGAATCTGGCTGGGGTCTTTTTTCTTCCTTTTTTCCTTTTTTTCCCCCTTTTTTCCTTCTTTTTTTTTCTTTTTTTTTTCTTTTGTTTTAGTTTACTAACCCCATTAGAGTAACATCATTTACCCAGAGTTACCTAAAGGAAGGCCAACCCACAGGCAACTTCAGGTCTGCCTCCTTATATCCCCTTAAGGAGATGTGGGCATCAAGACCTGCCAAACCAACCACGCAACAGGAGCTCCCTCTCTCCAGAGGGGCAGCTCCTGCCACTGCTGTGGCCTGAGGGAGGAGACAGGTGCCAGTGAGCAGCCAGGCTCCTTCTCCTCTGGGATGGGGAGACACAGGAGGATGGAAGGGTGAGGACAGCTCTGAAGCAACCCACAGCCTCTGCCATGTGGTGACAGAAAGGGGCAAGGAATAGATCTCTTCTATTGCCAGCCACCACCGCAAAAAGTGATAGGGACATTGGCATCCAGCTCCCGTTGCTGCTGAATTCTCCCCACTGTGAGCAAGAGCACATCCACTCACTGGATGCATCCCCGCCATCTGCTCATGGACAGGAATGTGACATGTTGTTCAAACAATCTGCTTTGATGAGGTGATTTTTTAATTTCCTGCTTGTCTTGTTTTTAAATAGGTTTTTTGGTGGGGAATGTTGGAGAGGTTTGGAAATACTCATCATTTCTGATTTCACAAACCTACAGGAGCCAACTGACTTCTGATACCATAGTTGGTGTTTGAGAGACAGAGCAAGAAAGCACCAAGACAACACAATGTCCCAAGACAACAAAACACCTTTGCAGCCCTTTCTCCATGTGCAATACTCTTTCCCACCAAACCCTGTCCATTGCTTTCCCAGTCAAAGGCCCCATGGAAAGTTTTCTGTCCCAGTCAGCTGGAAGGTGGGTTTGAAAGCATTCTCATTCCCTGCAGAGAAAGCACCCTGGGCATGGGATTGGAGATGGGAACTGAGCTGTCAAACAAGGCAAAATAGTTCAGCTGCTCTTCCATGGACTGCAAAGAAGAAATTCTTCCCCTTGACCTGCAGAGATCCCTGTGTGGGCTGGGTATGCACTCCTGATGGAAGAAGGACAGCCAGATCCCCCAGAGGACGCTCAGGAAAAAGGCTGGGCACTGTGCATCTCTGCTCTCTATAGGCTATAGACATGACTAATGCAGTCACTGCTCAGCTGTCAAGCTCTGCATCACATGTAGCACATGGCCTAAAGAACAGCCCATATAAACGATACAGTTGAAAAGTATTTCCCAACTTCAGTGGTAAAAGATAAAAAATATTTACATGCAGTAGGTGTCTGCATACATAAAAAGCAGCATCAATAAAACTTTGGTGAATGCCTGGGAACCTCAGGCACAGGCAGCCTGCAGGAAGGAAGCAGCTAAAGCACCAGTATAGGAAATGGGTGACCATGGCTTGGATCCAAGCTTAGTCACTGTCACCTTCCTTGGCTTGCAGCTTCAGTTCAACTGCGTTTGGCCTGGGCCCCTGAAGAGCTGAGGAAAATAAGGGCAAAGTTTATCAGTTCCTAAACATGAAAAAATAAGAGGTGGCTAGGGTGTATATTTTGAAATTTTTTAATCCATTGGAAATCTGTCTTTTTTATCATTGATAGAGAGAATATTATTCAATTCCTATTAAATAAGGTATATATACCTTATTTGAAATGTCATGCAAACTTGGACAGAAGAAATTCTGTTACAGAAACTAAGCATAACCTAAAAGAGAAGTTTTGTCCTCCTTTTCTGTTTCAGCTTTCTGTCAAAACCATTCCATTGTATTCCTTATTTTACACTCCTAAAAGCCAAGCATGGATGAAATACCTAGTGCTAGGGCCTGAAAGATGCAAGGACAAACACAGGCAACTCCAGAGGGGTTTACCCAGACCGGCTGCTCCTGGCTTCAGTCCAGTCTCAGCTGTGCAGGCCAGCTAAACCAGCAGTTGTGCCTCCACAGTCACATTGCAACGTCCCAGGCACCTGTACCAAGGGACTGGCCCCTTGTCCTCACTTGGACTGAAGGCCCGCGGCTCCTCTTTCATTTCTTCCTCCTGTCATAACTACTCTAGAACAGGACAGGTATCCATCCCCACCCCCAGTGCACCAAGGAAACCTGTTAGCAGAAGGAGAAAGACTAAAAAGTGCATTTTCCCATCTACATCAGGGAGCACATCTCCTGGCCCAGCTTTTCTCCGTCTCTTCACCCGCTTTCCCAGCCACGCATTTGCTCCCATTTCCCTCCTGTTCCACTCCCAACTGGAAAAGTGCTGATCACTTTCTTTCCCAAAGGGGATCACATAACATCCCTTTGGCAATGGCACCAATTGAGTGTGAAAGAAAGTAGTATTAGGAAAATGTTAATGGAGTTTGACTTCTTCTAATGTAATTTAGAGCTGGAAACAATGAAGCAAGCCTGAATGAAGCACACTGCCAGCTCCCCGTGAACCAGCAGCCAGCGGTCCCAGGAGCCCTGTTCAGGAACCGGTGTCCCAAGGACAGGACAGAGAAAGAGGGAGACGGTGAGGGCTTTGGAAAAGATTACAGCATGCACAGGAACTGACTTTCCAGCCTGAGAGCAGCCTTAACTGGTGCCAAAGGAAAAAGTAATGAAAGGGATTTGTACCGACACAAATAGGAAGGAGCCGACAAAATGACATTCTGAGTCTAACCCCAAGGAAAGCGTTTAATGAAAAGAACAAAAATATGTGCTGAGGCCAAAAGGCCAGGAAGCCAAACTGGGAATGCTGAATGGGTCTGTCATGTCCAAATCCTCGGTACTCCCAGAGACTTTGGTAACGTTACTTACAGAAACAGGAGGCATTAGTAACTTACATGAGATCTCCATGAACATAAATGAAGCACATTTGGCTCTATACATTGAAGCATAGAGCTGGAATTCAGATTCATAAAAAATGTCAGGTCAGAAATACCTTTATAAATGCTGCCACAATTATCAGAAGGAGGTACATATGGAAAGAGAAACAGTGCTCAGGATTCAGGGCCAGATAGCACATAATACCGCTCAGTGATAATTAAAAAGCTAAAGGAGTCTGCTCTTGGTCATGGAAATACTCTTAGGTGAAGCAAGATAGGTCTGGGGACTTGACATTGAAAAGGGTGCTATTTTTTGTGCCTTTTCTTCAGGGTGTCATCAGAAAAGATGGGCAGAATGTGTTGATCCACAGGAAAAATATTTTGGTAAACTCTTTTTTTCAGTTTCTATGGCCGTCAGGAGTCATGGGCACATGTTTTCTCAGATGATCTTTAGGAAAAGACTTCTCTGTAATGGCAGTGTATGCCTTTGGTCAGTAACTAAAGGTATTTGTAAAATCAGGTACTTTCCCTTTTCAAGATTTTAATATCAGCTGGCTACCGAGAGGTCATAACTATTAATGCAGCATCACTCATAATTGCTGTAGCCCTGACAAAAGTGATGGATCATATATACCAGACAATCCTTTTCTATTGCATGCTGTTGTGAGGGTAAAGTGTGGAGTCATTTCCCATGAAACATCACTGTTTTCTGTGACAAATTATCTACATTTCATAGCCAGGACTTGTGCTTCCAGCATTGGGTTGAAACATTAGAAGTAAAACTCTGAAAAAATAGTTGAAATAGTCTTGTCTTTGACTAGGTTTGCTTTTTCTTTTTTCTTTTTTCTTTTTTCTTTTTTCTTTTTTCTTTTTTCTTTTTTCTTTTTTCTTTTTTCAGAGGGAGAGGAGCTGAAGATGTTGATTTCTACCCCTAAACATGTAACCAAGATAAATGACAAGGCTAACCCCCAAGCTCTTACTGACACAAATGAAGTCAGATTTACTGGGGCAGATTTTGAATGGGAAAAGTTGAGGCAACTCTACAAGTTCATCAATATTTGTATTTTTCTCTTTTCAAAGTTGGACAAAAAGATGAGTTTTCCCCTCTACACAGGCTTCTTCACGGTACATTTAAGATCAGTATAAATCGGTCAGTTGTCTCCAATGCAGACAGCCAGACCATGCACTCTCACTACCCCAAAAACAGAGTTATCCTTTTAGGTCTCTCCGGCTTCCTCCCCTCAGCCCCGCTTCAATACGTGCATTTTAGCACCAGGCTGTTATTGGAGGCCATGCTGCTGCAGGAGACATGACGCACAGCGACAAGAAAGTCAGCATCACAAGGTATTTCTTGGTAGAAAAATCCTGCTGCCTTCACCTCCTCGCCACTGCCCGGAGACTGCTGTCCCAAGGCCTGTCCTCTAAAAAGAGAGCAGGGGGACTGTTATAGGAGAAGTCTGTGCTGTTTTGTTGCCAAAGTTTTTGCTCAACTTTTATCCAGATTTTTAGAGGATTCCAGTCTTCAACTCACAATTTTCTGTAAAGGCACTGATAAGTGATATTAACTCAGGTGACCATTTTGGGCAGGGAATTCAACGACAGATATACACTGATACAGCTCAGGAGCCACCCCAAGCGACTACAGATTTTTTCCTTTTTCAATACCTTATCAAAATCAATTAAAATCACTTTAAACCTCTTTGTCATGATTTCAGGCCTGATGCAACTCCATTCAATAAACTCCTTGCAGTAGGAACAACAATTCTTTGACATTCATAAATGTCATAGCAAACATACACTGAACATTCATTTATCATACTGAAGTAGAACAAATGTATGATTGGAAGCAGGATGAGCTGTAATAACTTCTGAATATGTTCCATATTTTTACACTCCGTGTAGTCCATGTTTGTCAATTTACATTTGCTATGCCGGAACTGGAATTTATTAAGGTAAATCAGGAGCAAGATGGGGATTCATATTTCAGATTTTTGTGCCATTCTCCCATGTGAAATCAGAATATAAGTGTATCATTGAGGCTGATTATTCCCACCACTGCTTTCTGCAGTTTCACTGATTTCCCATCCAGCTGAGAAAATATTTTGCTGTGAAACATCTGGCTAAGGAATGCTGGGAGCTCTGAAATGGCTGGTGCATCCTCTGAAGTAGACAGCTTTGAAGCAAAGTAACATAGTATTAAACAATTCCAATAGACTGAAAAATATTTAACAAAAACTCACCAGAGACTATCCAAGATCCTGTAGCTGTTGTCATAGACTTCTCTGAACATGTTGCCCTGGCACATGCAGATGTAACTGAAACTGTGAAGTTGTGGGAATAAAAGTACAACCCCAGCAGAAAAGCTGTGAGGGGATGTACATCGGAGCAAAGAAGGAACTGTAAAAATAGGGAGAAGTGGAAAATCAAAAGCAAAGAAAATCTGTTTCGTCCAGCTTGCAGTTTTTCTTTCATGGATGTTTCTCAGAGAAGGTGAGAGCTACCCAGCTCTACTGCAGTTACCACAGAAAGAATAGAATAGTGACATCTTTACCAACTTTGTGCTTAAATAAAAATAAATAACAGAAAACAGAAAATAAGTAATTGAAGACAAGAATAAGTACAGTATTTATTTCATTCATGATAGTCTTGGGCCAAAGGTTGGGGCAGAATTCAGCCCAACACTTGACCACTTGTATGGTCACAGCACCGTCAACCAGCGATGCAATCACTTGCTGAACTTTAGGCACCTGAGCAGCCCCTTCCAGCCCTGTGCATAGTTAGTTGGGCCTGGCCAAAAGAGAGCACTCATCCTTTCTTGAACTCAAGATAGTTATTCTGATTGTTATTCAGAAAAAATGAAGTTTTTCTGCTGTTGTTTCAACACAACTCCCATTAATAGGAAGGACCAATCATCGCAGCAACTGAGCATGTAGAAGCATTTGTGGCACAGTGGACTGATCACAGACAAACTCCAAAGTCAATGAAGAAAGCCATAAAATTGTCATGTGAGGTCACATGAGAGAATAGGTTAAGAAGGAGAGGGGTTAAAAAGCAGAGGGTTCCTGGAAAAAGGCACCAACATAAATTACATCACCATGAAAGAAAGATATGAAGTGTTGCAAGGAATTAACGTGGCTGAGGAGTCCTTCATGTATCTTACACCTCATAACAAAGTACGCAGGCAGGAGAAATAGGGTCAGATTACTAAAGACAAGCTTAAAAGCACAACATGTTGAAAAAAGAGTAGCAGGTAGGGACATGAGAAATGTTCTATTAATGGTCAAGTTTAGAAATATGTTCACAGATAAGAGGAAGGGCAAAGAAAAGATTGATCCACTATGCACATGAGATGAGAAGCTATTGAGACATTGCTCTAAGAAGGTATGAAAGTCAGCTGCAATCAGATAGAAAATATAATTAGTCCTAATAAACAAGCAAACACATCTACCTTTGGTAGGGAAAGAACAGGTTAAAAAGTATTTTGAGAAGTCAGATGTTTTCAAATCAACCAGTCTTGACACAGTGTCATCATAGAGAATTTTAAAGAGCTGGTTGATTAAATCTCCAAGTCATTAGCAGTTACATTTGAAAAGTAATGGAAAAAGGTGAGATGTCTGAAAACAAATAGAGGGCAGATATGGCATCTACTTTCAAAGAAGGAAAAAAAAAAAAGACAGCATCAGGGAACTACTGACATATCTACTTAGTTCATTTTCAGGAAAAATACTGGAACAGATGAATGAATAAATTATTACAAACATGTAAATGGAAACAAAATGTTGAATAATAACCCATATCATTTGTCAGGAGCAAATTCTGTCAAGCCAATCTCATTTATTTCTCTGACAGGGCAACAGGTCTGGCAAAGAAAGGAGAAACAATAGATGTGATGTATTTTGACATCAGTTAGGAGTTTGACTATTTTATACAACATTTTCCTAAGCAGACTAGGGAAATATAACTGAATAGTCACATTCTGACAGTACTTCTATGCACTGAAGACACAAAAATACAGCCATCCATTGACGTGATCAAACCAACAGTTCAAGGGACCAGTGGTTCCATCTCATCTATAAAGGTGGCCAAAGATAGATCCCTAAGGAAAAACGGAAGAAAAAGAAAAAAATACCACAATGCTTTACCAGAATACTCTCCTTGATTCAAAGAGATTGTGGCTCAGGGACTGTCTAAGCACAGGGTGATCTCTTCATACTTTTTCCTTGTGAATTGTTTGGTTGCTTTTTTGAACCAGCTATTTTTCTGGCATCCAAAACTTCCTGTGGCAAGAAATATTAGGAACTTAACTTTGCAGTGTATGACGAACCATGTCCAGTTGTTTTGAATCTGACTCTTGCTATTTAATTTGATTTCCCCTAGTTCTTATGTTGGAAAAGAGAAAAAATAAACCTGTTTTCCCTTTTTCTATGGCACTTGTGATATAACAGACCTCTACTATATGCCCACTTAGCTACTCTTATCCAGTCTGAAGTTTCCTAATAGGATTAGTTGATTTTCATAGAGAAGCTACTTTGATCATCTTCTCTCAAACTTCTCCAGTTGTGATGTACCTTCATTCTGATTGCAGATTAAATCTGCTCTCAGTACATAGAAGTACTATCAGGATGTGTGCTGTTCTGAAGAAAAGGATTTGGGTCATTGTTAATCAGAAACCGAGCATGAGTGAAAAAGGGCCTGCTATTGCAGAAAAAGCAAACCCATACCAACACATATAAACAGAGATGTAGCCTGCAAAGCATGTGAAGTCATCTATTCATTCTGCTCGGTGCTGGTCAGGATGTAGCTGCAGTACTCTACGCAGCACTCGTCAATGATATCAGTGATGGAGAAAAACAAGAGGAAAATATGAACCCGCTGGACAAGATTGAGAAGAACTCAGTAAGAATGATTAGGGTCTACACAAGTAAACAAGCTGGGAGGAAAGACTAGGGAAACTGCACTTGCTTATACAACTAAGCATAATCCAGAAGGTAGGCTGGACAAAAAGTCTTCAAATATATGACAGAGCAAGGAAGTATTCTTGTGTCCGTTTCTGTGGCAGGCAGGACAAGAGGTAATCCCCTTGCCTTAAAGCAAGGAGAAGCCCAGGGACACTCTAGGAAAAGCTGGTGGGTTGTAAGGAGTATGAAGCACTGGTGCCTGGAGGGGCTGTGGGACTCCATGAAGAAAGACCATAAAGATCAGGTTAGGCAGATGTCTGTGGGAATAAGAAGAACTGATCCTGCCCTGGGACTAGTGGATGGAAAAGACAGCCTCTCCAAATTCCTCCCATCTCTGGAGTTTTCTGAAGCCCTAAAAAGTAGGGAATTAAGAGAACAGCTAACACTTTAAAGTCCTTTTCTTGAAAGCATTGCTAAATTACCTTTACATAAAATTTATCTGTCTTATTTAGCTTATGTGTTGAGGGTTTATTTATATCTCAGCAAAGATCACTGAAAAACTCACTGACCTACCTGGACACGTCCCATATTCCGGACAGCAAAGCCAAATATAACCTTTTAAGATAAGTAGTGTTGCTCCACTTACCATTTTCTCTCTTGGAAGTCATTAATCTGGGTTAGATTGTATACCTTGTTCAGCACTATTTATGGGGATTTATGTGACTCGTGGTTTCTGCATATAACAATTGGGAATGATCCTACTCTGATATCATGGCTAGCAAAGCCATCAGGTTTTGGGGAGAAGGCTCAAAAGCTCATTCTCAGATTTTCAGCTCATATCTGTCTCCATTAATGCAAAATTGTTTTTGTTGTTTAGCCGCCCAAGAGTTAAAACAGTTTAGAGATGTTTAGTAAATCTGTTTATATTTTTATTTCTAGCTTCCTCTCCTGAATTTAATTTTCCCTGAGGAAATCTGGTACAGGATATGCTTATGCTTTCTTTTCAATCTTCAGACCACTCAGCAAATGAATGGGTTTTTTCTCTTCTACAGAGAATCTGTAGATCTCTGGAAAATCTACTGGATTTTCCACCCAGTGTATAATCCATTAATAAAATTTTTTCAAGAAACAGGAAAGAAATCAACAATTTGTCACACTTAAATCCAGCAGTTTCTACAGAGAAAGGGTTAATAATACAACTTGGCTTAACATTTCCTTTTTAGCACTTGCAAGTCCTTGACTGGAGAACATTACAGCTTCATCCAGAAAATAAACACCCTTCGTGTTTATATAATATTTTAAATATTCCAGTGTGGAGTGGTATTAAAAGGAAGCACTAGGTGAGGGCATGAAAGGGTTAATGGCCTTTCCTGAGGAAAGTGTTGCTTTGGACTTTTCCCACAGTATTTGCCAGCAGCGACAAATCTAGAGGAAGGGGCCTTCCCACAGGATGAAGGAGGGGAGAGGAGAGAGCAGAGAATAAAGACCAGAAGGCAGGAGAAGTGTCGGAAAGGAGTTGGAGATTTTTCTGGTTTAAGTGGCTACATGAAAAGCAGTGGGAGTGTAAGCAAACCTGTCCATATGCCCACATAGCCTTATCTCTGGTGTACAATAACAGTAACACCGAACAGCAGCGGCTGTGCCCTATCACACCTGCCAGATTAACTGACAGATAGGAAATCTCTGGTTTTAACCCCCCTTTAATTGGTTCAGCATTTACTTCCAAGAATTTGTAAAACTAGTCACAGTCCCTCCGGGCATATTTTTCTCTTCTGAAAAAACAGTAGTAGGGGAGACATTTAACCTCCTCCTTGCGTTTATCATCCTGACAGGCATGTGTCAGTAAGGCGCTTGACTCTGCACCAGCCAACGTAGGGTCGGTAGCTGCCGCTGCTCCGGCTGAGATCCTCAAAACGGCTCATTGTGTTTTCCTCCTCAGGGCCCTGTGCAACGGGGAACTCAAGGTAAGCACAGATAAACACCGTCTGCTCTTTTTTTTTTTTTATTTGGGAAGGAAAGCATCTACCCTTTTCTCAGCAGCTGATTTGCCTGTATTGATACATACCCCTACACCTGCCCCGACCTGCAGGTAGGGACAAATGGTAATGCCTGTGCAGATAGATCCTTAATGAGATTTTCCAGAGTACCTTTTCATGACATGCCCATTGTGCTTTGTGAGATAGGCTTAACGCCTAAGGTAAGGTCTTGAGGAGGTACATGTGTACAGCTTTCACCCAGGAGTGAGGAAGCAAAAGGAGGAATTACCTGCCTATTGTTCAATTACACCGCATTATTGTGAAACTCATCCATTACACAGGATCCATTCAAAGCATCTTCAATTATCATCAGATATTCACTGAACTTCATAAATGTTTGAGCAATCAAACAGTCCTTAAAGGGGCGGGGGTGGGGGGTGGGGGAAGCCTATAAAACTAATACCTGGACTTTTAAGACAGCTTGCTGTGGAGTGTTTTTGCAAGTACTAAAGGAAATGAAAGAGAGTCTTTCTGTACTAAGAGATTATATTTCTTCTTTTCATGGTTAAATTTGAAACGACTGGCTCCAAGTAAACATCTGAACTTCATCTGGGTTTGTACTGAAAAAAAAGTTGAGATGTGGATTCATTTAGGCAATAAAGAACAAGTAAATTGTGCTTTTGCTAAAGGTTACAGGTTTGGATTAATGTCTGAATTTGAAATGATCAGCTTTCACACCGCAAATAATCTCTTTTGAAAAATTAGGGGTATTTTTCTTTTCATTCTTTCAAGTCAATTTAGTTCTGGTGAAAGCTGCTTGATTGACAGCCCTGGAAACCAGGACTCTGTGCTCATAACCAGTCTGGGCAGAGGGATGTAACATGCATAGCAGCAGCACAAATTTTCACAAATTGCTTGTACATCTCAAAATGGACTTCAAGCATCTGGATCCATGGGACACGGCCAAACTGCCCAGGCAGATGTTGGCTTTTCAGGCCTGGAAACAACAGTGCCAGTCAAGTAACTCCCGTTTTGAAGGATTTCTGTAAGAAGTCACATGGAAATACTGCTGAGAAATTTTTCCTTCCAGGGATCAGAGAAGAAAAAGAAGCAAAACCAACTCTGAACAATTTTTCACAAGCTCTTCAAATTCCACTTTATACAAACTAGTGACAACTTTCAACTCTGTCCACCCACCAGTAATTCCTGTTTTACAGAAGAGTGGAGGGAAGAGTAAGAGAGGCAAGGTTCATTTCCCATTTTCATCACTAGTGTAAAAATATTCCTGCAGCTTTTATTATTATCATCTGTGCATGCTGTACAATTCAAAGGCAGATTCATCTCTTCTGAACAAATTTAATTTACAAAGCTGCTCTACATCAACACACAAATAGAAGTAGGAGTGGGCGGTCAACAGCTCCCACTCTAAGGTATTATGTGTAGTTGCCAAACTTTTCTGAAGAAATTTCCCTGTGGCAGTGTCCCAGAGCAGCGTTGTGCTGACCAGAGCAGCACAGGAAGGAGATTCTTTACATGTCCAAATTTCTATTGCTGTCCCAAAGGTGGAGCCACCTGCACCGGGGTTACTGTCCGTGGATTAGTCTATGGGAACCGTGAGCTGGTCCTTAGGACCATGCAGAGCCTTGCAAATAGTGCCAGACACTATTGTAGGAAAGGGCACACGAGGGAGGCAAAAGATATGAAAGTGACCCTCCCTTACCATGACAGCTGTTGTAAAATACCTTATCAAACATCCACTGGTCGCAGTCAGAATGGGTTGTTACGGTGCAGTCCAAACCCTTTGAATGTTTCATACTTGAAACACTGCTCAGAGGGCAGGCAAACCCATCCTGCCCAACACAGCTTGTAAAGTGAGAGAAAAAGCTAGGGCAGAGCCAGGCTCTGTATTCTCTCTCATCTGCTCCAAACATCCAGGTGTCCTCTCTCCAGAAGTGATGTTATGATGTGAGCAACACTTGTAATGCCCTGAGCCCTATGCCTCCAGCCTATGAGCATGTGATTATAATAGTAATAAAACTAAGTATATATCTTCCAATACTTTGTGTGTGTGTATACATATATACATATATATGTTGTTGCATTGCAACCAAATTCTCAATACTTCTCAGCTCCACTTGCTACACTTTTGATGAAGCAATCAAATCACTGCATTGTGAATCAGGCTGTTGTTACTGGGTATTAAAATTAGAACAATATCTCCCACTCTCCAGTTTTTTACACCTGCTCATATGCTTTTGTACACCACAATATTCTATTGTGTCCCCGTTCCCCCAATCCACCAGTGATGTTCCGAACTGTATGAAAAAAAGAATTTTTTTCAGTGCAATGGGCCACCTAACAAAATGAAAAGAATAATCATTTCAAGGTAAATGAGATGTTTTGTTGCCCATAGAGCTACACATACCATTTTGTTCTCATATTATTTCACATTTAAAAACAATAAATGGGAGGAAAATTTCAAAACACGATTATTGTTTCAAATGTTTTCTTCGAAAAATTTTGAAATCAATCTTTTCAAGCACCTTTTTCTTCCAAATTAATCACCAAATTCAAGCCAAATAGATATACATTTTGAGAAGTCTTCTGAGTTCCACTGCTCATTTTTTCATTCATATTAACAATTATCTTACATTTTTTCTGTGTTACCCTTGATAGATGAAGCACATTCTTCAAAAGGTCTATACTCTGGCCCCATCAATATCCACTTTTATACTGATGCTTTCAAGAAACTGCCAGTCAGGAATAACAAGATTCTCTGGTAAGCAAAGCAGAGACTGACGAAATTCTGTCCTAATTAAGTCAGTGCCAATGCTTTCATTAACTTCAGCAGACTTAGAATTTCACCTATGACATTTCTCTCATTTCTGATGCATCAGTATATGCTTTTATCATTGGCTCCCTTCTCATCTGTTTTGTACTTCAGTCATACACTGCACTTATTTTTCTGCTTTTTGCTTAGAGATGGGTTGTGTGCCAGTAGTGTCTTTAGAGTCCCGTTTGAACCCCGAAGACATCAGGACAGATGCATGTGCAGGATGAGTCTTTGGCTTGAAAGCAATTCAGTATGGGAAACCCTTTTCATCTGTTCCTGTAACAGCACTCAGCATTAAGGTTGCCAGACCTCATCAGGACGTGGTTACCACACAGGAAATCATTTACAATAACTGCTCTGAACAGAATAGTGCAGCACATAATGCACAGCACATAGCACCTCACTAAACCATCCAATGGGTAGTACTAATGGGCAGTGTGTACAAAGAGCAGGGACTTAATCAAAGCGAGTTTATGCCCCACTCTTACTGGGAATTCCTCATTCGTGGGGAATAATTGCAATCACCAATCCCCATCACAAATGCACGTGATGTGTAATGCACGACGCATTACATTTCATTTTATCCAAATGCCCTACGAATTACACTCCTTGCAGTATGGTATCCAACTTGTTACCACAAATGGCCTGAATGCTTTTCAATGACGTTTGTTGTCACTAGAATTTTCCTCTGTTAAAACTGTTCTGTGATACAATTAACCGCTTTAATTGTCAGATCAAACAGGCAAAAGGAAAGAACAGTTCTAGATCAGCTAATGTCTATACATCTTGCTATTGCTTTACTTGCTTCTCCTTGCAATACTTTGTAACTGTCAGCTCTCATTTTTCACTAGGAGCCTACTTAATAGATTTGTTTTCCTCTGCAATATTGAGCTTCAGCGTAAAATAGCTTCCCGTTCACTTGTGATCTCCACCTGACACCTCAGCTCTGGCTGCCAGCAAGGCTCGGATGCCGGGCTGTGTACCAGAACGTATTCCCGTGGGGCAGATGGGACAGCGAGGGATCATCAAGTCTGATTTCAGAAATTATCCTCTGTTCCTTTTAAAGCAAACTAAATCAATAGGTTCAGCCATCATTTCAGGCTTGCCCATTTGAGACTTGAGCCGTTCTCCAAAGAGCAGGGTATATTTACCATTCAGCAAGAAGACAGTTTCACGTCTGTCAAACTTTGCTGAGGTTCAATAGAGAGAAGCTTAATTAGTAGCAGTAGCAGGTCACTTTACTTTGCTCAAGAGCAAATCTTACAGAAATACTTCACTGGTTTCAGTGGGATAACTTGCTCCAATGAGGTGAAAAGGATTTGGCCCTGGAATTGTAAAATAGACTTAGATTGACAGCCACTTCTGTATTTGCTTTCTGCCTTAATGAAAGCTAAATGATACTTTAATGAGATCACAACAGGGCAGGTCCAGGGGGACTGGCATGTAGACAGTCAGTACAGTTTATCCATAAGGTTTCTTACCTTCAGATATCTAAGTATCCACAATACATTATGCAAGCAGCAACGAATCCTGGCTCCACACGCATTTCCATAAGAGATACTCTCAATTTTCAAAATCCGGGAGAGAAAACACATATCTTCCAACAACAGCTATCCATCCTATGCCCACCTTGTTGTAAAAGGACTAGTGTAATAACCTAATCTGAGAGGCTTATTTTCTGGGGCCAGAGCATAATGCGACAGGCAAACCTAAGCTATTACGTGGGAAGGTCAGGCATTTTCAGTGAAACATGAAGCAAGCAGAGGCCTGCCTGAGGACACGGCAGACTGTGAAAACTTGGAGTGGCACATGGAAACTAAAATGCAGCTGGATTCTGCACTCATCATGCACTGACACAGGGCAATTTGCTAAGGATCTCTTTTGGAGCATCTCCTACCAGATAACATACCTGAAAATCAGACAGTGTCAGAAACAAGGCATTTGGAAGCCATCTGCCTCAGCACAGTGATGATGCAGTGTAAAAAGCTGTGTTACTGCAAATTAACTGCTTCTTACTGAGCTTGTCATTGCTATCTGCTGTTCTTCAGGTCCTGCCGTGGAAAAGCGGATTTGCTATCTCAGCTTCGCATCTTCTCTGACAAGATGATACCAGCCTGAAATGTGTCAGGAAAGCAAACCCCACCTATATTCCACCTCTGCTCTGACATGTCCTTCCAGGGTTCATTTTCTCACTCGTACAAGTGAATTGACAAGCTACAACCTGTGAATCAGCAGAAAAAAAGGTCTAAAAGATCAATAACTAACTAGATTTGAAGCCAAGGGTTGGCACAGCATGCTGGTTTGGAGGTTAACTGATGCCTCTTTCCACTATAGTGCCTTTTTCCTCTATCAAGCCGTGCCAGTGCAAGTTCTCACAAGTTCTCTCTATCTGAAATAGCAAACATTTTATACAGAGTCACCCACCTTGGGATATGGAAACCTCTTCAGTTCTGTCTGACATCTATCCCCGAGTATTAATTTCCTCTGCCTTTGTATTTGGATATTTTCTTTAGATCTTCCATTCCATATCAATCACAATGCTCAGATCCTCCTGAAAACACTCTCTCTCTTTCCAGTCCCTTAAAAGTATCAAGTTCACCACAACTAGTTACTTTCAATACCTCACAAAGAAAGCTCTTTCTCTGCCTACTCATTTTCCCATCAGCTATCTCTTCCTTTACACTATGCTACTGGCTTCAAACCTGTAATTTACCTCCATGCATTTCTTATTGGTAGGTGCTTTCTGACACGACTGTGTGAAATACTCTGCTTGTAGGTACGATAATACTTTTTTTCTTCTCCTACTGAATCTTTTTCAGCCCTTCCAGTCTAAAACAGAAGACTTCTCATTTTAGCAGATTTGTTTCATTAGTCAAAGAAAAATTTTTAAGTGAAAAATGCCCATTTAAAAACTGTTGCAGGTCAGTAGAAAAATATATCTCGTATTTTCTGGGGGGGGGAAAAAGAGAGTTACAAAAGAGAGATAAACTGAAGGAAAAACATCTATCTGTTTTTTGTCCTTTTTTTTTTTTTGGTGGAAAAAAGATTTTTAAAATTAGTGTATCCTCAGCAAAAGGAAGTAAGTTTTCTGAAACTACCTTGGACATTCCAAGAAACGAACCCTTTCATTGTGTGGAGCTTCAGACTTGATAATAGTCCTTGATAATAATCTCTTTAATAAAAGAAAAAATGTGGGATTGCCAAGACACAGACCTCCCCACCTCTCCATTTAGATTTGCTGTGGCAGGCAATGGAATGACAGTCCCCATATTCGTACCGGCAAGTGCTGTTCAGCTCCTCACAGCAGTGAGTGGGAGATGCCACATGATTGCACAGACATTTCTACTCACCTGTATATTTTGCTCTTCCGTCCTGAAGCACCAAAGCTCTTTATAGCAGAGGTTGTGCTTTTTCCATTTGTTTGAACAATGTTTAACACCACCAATAAAACACAGTTTGTTACATTTCAGCAGACGATAGATTACCCTGACATTTTTTGCACTATAAATTTCACTCTCAAGATCCCAACAAACATTTCTGTCTTTGCAAAGATTGTTTTCATCCAAATCCCATGCCACTTGAGGCAAGCACAGACAAATGGTGAACCTTGCCTCACATTTCATTCCCTCTCTCTCCTACTCTTATCACATTGAAATATTAATGCAATTGCCCCTGCTGGGTAGCCTTTCAAATTTGTACCTTTCTTACAAATAGAGGGCAGAAGTTCACGGAACAACCTTCCCAAGCTTTACAGAGATCAGAAATTACACTGGTGGGGCTCAGGAAATGCTGCACTCTCTGGCAATGAGTAGAGATGTCTGTGGACCTCTGCATACACCAGCTTAGGGCTTGAATGTATGTCCCCGTTTCAGTACAGAGCTTGCCAACCACATTGTTGAAACTGAGACTTGCTGAGAAGATGGTCTTAGGAAGTTTGGCTGCTGTATCTGTGTGCCTCACAGTCCCTTTGTCCCACTACCCAAAACTTACAGTTGCATTTCCCCATCTTCTGTGGGGAAAACAACAAGGAACAAAAAAAAGGCTACTAATTGATTCGGAAAATCTGAATCCAGCCTAAGCCCCAGCAATGAGATTTATGGGCTGTTCTGCCTCAGTGCTATGCTGTGTACTAGCCAAGACTCAAGTACGCAGATGGAGCTACAGTACTGTTAGCCAATTTACAAGGTAAAACCTGCTTTCTATAACTTCATAATCTTGATTTTTTTTACTCTCTTCATTTGAGCATGAACTCTTCTTCTTTCAGATGTAGGGTCAGCTTTGAGGAAAGAGAGGAAAAAGAAGCAGCACTGGTCAAACCTGAAGGTATTTTTGCACAATTGGATTATAGATACTGTTTTCATGAGTTTTAAGCAGTGAGTTTGAGTTCTTTGTTCGTCATGTCTCTCTCAGCTTGAATTTGCTGCCTCACATGTTACGGCTCAACATCTATATGGCGTTGGACTAAAATGAGCCCAAGACCATGCATTTCTGGGTAGGGTCCTGTAACTGACTCTTCGGTAAGTCACATCCCAAAACAGCGATGTTTTCTTTTCTTTTTCTCTTCCATTATAGCCCACAGAGAGAGCCACTCCCCAAGCCAAACATCAACATCAGCCTCCTTATACTCTGAGGCGTTTCCCTCTTCGTGGCAATTAATAAGCACTACAGCATGCTCCCATCCCTCTCTCTCATCCAAAATCCTGGAGACATTTTTTTTCCCAAGATAATACAGCATGATCCCGGGCAGAATACCCCGCTGAGAACCAGTCATTTCAGCCCTTGCATATTGGAGGTCTGAGGCAAAGAGGTCTGGTGGGACACAGGCAACATGAATACATTCACCTCCCAGAGCTGGCAGAATTCACATTAACTACCCCTAAATCTGTTTACAAACCTACAAAACTAAGAGTATACCTGATATAACCTCTTTCTTTTTCTTCCCTAAAGTGCCTGGGAGCTCCAGGTTGGTGGTATGAACACAGTATCCTTCTACATACTTTCCAGCAGGTGCCTGGGTTTTGCCTACATAACCCAATAAAACTGTTGAGGGGAACAGTGACTCCTTCCATTACTTCTAGATGAGACTCATAGGAAATGTCTGCTATTAGACTCCAAGCCCTTAAACTAGTTCAAAAAGCAGGTCTTCTCATGACCTCTGCCTTGTTCAGTACCATGTGCTGCTCATGGCCCAGGTGTCTTCCCACTAAGTGGCAGAAATTAGCTGCTCGGAAGGTGAAGAGCAGGCTCCTGTGTCATCTTTAGCTCCCACTTGTTTCACATCTTCCAGCAGTGGTTCCTGGTGCTCTGTCATTCATTTCAGTACATCCTGCACATTCCCTGCCAGGGCAGAAGAAGCATGGTCCTATACATACGCATGTGGCACTCCCAGCCAGCTCTGAGCAGAATATACACATTCATTCTTCTCCATATGTCTCCTCGTCATACTTGTTTTCACTGTGAAAGCAAATAATAACGAACTGTAAACCAAAGTGTCGACCAAAACATGGAGGTTCCTGCCATTCCTCTAAAAAGACCATATTGCTCCAACTCTATTTTCAGCTGAAAAGAGACACTCTAGTCTGTACTATACCCTAGAGGTGGTAGGACACAAAACTAAGTAAGAAAAAGTAATAAGATTTCCATGGAGTATTCAAGCATAATCCCTCTGAAACAGGAGAAAAATCCAGTTGCAATGAGTTTCTATCAGTAGATGGGGCCAGAACTAGACAACATGCCTCTAATTGGCTTCAGCTCTCAGCTGAAAAACTAATCCAGGAGAAACCGTATCTTTCCAAGTCTATAGCACTATTTTTACTTAAGCAAGCTTTTTAATAAGCTGAGTTAGCATTTGAGATTTATGCATGCTGAATGGCAGGAACACTTTTTTATGATCACAGCTAGATACAGCTGCAGTGTGGTCAGGGATGGGCAGTGGTTAGTCAGCTTGTGCCCACTGAGTATCTCCCTGTACGAAATGAAAACATCTGGGTTTTGCTTACGTACTCACTGTTAGCAGAGACACTGCAAAATGACTAACCTGCTTATATTTAAGATATTGTGTTGTGACCATTATCAATAAAATAAAAAAACACATGCTCTTTACGACCCACAGCTGCACAAAATATTGATGAGCAGATAGCAAAGTTTAAGTCTGGTTCAAAAATACCAAGCCCTTTCTGCCTTCTTTTTTCTGTCTGTGTACTTTACTTTGATTGCATTTGCTCTGACATAGTCCAGCTAATCGTTGTGCTTGCAACCTGGATGGAATATAAAGTTGCAAATACCATTAGGGGATTTTTACAGGTGTCACATGACAAATATTGTATCATAGAATCATAGAATGGTTTGGGTTGGAAGGCACCTTCAAAGATCATCTAGTTCCAACCCTTTCAGCAACTATTTCAGAGAATTCTGCATCTACCTAACTCATTACCAGTGAGATCACTCCAAAATCAATTAAAAAAAAAAAAAGAAAGCACTCTAAAATTGCATACAAATTGCAGCCACAATTGACAAAGCATATATTTCAGACACAGACTGTATCTCTGGCTAAAATATACTCATAACTGTCATGATGTATGCTAGTAAATCAAGCTCACAAATGCGTGTGCTAAGATTTGAAATGCTTCCATGAATAAATCTATATTCTGTCTGTCTCCACAGTCTAGCTGCCTTTAAAAAAAGTACTTCAGTGAGCTGAATGTCTCTCCTTCGGCTCAATTTGCTGAGGGGGTAAAGGCCTTGGCCACTGCCTTGCAGCCACTGAAACAAGCCAGTACATCCCACACACTCATGAGCAGTGAATGAATGCAGGGAGGTGCCTACCGAAAACAAAAACCTGGAAAGTTTTCTGTACATGTGATGCCATTGTGCCCCAGTCCAACCCAGACAGAATGGGAGGTCTGGTAAACAAGAGTTGATGGAGATTTCAAGATGCAGGTTTCTGCTTTGTGCCTTGTAAAATCATGTGCAGTCAAAGTGTTTAGCTTAGCACACAACCTTTCACTAAGGTCAAAAGTTTCTGCGTAGCAGATTTTGAGTTTGGCTGACACGCTTTCTGTTTCTTTCCATTTACTTAATTCTCATTAATAAGTTACAGATAAGAGTGCCTTGAAAATCATATATAGTAAGTGCTTGCTGGGATGTTGAGAGAAATGATGGTTAGTGGACTATCACTGCAACTGGATCACAAGTGTAGATTTCCCAATAAACGTGTGATTTTGCTAAAATCAAAGCAGGAAGAAAGCTGATTTAGTCCTGCAAGCAGAAGAAATGCTCCTCTAAGAGCTGAGCCAAGCTTGGGCAGGTAGCAGGCTGCTGGGAGCAGTGAAACAGACGCTGCTTATTTCTGCCAGTGCCCGAGCCCCAGGGAGCCAGGCTGGCTGGGCCTGTCCCTGCCCCGCGCTGCTCCACGAGGGATAAGGCAGCGTGGAGCAAGCGGGACGGGACGAGAAACCCTGCAAGCCCCAGGACATTGGCAGTCTCTCTGCCTCCTCTCCATCTCCTCTCGTCTACACTTTGGAGAAACCTGGAGCCACATTTATGATGTGACAACGGCCGTGAAAACAGCTGGTCTTTTGGAGCCATTTAAGCAGGGCTGAGGAAGCTTTAATGCCCCAAATAATATAGATCTGTAGTCAGTCCACCCATGACGTCCATGTCAAGTCAGCCCAGCTTTCCTCTGGAAATAAATAATCTGTAGCAGTTCTCAACAGCAGGCAGCCAGCCTCTGTCTCAGGAAAAGTCAGATGTCTTTGAGGTTTCATATCCCATCAGGCACTAAAGTTAGAAACACTTATTAGCAGCAGGGTGACAACAATCAGAATAGCTCGGTTAATTAAAGGGATTTGGAGGAAGACTATCCAACAGCTGACTCTTAACTGAGCTGGGATGTTTCTTCAAGGGTGAAAGAGGTTATTTTGAGTACAGTTCTGTCAATACAGAGAGTAACGCCCTGTTTGCAGTTAAACAGACTCTGTGTCGTCATAAGCAGCAACGTAAGATTTAGGAATTGGTTTTGTGATGTCTTATGTTAGTAAGACTTCATGACTTAGATACTCTGACAGCCAGATGTAGTCCTGGCTGCCACTGCCACTGTTTCTGAGACTGTACTTATGCAGGGGTCCTCACTGTATATGTGTCCAATATGGCCTTAAACACAAAGCTGTGTAATGTCCGTTTTCAGGCATGAACATACATGAGAGGTGCTTGAGATATCTGAAAAGTCTCTCCCTTTGTACCGTCTCAAACCGAAGCACCCCGAGTTACCAGTCGTCTGGGGAAATGGCATCTCCTGGACCTTCTGACAGATTCTTGAGCAAATGCCCAAGGGGTGAGGACACTTGTAAACAGTTGGCTTAGACAAATGAGCATTAAGGAAAATCTTTTAATGAGGCATCATCGTTCACTTGAAATTCTGTAATGGTAAAGCATTAAGAAATGCAGCACTGCAGCTCAGCAAGGTCCACAGTGAATCATGTCAGACAAATTTTATTTCTCTTTTCACATAGCTTCTCTGCACAGATCTCCATTTTCTCTAGTGTATTTGTTACCTTGAATGGTTTGTTTTGTGCCTTATACCTGATCCTATAGAGGAGAAATCTCTGCTTCATTGTCTTGCTATGATTGTCTATGCTCTCTAGTTCAATGAAAAACACATTTATTCTTAGGTTTTGGGAAACACTGCATTTAATAAGTAAGCTCATTTTCCCTAAGTCACATAAGTTTCATTTTCCCTATGATCACAGGAGCATAAAACTTGCTTTCTATGATCATTCATGCTCATAAAATTCAGTCACAAAATGCTTGAAAGTAGCAAATACTAAACGAGTGGAGACAAACTCCCTACAAACTCTCATTTACTTTCAAACACATATTGACAGAAATGCTTTGTGCTACAACTTCCATCATAGTATGAATATAAATTACTAGAATTCAACACATTTTAATTGAATTTACTTTTGACTATGACTGTGCCACATTTATTATGTTTCCCTGAACCTGTAAAATGAGAGTTTGTATGAGCACATATAGGCCCTGTGAACACAAAGTTCTCCTGCATGTGTTGCAAAAGCTGGAAGAATACATTAACATGTGTGGTAATGAACGTAAGTAAAAATTTTCAGGTCCTATTTTTAGTGTCCTTTTTGACTACTGAGTCTCCATAGAGATACCAACCTTTCCAAGACATTATGCTGTATGTCAAACTGTCACTCATTAACTTGTAAATCTTTGGGCTCCAGAACCTTCGTTTGGGGGTTGAAACAATACAATATTTGACTGTAAGACACACTGCTAATTCTTAAAAGTATGTGTCAGAAATCTGCTGCTGTTCTGCACTTGTTAATTCAGTTCTTACTGAGAAAACAAGAAATCTGCCTCTCCAGCAAATAACTGCAAGGAAAAATCAAATACTTGGCTTATACAACAATATCACTTATTGACCCCTCTCTGACTTGGCTTGATCGTATTTACTGTTCTGTATTTGGGCCTAACTGCCTATACACATTGAATACACTCACAAAAAATGAAGGCTACAGATTTGTCTTATCATTTGATTGCATTAACTGCACATTAATAGATGAAGAGCAAAATATCTCTCACCCTGCGTGCATGTGAGACAACAACCAATTGTGAGCAGCCTCTGGGCTGTGTGACCTAGAAACCAGGAATAAGGCTCATAAAAATCAGCTGCTGAAGAACAGCATCAGGGACAGCCTTAGAAAGGGGATGATAAATCATTTGACAAGGCCGTAAGATGCAAGTGTTTCTGAAATAAAAAAGATAACTCTTTAAAAATATTTTCCAGCTCTCTTTTTTTCCTGTCATTTTTGGCTCTTTGAACATTTTCAAAGACCCCATCCTGTGCACAACAACACACTGAATGTCACATTTTTCATTACAGAATTAGGCATTTTACACCCTTTCTCCTAACTCGTCTTCTTTCATTCACACTACCAGGAATGGCAGTTGTTAATGCACAAAATCCATGAGAAAATCAAGATTGTGGAAGTACACAGAAAAAAGGCACTTAGCTGTTTTGATTCAAGACACCATAAATGGTTCACAAGGCAGCGTTCAATCAGTGAGAGTTTCAAGTATGGAAGTAGGCATACTCCTATCAAAGACCCTGGAAAACAGAGGAAGAAAGTATGAAGTGGAATATGAGCAACTGGATTTTAGCTTTCACATAAAATCCTGCTGCTCCTAACCAGGTTCATCCTCTGAGCTGGGTCAATTAGAGACACGGTGTCCATAGCACGTGATCTGTAGCAGCCAAACAGTCATAAACCTCAACTAAACTAAAACAGAAAAATGATATCATTTTGGTTCATAATTCAGAAAGAGGCATTTTTGCAAATACCTGAGGAGATTGATTTGGAGTTGTGGGACAGTTGAAACTCTGACAAAGGCTTATCTCTAGGCTGGTTTGGCATTTTTGCAGGTGGGAGGTGTTTTGTGATTCCAAAATTTTACACAATTTCTGATGATAGGCCAAGAATGAATGAGGTAAAGGCATTATGTCAATACGTTGTGTGGGTACTTAATGCTAACGGATTATCTCTTTACTGTAAGTTGCTTAGACCTATTATGCATGGATCACTGTTAGTACTGTTAAAATCTCAAAAAGAATAGCTAACTGACAGGACACAGAAATTATGTGGTAATGACAACAGCATTACTTCCCAAAGAGAAAAGCTAAGCAGACACACTTCATAGATGTTTCACATGCAATGGTAGCGATGATGCTCATTACCAGAAACCCCAGGCACAACTCGGGACCCCGTTGCGCCGAGTGCTGCGCAAGCACAGAATAGAATGAATTAAGTCATTATCACACAGGAGGTGAAACATAGCAAAGCCAGTTTTATATCAGATCTTAGCTGTGCACGTGTCTTTTCACGTCTGTGTAAGCAAAAAAATACAGGCAAGAAATATCCAAGGATTCGGTGCTTTCAGTTTTAACAGCTTAAGAAGCCAATTAGGTAGGAACAAACCTCGGGCTTCTGGCACTTACTCAGTGTGATTCGCATTTCTCACCAGCACGTGCTGCCCTTAGCCTGAAAGAATCAAGTACATTAGGCCGTTTTATAATGCCTTCTTTCATGCCTTTGTCCTGTGTGCTTTGTTTCTGTGCTACCCAGAACAACCTTCGCACCACAGGAGGTAAGTAGATAAAGGCTACGGCAAGGTACTGGATAAAGGCTCCAGCTGTCCCAGGAGATTTGTTTTCCTCCTCTCACATCACCTTCATCCGGGAAGGTGTCAACAATAGAAACACAACCAGCACTTGCCACCATCCCCTGCCATCTTTGTGATTCACACTTTCATCTGCTTAATAGTTAAATTTCCATTTTCTGGAATTTTTTAATGTAGACACTACTGTCTGTGAATAGGATGGAGTGGGAAGGCACCCCACAAGCTGAACTTACGTCGCCTTGCCTTGGCCATCTCAAATTTAAAATAAATAAATGCAAACAAGAGGAAATAGGTGACAAGTGTAGCTACCTTCTCTTGTTTACAGTAATTGTTTTAATTGTAATTGTTCTGTGACCCAGCCTGTCTGTCATCAGTCCCATGCCGGCGGCTGAGAAGGATAATGAAAAAGATCAGGTCTGGCTTTCCCACCCAGTGTGGACAAGAAGTAGGTCTCTGGAAAGAAACCCAACGTTTCTCAGCTGACATAGGGGCTTTGTAACTGGTAATGATGCAGCTGAAAGAGGGGAAAGCAGGAGGGAGAACTGGAAGAAGGGTCCCTTCTTCTTCACTTCCTTCTGCATCTCCTGGCTTCTGTAACATCACATCAGAAGTGTTTTCATTTCATGGGTGGGTTTGCCATGTGTTATTTGTGTCTTGATCAAAATCAGTAAGTGTTCAGACTTTTCAGAAGCAGATTGTTACAGATTTTTCAGCTTGTTTTGCAGACAAAAGAATCAAAACCATTTGAAAGGAGGTCAATAGGAGTTAAGTATATAATCCGTTTGGGATTTAGCAAATCCTACACAGACCTTTTTGCATTTCTAGGCACCTAAGTACCTTCATAAACTGGACCCTGTAGAAATTTCTGAAGTTTGGACGCTGAAGAGAATCAAACCACTGACTTGTGCGGGTTTGTTTCACTGCTCCTGCCACTGTGGAAAATGTCCCACCAGACTGGGGTGTCTGGTGGGTTGTAGTGGGGAAAAGTCAGGGAGAAGGAAAGGGTGCAGAGACTAGGTTGTTTTTAATGAAGAAGCTGAAGTGCCTGTTTCTTTCTGCACATGTAGGATAGCACTGGCTATAGCGGAGTATCATAATGTAAATGAAAGAAGGATTTTGTAAGACATGCTTGAGAAAAAGGATGTTATCATCAGTTTTACTGGTCTCATAGTGTCTTCAAATCTTTTTGTAAGATATTGGACTTGATCAATGTATTTGAAGAAAATAAACATCTGGTCAAAATAATAGCAGTTTCCTACATAAGAATTACTAAGGCACACTGCTGACAGCTGTTAAATACAGATAGCACTATCGTAATAGCTATGACAGCATGACAGTAAGTTATGACAGTAGCTTAGCAGTTATGACAGCACAACTAGGCAAGCATTTAATCACATTAAAGGAAATACAGGATGGAAAAAGTAGTGATTCCAGGCCAAAATGAAAACATTCCATGTGTTTTCTAAAAATTAAAGACACTTGTACCGAGAAGTTAGTTAATACAGAGAGATTATTTCAGTTGTGAAATGGCAGCACTCCCCAAGAGCGCTGATAGAATCACACCCCCTGAACCAACGTGCAGGCTGCTGCAGGGGGCTGTTGGGATCTGCTCTTTAAGCAATCAGCATCTCTTTCATTTAGGTCAACAGAGATTAGCATCGAGCCCCTTGTTCTGGGTACCCATAGCCCAGATTTCAAGCAGTAAGAGGAAGGCACCCATTTCTTCACAACCCAGGTGAATAGGCGAGTGTACAGCAAGTCCTTTCTTTTCTCTTAGGGCCATATCCATGCAGACACTGAGCAGCCCCAAGCTGCTCCAAAATGAGAGAAGGGGCCCTTCCAGTAAATGGAGGTGGAGCAGAGGAGGAAAAGAGCTGTGGTTGCTCCTGTCCTGCCGCTCCTCTCGTTGGCTGAGCGCCCTGCCTTTATGCTTGACAGATACCTTCAGTCCTCCCATGAAGGCTCATGTTTTATTAGAGGATAACGAACAAAACCTCTGTAAATGTTTTTTAGGATGGAGGCTGAGCAGAGCCACAGGTCCAAGGCTTGTGTTGGTGACTGTCGTGGTTTAACCTCAACTGGCAACTGAGCACCACGCAGCCGCTCGCCGACTCTCCCCCGCTCTGGTAAGATGGGGGAGAGAATCAGAAGAGTAAAAGTGAGAAAACTTGTGGGTTGAGATAAGAACAGTTTAATAATTGAAAAATAAAGTAAAATAGCAGTAGTAGTAGTAGTAGTAGTAGTAGTAGTAGTAGTAATAATAATAATAATAATAATAATAATAATAATAAAAGAATATACAAAGCAAGTGATGCACGATGCAATTGCTCACTACCCGCCGACCAATGCCCAGCCAGTCCCCGAGCAGTAGCCCTCCCCGCCAGTTTTCCCCAGTTTATGTACTGAGCATGACGTCACATGGTATGGAATGTCCCTTTGGCCAGTTTGGGTCAGCTGTCCTGGCTGTGCCCCCTCCCAGCTTCTTGTGCACCTCCAGCCTTCTCAGTCGGTAGAGCGTGGGAAGCTGAAAAGTCCTTGGCTAGTGTAAGCACTGCTCAGCAACAACTAAATCATCGGTGTGTTATCAACTTTGTTCTCATCCTAAATCCAAAACACAGCACTATGCCAGCTACTAAGAAGAAAATTAACTCTATCCCAACCGAAACCAGGACAGTGAGACACTGCAGCCTGGTGAAGGCGCACCAACTCGAGATCCCAGCCTGACTGTAATCCTTGTCTCTGAGGAGCTGTAGTTTATAACACGCAAGTAAAATGAGTCATTTGATACCTTCAGCTGCAGGTTACAAAATGATAGTGTGTGACTTTTTTCCTCGGGTGAGATTAAAATGTGTAAATTGATAAAGGCATATAATTCAACATACACTTGACATTTTTGAATGATGAAAGACAACCCAGACAGCTGAAATGGGTCAGAGAGGAATCACAATTATTTTGAGCAGCGCCTCCATGGTATCTGAATGAATGAGCATGGCTACCTTTAACGATATATCTTTCTTTGCAGTATTCTACCCAGAAAAACAATCCCAGTTTTTAGCTGGTCCCATAATACTCTATAATTGACCTGAGCAGTGCTTGGGTCAAAGAGCAAAAATTAGGGCAAATGCAATATGAACAAAAGCCTGTAATTTGTTTGGTTCATTTTTTTCTTTTTGCATGGTAACATTGAATAAAACTCTGTAGCCTGTCAGACCTTCCGTGTTTTCTAGAGATTTGCCGTCATCTATCCTTAATTCTTGCTCTGAAGTGAAAAAAGGAACCACAGTGGGAACATGTATAAATGACTGCTGCATGCCAGGGAAAACATCTCACATCTCTTGGCAATGCCGGGGGCTCCAGGCTTTGCTATGGACCTGGGAGCTTCTCTATTTGCCAGTTAAGAGAACAGGATTTTCTCTTTAATAACAATTGTATTGGGTTTGCATGGCAAAGTTTTGGTAGTGGGGGGGGGCTAGAGGGGTGGCTTCTGTGGTAAGCTACTAAAAGCTTCCCCTGTGTCCGATAGAGCCAATGCCAGCCGGCTCCAAGACGGACCCGTCACTGGCCAAGGCTGAGCCCATTAGGGACGGTTGTAGCGCCTCTGTGATAACATATTTAAGAAGGGGAAAAAAACTGCTGATCAACAGCAGCTAGAAGAAAGAAGTGAGAATATGTGAGAGAAACAACTCTGCAGGCACCAAGGTCAGTGAAGAAGGAGGGGGACGAGGTGCTCCAGGCACCGGAGCAGAGATTCTCCTGCTGGGAATGTGCCCGAAGGAGGTTGTGACCCTGGGGGAAGCCTGCGCTGGAGCAGGCTCCTGGCAGGATCTGTGGACCCATGGAGAGAGGAGCCCATGCTGGAGCATGTTTGCTGGCAGGACTTGTGACCCTGTGGGGGACCCACGCTGGAGCAGTCTGTTCCTGAAGGACTGTACCCCATGGAAGGGACCCACGCTGGAGCAGTTCATGAAGAACTGCAGCCCATGAGAAGGACTCACGTTGGAGAAGCTTGTGGAGGACTGTGTCCTGTGGGTGGGACCCCACGCTGGAGCAGGGGAAGAGTGTGAGGAGTCCTCCCCCTGAAGAGGAAGGAGCGACAGGAGCAATGTGTGATGAACTGACCACAACCCCCATTCCCCATCCCCCTGTGCCACTGCGGGGGGAGGAGGAGGTAGAGAACTCGGGCGTGAAGTTGAGGCCAGGAAGAAGGGAGGGGTGGGGGGAAGGTGTTTTTAAGATTTAGTTTTGTTTCTCATTACCCTAGTCTGATTTGATTGGTAATAAATTAAATTAGTTTCCCCAAGTCGAGTCTGTTTTGCCCGTGACAGTAATTGGTGAGTGATCTCTCCCTGTCCTTATCTAGACCCACAAGCCTTTTCTTATATATTCTCTCTCCCCGTCCAGTTGAGGAAAGGGAGTGATAGAGCTCATATAAATGTTTAGTATGGGAAGGAGAGACTGTTTACACTGTATTTCTAATTCAGCTAAACCAAATTCCAGACATCTTTCAAAAAGAAAAAAAAATCAAATATTTTAGTCCCAAAAATTTTAGAAACCCTTTGAGTAAACACATTGTGTGATCTTGAGCATTACAATCATAGGGTTACCTAAAAGTTGTTTGACATCTTTGCAAAACATTATTCCTTTTGACATGGAAATCAACAAATAAATTGGTCAACTTTATAAACACTTGTAAATGTTTAACCAATTCTTTTAAGGCTGAAATAGTACGAACAGGAGAGAACCTCTCTGGGAGCTTGAAGAGTTCTACATAATCTCCTTCTTTAAAAATAATAATAAAAGCATATGCTGTTTACTTAGATCCCTAATACCAAAAAACATTTTGATTTTTACATAATATTAAAATTTTAAAGCATTTAAGTAGCATAGGAACCCATACTCAGATTTCAGAAGAGAAATGGAGAATTCGTGTCTTTTTACAATTCTTGTTTGAAAACCTAATTTATAGGTAAGCTGCTTTGACCTGAGACTATACACAGATATTACTACCTACTAACTGCTGGTTGTTTTCCTTCTGCATCCTGCCAACAGAGAGTGCTTCCCCTATAAGCAACCCTGTGTAGCTCACACTGTGACATGAATTCAAAAGGCAGTGTTGCACTGTCTGTAATGAAAGTTTTATTAAAGTTTTAATAAAAGTTAAAAGTAATACTTTATAAAATCCAATAAGAAACTCCAGCCAGTGAGACAGCTTCATTGGGGGCCCAACTTAAATGCCTCTGTGCAAACGCACGTAGCATGGGGAACAAACAAGAGGAGTTAGAGACATGCGCACACCTGCAGGGCTACGACCTTATTGGCATCATGGAGACATGGTGGGATGGTTCCTATGACTGGAGTGTTGGGATGGAGGGATACAGGCTCTTTAGGAAGGACAAGCAGGGGAGACGAGGCAGGGGGTGTTGCCCTCCATGTCAATGACCAGCTGGAGTGCATGGAGCTCTGCCTGGGGATGGATGAGGAGCTGACTGAGAGCTTGTGGGTCAGGATTAAAGGGAGGGCAGGGACAGGTGACATTACGGTGGGGGTCTGCTACAGGCCACTTGACCAGGAAGACAGAGTGGATGAGGCCCTCTATAGACAGATAGGGGCAGCCTCACACCCACAAGCCCTGGTCCTCATGGGGGACTTCAACCACCCCGATATCTGTTGGAGGGACAACACGGCAGGGCATAAGCAATCCGGGAGGTTCCTGGAATGCGTTAATGATAACATCCTTCTCCAAGCGATAGAGGAGCCAACGAGGAGAGGTTCTACGCTGGACCTTGTTCTCACCAACAAGGAGGGGCTGGTGGGGAATGTGAAGCTCAAGGGCAACCTGGGCTGCAGTGACCACGAAATGGTGGAGTTCAAGATCCTTAGGGCACCAAGGAGGGCGCACAGAAAGCTCACTACCCTGGCCTTCAGGAGAGCAGACTTTGGCCTCTTCAGGGATCTGCTTGGTAGAGTGCCATGGGACAAAGCCCTAGAGGGAAGAGGGCCCCAAGAAAGCTGGGTAATATTCAAGGATCACCTCCTCCAAGCTCCGGAGCGATGCATCCCAACAAAGAGGAAGTCAGGCAAAAACACCAGGAGGCCTGCATGGATGAACAAGGAGCTCCTGGACAAACTCAAACACAAAGAGGAAGCCTACAGAGGGTGGAAGCAAGGACAGGTAGCCTGGGAGGAACACAGAGAAATTGTCTGAGCAGCCAGGGATCGGGTTAGGAAAGCGAAAGCCCTGATAGAATTAAATCTGGACAGGGACATCAAGGGCAACAAGAAAAGATTCTATAGGTACGTCGGGGATAAAAAGAATATGAGGGACAATGTGGGCCCTCTCCACAACGAAACGAGAGACCTGGTTACCTGGGATATGGAGAAGGTGGAGGTACTCAATGACTTTTTTGCCTCAGTCTTCACCGGCAAGTGCTTGAGCGTCACCGCCCAAGCCGCAGAAGGCAAAGGCAGGGACTGGGAGAATGAAGAGCCGCCCACTGTGGGAGAACATCAGGTGCGAGACCATCTAAGGCACCTGAAGGTGCACAAGTCCATGGGACCCAATGAGATCCATCCACAGGTCCTGAAGGAACTGGTGGATGAAGTTGCTAAGCCACTATCCGTCGTATTTGAGAAGTCGTGGCAGTCCAGTGAAGTTCCCACTGACTGGAAAAGGGGAAGCATAACCCCCATTTTTAAAAAGGGAAAAAAGGAAGACCCGGGGAACTACAGGCCAGTCAGTCTCCCCTCTGTGCCTGGGAAGATCATGGAACAGATCCTCGTGGAAGCTATGCTAAGGCACATGGAGGACAGGGAGGTGATTCGAGACAGCCAGCATGGCTTCACCAAGGGCAAGTCCTGCCTGACTAACCTAGTGGCCTTCTATGATGGAGTGAGTACTGCAGTGGACATGGGAAGGGCTACAGATGTCATCTATCTGGATTTCTGTAAGGCCTTTGACACAGTCCCCCACAACATCCTGCTCTCTAAACTGGAGAGGTACGGATTTGATGGGTGGACTGTCCGGTGGGTGAGGAATTGGTTAGATGGTTGCATCCAGAGGGTAGTGGTCAACGGCTCAATGTCCAGATGGAGACTGGTTGAGTGGTGTCCCGCAGGGGTCCGTATTGGGACCGGTACTGTTTAATATCTTCCTCAATGACATAGACAGTGGGATCGAGTGCACCCTCAGCAAGTTTGCAGATGACACCAAGCTGAGTGGTGCAGTTGACATGCCAGAGGGACGGGATGACATCCAGAGGGACCTGGACAAGCTGGAGAAGTGGGCCTGTGTGAACCTCATGAGGTTCAACGAGGCCAAGTGCAAGGTCCTGCACCTGGGTTGGGGCAACTCCTGGGATCAATCCAGGCTGGGGGATGAAGGGATTGAGAGCAGCCCTGCCGAGAAGGACTTGGGGGTACCGGTGGGTGAAAAGCTGGACATGAGCCAGCAACGTGCGCTCACAGCCCAGGAGGCCAATCATATCCTGGGCTGCATCAAAAGAAGCGTGGCCAGCAGGTCGAGGGAGGCGATTCTGCCCCTCTACTCTGCTCTGGTGAGACCCCACCTGGAGTACTGCGTCCAGCTCTGGAGCCCTCAGCATAAGAAAGACACGGACCTGTTGGAGCGGGTCCAGAAGAGGGTCACAAAAATGATCAGGGGGATGGAACACCTCTCCTATGCAGAAAGGCTGAGAGAGTTGGGGTTGTTCAGCCTAGAGAAGAGAAGGCTTTGGGGAGACCTCATTGCAGCCTATCAGGACTTAAAGGGGGCTTATAGAAAAGATGGCGGCAGACTTTTTAGCAGGGCCTGTTGCAACAGGACAAGGGGGAATGGCTTTAAACTAAAAGGGGGTAGACTGAGACTAGATATAAGGAAGAAATTTTTTACGCTGAGGGTGGTGAAACACTGGCACAGGTTGCCCTGAGAGATGGTGGCTGCCCCATCCCTGGAAACGTTCAAGGTCAGGTTGGACGGGGCTCTGAGCAACCTGATCTAGTTGAACCCCTCACAGCAGGGGAGTTGGACTAGATGACCTTTAGAGGTTCCTTCGAACTCAAACTATTCTATGATTCTATTTTTATCATATCTAAAAGAAATAATTGCACTGCTGGTTTAATGGAAAGGAAAATATCTCATTTTAATTTATTCACTAAGAAGATAGTCAACAAGCTTAAAGTATAAAAATGTTAATTTTAAACTAAATATTGTTAGTGTCCCCAGCATCTGGAGCACATTTCAAGGTTGTAATGAGGCTGAGTGACCAATCTAATTCCTTCTGATATATTCAATTTGATTATGGATTTAAGAGGCAATAAATATATAGTTCACATTATCTCCATAAAAGTGTTATTTTCAGCTAGAGAAGAAAGTAATAAAGTTCAGAGTTATTCAGTTTAATGCTACTGAATAAACACTTATGCCCATATAAAAGGACAGATGATGAAAAAGAAAAAGGAAATATTCCTTTCATTATTCCCTGAAATGGACATGATGATCACTTCAAAACATTTCTGGTTTTACCTGAGATGCATCTATTGCCTGGGAAAGCACATGTATTAGTTGCAAGCATTATTAGCTCTATTCACCGTTTTCAAAGAAACTATTAGCATTAAGTTATTCTGTTGTTCCCCTAGTACTATCATGAAAAAAAAGGTTTGGGGTTTTTTTCCCCATGTATTTGTAGAGGAGTCTTTTTAAAACAAAGTCTGTTAAGGCAATGTTATAGAGTACTATGCATTACATCACACACAGTATTTCTAGGCAGCATTTGGAGACAGTTTAGTAAAAACTTTAAACCTGCCCTTGTGCCTTATTCCACTTTGTCATCCAATGGTAAATACTGCAGGAATAACACCAAACCCAGAAACGCACTAGAGGAAGTGTAGGGTGGAGAGATGTGTTTTGGACTGCTGAAGCCACCAGCAGCATTTGATGGGGGTGCCTCTAGCTGTCTCTCAGCTGCCAGGTCCTACCTAATAGGGCCAGTGGGGTAGCCAAGTCATGTACAGGTGAACGGCGTTAACCTAATTTCTACATAAAGTAGCACAGCATTTATCTGCTTCTCTTACTTGCCATCTGGTGGGTTTATTTGCTGCTCTCCAAATGAGTGCTATTGAAAGGAGCTAAGGCAATGTCTTGGTATTTTATCATTTTGAAATTGATCGCTACACCACTGGCAAAAATAATAACATTCTGTCACTTCTAGTCATGTCAGCCCTGTCAGATCACCATGTGTGGCCACCCCGCAGTTCTTTCATCTAACCAAAGCTTCTCGCTCTGCCAAAACCAGGCTGCTGGGGCAGACAATCCACTGTGGAGCCCCTCCTAGTCTACTGATGTCTCAGGAGTTGTTAACCAGCTCCCATCCTGCCTGCAGGCTTCAAACTATATACATGTAGGTAGACCAATATTCAAATACAGACCAATAAATGGGGTTCTATAAGCAAACAGTTCTGCACTAGGTGTTAACCAGTATATATCCAAGGAAGCTGGCTGCAGCCCAGCCAATGATCTAGAAAGATGTCCTCTCTGATGTTGTATCAAAACCTGCAGACTGAAGAGTGGATCCAGACCGAGGTGCACACCCTAGCCACACACTGACCATATGCATGGGAAAGACCCAGGCAGAGGTCAGTCCTCGTTCTTCTTGCTCTATCCCCACTAAATTGCTTCCGTAACAGGAACTTGGACACCTGGATCAGAAAGGAGCTATGGCATATCCTAGCCATACCCCCAGTTCAGAGCACCAGGACAGCAGGGTGAGCTGAAGCATGCTGTTGCCACACAGCTGTGCTGGTTTTTGCTGGGATAGAATTAGTTTTCTTCATAGTAGCTAGTATGGGGCTATGTTTTCGATTTGTGCTGAAAACAGTGTTGATAACACAGGGATGTTTTCGTTACTGCTGAGCAGTGCTTACACAGAGTCAAGGCCTTTTCTGCTTGTCACACCGTCCTGCCAATGAGTAGGCTGGCGGTGCACAAGAAGCTGGGAGGGGACACAGCTGGGACAGCTGACCCCAACTGACCAGAGGGCTATTCCATACCACATGACATCATGCTCAGCATGTAAAGCTCAGGGAAGAAGAAGGAAGGGGGGACGGTTGGAGTGATGGTGTTTGCTAGAAGCTTCCCCTATGTCCGATAGAGCCAATGCCAGCCGGCTCCAAGACGGACCCGCCACTGGCCAACGCCAAACCAATCAGTGACAGTGGTAGCACCCCTGTGATAACATACTTAAGAAGGGGGGAAAAAAAAAACCCTGCACAATTGCAGCCAAAGAGAGGAGTGAGAATATGTGAGAAAAACAACTCTGCAGGCACCAAGGTCAGTGAAGAAGGAGGGGGAGGAGGTGCTCCAGGCGCCAGAGCAGAGATTCCCCTGCAGCCCATGGTGAAGACCATGGTGAGGCAGGCTGTCCCCCTGCAGCCCATGGAGGTTAATGGTGGAGCAGATACCCACCTACAGCCCCTGGAGGACCCCACGCCGGAGCAGGTGGGTGCACCCAAAGGAGACTGTGACCCTGGGGGAAGCCTGCGCTGGAGCAGGCTCCTGGCAGGATCTGTGGACCCATGGAGAGAGGAGCCCATGCTGGAGCATGTTTGCTGGCAGGACTTGTGACCCTGTGGGGGACCCACGCTGGAGCAGTCTGTTCCTGAAGGACTGTACCCCATGGAAGGGACCCACGCTGGAGTAGTTCATGAAGAACTGCAGCCCATGAGAAGGACTCACGTTGGAGAAGCTTGTGGAGGACTGTGTCCTGTGGGAAGGACCCCACGCTGGAGCAGGGGAAGAGTGTGAGGAGTCCTCCCCCTGAAGAGGAAGGAGCGACAGGAGCAATGTGTGATGAACTGACCACAACCCCCATTCCCCATCCCCCTGTGCCACTGCGGGGGGAGGAGGTAGAGAACTCGGGCGTGAAGTTGAGGCCAGGAAGAAGGGAGGGGTGGGGGGAAGGTGTTTTTAAGATTTAGTTTTGTTTCTCATTACCCTAGTCTGATTTGATTGGTAATAAATTAAATTAGTTTCCCCAAGTCGAGTCTGTTTTGCCCGTGACGGTAATTGGTGAGTGATCTCTCCCTGTCCTTATCTAGACCCACAAGCCTTTTCTTATATATTCTCTCTCCCTGTCCAGTTGAGGAAAGGGAGTGATAGAGTGGCTTTGGTGTGCACTTGGTGTCCAGCCAGGGTCAACTCACCACAACAGTCTAGATGTAATCTCCTGGGCTACCTCTGGAGCACCAAAAGAAGACTATTAATCTCTCAGATGTGCTGGATAAAGGAGCCACCATTCCTGTCCTCAAAATGAAAGTCAGTAAGGCAGTAGCTTGTACTCTGGGAACGCTAACAGTAAAGTCAACCAACTGTTTTAACTACCTTTAAAAGAATGTGATAAATTTTCGAGCCCTTCAACTGCTTAACTCGGGAACATGTCTTCCTGAATGGGCAGCTCTTATTCTTGTTTCACAGCCTGTTCCCGAGTAACATTTTGAGTGGGAATCTGTGAAGCACACACTGCAAAAAGTCAGGTCCTACATTTATAAACAAATATATGGTTCTCAGGGCTAATGTTCATCCTGAGGAGAAAGAGACGGCAGATTTTTAAAGATAAAATAACTTTTTAAAGGTGTTGATTTTTTCAGCTGCCATTTCCTTTCCTATCCACCTCCTGAGGTATCCCAGAGAGCTACATATGGTTCAAGCAGATGATGCATTTCATCAGGAGAGGTGACAGGAATGAAAAACACACCTAGGTACTTCAGAGCTGCAGGAAAAAAAACTCAAGCTCATTCCATAAATTTCCCTTCTAGAAGACACCTCTATTAAAATGTAGAAGCGAAGCCATGAAATATTGAGGAAAAGGCAATGAAATGTGGAAGTTATCATAAATCAAGAGACATAAAAATCTTGGAAATACACAACAAGACTAAATTTCAAACCTTATTAATGCTTCTACTACAGTTTACTGTACATTGCAAAGTCTGATTTCCAAAATGTACAACTCCAAACCTAATTCTGTGAAGCTCTTGAAGACTGTCCTTGTAAATAAGATTCTCAGCTATTATGCAAAATGGATTGCACAGTAACAAATACAATTTTACAAGCATTTAGTCAAACCCTGGTATAGATGTAAAGCTAATAACAGTCACATGATCATTTTCTTTGGCTGGATATATGGAAGTAAACAAATATTTGAAAGGAACTACTATTCTTTTGGTTAATGCAGAATAATTCTTCCTTTTTAATACTTCACTGAATGATAAATACATAACTGATGAGAGAAGTCAGTGCTTCAGAAAGCACAGGTACTGATGGAAACATTTGTTATTTTGTTTAAATTCTAAGACATTACCACAAAAGGCAAAAACAAATAGATTATATTTGTACAGCTTGTGTTCAGGCAATTCCCTCATCAGAATTACCTCTCTCCAAGTTGCCACTAAGGCTGGTTGTGTTGAAACTTAGCCCATAGGAAGCCTATTCCATAAAGCATTAGCTTTCCGTTCCTTGAACATTCTTTTGCAGCACCATCTTCAACCACTGTTGTTACAAAATGCCCAGCTATTGGACCTATTCATTCATCTTCTGTGTGAATGCATTAAACAGAGTAATTGTCAGGTGGATGTGGTGTTAGTTCTACGTTAGCATATTCATAACAGAGGAAGCTCATTACCATCTTATTGAATAGATTTAACTTCTAGTTTCTGAAACTGTGCTTTAATTGAGAAGAAGGCAATCAGTCCCTCAAGGAGCAATAGTATTCACCCCCAGACTGGTGGCAACATATTTGCACCTGCCTGGGACAGTGGCATCTTTGCTTGAGAAGCACAAGGACTGGATAAGGAGAGGAGAGCCCCAAAGACCAGAAGGAGAAGAAAAGAACTTGTTTTACTTTCTCTATCACCTGCAGAACACAACCTTGCTTTTTAAAAAATATTCAGTCTTCCAATAAAAGTCCACGTTGATCTTCAGGCTTACCCCCCCAGTAAGAGGGTCCTGTTTATTTTTTCTCTATGCTGTGTACCAAGAGGAAGTATTGGAGTCCAGCTTCTATTAGACAAAAGGTTTATTTTCTTACTTGTTTTGGAGCAATAATATACTCATATAAGAAAATTGGCCTTTCCTCCCCACCCCCTTTATCACACTCAGTGACTGAGATATGGGATGAGGAAAAAGAGTTGGAGTCTAAATGAAAGTGAGATTGGAGGAACCATGGAGCAAATCCTGTGCCTCATAGCTCTGCTCGTCTGTTAGAGCTGTTGCCCTAGAGCTTCACAACCCTTTTGAGGAAACACAGTATGCAAACACATGTCGTGAACTGACAGCAAAAGCATTACTTCAGCTTCACGTTTTGGGCAACACCTAAAGGCTGTGTCTCTCCTCTCACCACGTTGTCCAGTGGACCCACACGGCTAGCCCAAGTTATCTACCAAGCTTTGTCCTGGCTTCCCCTTCCCCCAGAGCTATTCCTCTTATTGTCATGTTGACTTTCTTTGGTGATGATAGGGAGAAGCACCTTGCTACATAAAAACATCACGAATATACACATACATATAAAAATGCATCTTTTTCCCATCAATTGACAGTGTAGTCACACAGCAGCAGACCACAGCAAATCTATGAACCATGTACCGGGCAGCTCAGGGACCACTCCGTGAGAGCGTGGGGGGCTTTTCTTCCCCAACACTGATGCTTTTTTCCTACTCGCTTAGCTGCAGCCCACTATGATTGCTGCAGTAAGGGAGGGGCTTTGGTGCTGATCAGCCTTTCCTTTACGCTGGCTGCATCCAGCCCTGCTGGCTCCCTTTTTGCTCAGGGGAACTCCAGAAGGAACAAGCCCTGCAAGACTCATCCCTGAGTGACAGTAAAGCCCAGGGAAACTCCAGGGGCTAAAATAGCCAGTGGGGGCCCCACCACTTTTGTGGTCAGGTCTTTGTGCTCCCCCGCTAACAATCTCACGTAGCAATTAAACAGATTGATACCAGGCACTATTACCAGTATGACAGCTAACCTTTCCTTTTATAATTACCTTCCATTTGCTTTTTGCATTACGTCTTCCCTTACATGATCTTACATGATTTCCTTGATAAAAACACAAGTCATTGTTCTGAATTAGCCATTGTGCTATAAATCACAGATTTTATCATTTATGATATTTTGACTACCTGAGCCTTCCTAAAAAACATTTAAGACTTCCCATCTCCTGGTGACACATGCTTGTGAAATGTCAGCGTTTCCAGCATTTGATCACGTTGTGAGAGGGGTTGTCTTGATAAGCGCTGGAACTCGTCAGTCGCCAAGGGTGTCAGCTAACATCTCTCAGCATCATTATTTTTATTTCATCTGAAATTCCATGGTAACGAGTCTTTAAACACTGGCAGCAGGGACGTGGAATAATGTAATTTGTCATTTAAAAACTATGTAAAATGGGACAAGTTGTAGAGTATTTGAGGGGATATTCTCATCTCGGTGCACTGGGCTAAAGCAGCTCTTTCGTTAGCGCAGGGGAACGCAGAACGCCCGGTGCTGAAAATGCAGCATTTGCATAACGCAGCCATTCTCAGTTGAAAGCCAAAGGGCACGAGGAAGACTTGAAAGCAGAAAACAGCAACATCCTCGCTGGTGGCACTACTCAGTGTTATGGTGGTGCCAACACGTGCTGCCAGCAGGGCAAAGGCATGAGTCTAGAGAGACCCCAAAAAGCATGCGTTGGTGGCTAGTGGGCTGGGCTGTCAGGTTCCTCACCTCCAGGCTCATCCCACTGCGTTCCACCTCTGGAGGTGTTAAGTGAGGATGGACTGCAAATCTGAAGCAATTTTAGCTACACCCCACCGGCCAGCTTCAACAACAGTAAAACCTGAGCCCAGCACAAACCTACTGTTTCTAAATTGTGAAAGTATTTGCTGTCTGTTTTCATGTTCAACAGCTTGCTGGCTGAGATGGTCAAAATATTCATCATTTGTTTGACATCAAATTAGTGAGGGGGAAAATGTCATCAAAAAAGTTGTGTTTTTGATAAAAATGTTGAAACTGAAAAATGGCAGTTAATTAATATTAGAAATTTCCATGACAAAATGACAGTTTCCAGCTCTAACTGGTAGTGATTGTATGCATGCAGCATAAGTTGTTGAATCATCTTCAACTAAAATAAACAAATAAATAAAAAAGTTCTAATTAGCCTTAAATGTATTCCACAGATGTCCATTTAGGAATAATCAGTAATGAGGCTATTAAACAATCTCTCATGAACTCCTTGATTCAAGAAATATTAAATACATTGGCAAAGCATCTTTGTAAACTGAAATGCACTTTTCTGCAGTGCCCTTTTCTCTGTTTACTGTGAATATTAGAGGAAACAATACATGTGAAATCTTCACCTAAGATTATGCAGCTAAGGAAATGTTTAATTGTATGATGTTTTAGTTTGGACTTGCCTTACTGTGTCATTGTTTAAAGCACCATACAACGTACTATTCATTAGTATTCATGCATTGTTATCTCTCAAGGCCTATGAATATTTCAGCAATACTCTCTGAATGCCTGTTATGAACGAAGGTGATTGTGGGAGAAACATCTGTTCTGTTTTGGATGCCCTTGTTCAAGAAAGATATAGTCAAGATTGAAAAACTCCAGAGACACACAACTAAAACAGTGATTAAAGTTACAATTACCTAGTCTAAAGAAAAAAAAAGAAAGTCAAATCTGATCTATAAATGGGTGAATAGCTGATACCCCTCTCTTCCTCTGAGCAGACCCTCAAAACTCAGAACAAAACCAAGGGAAAAAGCAGGGTAAAAGCATGAAATAAAAAAGTCACAGTGCTTGAAAATAGGTCAGTGTAAGACAGAATTGTAAAGAATAGTGAGTCAAACCTTCCAATCCAGGTCCCTTTTGGTGCAGAATTACCCCCTCCCTTACTTTTATTAAACCTACTCATGTGCTAGGCAGTAGGACCAGGCAAGACTTTCTTGGAGAGGTAACGTACACAGGCTAGCACATTTACTCTTCCGGCTTTACAGTAAATCAATAGAAATGGGAGCTTCACTTTTTCCTTTTTATTTTGCTTGTCTCCTGAGTGACTATTTGTCATAATAACTAACCAGTGTCCAGAGTCCAGGAGCAAACCATTAGTAGACAAATAGCAACCAATAACAGCATGTTCCAGGAAAACAGGGGAATTTCACATGTTCCTTGGCTCAGTTTGGAAGGAAAATCACAGCTTTCTGTGAGGGCTGCAGTGGAAAACCAGGACTCTGAAAGAATTTATCTGGCCTGAAGGTCACAAAACAGCAAACTCGAAGCAGACTGAATTGGAAGAGAAGAGAGGCAGGGCAGGAAAGAAAAAGTAGCAGCTCAGCTAAGTGGGAGAAAATTTTGGATTTCTTACTGTTCCTCAGCTGCACTGCAAGTTTTCAGGCTTGCAGGAGTTCAGTTTCTCTCACTATAAGATATCTTGGTTTGTGGCACTACCAGTCCAGGTCTTTTCTTCTGGTTACCTTATATACAAATGAGCATAAGGAAGCAGCCTATCTTACTGGCAAAGGAATCACACGCCATTTCAAAGCTTGCAGAAGTGGTGTCAGGGGCATTAAACTGTGTCAAAGTCAGACACAGTTAATGTTAACTTGTTGGAAGTTAAGAATTCTATGTGGGATACTCGTGACTTTGCAGAGATTTCTCACTGATATTGTTTCATTTCTTAAGCATGAGAACTAGTGATTGTTTGGAAAATTCACAAGGGTGGTGACTATTGGTGATATAAGGACTGCTGAAAGTTAGCTGTGTTGTTTAATAGCTGCTCTTCTTCTGAGAGAAGCAGTAGAAAGATTACAGTCAAAATTTGCTCTTAGTTTCTAAAAAAAGATTAGGGTCTCTGAAGCGCTGATGTTATACATTATGAAATCCTAAGCTAACTCTATAAAGAGAATTTGAAACAGGCATTAGCTGCAGTAAGCTTGTTTCCCAAATCAGCTACTCTGACTGATGAGCTTCTTCACCAGTTCGCAGATGTGCAAATGTCCCCACAGTGCTTTTGACATTTCTGACCATTCAAGCCTCTCCTGGAGGAATGGCATCCAGGGAAAAAGAAAAATGTAGTCTTTTTGCTCATTAATCTTTTGGCCTTTCCGAGGTGAAAGTCAGAGCCGCTTTCTAAGTGGATGGTCATGACATGGACACCTGTCCCCCAGGAACATTGTCTCAACAACACTTTGAGTAGCACAGGGTGAGCTTGTGCTGCACGCACTGCTTCCTGGAGGGATTCCCAACCTACTTCCCAACCAGCGCTCCCTGCAGAGACCTGTTTGAAAACAGGCTTTTCCTCCTATTTAGTCATTCCTGAAAGAGAGCATACACTTTAAGTAGATCCTAAATGAATCTTCTTGTCCTTTAATAGAAAGATATGAAAGCAATCTTCTTGTCTTGTAATAGAAAGAATCAAAATCTTTTTCTACACCTTCTGGTCCAAAATGACCCAGGCTAGAGGGTAAACAGTCCATGCTGAATAAGACCACTGACAAAAATAATTGCTGTTACTACATGGTTCCGCACACAAGTTCCTACATGTTGATCATGTCTTTGCTTAAAAAAAATAGTGACTCTTTCAAGAGGATTAATAACACACTTGCAGATTTTTTTCATTTTCATTAAAATTAAAAGATTCTGTCAACATCTCAGCTTATTGAAAACAATTGCTATTTTTTCCCAGATTGTTATTCTAAGTAGCACTTTTGGTAATTAGATTTTTTCCCATATTTTAGAATTTTCCATTTTTGGTAATTAGAATATTCGCCATATTAAGAGAAGGAAATGTCCGTCTCTCTTGGTTGAAGAGAAAGAAAATCCAATCAAAACAAAGAGAACAAGATCTTTCCTTCATTTGAATTCCAGGTGATGCAAGCATGATGTTACCTGACTGCTACTTGCGCAGGTGCAAAATTGGTAATAAACAGAAGAGATAACCTCCTGTACCATCCTAGCATTTCTGTCACTTCATGATCCATTTGAAAAACATAATTCTGAAAAAAATAACACTCAGCATATTTGCTGAGGTCTTTTGGAAAGTAGCACTAGAGTAGCAGCTTAGGGGGTTCAGGAAACCCTCTGGAATTTGAATACTGAGACTGTGTTGGACATTGGCTCACACTAGTTTTCCAAGTGAGACTTCAGATATTGATTTTATGTAATAATGCTCCAAACAGTTTTCAATGACTAATCTGACATTGGAAGGCACCATAACATAACTGTACAGCTACCAACTCCAGAAGTCCAGGAGTTGGCATCCCTTTGGGTTCACAGAATCACAGAATGGTTGAGGTCGGAAGGGACCTCAGCAGGTCATCTGGTCTAACCCCCCTGCTCAAACAGGGCCACCTGGAGCCAGCTGCCCAGGACTGTGTCCAGATGGCTTTTGAAGATCTCCAGGGATGGAGACTCCACAATCTGTACCAGTGCTCGGTCACCCTCACAGTGAAAAAGTGTTTCCTGATACTCAGAGGGAACCTCCTGTGTTTCAGTTTGTACCCATTGCCTGGCCCATTGCCTCTGGGCACCACTGAAAAGAGCCGAGCTCCATCCTCTTTGCACCCTCCTTTAGGGATTTATATACATTGGTAAAGTCCCCCTGAGTCTTCTCTTCTCCAAGCGGAACAGTCCCAACTCTCTCAACCTCCTTTCATAGGACAGATGATCCAGCCCCTTTATCATCTTAGTGGCACTCCACTGGGCTCTCCCTAGTAGCTCCACAATCAAATGTTTCAGTTAAAAACAATGCTTTCCACTTAAAACTCTCTAATTTGGAGGCTTTCTTCCTTGTTTTGCCAGTCCTTGTTACCAAAGCAGTCCTGCGTTACTTTCCTATGCGTTCAGGAATGTCCTGTTTCCTCCCTTTCCCCTCCATCCTCCTTTTTCTCCTATTTCAGATGGTCCTTTGCACCAGATCAAACTGATGAAACACATGACAACCTGGTAAGGGAATTTTCGTTTAATGTCATCATTATTTCCATACCAGATATTAGTTCAAATGTCACAAAGCACCAAGAATGAGCACTCTAACATTTACCCAAAAACAGAGCTATGAGGATAAATGGGAAAAAATGAATTTGACATGCAAACTGCCTAGATTTTGAAGCAGCAAAGCTATTAAGAACATGAACCAAGGTGTGGAAGACAAAAACGTGGGTGAAAACAAAAATACCCTGGGACTGGATTCTGCTGAAAGCCGCAGTCTGTCGGGAGGTAGGAGGCCTTCAGAGTCTCCTACCAGTGATTAAGCTTCTTAAATCAGGGGCAGTTTCTTTGCTGATTCAGCAGTCTTGATTCACTGAGCAAAAGTGATGCTTCAGAGTACGCTGCTTCGCAGAAGCCTCCTCCTTTCCTTCGCAGGGAGCAGGGGGTGCCCTCCCGTGCAATCTCGCCAGCTCCGGACAATTACTGCTGGGAACAGAAGTGTGCACCAGAGGTAATTTATGTTATGCACTGCCATCTACTGTGTCTCTACTCAAACTACGACATGAAACTCAAGCCTAGAAAATATGGAACTTCAAATAAAATTATCACTGCACATCACTCGTGCTTCAAGAGGGGATTGCACAAGGGTATGGAGAACAAATCCAAATCAATGTACAAATAAATACAAATGGCGTATATGGCCACTAAAGGTCCCAACTTTTGCACAGTGAAGGAGATCGCCCACATTTTTTCATTTTGAAAATAAGGATTTAATGTGTATTGTCACATTAATGAGTGATAGCACATATAAATAAACTAGAACAATCTTCTGTGTCATAAGATGCTTGTAAGAATATAAGGATATCTTGCTGACTTTTATCATATATGAAAATTTATGTTAACCCCCAAGAGTGAGCCTCAGAAAACCTGTCAAAAACATTTACTTATATTCCAGCCCAGGATCTCCCCAGGGCAGTAGCTATACTCTATTTATAGATGACCAGTTAGCTGATAATCTGAAGGAGCAGCTGGCCTTCTGAAGTGCTAAGAGCAGACCACAAAGTGTTACATGGCAATCGAGTGAGAAAATACATAGACTCAGAGCAATGCAGGGCTTTGTAGAAGAAACGTAAGATTTTTCCAGGAAACCTTGGGGATATTGGCAGCCCTGCCACACTCCTGCCAGCTTCAGTAGGACAAGTATTGGCATCCCATTCTCTCTGTAAAACACGTGTAATCTAGCAGTACCTTGGTGCATTACATTGTAGTTCACCTTTGGAAAAATCTGTAAGATCTGTTCATTGAAAATACAGGTCTGGTTTCCATCCAGGTGCTGTATCCTCTCCATGCGTACCATCATGGATCTATTCTATAACACAGTTTATAGCCCCACCTGTTTTTTTTCTTCTTCATGGTATTTTTCTCTACCTGAACATTGTAAAGATATACAAAGAGGAAGAATTGCTACTGGAAAAACGGAATTTCCTTACCCACACTACCCACTCTGTCTGATTCCACCAGTCCTCAATCTGTTTTTTTGCTTCAGGGCAGGAAAGGTTAAGTGATGCAAGTTGTTTCAGCACGTACCCAGGTTAGAGATGAATAACCA
Source organism: Aptenodytes patagonicus (assembly GCF_965638725.1). Classification (NCBI taxonomy): domain Eukaryota; kingdom Metazoa; phylum Chordata; class Aves; order Sphenisciformes; family Spheniscidae; genus Aptenodytes; species Aptenodytes patagonicus. The sequence continues at coordinate 55,477,708 of NC_134951.1, read as the reverse complement.
CACATTCAGCAACATATGAAGTCAGAATGAATGATAACTTTAAGGCTCTTTTAGTTTCATGATTCTTTCTAATATCTCTTCATTAAGTCTTGGTACCTCACTGCCTGAAGTCTTCTACAGCCTTAAATTATTTGCCATTCTTAATGGGGTATAACATAGTAGAGGTGTTTTTTTTCTTCAGTGCAACTCCTATGACTGTGTGTGGATCACAATAGCTCATATGATGTTGGTACTTTTTTTCAGATTATGGTACATGGCAATCTCACACTTAACCTAGAGAACTATGAACTATTATCCAAGGGTATAAAATGGGCTGGCAAGCCATACCGATAGAGTTATATGCAATCAATTATCAGGATGGAGCTATGTATCACACAGTCCCATAAGGCATACCTAGAGTCCAGTGCAACACAGCATTTTCATGATTGCTCTGGGTGATGGAACAGACAGTGGGCTTACTATATTTGCAGACATGGGAATACATTGAAAGATAGATATAGAATTCAAAATGATCATGACAAATCAGAGGCACAGTTCAACAGAAATACAACATTATTCAAAGGAGACGTGCACAATTTACTGTAGTTAGGTAAGGACAGTCAGCTGCACAGGTGCTGGATGGCAGATGACTAAGCAGCAATTCTGAAAAAAAGGAGCTGGCGGTTACTACGGATCACAAGCTGAACATGAGTCAACAGCATCATGCCACTGCAAAAAAGAGAAACATCATACTGAGGTGAATAAATAGAAATATAGTCTGCAGCACTGGCAGGATCATCTCTCCATCCTACACAGCACTGGTCAAACTTCAGCTGGAGTACTGCACTGGGTGCTGCTCTTAAAGAAAATTTTAGACTTGAGACTGATGATTGAATGAGGTCTGGAAAACAATCTAGGAGGAAGGAAAGAGGGTATTTGACCTGTTCAGCCTGTAGCAGAAAAGACTGAGAAGGAACATGAGAACAGCCTGCACATGTAAAAGACTGCTGTTTAGAAGGGACAACTTTGTTCTTTGTACCCATGTTGGAGGAAACAGGAGGCAAGGGAATAAAATTTCAATGAGAAAGATTCATACTGCACACTAGAAAATTATTTCTGACAGTAAAAAATACTGAAGTGCTGGAAAATTCTGGAGTCTCCATCCTCAGAGATCTTCAAAAACAGTTAGAGAGATGGCAGTGGTATAGTGGATGCTGGTTTATTAGGTCAGCAGGATGGATGACATGACACCTTGAAGCTCCTTTGAGCCCTTCTCTGCAGTGGTAGCTCAAGAGAAAAGATCATTTCAAGAAGATGGTTGAGAAGTAGTTGAAGGAAGCGCTATCTCTTTGACTATGCATTAGCAGAAAAGAGAAAATGAGAAAAAGTAAGTAATCACTTTCATCTGGAGCCCCATCTTTTCGACAGGAGGAGCAAACACTACTGACCTTAGAAAACTTTGCCTTTAAGGAATAGTGAGCAAAATGGGGTGGTTTTATTTGTTGGTTTGGGTTTTTTTGTTGTTTTTTAAGTTCAGGAAGAGGCAAGCTACCTCTATGATGGTTAAGATGATTGGAGTATATAATGTACAAGCAGGGGCTGAGGGAACTGGGTCCGCTTAAGCCTGGAGAGAAGGGAGCTGTCAGGTGATCTAACTGCAGCCTTTCCACAGCTTAAATGGGGTTGTAGAGAAGATGGAGCCAGATGATTTAGAGGTGCCCAGCAAAAGCAATGAGCACAGGCTGCAACAGGGAAAGGTTTCACAGAGCTAGTGCTTAAGCACTGGGACAGGCATTCAGGGAAACTGAAATTTCCATCCTTGAAGATTTTCAACACTTTACCGAATGAGATTGTGAGTCAGCAGGCAGTCCAAGCAACTTTAAAATCCTGCAGGACACTGGGAGGAATGGCTCAGTTTCTTTGAGTTTTGGGGTTGGGGGTGTTTAGTTTTGTGTGGTTTTGCAAGGTAGAGGGTTGTTTGGTTTTTGATTGCTAAAAAAGAGCTCTGGTGGCAAGAACAACTCCCTTGTAATACAGCAGTGTTTGCAATAGAGATATGTACCAAATTACACAGAGTGAAATCTATGCAAGCACTAGCTGCAGCCACACCCCAGCCAGGGGTTTTATTGAAAGTACTGACTGCAATGAACATGAAATACTCCCTTATTTCTACCTCAGGTGGTATCCAAACTTAGCAGTAATGGCACCTCTGCCTTGATGTGTAGGACTTGACACTAGAAAGAATCCACCACATTGGATTTTTCATTCCCTTCAACTTTTTTTTTCCATGGGAAAAGCTCTGTTTTGTCTTATTTACTGCTGATCACAATCTTTATCTTTAAAGAAATCTGTTTCTTGTACCCAGGGTATTTAATTCCATTGTGTGTGCTCTGCATTCTTTGTTGTTAAAAGTTTCTTCTAAGGACCCAACAGCTGGCATTGATTTTTTTTTTTAAGAGCATTGCAAAAATATTTCTTTGGGAGCTGGGGAAAGAACATATGTGAAGAATTAAATGAACTTTAGAAAAATATCCAAAAGCAGTGGTGACCCAGTGCTGGCATCATGCCAGCCTTGACACCATCTCTAACTCATTGGCGAGCTGTTTGCAGGGATATTTCTGATACCATTTCCTTACATCCATTGCAAAATCCCTTTTTATAAGGTGTAAGGTTCTATACTACAGATCTGGGAGCTATATTAAAGGATCTTGTTATAGGACAGAAACAACAGAGTAGCTAGAAAGCTGGAGTGGAAGCTAAACATTCACAGGGAATCCAAAGGTATTCCACAGAGATTTTATTTCAGTGGTTTAATGTATTGTGTATGCTTAAAAAAAAACTGGTAAAGAATTCTAACAAGCATACCAAATACTATACCATATGTTGGCTAAATAAAAAAAAAATAGGGAGGAGTGGTGAAAAAGGCAAATTCCTCTGTATAAGCTTCCCTCATAGGTGTTACAAGTCCACATCAAATACCATCCTTGCACTCACTTGTTTGTGCCCAGGTTCATCCCTCTTACCTGAGAGACCTATAGTACATAGTCACCACAGACTTTCTTTAGAATCATAGAATAGTTTGGCTTGGAAGGGACCTTTAAAGGTCATCTAGTCCAACCCCCTGCCGTGGGCAGGGACATCTTCAACTACATCAGGTTGCTCAGAGCCCCATCCAACCTGACCTTGAATGTTTCCAGGGATGGGGCAGCCACCACCTCTCTGGGCAACCTGTGCCAGTGTTTCACCACCCTCAGCGTAAAAAATTTCTTACTTACATCTAGCCTAAGTCTACCCTCCTTTAGTTTAAAGCCATTCCCCCTTGTCCTGTTGCAACAGGCCCTGCTAAAAAGTTTGCCACCATCTTTTTTATAAGCCCCCTTTAAGTCCTGATAGGCTGCAATGAGGTCTCCCCAAAGCTTTCTCCTCTCCAGGCTGAAGGATCCCAACTCTCTCAACCTTTCTTCATAGGAGAGGTGTTCCATCCCCCTGATCATTTTTGTGGCCCTCTTCTGGACCTGCTCCAACAGGTCTGTGTCTTTCTTCTGCTGAGGACATAGTGCTCCAGGTGGGGTCTCACCAGAGCAGAGTAGAGGGGCAGAATCACCTCCCTCGACCTGCTGGTCATGTTTCTTTTGATGCAGCCCAAGATACGATTGGCCTTCTGGGCTGCAAGTGCACATTGTCGTCTCATGTCCAGCTTTCCATCCACCAGTACCCTCAAGTCCTTCATTATATGAATGGAAAGAGAAAAGCAACCTCACAGGGTGATTTACTTCGAGTGGGATGAAGATGTGCATTCTCCTAGATCAAGTATAGAAAGATCTAAGAGAGGCACTAAGCTCCTGCTGTGTTGAGTTAGATGCCTACAGGTGCTGAGAATAATGCAGCCAACAGGCCTATCTACAACTTATGGAATAGGCTTTAAGGAGGGAGGAAGTTCATGTCTCAGTAAACGCAGCCTCTTGCATGAGCCAAGCTCTCAACCAGGTTTTAACTGAACCTGAAGGAAATAGGCTAAGTCTTCAAGATGGTGTAAATTAGTGACAGGCAAAATGAGACACACATATTTTGGTTAACAAAAGAAAAATAACCCCCTCCCCAAACCCACAAAAAAAAAGCCAGGCATTGCTATATATTCAAAACAAAGTGCAAAGCAAAATAACTGTTTCCCTTTTGACTGTCAGCATCCTTCTTCAGCTGTCCAATTGTTTCATATCTGAGGAAGAAAACCTTCCTCCATTTATTTATGTACTCATGCTGACACCAGGACTTTCTACAAAAACTCTCCTCCTATTGCCTCTGCACTCCACCTGGGTCTACTTAAGCCCATTAGTGAGGAATGATACCCCACAGAGCGGCCCCCAGCAACGCGGGTCCTTTCCTCACATAGCAGAGCCAACTGCTCTCCTGCATCCTTACCACGCCTTGGCATGTTACCACGTGGGGATGTGGTGCTGAACTGTGACAATATGCAGGAACTACAGCTAACAGTTTTGTCACTGGCCTCATTTAAAACATCCTTAGCATGGACACAGTAGCCTGGCTTTTTACCTCTCTGAGGTAGAAAAGTTGCTGCCAACTCACATAATACTCATTTGGTTATTTTAAACTAACAAAACAGACTCTGAATAGCCTACTTTTTAGTGCTCTTCATGTCTCTTTACACTGTAATTACTGTGATGTATACCACAGAGCAACTGAAGTTATGGAGACACCATCAGAGAAAATGGAAGGAAAATATCAAAGTATACGTTAAAAAAAATCCACTTGACATATTTGCAAATAGACCTTCAAAACTATAACATTAGTGTATTATGGTTGTTGATTATTATTAGCCAGCATATGTTTATCATGAGCAGTATGATCAGAACTAAATAAGGCATTTTCTAGAAGGGAAAATAAAATGTGACCACAAAATACACCAAAACAGACTGATCCTTTTTTCAGAGAACGGTTTCAAAGAGGAAGGGCACCAACTTGCAATTGATTTTCCTCGTACAAGCTCTTAACTGGTGGTAAACATAGTTATTTGATCTAGCTTGGTCTGCAATGGAAGAAAACAAAGTTAAGCCACAGATAAAGCACACAGCTGGACAGACATCACTCTTGCTCAAGTCAAGACATCAAGCCTGTGGGTCTGGGTCAACAAGGTACAAGGCCGGGCACAGGCACAGACATAATGCAGTTCAGGCAAGGACCAGCTTAAACACAACTCCCAAGGCAAGGTGGGGGAAGCTGCCAACAAGACTTGTCTTGGATGGAGCTGGACCACATCTCCTGCAGCTCTCAGGCAGGATACACACTGTCCAAGCCTGCTGCGACTGCTGAAACCTCTGCTATCATGGTACACAGGGATAGATCGTAGGGATGAGCACAGCATATTGTAAGGGTAGATAAAGCACCTCGAGTTACAACATAAAGGTTTCCCAATGGCCAGATCTTCCCAGCACAAAGATATTTTGGATATGTCTGAGCTAGCATTACTTCTTTTCCCTAGTTACTTGTGCTTCAGCAAGAAATTCAAGTATTCTAAGATACTGCAAGGAAGACTGCTTTAATGCTTTGACAGCTGTGGAATATATCACGCTGTTTTCACAAATGGCTTGTCATGGCCTTTGCTCAGAAGATTTCCCAACTAAATTTTGCAAACTCATGGGTCTTTGATAAGGATCAAATCACATAAGAGCTTATCTCTAAGGAGCAGACGAGCCCTTTGATATCAGCCAGTTTATTACCTGATGCAGGATTTATTGAGTGCTTTCACAAGGGTTCTCCACCCCTCCTTACTCTAAATGCATTTATATATCTTTTAATATATAAAAGCTAGGACAAACTGCAAGGGAAGTATTTGGCTGCTTCATCTTAGAAAAAAAATTGCAGTCTTCCAGGAATCCTTCTGCCAGTCCTCCAGCTCCATCAAGAGCACGCAGACTTTCACAATGACTGCTGCCCACCAGGAATCAAGTAGTTGCCTCCTTTCACACATAAGCAACAGTCAGCTTTAATCAGCCTTTAATCTATCAGTAGCCCTTCAATAAGAAAACTATCCATTTTGTACTTCATTAATCATGGTTTCAGCAGAGCAGACCAGGGTCTGCTAGTTCTATGAAGAGAAGGGAGGTTTGTTGGGTTGTTTGTTGTTTTGAGTTTTTTTAAGGCCACAAAAAGGGAAAAAGCATAAGTATGTGTATGCACATGTGGGGGTGTGAATGAGTTCCACTGGAGTTAGCCAGCTGGAAGAGAGGCATTCATCTGCATTGCATTACATCAATAAACAGAGTTTAGAAAGCACCATTGCCATTTTTTCTTAAGCTTTCATTACATCTCCTCAGGCTGCACAGGACTTTACATTTTCAGAAAACATCAAGACCCAGGAACAGAGCAAGAAAATAGAAAAGCTTTTAAAAAAAAAATTTAAAGAAAGCCCAGAAAGGTTGCCTATTCTCACAGCTGTTCAGTTCATGCATCTACTTGGCTTCTGGGGGCCTCAACATCCTAGGAAAAAAGCCCACACAAGCAATCTTAGTTGCTCCAAAAGACAGGATATAGTATTAGATAGATAAGTTAAAATTCTTAATTAAAATATTAGGTGCAATTTTTCAGCTGGCCTCTGGTCCATCTCAATTTTTGCATATCTATACCTAAAAAAGGAGCTTGATCTAATTGAACTCACTTACTGTAATTAGTGCAAAGCTGCCAGGATTTTCATGTGTTTGAGTAATAACAAACTAGTAGGACCAGAAAGTGACCCAGAAAATGAATTATGGAAAGCAAAACTGCTGAAAGTTTATGAAAACAAACAAATTCAGTGCAACCCTTCTGCCCTTTGTTCCACAGCTTCCATGAAAGCAAAATGGACACTTATATGTAAGATCTGCTTTAGGTGACTTTTGAATTTTGGAAATACACTAAATGCTCCCCATGTTATTAGCTTGGTTTTGTCAGAGTCACTGCTGAGTCTCTACCGAAATGTCACTCTTATTTTACTCTTGAAGCAAGTGCCACACAACCCAGTGATCCCGTCTTTCTCTTTGTCTACATAGTGCACTAGTAGATTGGGTCAACTGCAACAACCTACATGTTACTCTTTAAGCTGCTGATAGGTACCACTTCGGTGCCTGTGCATGATAAGCTGTAGACTTGGGATCAACAGAGGAGAAAAATCTTATAAAAGAGAATTATGTATTTCATCAGCATATCTGATACGGCAGCAAGATGCAGACTCAGCAGGTCATTTCCACAGGCTGCTGCTGGTGGGAGTCAGCTCCCCTAGCTCTGAACACACAGAATACCAACATCTACATCCAAGATGGTCATTAAGACTCATACCCTGAAAAACAGCTAGGTTCCTCCAGAGAGGAACTCACCTGAACCAGTTTAAATGCTGGCCTTAGGATGAGATGAGTTGCTGCAGTTTGGCAAGATCAATCCCATTCCATACACCTGAAAACTTGCGCCCTTTTCCTTGCTGTACCCTGTGAGCTGGTAGAGGATCCCAGTGCTCCCAGCAACCCTTGAACCACCCCAGCCAGGACACCACTGTTTGATACACACCCAGCATTTTGCACATCACAGACACCTTCCCCCAGTTTTCTCACTGCTAGACTCAAGCCAAGCTTGATTAATGCTAGGAGCAGGATCGTCTATAGCCATACCACCCCTGGCTATCAAAGGCATCCACCTCCCCTCTCCCTGGCAGCAAAGCCTTTCAAAACAAAGGCTCACTCACAGCAAACCCAGTAGGCAGTCCATTAAGTAGCAGGAATCATCAAAATCTCATATTTCCAGAGCTCATCTCTCCGCGCTAGCTCCCCGCAGGGTCTGGTTCAAAGGCCCGTTCCTGACGGCATCAGCCCCGCAGGCAGCTTTGACAGCCCATCTGAGCACAGCTTCCCTGCCAGCCCCGGAGCTGTCAGCCGTCGAGGAGACGAAGGATGGAGAGAGGTTTGGCAGCACCAACAAGCACAGGCTGCACGTGCGGAGCTCACTTCCAGACACACGCGGCCTCACCTCTCAGTGCCCTTAGAGCAGCGCATCAATCTCTTGTCCCCAGTCAGAAATACCCTGTAATTTTTCTCTAAAAGCTCACATCTTCACCCCCAAGATTAAGAAACCACTAGTGCTTGGGAATCAGCAGTTAAAGTCGCAGACTGTTCCTTAGCTCATGGTTAAGGCTGTCCCAGCAAGACTCTTTCCCTTCCCCAGGCCTCCTACCCTGCCACCAGCTCCATGGACACCACCTGCCCCTTCTCCTTCCTGAGGGAGGAAGGATCAGACCTCAAGGCCCCTCAACCCCAAGTTCAATCCCTGGCAGCACCCTCCCCTGCTCAACCTCATTCCTTGTGTGGATGGAGCAATGACACGGCAGAGGTACACCTCACTAGTACCAGGGTCTATCCATATACCTTGCTAGTGGCCCACAAGACTATCTAGCCCAACAGTATCTGATAGTGTTTTCCTTTCATTTTCAGGCATCATTTCACCTTAATTACTGTTCTCTTATTTCATTAACAGCAATAAAACACTTTGATAAAGTCACTTCACACAGTGTCTGTTTTGGCAGACTCCTGAAGAAAGAAAAGTCATTAAAGGTTCACAAGCATTAGCAATTAATGCCAGGGGAAAATAATATTTCCTCACTTCCCAGTGACTGCCTTTCCCTTTCTGCTGGTGTCTATTGCTGTTATGGCAGACCAGTACAGCATTACACCTCAAGGCAATGCTGTTCAGACACCAGCCTACCTCCAGTTGCAGTAAAAGCTAATAGCCCAGGCTGCAAACCGCACAAGTTGAGCAGCTGGCACATAGCAGGATAGCTGCCTATCCTACTATGGAGGCAGTAGCTTCCAGCAGAGAGGCAGGGAAACAGTTAGGGACCCCAGTATTTTTAAGCATCACAGCCAGATTTAGCACAGCTGCCCTGGAAACCAACAATGTAGGAAACTGCAATGTCATTTTAGAAGATACTCAGGAACCACACATGTTATTGCAACTGCCTTTAGTCCTCCTTCTGAAAAAAATAACTGATTCAAAACTCCCCTCTAGCAAGCTAATTAAATGAGTGTTTTAATACTTTGGAGGATCTAGGTTACAATTCATGTGAGGCACCATTTAAGTTCACTGGTGGTACTTCTGTGAAGACAAGCAGCTCACACAACTCAGGGCTTGCAGCAATGGGTCAGCTGAGAGCTATAGATCTATAGACAGTCACATACTAATTTTGTATTATGGGAGAGGGTGAAAAAGCTCTGACATTTGCTACTACTACATCTAAGAAAAAAATGTAAACTGATAGAAAGCCAAAGGAAACACAGATGGCTTCTGTTTAATATGATGCCATATTGCAATTTAAAAAGGTCTTGTGCTGTGCTGTGTGACTTGCTTCACTTGGAAATGAAAACTTCTGGATTCTTCTAATTTCCTCTCCTCTAAGCTAATGGCAGCAAACATTTGAAGGAAATTGCTGCCACTAAGCTTCACTCACTATTAAATTACAGACAATTTGCAATGCAGGTCAGAGCCCTGGACGGCTGTTTCCATGTAGACGTTAGATCTGGCACCCTGCTGAAGCTAATGCATCAACAAAATTTTGTAAAATTTATTTTTATTAATTTATTTATCCTTATTTTTTTCTAGGAAAAAAGGCTAAGTCCCTGCAGACCCTTTTCAAGGGGGACTAAATCCTTGCTAAAGGCATTCTGAGCTCTGGGAAAAAGAACAAAAGACCAAACTTCCTAACAGGCGTTTCAGAACTGGTGGAAATAGAAGAGCATTCGCCATGTTTGGAGATCTATGCTCCTGTGCTCTCAGCAAAGTATGCACATTATTTCTCCTGATCTTAGGCAGGATCCACAAGCCAGATTAAAATCCTAATGATTTTTTAGTTGTCCATATCCAAGAATTCATAGCTACACTTAGCTACTGCCTAACCATCAACGTACTGAAACTGCCTTCTCAATACATTCCCTACTTGACACCTTCCCTTAAGTTTTGTTCATGAAGGATATACGCTTGACCCTAGCTGCTGCTGACCCCCAGAAGGGTTTTCAGTGTTCGTGACCCCTCTTCTGTTTCCCAGGGTCCAATCTGCAAGGCGTTTTCAGAGTATGACTAGCCATTTGGGACATGCCCACAACTCACAGCAGGCACTGTTGACCATTCTTTCCACTGAGCAGTCCTGTTGATAAAGTACTGACACAAGTCAAATAAAACTCTAATGTCTCTTTTGCAGTAGGGATTTTAATAAAAAACTCTGTTTCCTTATGTTATTCTTCCCAGACTAGCAGATTATTACCTGTTAGTTATCTACTAGTTCTTCATAGTGCTTCCCAGGCTTGCTTATTGAATATCCACTGGGCCACAAGCATGGAAATCTAGAGCTCAGTGAGGAATATGTTTATCAGAGTCTTGGCTTACGTTTGATTCAGCAATGAACATTTTGGAACATCGTCAGCTGAAGACAGTGCAGTAGGTCACCTTGGGATATGCAGCCAAACCCTGCTTAAGAAAGGTCTTTTGTGAAGTAATAAATCCTGTTCCCAATCAGGCAGAGAAGGAACTTGAACTCATACAGTGTCATAGATGGGTTCTTTAATCCCACAGGTAAAGGAGGAAGATTTTCTTAAAAGGTCAAACAGTTCTGTAGGAGACTACGATAGCATACCAAGGAGACATGCAAAGCTTTGCTCCAGTAATTTAGAGTAAAATCCATGTGACATGTCCTTTGACATGAGGAGCAAAACTCAAGTAGTAACAGAATTGGAGATGACTTTAAAAGTTACATTGGAGGTTTTATTTTTGAGGCTTGGGAGGTTTGTACTTGTAGCACTAGTCATGACTCTGGAGCATCATGTCCAGGGTTGCAGAGCTTCAGACTGAGCTCTGAGACCTAGAGCTGAACTGCGATCAGCTAGACATTAAATCAGGGGAGACAAATCAGACCTCCTGCAAAATAATTCACAGGAAACCGATCTCAGTTTATACGATGTTGCTACCGTTCCCATTCATCCTCTTTTGTAAGATTCCAGACAAGTTAGCTTGGAGTGGGATAACTCAGAGGTTTATCCAACTCTCATTGCCAGCTAGTGACTTGCCTGCTAGGCAACAGTACATATCTCAGTGCTGTGGCTATCAGCAAATCTGGACTGTCAATGTCAGCTGTACTGAGCAAAGCTGACTTAAAATAAAAGGTCTCTTCCTAACAAATGTTATTATGACTGAAATTGCTTTGAAGGGCAACTACATTTGTGAATTTGTGTAAGATTTGCAGGAAAAATGAGATGCTGGTATACTGAGACATTTATAAAAGGTCATTAGGATTTTCAATTAGCGAGGAAGTAATTTGATTGTAGAAGTTTGAGGGCATTTCATCAGAGGCAAATAAAGAAGGAAGATTCAATATCAGATTCAAATCAAATGAGACAATTTTGCACTGCATGAGTGACATTTGACTGCACTCCTAAAGCACTGCTGTGGGCAGTTCACCTGAGAGGAATGGCCATAAACCATAATTCACTGAAAAAAACTCTACACTGCAAAAATAAAAGAATGGGTTTTCACCCAGAAATGGGAATCATTTGAGAGGCTCCTCACAATGAGGAAAAGATGGCCCAACATGGAGGGAACAATATTATGAAAACAACACATTTGGAAAACCTTTGCTGATTTGAGGCAAAGAAATGAAGGGTTACAGTGGATTAATTATGATAAATCAGAACAAACTGGATGACCTGGTCTTCCACTAAATGAAATAGAAAGCTGGTAGCAGATGGCTTTGGGAAGGGCAATTCATTTAGTCCTTTTTTTTTTGCTTCAGTCTCTGCTTCCATCTTCATTAAGAAAGTAAACTGGGCTCAGATGGCTGACACAATTAACATCAGTGATAAAGTGGTAATGGCTCAGGCTAGAACAAAGTCAGAGATTACTTACCTATGTTACACAAACACCTGGTCCCACTCCAACTATCTCTAACATACTTAGGGTCCTGAATGAACCATTCTTTACACCTTTCAAAATTCATCGAGAAAAAGAGAAGTTCCAGAACAATGCAAAAGGCCCATTATAGTGCCCATATTTGAGAATGGGGGATGGACACTCCAAAAAAAATTGTAGAATAGCTGACTTAAGTGCCATGCAAGAATAAATACTGGAAAATATCTTTTTGAGGCAATAGGGGGATAACTATCAAGCTGATATAAATTTTTCAAGACCAAACTGTGAAAAGCAACAGAACATGAATTCTCAGTATGTGACTGGCAAAAAGGATGGATGTGATTCTTGTGATCCCTTTGTGTAAAGGAACCAGTGAATAGTGTAGTAAGTGATTTTACATTTGCACACAGCATGTACAGAAATATTGCACATAATGCTGGCATCCATATTTTACAAAGAATGGGGAAAAATGGAGAGGGCTAAAAATGAAAAACTAAAAGAATCATCTAAGAACTAAAAAATTCTTTCTAGTAAGAAACCTAAGATGTTGAATCTATGGAGCTAACAAAATTGCCCCAGAAGACTGAGCTGGCTTGGTCACAGCAAGTAGTTTCACGATGACAAATAGCATATTGAAGGGCCCTATGAACCCACAGAAAGGAAGGAAGACAAGAATTAATAACTGGAAGTTAGATGACAAAATTTTCAGTTAGATCCAAAACATTTTTAGGAAAGACTCTCCATCCTTTCACATCTTCAAATCAAGACTGGCTGCCTCCTGGAACTGCCACAATTTGAAAAAAAATTTAAAATATGCTGAAGCTCCGTCGCCAGTACAGGGAAAAGTTTTTTCACTGTGTAATTTTCTCTTCCTTTTGACAGAGTCTCCAAATAAGCTAGAACTATTTAGATAGGAACTTCAGTCATATATGCAAACAAAAGCTTAATTAATTTAGCAAGCACTTAAGGTAACATTTTCTTGGAGATCGACAATTCAACAATTAGAAAATTAAACAATACAATGCAGTTACCAGGGCATAAGCCAAAGCATCATTTGCTTGTAAAATAATGCCTCAATACAGCTTTCTCCTGTTCCTGAAATGTTACACCAAATAGTCTTTTATGCCCCAAAACCAGAGTGTTATACAAGCTTCATGAAAGATTATAGGCATAAACTGACATAGTTATCCAGTTGATACAGATAATGCTGTACTTGATTTGTAATACACTGGTACCCACTGAAGGTTTGGTGAAGTATAGTAGGGCACAGAGTCAGAGCCACATTGTAATTCCACTACTGCTTATGTGTACGTTAATACACACCAAAAGATAAAACCGTAATATAAACTAATCAGTGAACTTGAAACGATGCTGATGCAGAGCTGATAGGTTGTAAGTCATGATGGCATGGTAACATTTGGCTTCCCCTGACAAAAGGCAATAGAGATGTTGTACCATTCGGTTGTACATGAACCTCATGTGCCTGATGACACACTAGAAAGAATGACCCTCCCCGTGACAATAAACTACCTGTACGTAAGGGGGGGCTGAGCGTGAAATGTGTACCTGCCGAAACAGAGGGCATTCTTCCGAGCCCACCGGCACCAGCGATACAGAAGTATTGCACCACACCAGGGTGCCCGTGCAAGTAGAGAAGAGGCTCTCCGCCCATCTGCAAACCCACACCATACTAGTGCTGCAGACTTTTAAAGCACTAGTTGTTAATGTGAAATAAAAAGTGTAGTAGGGATCTTGATAGAAACGAGGGAATTTATGTTTATGCTTTGTGCACAGGACAAACACAGAAAGGGCAATGGGTCCTCTCACTGCTCTGCCTCTCTACCTTAGCAGAAAACTGAGGAACCATCAAAGTAGGTGGAAAATGTAGTCCAGCCTGCACAGTCACACACATAAATCCCTCTACAAGTCATATACAGACTGTTCAGCCATTGTCAGCCTGAGTTGGCTTTAGATTGATAAGCTGAATGTACAAGGCTCCATAGCTCATTAACAGTCTCCTGAGTGTTCATCACCTCTAAGAGTGATGCATGGTCTGAGGGCCATAAAGACACCAACTACAACTGTGTGGAGCTTACAGGTTTAGGAGGTCCATATTCTATTCCTAGTTCAGACTTCAGTGTGTGCAGACACATGGAGAAAGAGAGTAGCAAATTCTGAATCATATTAGTGATTTCCACAGTGTTAATTAACAGTAATAAGTTAATTAAACACATTAGAATGAAATTATGCCATTTGCTTTTGGAATTATGTAATGTATAGTTTATTTTAAAGTCTGAAAACTTACATGACTCATGTAAAATACAAAGTCAGCTAACCAATTGAAAGATTTCCCTGTGGAATAGCAACTGTTTTGTGCTGTTGTTACTGGTTAGCTCTAGTAGCTACACAACCACTTATCCCTGATGTGCTAACACTTCAGCATGGAGAAAGAGATCCTTTTCCTAAATTCAAATTCCAGTTAGAAACAGGGAGTGCTTTTATTCCCTTTCCCTCCCTTTTCACAAGAGTCCCATTTCTTGGTCCTTCGTACATCTGGGACATGAGCGTGTAGGTCAGCAGGGGGAGTTCAGCCCCCTAAATAACCCACTCCAGGTCCACTGCCGTTCCCAAAGCATGATAGTCAGGAAAAAGGCAGTGTTTCATTGCACCATATAAAACAAATGAAAGATGCTGTTAATTTATAGTACCTACTTATAGGTATTTTAGTAACCAACTATATTTGTAGACCACAGTGTCCTTCCTTCGGAGTTTGTGGAGGGGTAAATAACCTAATCCAGCTCACAGTGCAACACAGACACAGCCTTTTTTCTGAACTAGAGCGGGAGAGGGTTATTGCACTGTGGGAGTGCCTCGTGGGAGCACATGCCTGACCTCCGTAGAGATTACCACGTGTCCAGATTTCCTTCAACAAGGTCAGAGGAGATGCATACCTGGGCCTGGGATTTCTTGACAACCTGCAGCTCCAGGCATGCACAGCTTAGACTGGACAGTTGGTCATCCGGAAATATCAGGTGGTTTGTGCTATGTGTGTAGCAGCCACAAAGTACTGAATTTTCTGGATGGTGCTGCACAGTCACTCCCACGAAGCAGGTTGATGCGCTTGTGTTGCACGACCTGTAACTCTCGCGCTCTCTCTCAGTTTCATATTGACTGTACATGTGCCACACCACACAACCTTCTGCCTAGGGACCCCCAGACAGAGGAAATTGTCGTCAAGCCCCTCTCCCCCAAGTAATGCTGTGCTTTGGTGTGAGTTACACTGCAGATGGTAAATCACACACATGCTGAAAACCCTCCCTCATTCTGTCCAGAAGGGATGCTTCTAAGAAGCTGAGCATCTCTCCAGCTGCCAGTCTCTGGCTGGGTCTTTCACAAAGCTACACACTAGCTTATTTTCAGCAGGTCTTCCAGTCTGTGCAGACTAACAGCTGCCTTCATGGCTCTTTCCAGCATGTTGCTGGACCTATTGCTTCATTACATTATGAGCATATTTACAGCCATACCCATTCCTAGCAGAGGGTTTCCACTGACTCCCCCAAGCAAAGTGATTTCTTTCCATATTAATACCACTGTAGTTATCTAGCCAAGAGAGAAGGATACGTGACAGACTTTAAATGTGAACAGCTACGCAGACCCATAACCTTGAACCAAGAAGAGATGGTGACAGCGAGGCCCCAGCTGAGTATCGCTCTGTTTTGTTTCTCTCTCCCTTCATTCACCCCTTTTGTGAAACCAGTAACATGCTTTAGTGTGTCTTTTCAAAGCATTTTTTCACACAGCTGAGGGGATGCTGTGGAAGCGTTGCTAATGGTATGGTTTGCCTGAAAGTGCCTACACAGATCATATATCATTTGGGGTAGTCTCAGATGAGCTAACATGGAAGACACGGATGATCCATTAAATTGCAGTGAGAGAGGAATGTATTAACCCTTTGACACACTCCAGCAAACCTTCTTCAACAAGACTACTGCCTTTTGTTTGAAAAATAAGGAAGCAGGTGGGAGGGTGAGAGAGCAGGTGGGAGGGGAGGAGTTTGAGGCCAAATGCGATACAAGCAAAACCTCTAGAGGGTTTATTCTGACCTGTGTGTCCAGCCCAGTACAAACAGTGGGAAAGAAATACTGAAATCCAGTTGTACTAAGGAGAGAGCCATTGAGTAGCAAAGGGCATAAATTCAATGTTATTGAAAAATATTAAGAATAGGCATGCTACAAAAATCTCACATGACAGAGCAGTAGAAACAAAACTGTATTCCTAACCTAACCACCCTCACTTATACGTTCCCCCTGTCCAAAGCTGCCCACCTCCTCTTCCAAGGAGAGGGTATAGATACAGAGCCAGTAGCATAGGCAGAGAGACCAGCTCAGCAGGGAGAAATGGCAATCCATTATTCATTTGGTTGGGCTACTCACCAGATCAGAAAACAAGACAGAAAATAAAAAAGAAAAAAAAACCTTAACACAAATGAAACAAACAAACAAAAATCCATTAATATTTAGCAGTTGTCAATTGAAAGTCTTCACACTTACAGACGCAGTTTAAGGAGCTTAAAGAAGCTATAGTGCAAAGAAATTCTTGACAGGTCCATATCTGGGAGCTTTTAAATGAAAATTCAACCCTTGATAGCATAGAAATTAAAACATGCCAGATGTTACAGGGATTTGATATAGTTCAACAAGGGTAAAGTTACAAGTTTATTAACTACACCAGCTGGTACTGGAGGATTTACAATTTTTATGTGACATATAATTGGTCCATGTAAGCACACAAGGGGCATGAAAAAATGTTGTGAAAGACCAACAAAATGAGAACTCATAAAAAGGAACTTACAGGAATGTAAAGCGTAAGGTGGTGTAATAAATTAAACGAACAGCAGAGGTCCTTGTTAAACTCCCTGCAGCCATGCAAAGATGAAGAAATGTAATAAAGGATCATTTATTTAGTTTGCCAGCAAGGATTTTTGAAAGCTTTTCCGAATTACAAAATCTTTTCAAATTATAGCACTTGTAATTAAATCCATCTCCTTTGAACTGAATAGAATATGGGCACTGTAAAGCTGTCCCCAGCCCACACATCTCCACAGCAAAGGTCAGGCGGTGAGTTTGAGCTGGAGCTTGTGAAGCGTGTGGGGAAGGACTGCTCTCCAGTCATGCTCTTGGGCCCGTCCTTAAACCTATTAAGAAAACATTTACATGGATGCCTAACTTATATTTAAGCAATTTCATTAATTAACAGGGGTGCATGTATGGAATTTGCAGCTTTAGAATTCACAACTATGCTTATCTAACATAACACAAAAATGCCTTATGACACCTATTAGTTTCTTTTTTCCCTTGGGCGCTTGAAAAAAGGGGGGGTAAGTAGAATGGTTTTGCTTCAGAGTGAGCAGAGTTCTTCAGTTAATAACTTTTAGGACCAGTGGGTTTTGCTGAGGCATACTGCTGTGCAGATGGTGGCATTCAAAAAGTACTTTATGTTAAACATAAAGGGAAAAAAGAGCATGTCTTTGTTGGCACTACATGGACTAGAATATATTCCATCTGTCTGCATTGCACATATATGCAGACAGATCACGTCTTCATGGAAAGGTTTATATAGGTAAATATATTCCTGGCATAAAAGCGCATAAGTGTAGTACAGTACAGCAAATACAAGAAAATAACTTAGTAGAAGTACGTAATGAAATTATGTCAGTGGGCTGGAAGCCCAGCCTGCTGCCAGCCTACAGCACTTCATGTTCTGCAGCCTGCATTTCACTTTACGGCTTTGCCAAACTATCGCCATTTCAGGTTCAAATTTTACATGCTGTGCGGTATGGCTTTAGGATTTATCCCTCTCAGTCTTTACTGGGCGAAGGAGACAAACAAGTAACTCTCAGTCCTGGTAAATCCTGGCAACTTTTTCTTCAAAATCCTGAACTTCAGAGCACACACTTCATAGCTGGCACTGACAGCACAGCTTGTCTGTCTGTAATTGTTTTTCCTACCCAGTGAAAATCTGAACAAATTCAGCCGTTACAGACCCTTCAAAAGTACAGTTCGTGCATGTTCAATAGAAATTATGTTGACTTTTGCAGCTAAAACATCTGAAGACTCTGCACAATAAGGCACAAAACTGCAATTCTGAGTTGCTCTAGTTTTGGTCCAGGCACCTCATTTGAGAGCCAGATTTCTATACATTTTCATTGGTCCCCTAGCTGGGTCTAAGTAAAGCAGAAGAAAATGCTAACTCCATGATGCAAAGGCATCCTGAGGAAAAATGTTTGCTGTGGAAGTATCAGAGAGCAAAACCTGCAAGCAAGGACACTGGAAGATCAAGCAGAGAGACTGGTACTATCCACCTCTGATTGACCGCTCAAAATCACAGGCATTTCCATCTCAACCTCTGTAGCTGTTTCCCATTTACAGACGATCTGGTTCATCTAGCCAGTTTGTAATAAAAATAAAGTCATTAACTGTGAAAAACACAGCTTTTTGAGTGATGAGCGCTACAGAAAGCCCCAGAGAAATCAAACACTTAATAAACATACAGCATGCATTTCAATGTCGTGGTTTTGCATGCAGTGATTTCTATTACAGCAATGCTCTGAAGGGCTAACTAGGAGCAGAGCCACATCATGCTGAGTGCTGTGGGTGGGATTCCTGCTCCCAGCTGGAGTCATCTGTGCCTTAGAAACCCACCCAAAGCTAGGCTGAACTCCCTCTATTGTCAAAGAAAAGAAATAGGCACCTCCAGAAGGTGATTCATCTGCTCTACCTCAGACAGGAGGAATCACTCCCTGAAGCTGCCTGCCTCACTCTGTTGCCTACAGAAGTAGCCTCAGGGAACTTCTTAAATCAGACAACCGTCTCTTCGACACTTAACAGAAGTGAGTTGAATCCAGCTCTGGAGAAGCACTCTGACAAGTCTTTTGTGTACATTTTGTCACCTCACAGAACCAGCAGTCAAAAGTGAGGTACCCAGACAAAACTAATCAGCTTTTCCCCATTGCAGTCAACAGAGTCACCCAGGCGCTGCTACCTCCCACCTGAGACACTTGGTTTAAATTTCAGGCTCAACACTGTGATCATTCATGTTAGATGAAGTAGTGAACTCCCTTCATGTTTTTCCAGAGAATACCAAAAACATTACTATCATAATCATCTTTAAAAGTAGAAAACAGATAACATATGTCCTCCTACTACTATTGCAACTGCAGTGCAGTGTAGAAATGCGTAAGGCAGATTCACACCACCCAGGGAGGTACAACTCGTAATGAGATGTACTAACCGGCAATTCAGCACACGTGGCTGGACCCTACTAAGAACATGAATAAATGGTCCATGAGTGGCAACGGGCTGTGGGGAGCTAGGTACACCAGCAGGATGCTGAAGAAAGGCAGTGGTCCTCACATGGCCTGGAAAGGCAGCTACCCTGGCTGATGGTAATGGCACGTTGCAAGAAGGTACAGCTCTCAGGTTTTCTTACTAAATCTGATCTTGGTCCTACAGCTGCATCAACCCCACTATCAAAGCTACATACTTCAAAACCCAATTAATCTTTAAGAGTTTGTCATCAGATACTCTTTATTACTGTAAATCATATGTTAAGAGTCAACCAAAGGTCAAGCTGGAAATCTGGAGCAGAACTCTTCTGCATGCTAATACCCTTTTTTACGAGGCCACATCTTTCAGATTCAGATGTGTTTTAGGCAAAGTTCAGCCATACAGATAACTCTAGGTGTTTTTAGCAGAGTGTCATTTCTTCTTCTGTCATTCTTGTTAGGGGCAAAATATTGGGCCATATGTGACAGCCTAAGAAAGGCCAGACTGATGCACGTCAATGCCCCCAGTTCCAACCAGAAGCAAGGCTGAAAATGTATTGCCGGTAGGCATGCCTACACAGAGCACATCTGTGCATGTATACGTGGCTGGACACAGATCAGACAGACACACAGAGCACTCACATGAACATAGACAAAACCAATGGCCTCATCCTGCTCCCCTCTCTGGCTGAGCAGGATGGAGGTCTGCAAGTGAGAATATATGTATATACACACACACATATATATACACACACACAGATGCACACACACGCACACAGATGGAGAGTCCCTCACCCAGGAAAGGGTTAGAAAGCAATTTAGCAAGCAGACAGGACAGGCTGCACTGATCAGGTGCAGGGCATGGCCAGACAAGCATACTGTTTACATGGACAGTTTATCCTCTTATCCCTCTTATTTTCCCACACTTGTTCCTTCCCAAATCACCTAAATCCCTCTCTGGTTCCTCCCCTAAATGTCCCGTAATAAGTTCTGTGCAATCCTGAAATGCTTTTCCCCAGCACACCCCACTGTGTCCCATGCCCAAGTCAGTAATCCCCCTCCGTCGCAAAGGTGCCCTGGCATTGACTCATCCTGATGGGTGTCACACCTGGACACGGGGGCTGAGGCTCTCCTGGGACAGTCCAGGGAGGACTGGATGGGGTGTCCCCTCCTCTGAGCCTGCAGCTTGGGTTCCCACCTGCGTCTGCCCCTGTGCTCCTCTGGGCATATAGAGACGGGCTGGTGTGATATCAGGGCTGCTGGTGCCTGCTGTGGGCCTAGGAGGAGCCAGGGCAGGATATTATTTGGGCTCCCCTTCCTGCCATTGCCTCTCTGTGCCCCATTGTGGGTGTGCAGATGATGTTTTATTTAGTAATTCTCATTTCTGTTTCTAGGTCCCTTTTCCTCATGTCTTCACTGCTCTCTAAAACATCGCCCTGACAGCTGTAAATTTCATAAGGATGTTATTCACTGCTTTCCACGCCAGGAAACTTAGAAGTAAGGAGCTAATCCTGACATCACCCAACTAGATATCTCTTCCCATTTAACACATTGCTCTTTTTACAGCTTTTCTATTGCCAGCTAGCCAGATTTTGATCCACATGATGGTGTTCATACCAGAGCTGGTTTGAACTGGCTTTGAAACATTGTCTAATACTTACTAAAATCCAGTTACATTTCATTTTTCATTCACTTTATCTATTGATTTGGTCATCCTGTCATTAAACAGTACTGAGTTTACATGATAAAATGTGCATTTATAATTTCTTACTACTTTAAGGCCATGATCCGTTATCATATTTAACAAAGCTTCTCATATGAAAGCATATGCTTATGTTTTCTTTTTTCCCCTTGTAATATTAGAAGTTAGAAGACTTCCCTATTGATACCATATTTTCACCTCTCATATCTCATATCGTAGTCCTATATTAATTTCAAGGTGTAGTATGTCACTGTATCATCAACTGGTTCCCTAACAAAATGCTCTCCCAACCCGTTCAGACACATTTATGCCTACCTTTAGCAAAGTGTGCAGACCCAGTTCTGAAAAGTACAGTTTCACACAGGAAATTGAGGTCCCATGTTTTCAGGCGCAAGTTCTATGATGAGGTGCTTCTGAATCACAGGCAAAGATTATACCAAACTTGCAGCAGCTTTTGACAGAGACAAACAAGCTGAAGAGACCACCTTTAGCAAGGATGCTTTTGTGTACTTGAACATGAAATAGTTATAAATTCACAGAGAGAGAGAGAAGAAACATGTAAAGAGTTGGAGTGGTGTTATACAGTTTTTAGAATATGTGTCAGTGGCATCCTCAGCACACACATTTATCATGCCTAAGTCCGGAGAGTGGTTTATATTCATCCATGCCATATGCTTTCCAGCACAGAAGTTATGGTGAACTGTGTTTCTGAAGTATCAGCCTCATTGATTACCCAGTCAAATGAAATAAGATTCAGCACATCTCAAGTATAACTGCATCTCCAGTAAGCAAAAATATGTAACAAAAGGGTGGTGATACTCCATCTTTCCTCTCTGTTTGCATATCCTAACTGTTGCCACTGTTTCAGTCATTGGTGTTTTCTGTTTCCAAAAATTCTGTCACTCTGCTTTTATATTAAAACCTCACTTAGAAGATTTCTCAAGTTTCAGAGTCCTCCCCTGACAATATGCAAATACAGTATTACCAAGTGAAAACACTGCCAGTGAGTTTAGCCAGGAACACTTCAAAATCAAACAGGATGCAGAGCAAACTCATGAAAACAATTTCCCATCTTGTCCTGGTTTCGGCAGGGGTAGAGTTAATTTCCTTCTTAGTAGCTGGTACAGTGCTGTGGTTTGGATTTAGGATGAGAACAAAGTTGATAACACACCGATTTTAGTTGTTGCTGAGCAGTGCTTACACTAGTCAAGGACTTTTCAGCTTCCCATGCTCTACCGACTGAGAAGGCTGGAGGCGCACAAGAAGCTGGGAGGGGGCACAGCCAGGACAGCTGACCCAAACTGGCCCAAGGGACATTCCATACCATGTGACATCATGCTCAGTACATAAACTGGGGAAAACTGGCGGGGGAGGCCGCTGCTCGGGGACTGGCTGGGCATCGGCCAGCGGGTGGTGAGCAATTGCACTGTGCATCACTTGCTTTGTGTATTATTATTATAATATTATATTATTATTATTGTTGTTACTATTATTTTAATTCAATTAATAAACTGTTTTTATCTCAACCCACAAGTTTTTCTCACTTGTGCTCCTCCAATTCTCTCCCCCATCCCACTGGGGAGTGGGGGAGTGAGCAAGCGGCCGTGTGGTGCTCAGTTGCTGACTGAGGTTAAACCACAACAGCCCTTTTTGGCGCCCAACATGGGGCACAAAGGGTTTGAGATAATAACAGATTAACCAGAGCGTATTAAGGAATTTATATCTGTTAACAGTTGTGGGTCACAATGTTGGTTCCTCTGTTCTCGGTATTGATTTGTCTGATCTGAATCGTGCTTGGTTTTTTGCTGTACATGTTAAAGATTGGTGTTGGTTTTTGCATTTTGCTGTGGTCTGCAGTGATTGGTGATGTTCCGCTTGGGAGGTTTATTTTTAAAACATTGACCTTGGTCTTAATTTGGTATGTGAATTTCGCAATGAAGTCATTACTGTACCACGGATACCACTTCGTGGAGACAACTAGCAATTGCAGTAACTTTTCTGAGAGGCTTTTTACGGAGGAAATACAGAATGGCAGTGTCACTACCTTCTTCTATGATGTTTCCTCCTTCATCACAGTAACTTTTCAGTATTTTGAACATCCTTGGGTAGTTAAGATACTTCTGTTGGTATTTCTTTGGAATATTGTTTCGGTTTTGTCTAAAGTTAATAAGCAATTTAAGAATATCATCCAGACATCTGCCCCAAGGCTGGATAGTTATGAGTGGCAGGTGCTTTATGTAACCAAATGACCGATTGATTTACAAGTGAAAAACTAAAGACCAGTGAGTGAACTGATGATCTTTGTTCCACATGCTGTGCGTTTAATACTGGTTTACCACCCCTATACCAATATATGTTCTGCTAACTAATCACATAGTGATTTATGGTCGTCACACTTAAATGTCAGAAACTTGCCACATACGGTATGTAACCCAGAAAATTACAAACAGCTTCCCATATAGATTTGTGGCAATTCTTCCAAATAGTTTGGGATTATTGAGTCTGGGGAAAGCTGAAAATTCCCTATTTATCCCACACACTAAGGTTTTGCAGAAAAACTTCATTTGTAACAAATAGCTTTTCTTTTGGATTTCGGTTTTGCCTTTCAGAGGTAGACCCATTTTTATATGCAATACCATTTTCCATACCCTCATTTATCCCTGAATGTTGAACATCGCTTTAGCACCTCCCTTATTTAATGTGAGCGAGGATGCATAGTGTCACTTTTCCTGTTTCCAGGATGACTGCTGGAGTTTTCCTCCAGCTGGACCAACGAGAGGTGACGCATCCAGCCCTTCCGGGAATTGAATCCCATCCACTGAAACATTCGCTGCTCTTTGCCCCATATGTATGGTATCCTCCAGCCAAGGCTCTCTCCTGTAACTATGTATCTGTCTAGTAAATCAAGGCAAGAAGGGTCTTCGTACAAAAGACTGCATTTATTACCAAGGAGAATCACTCACAAAGGTAGAAAATTTAATTTGGCTTGTTTTTTTTTTTAAACACATTGCACTGCCACAAACATCAACAGCAAGTGCTGGATCTGAATTTCTCCTTGCCGTGTCATTTTTTCACCCTTAAAAAATAACCATCTAACACACGGTTTCAAAGAGAACAGAATTTGGTTATGCCAACTGCCAAAGAAATGATGGGAGACTGTAATGTTAACTAGGTACCAGATAATTAAGGGGGAAAACTTTATTTTAGCAAATGGTATCTCTGTCTTTCAAGTGACTACACGTTTATTAGTATGGCTGCTTTTTCTGAACTTAATTAAATCAAGAAGTCCCCATATAAGCTTGCACAGCTGTATTGCTTTCCTGCAGTTTCAAATATTTTTATAATCTTGGGTGGAGCGTGGGATACCAGGTGCTTCAGTAACTAACTCTGGAAACAGCTGAATTTTTTTAAAAGTATGTTATACTCCCAAAGTGGAAATAAACATCTCTGCATTCCCATGACTAAAGAATCCTCTTTTATTCTTTACCAAGCAGCAATCAGAATTCAGACTATTAACAAAACAAAACAAAACAAAATAAAACAAAACACACTGCAGGGTAGAGTAGGGAATTTTTAATGTTTCCTGGAAATAAATAAGCTAACATTTTTTCCTTTCTTTTCCCTGTGTGAATAAAAAGAATGCTGAACTTGAAATTTTTATCATACATCAGCTTCTCCCTTGATGTTAAAAAGTGACACGGGCATTTTAAAGCAAGAAAATATGCTTTCATTTTTAATTAGATCACTCTTCGAAGAGTTCAGTATTTTGGGAAGGGAGAGGAGGAGAAACAAATGAAATATGGGGAAATGTTAAATGATTTTCAAGCTGTTTAAATCTAAACGTTAATCATATATACCCAGATGGGTTGCATCATGGAAACATGGTGGGATGACTCGCACAACTGGAGTGTTGCAATGGATGGCTATAAACTCTTCAGAAAGAATAGGCAAGGAAGGAGAGGCAGTGGGGTAGCCCTGTACATTAGGGAGTGTTTTGACTATCTAGAGCTTAATGATGATGATGATAGGTTTGAGTGTTTATGGGTAAGAATCAGGGGGAAGGCCAACAAGGCAGATATCATGGTGGGAGTCTGTTATAGACCACCCAACCAGGATGAAGAGGCAGACGAAATATCCTGTAAGCAGCTGGGAGAAGTCTCACAATCGCTAGCCCTTGTTCTTGTGGGGGACCTCAACTTACCAGATGTCTGCTGGAAATACAATACAGCAGAGAAGAAACAGTCTAGGAGGTTCCTGAAGTGTGTGGAGGACAACTTCCTGACACAGCTGGTGAGGGAGCCAACTAGGGAGGGCGCCCCGCTGGACCTGTTGTTTGCAAACAGAGAAGGACTTGTGGGTGATGTGATGGTTGGAGGCCATCTTGGGCATAGCGATCATGAAATGATAGTTTTCAACTCTTGGAGAAGTAAGGAGGGGGGTCAGCAGAACTGCTACGTTGGACAACAGACTTTGGCCTATTTAGGAGACTGGTTGAGAGAGTCCCTTGGGAGGCAGTCCTGAAGGGCAAAGGAGTCCAGGAAGGCTGGACATTCTTCAAGAATGAAATCTTAAAGGTGTAGGAGCAAGCCATCCCCATGTGCCGAAAGACAAGCCAGCGGGGAAGAAGACTGGCCTAGCTGAACAGAGAGCTTTGGCTGGAACTCAGGAAAAAAGGCAAGTTTATCACCTTTGGAAGAATGGGCAGGCAACTCAGGAGGTCTACAAGGATGTTGTGAGGTTATGCAGGGAGAAAATTAGAAGGGCCAAAGCCCAACTAGAACTTAATCTGGCTACTGCCGTAAAAGACAATAAAAAATGTTTCTATAAATACATTAGCAACAAAAGGAGGGCTAAGGAGAATCTCCATGCTTTATTGGATGCGGGGGGAAACATAGTGACAAAGGACGAGGAAAAGGCTGAGGTACTTAATGCCTTCTTTGCCTCCGTCTTTAATAGTAAGACCAGTTGTGCTTGGGGTACCCAGCCCCCTGAGCTGGAAGACAGGGGTGGGGAGCAGAATGAAGCCGCCATAATCCAAGGGGAAATGGTTAGCAATCTGCTACACCACTTAGACACACACAAGTCTATGGGGCTGGATGAGATGCACCCAAGGGTACTGAGGGAGCTGGCTCACCAAGCACTGGAAGTGCTCACCAAGCCGCTTTCCATGATTTATCAGCAGTCCTGGCTAACCGGGGAGGTCCCAGTTGACTGGAGGTTAGCAAATGTGATGCCCATCTACAGAAGGGCCGGAAGGAGGATCTGGGGAACTACAGGCCTGTCAGCCTGATCTCGGTGCCGGGGAAGGTTATGGGGCAGATCATCCTGAGTGCCATCACGCATCACGTACAGGACAACCAGATGATCAGGCCCAGTCAGCACGGGTTTATGAAAGGCAGGTCCTGCTTGACTAACCTGATCTCCTTCTATGACCAGGTGACCCGCCTAGTGGACGAGGGAAAGGCTGTGGATGTGGTCTGCCTGGACTTCAGTAAGGCCTTTGACACCATTTCCCATAGCATTCTCCTGGAGAAACTGGCTGCTTATGGCTTGGACGGGCGTACTCATCGCTGGGTAAAAAACTGGCTGGATGACCAGGCCCAAAGAGTTGTGGTGAATGGAGTTAAATCCAGTTGGCAGCCGGTCACGAGCGGTGTTCTCCAGGGCTCAGTACTGGGGCCAGTTCTGTATCTTTATCAATGATCTGGATGAGGGGATCGAGTGCACCCTCAGGAAGTTTGCAGACAACACCAAGTTGGGCGGGAGTGTTGATCTGCTCGAGGGTAGGAAGGCTCTGCAGAGGGACCTGGACAGGCTGGATCGATGGGCCGAGGCCAACTGTATGAGATTCAACAAGGCCAAGTGCCGGGTCCTGCGCTTGGGTCACAACAACCCCATGCAGCGCTACAGGCTTGGGGAAGAGTGGCTGGAAAGCTGTCTGATGGAAAAGGACTTGGGGGTATTGGTCAATAGCCACCCGAATATGTGCCAGCAGTGTGCCCAGATGGCCAAGAAGGCCAATGGCATCCTGGCTTGTATCAGAAATAGTGTGGCCAGCAGGAGTAGGGAAGTGATCATCCCCCTGTACTCAGCACCTCGAATACTGTGTTCAGTTTTGGGCCCCTCACTACAAGAAAGACAATGAGCGTGTCCAAAGAAGAGCAACGAAGCTGGTGAAGCACAAGTCTTACAAGGAGTCGCTGAGGGAACTGGGGTTGTTTAGCCTGGAGAGAAGGAGGCTCAGGGGAGAACCTATCGCTCTCCACAGCTACCTGAAAGGAGGTTGTAGCGAGGTGGGTGTCGGTCTCTTCTCCCAAGTAACAAGCGATAGGACAAGAGGAAATGGCCTCAAGTGGCATCAGGGGAGGTTTAGATTGGATATTAGGAAAAATTTCTTCACCAAAAGGGTTGTCAAGCATTGGCACAGGCTGCCCAGGGAAGTGGTTGAGTCACCGTCCCTGGACGTATTTAAAAGGCGTGTAGATGTGGTGCTTAGGGACATGGTTTAGTGGTGGACTTGGCAGTGCTAGGTTAATGGTTGGACTTGATGGTCTTTTCCAACCTAAACGATTCTATGATTCTATGAATACCAAATAATACACTGGTAAAGCACCTCTAGAACTTGCTTTTTGTTTCTTGTTATTTTCTCAGGGATCTCACATTTAATATATATGAGTAACCAAAAATTGATGAAAAAGAACTGCTAGATACCAAATAGCCTTTTGCACGGCATGTGGTAGAAGGGATTACTGTGGTGATGGAAGAGAAGATGACACCCTTGGTAACTACAATAAATCGAAGAATTTGAGAAGCTCTGCAAGTATTGGGAGTTAGTCACCTGTTTGCCACAAGTTTGATTCCCCTCTCAGTAAGGTCTGTGACCACGCTGCCAGTGACTCCCACAGTGCACTGCGTAGACCTCGTGCCAATGAATGGTCCCTCCTGAGCAATTTTTAGCAACTCAAATACGCCCAAAGCTCAGCTGCCAAAGGCTGCTTCTACAGCATCATGCACACAAAGTTGCTGGGAGAGCAAGAGTCATCCATAATTTCTTTTGATATTATTCTTACCACCCATCTTTGACATTTTCTATCTCGATGCCAAGCAAGATCTCTCACTACAAGCACACACGCCCCGCCCACGTTAGTTTTTCACTCTGATGTTGGTGGCAGGTGAAGAAGGAGGCATTTCCTGTCTGTGCCGTAGCAGGCGATCGAACCGTCCCTGCCAGATGACTTTGTTGGTCGGCAGCCAGCGCTGGCTCCATGGCTTCACTCTCACACACTTGCTGCAGAAAGCCAGACCGTTGGTGTGAATGATGGCTGAGTAGCCCTTGGCCAGCCAAGGAAGGGGTTTATAGCCTCATTTGGAGAAGCTGCCAGTCACTGGTGATTCCAAAGTTCTGCAGTGGCCATCAGCCCTCAGCCTTCCTCCACCTCCAGATACCCACAGCAAAATTATGACTAACTCACTGCCAAAACCAGAGCCTCAGACTGCTGCCGTCAAAGCCAAGCAGTGGAAACTGCTGGGGGAGGCAAGGTTTTACACGTTTTGGTGCCAAAATTTGGGTGACTAATATCTAGGATTGGGAACGTCATCTCCATTTTCTGCCACCTCACAGAATTAGGCATCTCAGAAGAGCAAGCCCAAAAACCTATGTGCCCCTGCCTGGAGAGGATGACTACCCGAGCGTTGTACATGTGGTTTGCATTCAACTGTCTCAGGGTAAACGAGCAAAGACACGAAGGGAAGCAGAGGCCACAGACCACAAAATGACCACACAGCAGAGTCCCTTTCCCACTGGGCCCTCAAAGTCATACACTGTCAGCAGTTTCTCCTTTTGGCTTCATGCATCCTCCCTTGCCTTCTGTACAATCATACAGTGCATTTGGATGTACAGCACAGACCTGCAACGCCATGCATCGGTAATGCCACCACATGGATATATGACCTTACCACTTATGCTGCACCTTGCTTCTGTATCCCTCAGCATGTGCAGAAGATTACACCTCCTGCAAGAAAGAAGTTATGGAGTAGTGGCTATTTGTATTAACAGCTAAAAAAACAAAGCTGTGAGACTTTGCTTTGGCTCACATCAGGTTTTCCTCAATGTGTTCCCTTGTGGCAGAGAAGGTCAGCTTCTGTCACTAATTAACTATACCACATCTTCAGCTCCAGGTTGTGGCCTAAGAGTAACCACTGTAATTACTTTGGCTGTGATGCAAATTTAATGTCAAAAAGCCACCTCCATCCCAATACCTCCTATTCTTTAGTTCTGCCATTCTAGACATACAGCTGGCACATCTTTCTATGCCTGTGCTGGGAAGTATGTCCAAAGACTGCTTCATATCCAGAAAACTTGAAACAATTGAATTTTTCACAGTTTATATTTACTTAAGTTTGCATCACTCATTTACTTTTTATTTATATTCCCTTGTTTTTTAATTTGAAACCCAAAAGTTTTTATTTCCCATCCTTTTTTAGTGTGGTCACACCAGACCATGGTGGAAAACTGCCCCAGTTAGTTGCCACAAGATATGTATTATAGAATATAGGACTATTGAATTTTCATCTGTCTATGTATTTAGCTTCCACCTTCACTAACACTAACTTCCAGTATTACTTCTCTTTTGCCAGGTCCCGTGGACCATTGACAGCTGTGGAACCTTGCTTTACCCTCAGGAAAGCAAGATTTGGGGAGGAAAAACACAATCTTTCAAACACCACCAGGAAGCTTATGTCAGCCCTAACCCAGAGGTAAAACAGCTGACAGAACAAGGAGAGTTTACTTTAGAAATCCACTTAGACCTCTTCTGGATCTGTTCACTCCTGGCTCTTTGCTAAGACAGCTGGACAGATGGCATTGGTATTTGACCCTTTCCTCAATAGTTACAAAAATATTTCTTGATTATAAATGTCATAGGATACTGCTTTCAGAGATGTTTCTAAATCTATCCCTTTTGTATTTACCAGCTGTCATGGTTTAACCTCAGCCAGCAACTGAGCACCACACAGCCGCTTGCTCACTCCCCCAGCCCCAGTGGGATGGGGGAGAGAATCGGAAGTGAGAAAACTCGTGGGCTGAGATAAGAACAGTTTAATAATTGAAAGAAAATAAAGTAAAATAGTAGTAGTTGTTGTTGTTATTGTTGTTGTTGTTGTTGTTGTTGTTATTATAGAAGAATATACAAAGCAACTGATGCACGATGCAGTTGCTCACCACCTGCCAACCGATGCCCAACCAGTCCCCGAGCAGTGGTCGCTGCAGAGTCCCACGGCCAACTCCCCCCAGCTTATATACTGCGCATGACGTCACATGGTATGGAATATCCCTTTGGCCAGTTTGGGTCAGCTGTCCTGGCTGTGCCCCCTCCCAGCTTCTTGTGTACCTCTTTGCTGGCAGAGTATGGGAAGCTGAAAAGTCCTTGACTTAGTATAAACACTGCTTAGCAACAACTAAAACATCAGTGTGTTATCATATTATTCTCATGCTAAATCCAAAACACAGCACTGTACCAGCTACTAGGAAGAAAATTAACTCTATCCCAGCCGAAACCAGGACACCAGCCTGGGACGTCTTGCAAACACCTTTCCCTATACAAAACACAGTTTAGTTGTATGTGGGAACCGCTAGCTATGAACAACTCGGTGTGACAGAAGACCAGCTGGTTTTCATTACCAACATGAGCCTGATAAACACTCCAGTTAGCCCTATAGGGGCTAGCACATATAGGTGCGATCTATATACAGGTCACAGTAGTTAGCAGTGGTCTTTTTCATTTACAGAAATAATATTTGCACTGGCCTATCCACAATGCAATGGGTAGGATGTGAAATGAAATTCTTGGAAAAACCAACTCCGCTGTTCTCAAAAATTAATCCCTTATGTGTTTTAGAACTTAAAAAGAAAAAATACAATATCAATTTTCAAGCAGCTGTCTCACTTTAAGTGAAAGGTGTTATCTCTGCCATGGGACATGCACATGCACAAGCTACACTGAAACAACTTTTTAAGACTGCAAAGTCAAACGTGAGACACCTGAATTCAGCGCATTTCTGCATATCTATTAGGACACTGCTTCTAATTACAGAAGTGGATAACAAGCTTGTCTATGCTTGTCCAGTACACTAGAGGATGGTGTTCACTTAATAAGCATCCCACTGATAATTTGTTTTCTCCTCATTATTCACTATCTGGGCCTCAGTTTCATGTACAGCATGCTGTTCAACTATTCATTTTCCCGATGGGTTTTTCCATGGGCTTGGCACAACATCTCAGTGATTCATAAGCGGCATCCTTACATGTTGTGGGAACGTGGCTGTACTTTACAAAAAGGAAGCTGAAACAGAGAGATATCCACAGGAAAATTACCTGCTGATTTTGCAACACTTGTGATTGGAAGGTAGTTGCATAAGTAAATTTTTAATGAAGAAATCCCCTAAAAATCAGGAGGCATCAAATGTCACTGGCTGGTGGCAGCAGTCCTTTGGCACAGAGCACTGTGGAAGCAAAACATTAAGACAAGTTCAAAATTTGACCAGAAAAACTCAAGGAACAAAAATCCATTGAGGACCATTTGATACAAAGACAACAATGCTGGCTCAGAATATTGTTGAACACTAATTTTTGGAGACTGAGAAAATACCACAGAGAAGTATTACTACATGACAGTCTTGTTCCTATATGCTTTCCAACATGCCTGCTCTTGGCCACCGTCAGAGACAGGATACAAGGGGAGATGGATTACTGGTCCTGGTCTGGCACAGATGTTCCTATCTCTGCTCTTAAATAAAACATGTCTTAATAACAGTTCTGAGTTTGGCCTAAGACTCCGCATGGCTCCATAGAGGAGTATGAACCTTTAGGAGGTTTTTAGCATACCCAGTAGCAATGTTTGGTAGAAGGTGTATGGTGTATTTTAAGATGTCACTGAAATTCAGAGAGGCAGCCAAATACTTCTGGTTGTTAAG
This sequence comes from Aptenodytes patagonicus, assembly GCF_965638725.1. Lineage (NCBI taxonomy): Eukaryota > Metazoa > Chordata > Aves > Sphenisciformes > Spheniscidae > Aptenodytes > Aptenodytes patagonicus. The sequence goes on along the minus strand of NC_134951.1, from coordinate 55,445,801 downwards.
GTCTTAGCCTAAACGATGTAGGTGATTAACAGACTTTGACTTTCAGAGTTGCTCAGTTTCCTCAGTGACACCTCTGCTTTTGAAAATATTAGCCTTTGTCTTCCTACAAAATCCCACAAAAATGCAGTAGCTTTTAATCACATAACCAGAAAGGGAAACCAAAAAAGGTATACATGAAAATGTCAGCAACTCTTCGTGCTACCTGACACATCTTTTCAGTACTCCTAAGAAAATAAAATTAATGGATCTAACATATGCAGCTTCTTTTAGGCAGGTCATCCTTATCTCAGATTTTTCCCGTCAGAAGTCACTAGATTTTTTTTATTGTTATTATTTTTTATTTCTTCGTTTGTATGCAGCAAAGACTTGATCTCTAGCTATCAGCATGAATCACACAAGGAACTGAGAATCCGTCACCACATACTGGCAGAGTGATCTGTTGCCATTCTCTTTGAATGTCAGTGTGTAACCTTGTGTTTAGGCAGAGATGATTTTGATGCTAAATCTCTTAGTCCACTTTGAAGCATATACATTTAGGAAAAGCATCTGTGCATTTCTTTGTCATACATCCTTAGAGCCTTTGGAAAACAAGGGCGTCAGGAAAATTTTCCACAAATAGCTCTCTACTCTCTGCAGATTTATAAATATAATGCAACAAAAGCCTGACTTGAAGTGATTTTCTAATGACTCGATGCTGTTTCTGTCATTGCCGGGAAACATCACTGTCAAAAGCATGTTGATGGAAGGATTTGCTGGTTTTGAAAAAAAGTTAGTCAGAAAAGGTTTATAAGATTCAGAATGGGATTTTGGGTCTGAGAAGTCTCCATCCCAGAATAACACACTCTCCTGGGAGTGAGGAAAGGACAGTAAGGAGACAGTAAAGACAGTAAGGAGTAAGAAGAAGAAGGGTCCCATATCCTGGGTAAGACCTTGGATGTGATTGCTGCCCAATGGAGCCTTCTCTCCTTACAGCAGCTCCATACTGTAGAAGTCATTAAATAAGTATGGGGCTGAGGAGGCAGACAGACTTTACAGCTTGCTGGTTCCAACCTGGCGAACCCATAGCAAGTCCCAGTTCCTGATCACAAAGGGGAAAGCTAGAACGAGGGCCTAAAGCTGGCATTTAGGTGTCCCAGATGAGTGCCCTGACCAGCAACTTGTTGCTTGCTTGGGTTGATCTGAGTAAGGGAGAGAGGTTTTGTGGAAAGGGGTTTGGGAAGAGTTGATTTCTTTTAACTTTTGAAAGCCTCTGAACTGTTTCTGTTTCATTTTTCCTCTGAATGGCAAACGTTCAGAAACCACAGGAAGTCCTGCAAGATGAGAGAAGCATTCCCCCTTCTACCAGCTTCCCTTCCAACAGATTTCCCCTTCCCTCCTGGGGTCCAGCAGGACATGGCAGCTCCAGGCAGGTTTATACATACAGAAACCTCTTTTTCTTGCCTGGAGTTCTGATGCGTGGATACACACACTCATTTCAGGTCAGGTTTTGAAATATATTATAACCCAGCCTAGTATCTTTCACATAATTTCCACCTGAAAGGACTGATCAAGATGCCTTTCTCCACCAATAGGAAGAGTCTCACCTTCTCATGTTATAGCCAGCAACTGTTTCATGTAAGCGGTTTTGAAACAAAGGCAAGAAACCAGGTCTCCTCAGCTGGGCACACTAATCCCCAAGGACTCATCTGTACCAGTAAAGGGAACAGGGCATGGACCCAGCCTCTGGAGCATGATCATTTGTTCTCTTAAATTATTATAATTGTTCCTGGTCCAATTTTGGCTCACTCAGCACAGTTTGGAGGATAGCACAAGATAAGGACTCTTTTCAATAAGCAGGTTTTATGCAGCCTCCTTATTTAAAGGGAAAAGACAAGTCTGTGAATGCAAACTCTTTATTGTGCTACTTTGCTTTAGGACTTTGCAACAGGACTAAGCTCAGGACTGTTCTTTTTTGTCTAGAGATAGCCTGTGACCCATGTGATTTGGAGTGAGGGGAACAGTTGGCCTACAAAGTACTAAAATCTCTGCACCATCTGATAGTTAAGGCAGTCTCCTGCAAAGTGGGACCTTCAGATATGAGTCCCATCAGGCACAGGAGAGATTTAAGCTTGGATCTGCTTTGAAGATAAATTCCCTGACCAAACCAGGGAGCCTGTGCACATACAGCCCGTGGCTTCATTTCAAATGTCCTGCAGTCATGACATTTGCATTGGATTGTGCCACGTTGAGCTTGAATGCAAGGGGGTTTGACAAGCGCTCCCTCCCAGAGCAGGCAGCATGGGATTAGTGCACACAGAGCTGGTGCAAAGACAAGTCTAAGTCAGAGCAATATAAATGCATTAATGCCTCACTTTAACTGTCTATGACAGTGGATCTTTATTGGTGCTGGAGCCCAACGCTGTTACATTATGACCAGACACTGTCAGGCAATCATTTAATTTTCTGCTCACATTAGAGACCAGAGTGGATCGCTAAAATGGAGTATGTTACAGCTCTGCTTATGAGCCCTATGGTCATGTTTCCTCAGCTTATCCTGACACTTCAATGCAGTCTGAATATCCCGATACTTCTGAAATAATACATTCGTAAACTCTGAAGAGCCAAACCATGGGCATAATTCCCCCACCTACTATGCTCTCACACACACGTTGGAGAAGAGCTTCCTTTGTGTTGGTACAATAATCCACTTCGCAACTACCAGCAGCACAGCAGGCTTGTCTAATTGAAGAGGTAATGTCAGTGGAACAGCTTCCTGCTGTACAATATTGTAAACAGAACTGTGTAGAGAAAATAGTCATTCTGACATTTTTTTAGTGACAGCATTTTATGCCAGTAACTCTGCCACTGTTGCATTAAAGTATCAGCATAAGGAAGCAGAGTAGATGATGCTGATTTGTTTTACAAATTGACAATTTACTGAAATGCTGAATCTCTAATACAAAAAAAAAACAAATTATTTGTGTCAGTGGTATCCCTATCTCCAATAAATTTCATTTGGAACAATAAGAAAATTCAGCAGAATAAGACTTTGATCCTGCAGAGCTTAAATATATGTCTTTATCTTACTTCTTTATTATCAATAGCGCTATTGAAATCAATAGTAATCAAGCTGAGCCCAGGCAAAAGCATCTGCAGGGTTGAGGATAAGGTACAATTTAAGGTAGCTAACAGTAACATTCTGATTCTGAAAGATCAGATGTCATCTGTTTTTATTAAGCTTTGGCAAATTGCCTCCCTTTCATTTTTGGAAGTTATTTTGACAAGCTGACAATCTTCTGCTTAATTTCTGAGTTATGTCAAGCTTGTGGAAACACACAGTAATGCCATCGCTTTATGAAATTTTGTGTTCCTGAAAGTCTTATGTAATCCCATTTTTACAAGATATTACACACTGCCTTTCAAAAATAAATCAAGCTAGTTCTGCACCACAGAGGCGTAGATGTAAGCATCTGAGAAAGCTTGGTCTTAGTAATTATGTAAAAACACATTCATTTTATTGTTCACTAATTGTCCTTTTGCCATCTGCTTTCCCATCTATACATTTCTCTTTCTTTGTCAAGAATCTCAACTGCAGGTTCTCTGGCGTGAGCAGCTACAGACATTGGCCTCATAGGAAAAACACCATTTCATGATATACAAGCTTAAATTTAAAAGCTGATCTCTATGACTTTGTCCCTCTTCTTAGTATTGTAACCCACCAAAGACGACTGCTTATTGCAAAATATATGCATGTAATCCAGCAGATGAAAAATAAGAACCCATTCATTATCTCCGAGTGGGCGAATGAAGAGGGCCTTGTTGCTCAGAAGAGAGGAACTAGCTGTTACCCAGCTACCTCTCTTCAAGAGGAACAGTGGAAGGAAATGTTTACTTAAGTGTCTGTAAATCTTTCTTGCTGTTCTGCACCTGTTATGGTCACTGCCCTGCTGGGACTGTACTTACAGTCACAATACTATTTAAATTTCCTAAAATAAAGGCCAGGTCCTGGATCTGATCATTGCAAGGACCCACCCCACACCCTTTTTCTCTGTGTGTGTTTGTGTGTATTCAGGTGCATACTTTCACGACAATACTGTAGAATCACATAATCACAGAATAATTAGGTCTTGAAGGGACCTCTGGAGGCCATCTGGTCCAACCTCTGCTCAATGTTGGGTTACCTACAAAGTTAGATCAGACAGCTAAGGGCCATGCCCAACTGAGTTTGTAATATCCCCAAGGATGGAGATTCCACAACCTATCCTGGCAACACTTCACAATGCTCAAACACCCTCATGTTGAAAAACATTTTCCTTATGTATAATGGAATTTTCCTTGCTGCAGCAGGTGCCCGCTGCTTCTCACTCCCGGCACTGTGCACCTTTAGGAATAGTCAGGCTCTGCCATCTCCATAACCTCATTTTGGCAGCTGAAGACAGCAGCTTGCTTTCCCTGGCAGAACAAAACCTGCTCCCTCAATCTCTCTTCTCATGCCACATTCTCCTCCTAAACATCTTCCTCAGCTAGTCTCACTCCAGTTTAACAGTATCTTTCTTGTACTGGGAGCCCAAAGCTGGATGCAGTATTCCACATGCAGTCCCACAAATGTCAAATAGTGGAGAAGGGGTAGTAGTCATTCCACCCAATCTACAGCCTGCGGTGATGTAGCCCAAAATGCAGACAGCCTTTATTGCTGCAAAGGCTGACTCATGTTCAACTTCTTGTCCACCAGGACCCCAAGGTTTTTTGCTGCAAAGCCGCTTTCCAGCCAGTAAGCTGCAGTCCCATCTCCTTGCAGCTCCATGAAGAGCTCAGCATTGCTTGATGTCGCTGGAGGTTTGAGTGACAGACCTGGGGAGCAGGGCCAAGCTGAAAGAACTGTTCCCCTTCTCCCTGCACCATAAGCAATATCACAGGAGAAACCAGGAAAAATGTCTCCTTCTGTAGAAGATCACAGTGCTTTACAGAGGAAGTTGGAAGACCATGGGAAGACCTGGTAAAAAGATTTCCTAACACTGAGCTAGGAGGTCCTCCGATCCATGCAGGAGGGACCTGCTTCCCAGAATCCAGAGGTCTTGGGGGTGGGAGCTGACCAAATCCATATGAAGAAGCTGACACTTTTCAGCACTGCTGTCTCCGACACTTTTTAGGTGGTGAGGATATCAATAGACTATTTTGTAGCAGATGCGTGCATGTGTGACTGTATCTTTGTGTGCGCACACATATTTGTAATGCAACACAGGTTTGAGAGAACAATATCAAACAAAAGAACAGCAAAAGTTATTATCAATATACTACTAGCAAGATGAGCATATTTAATTGTGATACATTGGAAAACAGAAAAAAGGTCATTGCCTTGTAGAGGACTTTTAACTTACTCTGATACTCCCTTTTTGTGCTCAGCCCAAGTTGCCACATGCCCATCTGTGCAAGCTTGGGAATAGCCAGGAAAATCCCCACACTGTAAGGTTCCATTTCCAATGTGCGGTGCTGCTGGACTTGCTGCTAGCATGTGCACTAGCCATATTAAACACAAGAGGGAAATAAGACTGAGAAAGATTTTACTGAGAGTTATAAGCTCTGCCAGGGAAGGACCCTACTACCCCCAAGGTAAGAGCCATATAGGTTTCCCAGCCTAAGGCATAATTAGTTTCAATCTGCTTATACTTGCAATAATCAAAGAAATGCTATTGCACTAAAAAGGACGGAAGACACAGCTGAAATAACTCATCTGAAGCCACACAAGACCAGAAAGGACAAAGAACTGAACCAGTGCAAGCCCATATGCTAACCACTGCACCATCCTTCCTCCCAAATCCTTTTGCTTCCCTTCCACCAAGTTTCCTCTTCTGCGTTTCATGACTTGTTTTGTTCTTCAGGAGAAACGATTGCATATGCTGATAGAAAGGTCAAGGGGGTGAGGTTTTTTCCTTATCTTTTTTTTTTCATTGACATTCTTTGATTTTTTTTCTCCAGAAATAATAAAACTAAAATCTTCTCTCATCTCTGCCTCCAAACCCGGAGAAGGTGAACAGAAACTGCAGTTTGTAATCCTCATAGCTTAATGCAGATCCTATTTCCATTTCTCTTTTCCTGTCTCAAATCAACCTCTTTTTATAGCTTCTGACTTCTGTGCAACTTGAGTTATCAGCACTAACCAGTCACTGAAAAGCAGACACAAAATGCTTCACAATATTCATTTCACTACAGTTTTGATATTGTCTGGTCCATTGAGCACTCACTTTCCTCAACAGAATGTTAATATAGTAAGTCCCCCAAAGCCCCTTTCTAGACTTTCTAACAAACTAAGTAAAGAAGGGGAAAAGTATGAAGAACAAACAAGTCAGCTATAGTATCTTTTAGAGCTTTTCTCTCTAAGTCTTGAATTCTACTTGCTGACCAGTAGACCAGGAATGTTGACCAGTTATGACAATAACGTCACCAGTTCAGAGTCAACCCCATTGCTTCAGGACGCTGCATATACAGAGTAAGAGCTATTCCTGACTTTGAAAAACTCATTAGCTCATTAGGACCAAGAGGCAAGAGCAGGAAGAAAGCAGTATCATCTTACTTTCCAGAGGCATATGGTTTGTACTTTTCGGAGAGCTTCTAAAGTACTAAATTACTAAAAAATGAAGTACTAAATTTAGTTTCAAGTACTAAATATGGAGAGTTTCTGAGACATTCAAGAACTGAATCCATTCAGTTTCACAGCTGTGCATACACACCTTGGTGTCAGAGATCAGGGTGTCTAACAGCTGGGGTGGGTTTGCATGCAGCCAGGGCGTAGACTGACACACAGCCAGGACTGAGCCACCGGTGCTGTGGCTGAGGTCCTCTCAGGCTGTCTGCTGAGGTGGTAGGGTCAGCTTGTCTGCACAAATCGAGCAGTAATGTAGGGGAGGTATTTTGGTGATCATTCACAGAGGTATGTTTGTCACAGGGCACATATAGCTTGGTATTTCAGATGCAGCAGCTACACAGCTAGCTGCAGTGATGTGAACCGAGCAGCAGCATCCTTGGGCAGGCAGTCACCGTAGCTGTTGCACTAGCGAATGGCGTTCATGGCACAAACACATCACATGGGCATAGGCACCTTGGGGACCTCACAGCAGCTACCTGCAAGCACCACTGTGAGGCCAGTGCAATCCTTTCGTACTATTATATATATCCTGGTAGTGGAAACATGAGAGAAACCACAAAGTGGCAGCTTTCAGTTCGTCGGGAAGTATTTGCCCTTTGACTAAGAGCACATCACATCCACAAAAGGAATGTACCCTTTGCCTGTTTGGGTCTGACCTCTGCCCACGCCCTTCATGGTTCTTCCCCAGGCCCCGCAGTTGCAGGCAGCCCTTCCTCCAGGAGTTGAAAGGCATCTCAGTGCTGAAGTCTCCTTTTTGTGTGAAGCCAATGGAGCTTTTGTGCACGTAATCCCTGGGATCTGAACGTCTACTAACTGAGTAAGGAGCTCTCTACTAACATAGGAAAGAGAAGTGAAGAGCCAACTCAAAGCCTGCTAACCTAGAAAAGAGAGACATAAATTTAGTGCAAGAATACCTTTGTCACTACCTTTGGGTGAACAAGCGAAAGTGCAGATGCTCAGAGTTCATCCACATGCGTTTCTCCAACTGGGAAAGAGTTACAGAGGTGGTATTGTGCTGGATAAGAGGGTGATTCACCCTCCAAACATTTCATAGCCAGGCAGGAAAAAGGCTTTAGCCAAAGATACTGAAGGGAGAGCACTTTACATAGAGTTCATCTGTGCCAGCAAAGTTTTTTCTAAAGGTGATGCTGTGCTTCTTTTGTCTCCAAATAAAAGTCTTCTCTTGTTTTATACAGCCCATTTTTGTGTTTTAGGCGGACTCAGTGCACAAAATCAGGGAAACTTGCCTGTAAAAGGTAATCAGTAGCCTTGGGGCCATTCTGGGTAAATTCTAAAATGGACATTTTTTTTTAATTTTAAGAGTAAACACAAGATATCTAAACCAAACTCCTGATGCTGCCAGCACTTTCTACTGTCAGACTTAGACAAAGCAATGAAATCTGCATTACACAAGGAAATAAACTAGCGAGTACATGCTATCTTTGTATGTGTGTGAGCTTCTTTCCTTCCCTGCCTGTCTACCTCAGGCATGAAATACAGTATTTTAGCAAACATTTAGTCAAAGATGTCTACAGTCAGTATATTTGAGTCCAAGATTGCAAAGTTGGCTTCTTAGATGGCAAAAAAGAACATTTGTATCCTTTAGTAGAATGTATAAACCAACGTATTAGAGAACACCCTATAAATTTATGTTGATTTTCCTCTCCCTCACAATGCAAAGTAAGTAATTAAGGAAATACTTGTCAACACATTCCTCATTTCACTCTTCTTACTATAGACCATTTGAAATAGGGATCTTGTAAAGCATATTAAGAGACCTTTGCCAGGCAGAGACAAGAAAGAGCTGAACTACACTCAGCATCTAAAAGCCAGTCTGGAACTGCATCATCTTGGAGCTCAAAAATATTTACAATACAATCACTTCCAGATTATTTTAGCATGCTGGTAATCTCTGTGAACGGGTCAACATGTTCCCCTCCACATCGCCACTCAGCAGCGGGGAATGAATTCAGAAATATGCACAAGGATGGTGGCTTGGGAGGAGCAATCTCTTTATTTTCCATGGTCTAGGGAGTGTGATGGAATCACTTTGGCCTGAGAGATGTGGGAAAGATATTTCCAGCCAGTTACTGCCGCTCATTACTGGTATAAAGGACTGCAGCTCCACTGACTGCTGTAGAGCCCGTTGTCCCATATCCCAGCATCCCACATACATTTAATGATGGCCGTTGAGGAGCAGACATTCACTAAAAGGTGGTCAGTTCCAGTTTCTTGCCAGATCTACTTTCTCTGAATTCATCAGGGACCAGAGAGGAGTAGCAGAAAAAGTCCTAACAATGAAGCTATCACTGCACTTGAAAATGTGTCCAAGTTCCAAGCCATGACGTGATCCCTCTTAAAAAACTTTAGAGAATGTTTCAAAGGTCATCATATGGGGATAATTTGGGCCTTGAAAGAGCTATTGTGCTTCCAGACATGTGAAGTCTCTTTCTAGTCCAAATTAAATCCATAGCATTTTTATGTGTTGACTTTTTCCTCTTCTTCCTCCTCCTCCTTCCCCCCCTCCCTTTTCTGGGGGGAATTAAGTTGCAATACTGTTGAAAAGAAGTGAACGCATTCAGGTGGAGGGGGGAAAAAGATGTAATCCCAGATCTCCATGATTCTGTACATGGAGCCTACTGTACAAGAAAAACAGCTGCCAAACACTAAGCCTTTTAAAACTGCAGTGTTGTGTACTGGCACAGTCTCTGGAGTGGATTAATACAAGGTGGAGACCAACAATACACTCTGCTAAGTACAGCCAGTGTTAAACACCGTCTTTCTCTTTTCTTTCTGGTTTTCTTTTTTAGTAGAATCACATGTATGCTGAGGCTCAGTTGTGCTCTCGCTTTCAGTCTTGACTGCCGAACATCTCATAGCTCTGAAACTTCCTTTTTTATTTCAGGTTATACCTTTGACCTTTGAGAGCTTTTCCTGGATTAAGTGTTGAGAAATATTACTCATATTCAAATTGACATAGTTATGCCGAAAAGGTTGTTTTCCCTCTGCCCAAACAATCAGTGCTATTTCAAAATAATACCCTGACCTTGACAATGTCCCATCTGAGAAACGGATCAGCCACGATATCTGTGCTGTTGTCTTGTAATCTCCTTACACATCTTTGAATCTTTCAGTGATTTTTACGAACAAATAAATGTAAGAATACAGGAATGCAACTTCTGGGCCTTCTCACTTCCGGGATATGGTATCCCAGCAAATCACCTGGTAAAGTCTCTCACTGAAACAGACAATTGATTTAGCAGGTAAAGAGTAACATTGGAAGTTTCAAGGTGTCACAACTGCAGATATCCCACTACAGCATATGGGATCAAGGCACTACACTGAAAAACTAAGATTTCTTAAATTAAATTTATTAAGAATTATTAAGATTAATTAAATGCTTGCTAAAGCATTCCCTTCCAGAGGCACCTGGATAAGCTCGAGAAGTGGGCCTGTGTGAACCTCATGAGGTTCAACAAGGCCAAGTGCAAGGTCCTGCACCTGGGTCGGGGCAACCCCCAGTATCAAGACAGGCTGGGGGATGAAGGGATTGAGAGCAGCCCTGCCGAGAAGGACTTGGGGGTACTGGTGGGTGAAAAGCTGGACATGAGCCAGCAATGTGCGCTCGCAGCCCAGAAGGCCAATCGGACCCTGGGCTGCATCAAAAGAAGCGTGGCCAGCAGGTCAAGGGAGGCGATTCTGCCCCTCTACTCTGCTCTGGTGAGACCCCACCTGGAGTACTGCGTCCAGCTCTGGAGCCCTCAGCATGAGAAAGACACGGACCTGTTGGAGCGGGTCCAGAAGAGGGTCACGAAAATGGTCAGAGGGATGGAACACCTCTCCTATGAAGAAAGGCTGAGACAGTTGGGGTTGTTCAGCCTAAAGAAGAGAAGGCTTCGGGGAGACCTCATTGCAGCCTATCAGGACTTAAAGGGGGCTTATAGAAAAGATGGCGGCAGACTTTTTAGCAGGGCCTGTTGCGACAGGACAAGGGGGAATGGCTTTAAACTAAAGGAGGGTAGACTTAGGCTAGATGTAAGGAAGAAATTTTTTTATGTTGAGGGTGGTGAAACTGGCACAGGTTGCCCAGAGAGGTGGTGGCTGCCCCATCCCTGGAAACGTTCAAGGCCAGGTTGGACGGGGCTCTGAGCAACCTGATGTAGTTGAAGATGTCCCTGCCCATGGCAGGGCGGTTGGACTAGATGACCTTTAGAGGTTCCTTCCAACCCAAACTATTCTATGATTCTATGATTCTATGATTCTATGATTCTATTTCCTCCTAAACATCACTTGTTTTCTTGGACTTTATATTGCAATGATAAATATATATATATATATGGACAGTTCAATTGTTTCTGATTTGAGTCTAGAAGTTTATCCCCTCCTTTTTTGTTTTAAATCCACATTGTGTTTCTGCATCTGTGAGCACCCTTTTATACAAATTTATTTACATATTCAAATATGTGGCCACTGTAGATTCAGAGAGAGTAAATTCTGATTTTCTGCTTTCTGTTGTAAGAGAAAAATCTTTGTGGTCAAATCCTGGTTCAAGTAAATCAAAAAACTCCTATGGATTCCAGAGGGGTCAAGACTTCACCTTATCTGCTCATTTGGCAGAACTATGACATGACGCAAATGACCTGGTTAACAAATTGCAACCTTGGTATATTTTGAAATATTCTACTTCCATTTTCTAACTGGCACTAGGAGAGGATAACTCCTAGATCCATTAAGTCAGTTCAGTTATTTGTTTTGCATTTTATTTCATCAAGGTGTGTCCTAATGAGTCACAACAAACTCTGCGTTTGGGAAATAGAAAAGCAAGTTATTCTAGTAAGGAAGTCGATGAACCCTGATTTATGTTAGCAAACTCCATTCAGAAGCCAGGGATCAGGTAAGATTTAGGATACCCAGCTCCTGAAGTATAGCTTTTTTCCTAGAGTATTCATTAAACTTGCACTAGCACTGGTGCTTGCTGATCTCAGCAATCAAGTTCAGGCAGCCAAATTGACTGAAAACAATTTGCTTTGTTTTGTAAGGTTTGTTTTCTTCCTCTTCAGCTCCCTGAACTGGCTCACCACAGGATCAGAAAAATGCCAGTGCGAGTACGCAGACTTAGATCAGCATAAATTGTCAGGAAGCTTGAAAATAAGGCTTAAAGGCAGTTAGGTAGAAGAGTGAGAGCAGCACAGTAAAAGTCTGACTAAATTCACATTTGATGACTGCGTTCAATGTTTTCTACTTACCACATTCATCATTTTGGACAGCACTATTGGAGTAAAACAGCATGAAATTGTCAATAGGCCTACGTAAATATGTAGTAGGTTTGTCCAGAAATTACTCATTAAAAGACCTGCCAGAGCAATTTCCCTTTCTTTTTAAGAGTTTTGGGGAATTTTACTATGCCATATAATTTTATAAATGAGGTACAGTTCTATATGTCATTCTTTAAGAGGTTCTAAGGAAGCCTATGGAGAGATTCTTTTTTTCTTTCATGACACCATTTTCTATTCCTGATGGTACCATTAAAACTACATGGCAAGTTTGCAATGAAACTTTAAAAGCTTGTTGGTTTGAGTTTGCTTGTTTTTTTTCTGCTGCCTAGAGCAATAAACTCAGGCTCCCACAACTAAACCCAGGATAGCCTAAATTCACCATCAACCAACAGGTGGGCAACAAGCAAGAGGTTCCAGAGCTGAGCTTCCAGTGCTAACCCACAAGTCCAAAAAATGTGAAAGCTAGCCTAAAACATCTAGCCTAAAAATCTAGCCTGAAAAATTGGACAGCTCATACCAGATAATGACAGTCCCAGCTCCATAAGCTTAAAATCTTAAAATATTTAAACTTTCTGGTTTTGCTGCATGAAAGAAAGAGAGCTAAGGGAGCATCTTAACACAGAATAATATCCTCAGATCAAAGCAGTCACATGCTGATATGTGAGGAGGTGAGAGGGCAGGTACTGCTGGCATCACAAGAAGGCAAAAGAATCAGAAATGAAAAGATATCTTGTATGATGAACAATGTTAAAATCATCTGCTCTAAGAGAGGAGTCAGGCTGGAGTGTGTCAGCCCTGGAATCTGGCAAACAAAAGGTTTTTAGATACCTTGATTTGATCCACAGGAAAAACCTGCACTGGCCCAGCAAGCACCGAGGACTCACAGTATGAGGCCCACAGCAATTATTTTTGTCTTTCTGCAAATGCAACCAAAAAGGGAAATTTCCTTTGTTTAATTTGATGGTCTGTACGAACAATCGAGCCTTTCATGCAAAACCGGTGTTCATCAGGGACTATTTCCAAAGCAGTCAAGTGTGATGTTGGCTGCTATGGATACAATAAGTGCAGTCACTGCAGCAGCCATGAATTCTCCCATCACACAAATAAAATTTAAGAGACCACTGTGTTGTCTGATTCAAGCATTTGCCAACCCCGATAGGGTCTGGAGCTAAGGAAAGAACATCGTGGAAGATTGTCACACCAGAAAGCAATTTAAACCTCTACCTGTGCTCATCAACTAAGGAAAACAGAAAATAGAAAATAGGAGCTTAAAGACAGCTTTTGCAGCTGCAAGTAAGAATAAAACCTAAATGGGAAGTGAAGAAAACTTTCTGGCAGCTAACAGTAATTTCTCAGCTATGGAAACTAGTGATAGTCACTAAAGAAAGTGGTTGGTTTTCTTGGAAACCACAACGGTTGGTTTTCTTGGAAACCACAATGGGAATGGTGTCAAAGTGTTAGTGGGTTTACTGTTGTCTCCATACCAGGAATTTTGACAGGGTGTATTTTTTACCATTAGATTAGTGGTAAGCAAAAATATATAAAGTGCTTTGTATCCTGCAGGTTTGGCAAGAGTTATCAGAGTGATACTGGCTACACAAGCCTCCTTTGGACTTCCCATCAATTACCAGGGTAATGGGTGATGCTATGGAGACACAGTATGTGTGCTGGAATGATATAGCAGACTCTGAGTCAGGAGGACTGGGATACATCCACTGGGGTTGCTTTAAAAATAAATATAGATTCTGAAAAGTCTAAGTATACCTCACTGTGTGGAATTAGATGACTGGTGAGGTGACTGGTTTGTTATTTCCTTGCCTCTGTATGGGTGAGTCAACTGGTCCTGACTGCATCTACACTCCAGATGGTAGCCTGACTGGATTGCTCCATTCACACAGCACACGGCAACGAGCTCTGTGGGAACAGAAGAGGAGCACTGAAGCTGGAGTGCATGTGGCATCTATCCATGCTCATCATAGGTTATAAGGCTGTTATCCCAGCCGGCCAGGTAGCCTGCAGTTATAGGCCCACATGGTTGACCCATTCATTAGGGCTGTTAAACACTTTCAGCTCAGAAACCAAGTCTTGTTACGTTCTTCACCTTAATTATGAAGAGCAGTTTCTCAAAAAGGTATTCTCAGCTTAGCCAGAAGAATCACCTGAGCTTGGTGCAAAGCTTAGAGATATCCAAGGAAACATTTCCAAAGGTATCTAAACAGTCCACTGTTTCTCCAAATGTCAGGTATCTAGCAGTGAGATCTTCCCAGGAGGCCTGAACTTCCAACACACAACTGAGGAGACATCACAGGGACAGTTTTCCCCCAAAGCAATAGCTGGTACCATCAACACAACCTTCAGCAACATGCAGCAGATCTGCCTTTAAAACTCACCACATCATGTTTGTGATCATCCCGGCTGAAGTTAATAACTTCCTACTACTTGGAAAAAGCCACCAAGTGAAGCTTCTGATTCTTGTTAAAGGCAGATGGCTTTTCCTGTTTCAGATAAAGTCTGCCTAAGACACCAGAGAAGAAACAGCTGCCTCTGGTCATCCACACAGCAAGGGCTGTTGCCTTGTAGCACTGATCTGTTTGGAGTTTTACACAATGCCTGTCCACATGCGTACACATTCGGATCTCCGACAGCTTAATAAAAGTGGACAAAGCAACATGGATTTCCTCACAGCTATGAAAGCAAGTGCCTAAAATTGAAGGGACGGGCTTAATCTGGAGCTGCCTGACTGCATAGCTAACAGCTTGGCAATTAGGGAGCTACCAGAATTCGTTTGTACATGTGGGTAGGCAACTAAATCAGCCAATTTTCAACATGCATGCACACTGCTCTGTCTGTTGTCTCCATCGTGGCTGGCTGCTGTCGTAGCAAAACACTTTGTGTCAGCTGAAAGATGGTGGTGTCTCCTAAACTCTTTCTCATTCTGCTTTACCTGAAAACGCAACTTGGTTGATGTGTGTTACCACACTAGGGGAAGTCACTGCGGACAGAGCGTGACCCACACATTTGCAATGAAACTTTCTGTGGTGCAGGGTCTCTCTTAAAGTAGCTGACATCCCAAAGCTGCTGTTCTTTTTCCTCAGATCTGGACAGACCTGGGTAGCACTTACGCAATTCATTATCCATCAAGACTCGCTATGGAGCCGGTTAGCAGCTGAAATGGTGTAGCTGTTGCTGTCAGCATTTCCTGGCAGTGGGACAGGGGCCAGCTGCTCAGCCAGCGCTGTTGCTAACAGACAAGCCGGGTTAGCCGGTATTGTGCCTCCTGTCAAAGGGAATTGCTTTGTTGTTCTACTGAATCCATCAGTTGGCCAGGGTGAAAATCACAAAAAAAAAAAAAAAAAATCTGAAAACCAGTGTTTACTGTATGTGAAAGTGACTTTCAAACACCCTTGCTGTTAAGACAGGACATGAAAATCCTGCAAAACTGTGTGAGAATTTATTTTTTTGCTTTATTACAGGTCTTAGTTTCATACAAATACTTTCAGCTTATTATGCAAATTAAAACTCTTTTTGATTGAAGTGAAATCAACAGTACAGTTATGTTCATTTGTGGTCGAGACTTAAATGTCAAGGGCAAATGGGAAGTATAATAAACACAACAATTTAAAAAAAAATCTAATTAAATGTCTTAGTTCACTGCCTTTCTCATTTAGAGAGCTTCTATTATTCTGATGCATTTGATTAAGCTCTTTCGGAAAAACCCAGAGAGCTCCAGCTGTCCATCATAATCGATGAGCTCAGCTAATTGCATCATGCTAGCCAGTGCCCTTCATCAGACAGTCAAGACTTTCATAAGCATTTGTTTAGTGCCTGCAGATTTGACATTAACAAATTAAGCTGTAAGGAATACAGGTGGCATAGTGCAATCAAAATTTATTCCTCCTCCTTGCTTACTGAGCCATTCAGGAGAAGTAATTTTAGCATCCAAAACCGATAAGCTAAGACAGAGCACAGTCACAGCTCCCTCCACTTAAACAAATGTAAATCGGTACTAGAGAAACCAAGGATTTGAAAAATTCCCCATGAGATCGTACAGCAATAGGTGTGGTACAAAAAAATCTAGATTTATAAATGTTCTGAATCTGCCTTGCTGAACTGTTTATCTTACAGGGCAACATTTCTCTTTCTCATCACAGAGAAATTTTTGACTGCATTTTAGGCTTGCTCTGCAAGCCAACTAAGGCTGTTTTCAAGCACTGCTGGCACAGAGCAATTTTAAAACTGGTGCAATGCTTAAAAAGGGAATGACTGAGCAGACAGAGCTGGCTGGTCCTGGGATGCCCTCCTATGGGACATGAAGGGTTGGAAAAGATTGTTCTTGCAAGTCCAAATTGCTGTCTCTCTGCTACATCTAGCACAAGGCAACATGTCAGGGTAAGTTCAGAGCTCAGCGGAGGCTACAAAACCCACCCAACTTGCCAGAAAAGCTGCACTGAGTGCTTTGCTGCCCTGGTTAGACTGCTAGTGTTTTCAGTATTGCTTCAGTTAGCTCTGTTAGACTACATTTTTGCTGTTAACTGTAGGTGACATACTCCTTTCTGGCCACCAGCACGCCTTTGGAGTGTGTAGGATAAACTTGAAGGGATCTGAGACAATTTCTTCTTTGTGCTGACCACGCAGTCACACTTCTGTGTGACTTTATATCCAAGGCTAAGTTAAGCACTGTTGGATTTGGGGGAGTTGTTAGCCAGTTTTCCAGGGTCTGGGGTTTTGGGTGGGGTTTTTTTTTCAGTTTTGGAAAGCTGTTTTATGGGGACTTCTAGAGGGGATGTAAAGTTCAGTGTGGATTTTTCTGCAACTCGTTCTCTTTAGCCAATGTTCCGTTATTATGATCAAACAACAACCTATGAGGAAGGGTGGGGAAGCTTCCCTGGAGAGAGAATGGAGAATTAAATAAAATAGAGATATGTAACTTGAATTAGACAAACAAGTTGGGAGAGAAAGGGAAATGTCTGAAGACTCCAGACGGAGAAGAAAGCGGTCCGTGTAGGTCAAAGCATAATGCAACCGGAAATGCTGCCCTGCGTAGGAATGCAATAGCTAAATATGCCAGTTTGTCAGGGTGTGAGTACCAAAAAACAGATTGAGGATGAGTGATTAGAAATAAAGCAATCATCGGGCTTTTTTTGCTTTAATCTTCTTTGTTGTTGTTACAGTAAAATCTTCCTGACTTGACTGGGAAGAGCGGTTAACCCATTGCACCCAGCGTTTCAGTGAAGGACCCAAGCTGAAGTCAGGGAGAGGAATCATTAGACTAGGAGGGCAGCCTCACGAAGGACTTGCTGTAGCTTTGAGGACTCTCCAATAAAGGAATTTTTAGAGGCAGTAAGGGCACGAGTGAAATCATGAAGGATTAACAAATTAAAAAGTATCTTTCTGGAGTTTCGGAGATTTGCAAGGAGAATAGCAAAAGGAAAAAAATATAAGGAAATTTGAGTTTGGGACAGGCCTCCACTTCAAGAGAAGGGTTTATCTGAACTGGATCATTATTCACCTATCATTAGTCTGAATGTGGTTAAAATGTGCAAAATTATTTTTCTTTCCCTTATGTAATCTTATTCAGAAGTAAATAAGTACAAAATTCACTGTAGAAAAAAGTCCACCATCCACATCCTAGACTTGCTGCATTATGCTGGAGTTCCCAGTGATGATTTCTGTCTTCACTAGTACCCAGCGCAACTTCACTAAGTACAACAAGACATCCTTTTCCCTATAAGGTCAAAATATGTGTCTGTCTAACAATTAATCTCTACCCTATGAATCTGACTTTGAAGCCTGTTGCTATCGATTTCAAAAGAAGCTGTTGACACTTTGTTAGTCAGGGCCATCCACTCTCTTCTGTATTAGGTGTTGCTGTTATCAGTAAGATCTATTAATAACCCAAATAAACACATACTTGCTATGCTACAATGCCACATCTTTCCCCATCAATGTATCTACTGATATTAAGCATCATCATCTATGTGCAAAATATAGTTGTCCTATTCCCTCCTAATCATACTCCCTCCAAACTCACACAAACCTACAAATACATTTGATAAAATTAGGGACATTTCCATTGTAGAAATAACATCTTAATTTTTTTTTAATTTCTCACTTAACATTTTATTTTGTTCTAGCAGAAGGTATCACTTTCCTGGCTATAACAGACTGAATTGATTTGTCTTGGCTTATTTTATCTTAAAAGATAAGCAGACATGCCCAGGACTTATATGGGAGACCATCTGGAAATATCAGGTGCTGGATGTGCAAGCCAAGGTGTCAGAGCCAAACACTGGGTCACAAGAAACCAAATGATTGGAATATTACATTGGTCCTCTTGCCACAACCGAGACGGCATGAGAATCATAACAGGAAATTAAAAGATACAACTGTTCATCCTCAGAAGACAGGAAGAACAGTCTCCGTCCCTGCAAATACCTCTTCAGCCTCATCTCTCCAGCCCCACCTCCTCTAGTTCACTCTAATTCACTTTTTAAGACTGCTGAGTCTTTGCTATTTATGCATCACTACATGTGATGGTGTTTTCTTTTCTCATGCACCCTTCTACAATGGGAGTCGGACTAACATGTCTTACCCTCCCCTCAGTAATTTGTGCAGAGAAGCTCTTTCAGAAGCAGACAGAACCTTAGGATCTGTAAGGAATGAAGTAGATAATACCATTAATGGTAGTATAGCACCTCTATAGTTCAGGCCATTCAACAGGAATAAAGATATATCAAAAGTACCAGGGGGTTCAGATATGGATGACAAAAATGACCAGAAGTACTGAAAGTCTTTCATATTAAAAAAGTATGAAAATGTTATTGCTTCTTGGTTACCACTGGGGAGAGGATACTGGATTGGGAAAACCACTGTTCTAAAGCTGACTGACTTTTAGCAGCCAGCATAGGTTGGATTTTTCAAGTAAATTATCCAGTATTACATGATGCTGTGGTTCATTTCTAGTGTTACGAGGTCTATACAGTTCCCAAGGACAATGCTTTTAGCAGGACAGGCAGCTGTTTCCCTGTTGCACTCTGGAGGTGAAAACCTTGAGAAATCTTCCTCCGTAAACAAGCTTGCCTTTAATACTGTAGTACTAAAGAATAACGGCATTTTCATCAGACTTGCAAGATTTTGACATGCTTAATTGAAGAGTTTTACAGAGGAAAAAATTAGGCAGTAACAAGTACCAAGGCAGAAAAGAAACATTACAAGATTAGTTGAAAGCAGCTTGGAATCAGCCAGATCCCAGTGTTGCCAGTAACTAATAACATGAAGGATGAGCATTGTTGGCTTTAAAGTGTTGTCATGTGGGAAATTCATTAGATGATGCCCTTAACTAGTACAGCACAGAAGCAAAGGACATGCTTGTGCTTCCTTGCACCAGATCTACAACTTGCAGGCTTTGAAGGTATGCTCTCCTTGAACCCTACAGCATAAGTTCTATCTTCTACCTGCAACCTTAGACTTTTCCTAGTATGATATAATCCAAAACACATGAAATAAGATAACAAAAGTGCTGTTTTGCTTGCATAACTGAGATTTTATTAGCATCTCTCTCTGGCACAAACTAGGAGAGACAAATTATTGCTGTTGCCCCTCAATTGACATAGGTTTCTAGTGCAGATTGTAGACTGCTAATTCATTTGATGATACATAAATATACTGCCAACGTCTTCTAACCT
Organism: Aptenodytes patagonicus; assembly: GCF_965638725.1. NCBI lineage: Eukaryota > Metazoa > Chordata > Aves > Sphenisciformes > Spheniscidae > Aptenodytes > Aptenodytes patagonicus. Next base: position 55,426,218 of record NC_134951.1, on the reverse strand, counting down.
TTACAAAGGTACTTTGAACACTAGCTCCAAAACATTTTGGATCGCAAACATCAGTCATCTGTCAACATTTCCATTGGCCTCCATGCAACATGATCAAATGTTTAACTGGTTAACACTTGGCACTAGAGCTCGACAGACTGCTTGCAGATCTCCCACTGGGACCTGACAAACCACCAGTGGCCCACACACAACAGCTTGAGATTGGTTAATTTGGAATATGTTATTTGTAATAAGCCTTCCACTGGATTCTTCCTTTTGTCTTTCACTAATCCTACTGTCTATCACAGTGAATCAAAACCAAACATTGAAGAGGGGAGAAAGAACTTGTAAAAAGAACAGAAGATGATACTGTGAAAACAGAAGGAGAAACTCCTGTTTCTGTACCCTGCCATCTTGAAGAAGTCCCATTCCAAATCTGAGACTGCTCACGTAACACACCCACATCATCTCCACCAAGGATAAAGAAACAGGAAGTCCACCACAGCATAAATTTACATTCAGAGGCTCATGTTTTTATAAGCACCCTATGCACTATTTTCATTTTTCTGAATTTCTACACAAATCTGCTGTTTTTGAAAAAGAGTTCAATCTTCTAAAAGATTTAAAATTAAATGCAGGAAACAACTTTTGTAAGCAGTTGTTTGTATGTCATTGTTCAGCAAGCTATTCCACTGATGCAAAGTATAGCAATATTTAAGGATATTAATATAGATAATATTTTCTGCTCAAAAGATTTTGGTTATAATTTTTCTGGCATGGGACTAATATTTGTGGAGAGATTTAGATCTTGTGAGCTGTGATGAACTGTGTCTTTCTTGATTTCTTGTATTTCATAAGAATAAATTATTTATTGTTTAATAATGCTACCATTTGAAGTTATCTGTATTTCTTTCCCTATATAGATTAATAATGTGAGATTTTCCAGATTTTTAACGCCTTGGGCCAGTCTGAGATTTTTTAAAGGATCTGATTTTCCAAAGATGTTAAGCAGATATCTTCGTCCTTTTAAGACTTTGATCTTGAGAATAATTACAATCTTACCTCTCTGAGGATTGTAAATTAGCATTGTGAACTCTTTTACAAGGGATATGAATATCTTTATTCCGATTTTACATAAAGAGATGTGACAGGTAACAATGTTGTTTTCACTTGGTAACTTTTGCCCCTTTCAACAATGGTATTTTCTGCTTTCTGTAAATGTGTCTTAGAATTTTTGCATTACTAATAACCTACTAGGTGGGACACCTTCATCATACACTGAGGTTCATTCTGTTACCTGCTACATACATGCAATAAAAATTAGGCTTTACTTGAAGAACTTGTAATCTAAGCATCCTTAATGATATTTCTAACAGTATTTCTTGCTCTGGTAAAGCAGATATATATTTGAAGAAGAAAGTCCCTCAATGGAATGCACAAGGGTGCAGATGGTCAGTTTGCTGCACTGAGCAAGGCTCATGAATCTCACAGTTGCTCTGGTTGAATATATTGAATATATTGAAGATGTCCCTGCCCATGGCAGGGGGGTTGGACTAGATGACCTTTAGAGGTCCCTTCCAACCCAAACTATCCTATGATTCTATTCTATCTCATTCAGCATCTCATTCACAAGACTTCCACATTCACTACTGTCACAGGCAAAACAATCTCAACTCAGGGCATTTCACATAATTTAATTTATTGGAAATAAACAAACAGAAATGTTTAATCACTCATTTAGGTATTGAGAAAAGAGCAAGAAAATGAATTATTAAATAAACACTCAGAGAAATACCTTCCTTCCCTTTCCGCAGGCTCAACTTCTGTCCAACACCTTCCTAGCCCCTTCCTAATCTACACCCTCAGGGGTGTCCCTGACCAGCATTGGTCACACACAGGCTGCACTCCCTCAGGGTGTCCCTGCCCTGGTGTGGGTCATCCTCAGGTGGGTACCCAATCCAGCAATAAGTGTGTCCTTCCAAGACTGCATCACCAGCCATCTCCCCAGCAATGTCCCCTACCACATCTCCTCCATTTCATTTCTCCAAATGCATCTCTTCACATTTCTCCTCGTGAGTCCCCTTTTTGCATCCTCATATCTTTCCTTTTGTGTGTCCTCAGTGCACCCTCACATCTCTCCTCCAGTATCTCCTGTCCCGGCAGCTACTGCCCTTTTTAGCATCTGTTTGAGTAGAGGAGCCATGTTTTGGGGCACTGTGGGCTGTTTCCACCTGTTGCCGAGCCAGCTGGACCAGCCCAGGGCACCCTGCAGCTGCTGCCCTCCAAACCCTTCTATTCGTCCCCAATACAACTACTTAGTTAAGCCCAATTGTGCAAACACATAAGCCCTGAACTCTTCAAAGCCATTATGTGACTTATATACATGATTGCAGGATCTTGACCTAAATTAAGTATGCATGAATACACTGTTCAACTTCCTTTCACCATCCCTGCAATAAAAAGACTTTTTAAAAAAACAATTAAATTGTCAGGGTTTAATAATTCAATTAATTTTAATTCCTTGAATTAATTAAATTGTCAAAACTACGAATCACTCAACATAATGACTAGTACTTACCACTGGTCTCCAATACCTCTTACATACTGATACTTCTTGTAACATACTCCCAGTCCTAAACTGTACCCAAACTGCATCACTAGGCAGATGAAAAGACACAAAGAAACCTTATATGCTCTGAAATTACTTTTTTGAAAAGAGGTCTTTTAAAGAATCTTCTATTCTGAAATTTTATTTACTGAAATTATCCCAAAATGTTCTGGAAGGAATCTTTTTCTTCATTGTTGCAATGCAATCCAGAAAAAAAAAAAATGAATGCACAATCAATTGTAGAAAAACTGTTACACCTTATTTTTGTTCTACTGTAATTAGAAGTCTTGTTCTCCAGAGCCAACACCATAACAGCTAATGACTTCCTAGGAAAACTAAAGCTCACAGAGCTAGGAAAACCCTCAAGAAGCCATTTAACACAGTCCTCCACCCTAAACAATTTCATTTCTCGTATTTATCCTTTGATAACTTTCTCTCTTTGATGGATATTGAATCAAGGATCTCCCAAATCTTCCTCTCACACCTATTGTCTTTAAAATTACATCTCATTTTCTGCCTTTACCTTTCAGCTTTTGTCTCAATAGTTTCTTCGTGTGCTCAGATGTAGTCTCAGTTTTCACTTCCCACATATTTCTTTCTCAAGCTCAGAAAGAGCTCACCATTTGGCCAAATCTTCTTGTCTTTCCCGTTGTGCTGGTTTTGGCTGGGATAGCACAACTGTCTTTCTCGTTCATGTCATTTCTTTACAGACCAGTGAGTTTCTTCAATTCCTTTTTCTACTGGGCAAGAGAAATTTCCTCCCAAGTCTCTGAATTTGTTGAAGGCTGACTGCCAGAAATACGCAGATTTAATTTTCCTGTTCTTCCCATCCAAAGGTTTACAAACCTTAAGTAACTGTTCCCCAAGTTATCTTTCTCTGTTGTTTTGTCAACAGTTCCTCCCTAATGCCTGGGAACAGATGTAGAAGATTCTCTGGTGGTTGCTTTTTCCAGAAACAAGTATCCAAAAAATTGTCTCACACATATTCTGGTAATTTGCTGCACAATTCACCAGGTAGTTAAAAATCTCCATTGCCACCACAGGAGTGTTGATTCTGTCACTTACTGTCAAGTTGTTTTATTCTCCTTCTTGCTCCTGCTTTAATGTTATATTTACACCTCAAGCTTGTCCTGATAGCAGGAGGCCTAATGGGAACCTCATGGGGTCCCTGCCTGGGTCCTCCCTAGTCTTCTGCTCCCTGAGCCTTTGGACCTGCTCTGGACCATTCCCAGGACTGCCATTAGCAGAGAGGGATGCAAAAGTCCTGGCAGCCCTCAATAATGTCTCACCCTCAGGCTCCTGGGTGGCAGCATGCTTGCCACCATATCAGGTCCAGATGACAGCGAGATGTTTCCATTGCTCACAGGACAGAACTACCTGCAACCACCATTGCCATCTTTTATTTCCTCCTGCAAACCTTGGTCCTGAACCTCACAGCCTTGGGTCACACAGCTTTTTCTTCTCTGCCGGTGTAATACTTTGTCCCACAAGGCTGAGTGGCCTTGCCTGCTCAGCTACACCATTTCTGAATCAGGCAGAGTTTCTTGGTGGTTAACTTCTTTATAGTCCCTATATGCCATCTGTACAGCATTTATGGGCCCAAAGCTGTGCAGGTGCTACAGGTGTGTGGAAGTTAACAGACAGCCAAAGCACTTTATTTTATCCTTAATTCTCTATCGACTGCTTCCTTGGTTCATAATATCTTCAATCAGATAGGAAAGGGGGGACGGAGGGAGAAGGAAGGAATCTGCTTCCAGAATGAAGCCAGATAAGCCAATTTCTGTTAAGATTTAAGAATGAAGCCTGACAGGCCAGTGGTGCTACAAAACCCTGCACACAGGACAGCTGAGGGATGGGGTGCTGACCCCTTGGCTGGAATGGTGCACATTAGTATAATTATACCCTGACTTTGTCCCAAAACCTAGCAAGGGTTACTGCGTTGTCTTTTTGAGATTGTAGTCATAAAATTAAGTCAGCTGTGGGCAATATATTCAGCTCGCTTTCATACACACACTGCAAGCCTTGTTACCACGGCCTCACAAAGCATCTCTTGAAAAAGGAATACAAGATGCTCTTTGTAAATAAAAGTTCATGAGTCTGAGGAATGAAGTCATTTTCCAAAATCGCAGTGAACGATATTCTTTTTCACGAGCCGACAAGAAGCCGAGAGGTGGGCTTGAGGGAAAGGATCTGAATGAAGCATGTTAGAGAAACCACTTAGCCCTATTAGCCCATGGCACAGCCAGGCTGTCTCCCTCCTCCTCCTCCTCCTCCCGCCCACAGCCTCCCCTCCCCCATGCCAAAATAAAAGGTTGGTCTAGCGGATTTTTTAATAAATATGGCACCTTTCTGCCTTCCACTGAATAAACTGGAGATGTTAAAAAATAAACAGTCACGAGAGTGAATGCTTTGCGTGGAGCCGTCGGATGGAGTTGTGGGGGGGTGGCGTGGGGGGGGAGGAAAGGGTGACCTCACTTTCTGAACAGCAAAGTTTGAGTGGGAGGGTCTCAACACGAAAGGTAAAAAAGGGAATGATGTGAACATGTGAAGGAAGCCAGAGCACCGAGCAGAGCGTCAGTCTGTATCCTGACAGGGGGAGATAAGGTGGCTGGGGAGCCAGCGGTGCTTTCCTGGAATACAATCTCTGTTTGACACTCTCTGCTTAAGCACTGCCCATCTGTATGTTATTGAGCTGGAGCCTCTGGGGAAAAAGAGGAGCCACAGGCACAGAGAGTGAACGAGGGAGGCAGCAAAAGCGCTTTTCTTCCCTTCTTTTTTTTTTCTTTTTTTTTTCCCCTCTTTTAAATAAGGACCTGGTTAGACTGCCTTGAAGTGCCACATCTGGAAACTGAACGCTGAAAGAAAGTTAAAATAACTGAGGCACCACTAAGCCAAGGGGGGCTGATTGCAGAAGAGGGTAAACAATTACTGAGACGCTAGAAGACCACTGCTGGATGTAAGGGGAGGAAATGGCTTTGATCTCCGCCTGGCCCCTCGTTTCTCCTATATTATTCTTTTTGAGATGCTTCTCCTCCAGCACAGCCTCGAGTGAGGGAGGCGTTTTTCAGTTTGACATTGAAGGTAGCTCAGCGGTCAGCGTGCAAGAAGCCACTGTTATCAGAGGGCAGCAGCAGGCAGTAGCTACTGGAAGTTGGGTGCCTTTTGCTGAGGTACAGTAACTCCCTTCTCTCTCTAGTGTCTGCGCTTTTCTGCTTTCATCTGTCTGTCTTGAAGCTCCCATCTGGTTAACGTTAGCTTAATCATTTGATACTTAAAGCAATACCAGAGATTTTTTGCAGGGGGTCTGAGACGTTGCATTTCGGGACTGGAGAGATACAGCTCAGACTTCAAAATGTACACATTCCCTGCCTGCTGTGAGCAGACAGCTGCTGTACTCTGCAGTGAGGCTGGCTTAGCACGTCTCTGACTTTCCTGCCAACATAACTAAACAGGCCTGTCCAAACAGAGCTATTTTACAAGGGTTAATTGTCACAACACTTTTCTGCTTGCCTTGTTGTAGTTCCTGGAATTGTAATTCACTTAAACTTCCAGAAAGAGTCTGTCTTTTGATGGCAAACACTGTACTGTAGAAGTTTGTGCTTTTGTCTCTGAATGCCATCTGCCTCCAAAATCTGAAGTTCCTTTTTGCGGTGAGAGCGGCGATAATAAATCAAACGCATATAGGAAACTGCCTGCAGAGAAAACACCTGCAGAGGTTTTAAGACTTCCAAAAAGTATGAGGTTGGGATTAGTGACAAATAAAATTAGAGAGATCTGAGAAGCAATTTGATGGTGGAAAATTTTCCTGCAGCCCCTGTGTTTTGGGATTGGTTGATGCTCCTCATTCTAGCAAGGCTGCGTTGGGAATGGACTACTCAAAAATACAGCTTGAGAAAAAAAAAAATTACTCCAGCATACACTGGGAAGGGGGGACAGTAATGTCTCATGCGTGGGAGATGCAAAGTAGGAGGCAAATTGAGTTACATAAGGTCATGGGAAGGGAAAGAGTAGTTCTTCTAGCATAACATCCAAAAATGAGGTGAGATTAGCACAGCCGTGTCACTGTGACAATATCAAGATCGCAATCTCTGATATCACACGGTTAATTTTCCCCCTACACTCCAATTGCCAGAACTAACAGCCATGGAAATAAGTGCACAAGCTCTTCAGACAGCTGGGGTTACCATGGGGCTGGGCAGAGCTCGTCCCCCCGCTGCAGCGGCTCCAAGCAGCTGGGCAGCCTCGGGAAACGCCTGCCCACCCTGCCATGGACTCGGCACGAAACATGACCTGTGTGAGAAAACTGGAGCCTAAACCCTGCTCTGCCCAGCACAGGGGCTCTCGGGAGCCGTCCCGGGCTTGGACGGGCTCCATGACGTGGGATGTACAGCTCTTCTCCTCTGGCTTGGGATCAGCCCCAGGAAGCTGCATTGCCACCTGTTGCTTACAACATGGAAAGTCCCTCAATGAAATGCCTGATTTAAAAGCTGGGTGGGTTTTGTAGCTGCTTTTCACAGGATAATGGGCATAAGTGATTATTAGCCTTTCTCAATATGATTGTGTAGTATGGTTTTCCCAAAGACACAGTTCACATTGCTTCACTTTAATATATTAGACTTTACCTTGGGAAAGTGTTGTGAGATGTATTGGACACTGCAGAGGAATGACACTTTAGTCTTCTTCACCCATTTCAATCCTCCCTAAAGTTTCCTTTGTACAGTCCGATCTAATAGACTCACTAACTGGTGTTTGCTCTGGCAGTTTACTTCAGCCCCTGCAATGGCAGCATTTAGACTCTGGATCCCATGTTATGAATGAATGATGCTGCCTGTTATCATCGCGCCAAGGCCCTTGGCTGCAGGATGTTATGGTTTCATGACGAAGGACACAGGATTTCAGGCCCCTTTGCTAGCTGCAGATTCACCTTACTATTGCATTTCAGGGCCCACCTCCATGGCAATTTCCAAGGAGGCCCAGTAGGATGCTCTTTTGGGATAGGGTTGATGGCTCTGTAACAGTGAGAACCTGCTTACCCATTGATCCACGTACGTAGTTGGTAACAGGAGCTGGGGGACCGGCTCTAAGCCCTGAGGTTGATGTAGGGGCCAGAGAGTGATGGTCTGGTAGTCTCTCAGCCAAGGAAGGAACATTTCCTTTGGTCCTCAGACAGCTTCCCCCTCCCACAGCCCACCTCCCCTCCCTTGGCCCCGGGAACAGGGTTTATCCCAGCAGGTTTGAATTAGCCTCTTTCGAAGCCCGAGTTCTTAACCCACAGCTCACAGTGAACCACAGAGTAAACTCCCTTACACAGCGCGGTTTGATTCAGCTCCTTCATCTAAATATTGACTCAGGCCTATAGCTCTCCTGAGCAGACAGAGGCCGTTAGTCATGTTGAATCGTGCCAAATTATACAAAGGGGGCAGATTTACAAGTCAGAGTTACAGAGCCGTGGATGGTGCTTCATGGTGGACTGTGGTGCCAGTCAACCGCGACGTGAAATACGCTGCTGTAAAGCCAGAGCACAGATCAGGGCAGACAGAAATCACAATGTTTCAGCGTGTGGGGCAGGTGCTAGTCAGCATTTGCCCCACACATGATTCTGCTCTACACATCACCTTCAGAAATTTGCAAGGTCTGAAACAGTGCTGCTGGGAGTTTCCAAGCTATAACTGGTGGGATGCTCTTGAATCTTTGTAAGAGTTTGATATTATGAACCTATAGAAGAACAGGAGACCCCAATTAATGTAAATACATATTAGTGAATATTTCTCAGTTTTCCACTCCTCTTCCTTTCCCATGTTTGGCAACCCTAAACTCAGAGGAACTGGGAGAAGTGGTTTAAAAATTCAGAATTAATGTTAATGTGGAGCTTTTCCGTGCCTTGGATTTAAATGAAAGCCTCTTGATGGCAGAGACAAGAGAACTAAGTACATTTTCAATGCTATGCTAATATGCTGTACCCACTCACAGAGCAGACCGTGGGTTTGAGGTGGACATCTAGTAGCTTGGTACCCTGGTTGTTAATCAATATGTGATCCAGTACCCCTAAATTAGGCACATAAACTGTGCCTAAACTTTTTCAATCCAAATCAGGCACTGTCTTCCAGTATAAACCCAAATTCCCCATACAGTAATGGAGACACCAGGTTTTTTAAACCTCTAATTCCTAGCTGTCTTCCCTGGAGGCCCTCAAAGGAGCCTCTTCCTCTGTAAGGACTCTGTTGGGTACTCACTTCAGGACAGCTTTATTAATCAGCTAAAGGCTGGGGCACAAAATGTAGATGTTTAAATTAACTGGACTAGATTCCACCCAATGAAATGTCATGTTACCTGCATAATGAGTACTGGTAGTGACCGTCATGGAATAACGTATCTAGCTCTCTGCCTCTGTTTCAAGAAGAATGCTTATAAACTGATGAAAATGATAATTCAAAGGTAATTAAGCACTGGAGACTTTATCCGGTTGTGTTGGATTGTCTATCAAGAGGCAGATCAATATGAAAAGCACTCTCAAGTACTGAGTTGCTTGTGTGCTATTTAGGATGATTAAGTTCCTTGGCTCACAAAGACAATAAGGGGACGCGGGGGAGATGTTACGGTGCCGAATCTTGATGCGTATGGGGAGACAGTTAGAAACAGAAAGAGAATGCACACAAACCACCTGATCCAGTTCATCAGTATAACCCAACTGCAGTTGGTGGCATTAAATCAGAGATTGATTTTTCCAAATAAGGATAGATTAAAATATTTTACAAGGAAGATTAATCAGAGATGGAAGCAAAGGATTTAAAACTGACAGCCAGATATCAAATGAAAGCAAACAAGCAAGTGGCAAACATCAGAAATCTCTGGTTTGGGGTTCCACGTGTTAGCTTGGACACGGCAGAAGGAAAGGGGGTGGTGAGACACTTACAGTTTTGGTGAGGCACAGAGCCAAAACTGAAAACCAGAAGTAACTTCTGAGAACAGTTATATCCCACTGTCAAACACATGCCTTTAAAATAAGAAGCAGGTCATACATTACCATTTGGGTCTGAAGCCTGCCACTGTCAACATTTGTGTTTATAAATTCTACTGATTTTAATTATATAGATGTAGATTTTGTTCCCCAGTAGGAAGAAAGTTCCTTGCAAACGGTGGAAGAGTACAGGTCTAAGGTGAGCATGAACAATGGTACAGGACGTCAAACACTAGAGAATATGGCAAATGATTCCCCGTGAGTCACATTGTGCAGTCACTCACTTTAATGCAAAATGAATGTAAGGTGATATCTAGAAGAAGATTCATTTCATTCTGACGTAAATGACTACGTGAGGTCAAGAAAATAGCGAAGAGAGCCCAATATAGGAGATGAGTGTGGGAAGGATTAGTGGAAGAAAGGGAAGACAAACATTTTGTGGAGACACTTGCCAAGCAAGAAAAGAAGATTTTGAATGTCCTTTATGGAAAGAAGAAGTGAAGCAAATAGTGGGAAAGGAAGCAAACTAAAGCAGGAAGAAGGCAAAGGAGAGGAAAAAAATTAGAGCAAGAATGAGATAATCAAAAGCCTTAAGGGTAAAAAAAAAAATGAAGTGGTTGGGACAGGGCAGGAAGCCAATTCCCAGAGTGAAGGAAGGCATGATATTGTTGGACAGATGGAAGAGGAAAACTGTTTCCAGCATCAGTGGTTTTGGCTCAGGGGAAAGGCGGAGAGGCAAAAGAAGTCCTTTAAAGGAAACGATTATCATAGTCAAGGCAAAAATAGCCATTTACTATAAGAGACCGTAAGAGGCAGAAGTTATCTGATGGAGCTTGCGTGTTAAAATGACATGTTTGACAATCATTTTTTCCCACCTGACTTCTGCCAGCAGCTGCTGATCTAAATTTTCAAAAGCAAGAAACGGTATTTGAGGTGCGTTCTGTCTGGTTCTCTAAAGCAATAAGCAACAATTAGCATGGGACCTGTGACAAACTCACCTCTCTAAAACGGCTCACATAAAATATATAAAAGAGAGCAATCAGAAGTCCCAGTCACTTGTTAACCAAGACTCAAACTGTCACCAAATTGCCTTCCCGCATAAAGGTTGGAACAGTAAGTCTTGCGAACTAGAGAAACCACAATTTGATCCTTACTTGTGGCATTAATCTATTGAAAACAAACTAGCACTAAAAGAAGCAGCAGAAGACCTAATCCTGAGGTGTGAGCCAAAAAGGGTTTTAGCTTAATAGAAACCTTTATATTCTTTTAAGCTAATGGGAACTGCATCTACCTTTAAAAAAGCAGATCTTTAAATTAATTCATTTCAGACCCTTGAGGTTATGTTAGGTTAACTCCCATAATGGGCAATTTGGATTTCTAGCTGCTGTTTTTTTCTGGTACAACAAGGTTATGTTCTGAGAAATGTCTATTAGTGGGGAGGAAGTTTTACTGCAGATGTTTGTGATTCCAGCTTAAGTTTCTCATCAAAGCTTTAATGAAAATCAGCTGCTTGGAGTAGAGCCGCCAGACCCCAAACCTTTTAAATCATAGGAAGCTGAAGCAAATGGAAGCACGGGACAGAGCAGATGGATAGTGGGAAATGTTCTCCATTTCAAGAAGGTACATAAAGCACCCACCAGAACAATGCAATTTAAACTCCACTGCAACGAGTTCCCACAAAGTTTTGGGCAAGTACCAGCAAAGTGCCCCAAAGCTTATTCAGGGCTGTGAAAACCAATAAAAGGCATTTCATGCCCACTCTTATTCATGACATGGGAAGCAAGGAAGGAATTAAAAGTCCAGTTTTTCCAGGGGGCATGAGAAACAATAAAAGAATTGATTTCTGAAGGAGAACTTGTCCTGATTTAAACTGATAACAATTACAGCTCCTAGTGTTCAAGAGCTGTGGAAAATAGGTCTAGTTTCTGAGTAATATATAACCAGCCACCGATAATTTACAATTTGCTTCTGGACTTAGATTTCAAACATCAAAATATAGACACCCTTGGTTTTTATATTTTAATTGGTCCTCTTGATCATTTGGATCTGATCCCAGTTCATTTTCAGACACCACCATGAGCTGGGGATGTTTGGGTTACGCATCCTAATGCAAGATTCAACAGTTGCTGAATAGTACTGTATACAAAGCTGTTAGAGCTCCACAGTTTCTGAAATCTAGTTCTTTGTTGTTAAATGATCTCAAATAGATTTTCCTAACTATCAGTCAGGATACATACAGTGTGTATTTGGCAATGCAAACAGAGATTGACTAAAATGCAGTAAATGCGATCTGGCTTTGTCGTTCCTGTTTAGCTGTATTGTGCAATTCTTTACGTGGTTATTTTCTTAAAATAAATACTTCAGAAATACTAGAACTCCTTTTTTTCTTTTAAGACAAACCAGCAAGAAACAGTGCTAAAACCCCAGCATTCAAGAGTTACTAAGATACCTAATACGAACCAAAGAATAATAAGGGGTTGTGAAAAATATTTTAGAAATTACTATTCCAAGTTTACAAGACTGTAAGAAAACCTAAAATGTTATTTTTTTAAGTCATGATATATGGAAGCCAGGGAGCATGGGAAGAACCGGCACACTTGAATGTTAATTTGAAACATAATTTAATTATTACTGAATAAAAAAACTCTACCTGCATGAACAACTTCCAATATGATCTGTAAAAATAGCCATTTTAGCTAAAACTGTAAGGCTCTGAATCATTGTTTGACTGTCTTCCCAACAAAAATGAAAAAAATTAATTCGTTCAACCTTTCACTATTGGCGTCAGGTGGAAGAAAAAGCACACAGAACCAGCAACTAAACCGGATCATTTCTGGGCTGCATTGTACCCTGTTACCACCCTACAATGCATCCTGTTACTGTTGTACGAAAGGCCTTCTGAGCGGCAAGAGATGAGCAGACTTCTTTTCTGCCAAGGGTAATGCAAGGCCAATATGTCCTAGGGTTTCCCACTGCGGTTTCCTACCTCTGAGCCTGGATGATAGCCCGTGGAGACCCACAGAGAGCCTGCCGTTCATGACTCCCCAGTGCTGTGCTCCCCACTCCTGGCTCCAGGGACCCTTCTTCAAAAGCACTGCGTGGAAGAAAGTGTTTGTCCAGAGAAAATCTGCTCCAGCAACCAAAAAAGAAAAAATAAATAAATATAAGAGCTGGCAGGGCCCTCCCTAGCCCAGCTATTAAAATCCTACATACCAAGATGCCCCAGAAAAGCTAACACAGCCTGGCCCATTGAAGGTTGGTAAGGCCTCCGGAGCACCAGTACCTGGCACAGATCCATTCAGGAGGGAGGTGGGCAGGTGTTGAAGGTCTAGACATGGTGTAAGGTCAGAGGGGATTTGTGTGTCGTACTCAGCTTTTTGCAGGTTTGTGGTTTTCTGTGGCTCCCTACTTCCCGTCAATGGTGAGGATTGTCTGCAGAGGCTAAACAGAGTCTCTAAGGCACCAGCTAATCACTTTTTAATCAGCTGGAAACGAGGTTTGGGGTGAGAGATTTTTGTGAGGGATGAGGAAAGAGATTGGGTTTTTTTTCTCTTGATGCATCTATTCTTTCCCCTTTTTGAGCCGACAAGAAACTAATTTCTTCATTATCAGACCATGCCAGTGATGAAACAAGCCATGGACCGAGAGGCAGTGAGAGATTGGGACAGGTTATCCCTTCTCCCAAGCCCTGGCCTTTCCTCTCTCCTTCCAGAGCACAGCCTCTGCCCACCTCCATGCTGGATGTAAGGCTTGTAGCACACATTTAAACATGCCAAGCTGTCTCCCTTCCTTCCCTCACATTTGCAAAGCACTGGCACCATCAAGGGGGAAACCGTTCTGGGAGAACAGCCCAGAAACATGGCACCTTCCCATCAGCCATCACCAGCAGCTGCCTGTTTTGTCCACAGTTGGGCCACCCCTGGGAGGGAGAGATGGATGAAAGCTCTTTCTCTTGATCTTTTAAGTTTTTCACACTGTAGCTTGTGTTTCATGCTAACAGGCTTTTAAATTGATGCCTTGGCTATTGGTCAAGCAGACCACTATATGTCCCTACTGCGATTCCAACATTTCAGAGATCTGGAAAATCAAGCCAGGAAATACTAGAAATCTGGGGTGGGGGAAATTGCTGCAAAAGGGAAATCAAAGGAAGCTTCAGATTTACCCTCTCAGTTTTAACAGTGTCCCACGAGCACAGTCGTACCTGCTTTAAAGGCCACTTTTTTTTTTTATCCCTTGAAAATTTTTGTCTCTATCTGGAAATCTCTCAGGGAGTGCTGTAGTTTGTCAACTGATTATGTCTCACTTATCTGGGGAACTCAAGAGGAGAAAGTATGACTCAGAACGCACATTTCATGTGAGTGTTTTGTGGGGACTGGGTGGAGGGTGGTTAATGAGGAAACAACGCAGAATTATTTATCCTTTTTCCTGTAAATTGTTCTCTTTGAATAAATTTGGCATTTTGTCTGAAAGAGGAAAATCAAATAGCTACCTTTCCAGCTGCAGATTTTCTATTTCCAACAGTGAGCATCCATAAGAGTAAGTTTTTTACTTGGTGGCTATAGTAATAAGTACATTCCAGCAGAGGCTGGTATTAATCTCTAATCCTTAGCCAGCTTGCAGACAGCTAAAACATTTTAGCCCTCCCCCTTGTTGGAGAGGAATGCCTTTTAAGCAGAGGCTTTGTCTTTCCCACTGTATATGGAAAAAATTACTATGCACTTCTATGGAGAATGCCTAGCTGAGAAATGTTTATGTTGGATCCAACCCCATCTCTGTTGCTGAATGGCATTTTGTTTTCCACTTGGACTGGGGAAGGGGTAACAGTCTGGAAACATTCTCAACACAGGAAATTTTTTTTAAATTAAATCCAATTACTTAGTCAAGGTAATAGATAATATTGTTGCTCTGCATAAAGCCATCTGGCTTTCAGCTATTGCTTGTTTTTGCGGGAGTCACCGTTACTCTGTCACTATTACAAGGGAGGCATGCACAAGCCCGCTCAGGGAACAAGAATATAGAGTGACAGTGGGCTGGAGAGGGGGTTCCTTGTCATTTTCCCTGTTGCCCATGCTCTGCTTTGCTTATTGGTTTGGGGATTACCCATCTGCAATTAGCCATATTCACTCTCTCTCCAACTGCTAGCTCTACTACGCAACAGGGAGAAACAGAGGTAACTTTTGTTCTATATCTCCCCTGCCAGCGAGATTTTACCTAGCATTGGAGCAACTAGTTTCAGTCTTGCTAGTTTTAGTTTTAGCAATCTCTAAGCTCTTTGTCTAAAACTTCGGGAAGAGGGTTTCCATCAGCATCATAATCCGTTCTTTATTATCATCAAAAATAAACTTCTGTTTTGGAAGCTGATGAGTTGATAACTCCTCAGGTGATACATAAATATTCCTAATTGCCAGGGATAAGTCAGCAAGTGAAGTTTTCAAATCAGGCTGTTATTAAGTTAGGGCCTTTGTCCCGTCTCCCTTAAGGCAACCACAATTTTTTCGGTAGGTTCTGAGGAGAGCTCAACCCCTCTGTATATATAAATGATGGAGATCTTATAGTGTTATGTTGTTGCTTAACATAGCAACAGTTGGAAAAATGGATGAAATTCAGTCATTAGATATATTCTTTATATATCTATATATAGATATATAGATATATATCAGCAGCTGCAGACTGGCCAGACACTGCGTGCGTAGCTCCGGACCAGCCATAGCCCTCTGCTCTCAGGTGGGGGCATCACTGGGGACGCAGACAAAAAGGGACAATATTGAGATCCTCGCACAGGGGATGACAGAAAGGACACTAGTAACAGAAAATAAGGCTTCATGTGTTTCATCACCCATTGAACAGTTCATTTACTGTAAAAGATTACAGATTGAAAACCAGTGTCACTGCTTTATTTATTTTTTTTATGTTTGAAGATTCAAATTACTGAGCTTCACAAAAACACACCACTGCAGCTTTAATGAGCATTTCATATCACTTACTTACCTAGAAAACCCCATTATTATATTAGCTTGTGCAGATCTATGGCAAATGTACCCACTGAGGCTTTAATTTTCATTGACCCTATCTCATCTTAGAATTTATTTTAAAAAATAAGAATATGCAACAATATTGGGGGGTTTCACTGAATGACTATTTCAGCAAGAAAGAATTTGCTTTTACATTTGCAAGCTAAATAAAATAACAGAAAGCTTGTTACTGTGTAATTCGCATAATTGCTTTAGTTTGTAATCTCATGAAATACAATTAGAACTGAGGTACCTGTCAAGATAAGTGGATACAAAAAGATTACCAGCATTGTGCCCGAAACTCTTCACCAATTTCTGGTTAATTCCTAATTTACAACATCAGTGGAGCACTGGAAGCAACAAATATTTCACAGTTAACAATGTCAGAAATTTAAGAGAACAATACAGGAATTTAATGTACTACACCAGGGTGCTTATTATAAAACTATCATGA
This sequence comes from Aptenodytes patagonicus, assembly GCF_965638725.1. Classification (NCBI taxonomy): domain Eukaryota; kingdom Metazoa; phylum Chordata; class Aves; order Sphenisciformes; family Spheniscidae; genus Aptenodytes; species Aptenodytes patagonicus. Next base: position 55,410,208 of record NC_134951.1, on the reverse strand, counting down.
ATATTGATTTGGAGACTAAGCTAAAAAATGTGTTCCTCTCAGAAATGTTTACAATTTTAAAAATAAATTTGAAATTGCAAATTACTAATTTGCATGAGGTTTCTGCCCTTGAAATGGTAAACACTGTACAGTGGCTTTTTTGCATGCAGACAGTTCTCTAACAGCTGTAGTGTCATATTAAATGGGGTAATTAACTGTCTAGCTATGATGTCACATACTGAATTAATTTCTCCAGTAATAATAGTTAGAATGTGACCTTTCTAGTTCAGAAGAATTTGATACTGTAGACCAGAGGTAATGAAGGCTTATAGAAATTATAAATAGAGCTTGGAGGCTTAAGGGGAAGCTGGTGAGCAAGCTTGTTTGTTTTTAATTCTCTAGGTTTGTGAGGCTTCAAAGCTCAGATAAATTTAGCAAAAATCAATGGAGAAGAAATAAAATTGCAGAGCAGATGTCTGCTTTTGTCTGCATGTTGTGGAGTACCTCACGGTGTAGAGCAGGACTTCTGTCCATCTCTGTTTACGATGACTTTGATGGTAGAGCATGTCTGGCCAACAGGTCAGTTACTAACTTCTGAGAGCCTCATTCTGCAGGGAAAGACAAAGACCCCTCTGAAATGTCGCTTCATAGGGATTTATAGCTTCAACTACAAAGACAGTCTTGAATTTGGTATTACTCAAGGCCTGGGAATTTGAAATCCATTTATTTCTTCAAATAATAACTTAAGCTAAAGTGAAGTATGACAGCTCTTGGAAAGGGCACCACCAGGGCATTTTAATTTTAAAATTAGTTATAGTTTAACTCAGTGGATGGAAGAACTCACAGCAACCGCTTCCATAGTCAAGACCTGGTCTAGGAAGATGCATGCAGCAAACAAAGAGAGATGAACAGGGCAGGTTAAAAGGGGAAGCTATCAGCAGAACTGATGTTATTTGTACCTTCAGTAAGAGCTCTAGCTCTTCATTTGTTTTTTCAAGAAGAGGAAAATGTTTTAATCATTGTATCTAACAAAAACAAATGCCCTGAAAGATATTTTAACAAAAACAACTTCTATATCAAATAATTTTTCCATATTCATATTTCCTTCCTCTTATGAATTGAAGAAAACACATTCTCCTTAAATATCTTAAAAGCTCTCCTACAAAGTTAGTTTCAACTTTTCATGTGAAATTTTAACATCGAAATGTAATTCTTTTTCTTTCTCCCTACCCTCTTTGACTAATCCTTTTCATATATCTGGTATGCTTTGGCAGTAAATCCTCGCAGGTCACTCATAAAAGTTGCCCTCAAATACCAGAGTGCGGTCTACCCCTTAGAAAGGATGGAGAAAAAAATGGAAAAGACGGCACAATGCCAAACAGTGCTGTTTAAATATGCAAATAGCTTTAAAGTATGGCTGGTTAGCTGGAAGTCAAAAAAGTTCTTTCAGCACTGAATTAAAAAGACTGGAAGTCTTGGGTCCAGCAACAGCTTTACATTCACTGCAGGCATCTGAAACAAGCAAATCATGACTACCAGAAATGTCTGCCCCTGTGGGGATATTCATTATTCCTAGTGGTTCTGACTAGTTCTCTTAAAAGACAAGAAGTTGTTGACTTGTGTCACTGCTGTGGATTACATTGGGTACCTCTGGGACACTGTAATCTGGGATTACATTGGGTACACTGCTGTGGATTACACTGGCTACATTCGGACACGGTTCCAGGCAACCAGCTCTAGGTGTCCCTGCTTGAGTAGGGGGGTTGGACCAGGTGACCTCCAGAGGTCCCTTCCAACCTCAACCATTCTGTGATTCTGTGTGACTATGGTCATTATTCCATTTTACAGATGGAGAAACTGAGTGAAAAAGAAATGTTCATGGTCACACAAGAAACGAGCAGAAGAATGTGTTTTCCCGAGTCCCAATATCCTTATGAACATAGTTAGGGACAGAAACCAGGTGATGAGTTTCTCATCTGTTCAGGGAGAAGGAATATTTTTCCTTATGTTAATTTGAAACAACACAATGAAACTATTGCTGTGAAGATGTTAGTAGACTAGAAGTGAAGGGTATGTCATTAAGTGGGTGAGTGACTAGAACCAGGTGCAGGGAAAGGCAAAGTGGAGGAGTAGGAGGACAAATGGAAAGCAGGACAGGGAGGACACGAGCGTGAGTAGAGAACAAGGCAGCAGCAGAAGGGCTGTGGGAGCCAACGGGGGCAGGTGGAGATCCACGGCCTGTAAGCCTAATGTTCAGACGCTCCATTAATAGAAACAGTCCAAGAGAACTACAGAGGCCTCCCCCAAGACGGGCCAATGAACGACCATCTCATCTGGTTGGCATTTACTGTAAGACTGTTTAAATTACATTCAAGCCTCGTTGCCGACAAGAGAGACATATAATATAGACAAGACTAAACGGTAACCTATAAATAAAAACTAGAGTGAATGTGTGCTATAAATACAAACTGAGGAGCCATGGATTTAATCAATGCCTCACTATATATAAATGGACCTATTGGAACACGCTGTCTGCAGCAAACCCCTCATTGCTACAAGTACTTACTACGCTTTTGAGGAAATTGTAACTACACATATCTCTATCCATATGATTATTCTTGCTCCTTTGGCAAATTCAAATCCATCCAAATTTTGGGGACACGAGAGCTAGGAGAAACTGATAAACAAATGATTTGCAACTATATAGTTATGATTGCAAAAAAGTGGCAGGGATATGAATGACTGTTAGGACAATACCAAAGCTGTCATCAAATGCTTGTTTATAAAGAGCCCAAGGACACCTTCTAGAAATATTTTTCTCTCTCCTGCCTCAAAAAATCAGAACAAAACAAAGCAGGGAGAATTTAATTAGACAAATTTTGCCCCAGGTCATACACTTCACATAGGATCCATCAGATCCTTTGTCCACATGGCCTACCATAGTTAGATCAAACGTAGTTGTAGAGATGGATCCTTTTGGCAGGTTGGAGGAGTAACAAAAATCAAAGTGTTTAAATACAGCCATCTGTTATCTCAACCATTTCAGCTGTTGAGAGATGGAGACCACCCTCTCAAGCCTCTCTCACAGTAGGTATTACAGGAAAAAATGCAGAGATTTGCTCTGCATTTCTTGGTTATGCATTGCTGGCGATCTTGTGAACACTCTAGTGATCATGTGTGGAACAGAGGAGAATAAAAGCTGTGAGGAAGAGGAGCAATGCCATATAATATTCGAAGCAGCAAATAATAATAAAAGCACTGTTTTAATGCAGCTATCATTGACTGTCCTACCCTTTTGGAAAACACGAATCAGGAGTCTGATCATACAGAGGCGTTTGGCAGCATCTGATGCTGGGTTCAGTGATTTATTATCTCCTAGTTATGAAGTGTAGCAAGACAGTCCTTCATGGTTAGCTAAGCCAAATAAGAAAGGCAGATTACCTGCTGATGCACACTTCTCAGATATCTTACATGAGCTACTGTACCTGTAAAATATATACTGTTTCCTGGGGACAGACAAAACCAGTATAGTTCTAACCTTTATCAGTCAAATTCATCCCAACACTTACTTAACACTGTTTCTCAGCTGTAGTCAATATTTGGTACCAAAGTGTTTCCAGCAAGAGCAGGTGAGCCAGTGAGTTCCTCACCCACAAAAGTGGAAAAGTCTGGGTGTGAAGTATACCGGGGCATCACCCACCACCTGGATGGGCAGAGCATTGGCTGGATAAGACGCGAGACGGGGATAAAATCTTTTGGCAGTTCATCCACTGCCAGAAATAGGGCTCCATCTCCATAACTTAAAGGCATGTCCATGTAGACCATTCAAACCAGAGCATTAATTAATAAACAACCTATTATTCTGGTAAACTCAATCTCTGATGGGCCCAGTGCAGCTGCCTATGCATTCAGAAAAGAGGGAAATGCATGCAGGCTTTCCTATCTGCTGACTCTACACAGCAAGTGTCGTTCATAGGTTTTCTAGTGAACATGCGAGTCCATATAGTTCTCTGGGACCAAGGCAGCAACCAGCATGGCTGGGTTAACACCAGGATCCTGCAGAGCAAATATAGCTATATCCTTTCCCCCCTCTTAACCCGCATCCATCCGCATGTACACACGCACTTTTGAGACCCCCTGCAGTCATGAGATACTCCTAAATACTATACATGCCAAATGCTCGAGCCAAAATGTAACCTCCAGCAGTTAAGCACCTTTTCCATAGTCAGTAAAGTGCATGGTGGCTGTGTAAGAGAGCAATGAGTCCAGGGCTCCTGAGTGCACCGCTCACCAGTAGCATGTGCCGACACCGAGCTGCAGTTGTACACAGTGTGTACCATAGATCTGATGGATTTTGTGTTTTGGCAACAAATAGAGAGGGGTTTCTCCTGCAGGTCACCAAAGGCAGGAAGGTCAGGACAGTGGGGCACAGTGTTATTGCAGCTCTTTTTGTTTGCATAAAGTTTCCCAGCAGACTGAAGAAGAACTAAATCTTTGTGTCTATGCTTATGAATAACACGGTTTTGACCTGAGGAATTTGAAACGTCTGTTACTTTGCTCCCAGGGAGCAAGAAATGGTCAAATGTCCATCAGTCTACAACTGGCAGTCTGGATTTTAAAAGTCCATGTTTAAACGTACTGGAAGTCAATTATGTCCTGAACTGAAAAGCAGATGTAGAAGTCATGTTGGTGCCCTCAGTACTTTCTTGCTGAATGAAACACCAGAAGTAGACTCATATATCTATTCAAGGTAAAGAAGATATTGTTTTGTAGTTAATGCTCTCCAGGCATGATAAGCCGTACAATTTGTGCCTACCCAGAGTGGTTGTAAGCTAGGATGTCCATGGAGTCAAACACTTTGTTTATTTACATCCCAGTTTGGCAAACCAGTATTTTAAGTGCAGCAAAAAGTGTGCATTTTGGAGGGAACCACAAGGTGTCCTTAGAACGAGGTTGTGCTCCTTTCTGTGCTAGAGCTTAGCTGTGTAGTTATTCGGGAGATTTACTTAAGTCACTAGCTTTGGAGACTGTCAAAGTCACTCACAGCATCAGAGCTCTTCTGTATCTACAGTGCTTAATTGCAACTTGAGCCAGGAATGAACATGACAGCACTAACATGATGGCAGGGGTCAGTTTTGCTCTTTGTAAAATGGAATAATCTAGTGTCTCACAGGCCTGTGTTAGAACTAAAGTCACTGTTTGCAGTGAGCACCAAGTATTTTGGATGACAATACAAAGTCTTAATAATAATTTCTTACAGATTTCTTTCCTCAATATGTTCTATGTTGTCCAAAGCCATCAAGTTGAAGTGGGACTGAGCTACTTGCAGCAATAAAATTAATTTCCAGATAGCAGATGTCCAGTGGCATTTTAAAACTCTTCCTAAGAATTACAGCTTTACCAAAGGTGCCAGCATATATGTATGCTTTGTGCCCCACCAAAGAAGAAAAACATATCTCGGAGATGGGCTGAAAAGATTTCGTTTGCAGGTTTTTGAACACACAAGTATTCAGTGAGGAAGGTGGCACCAATGCAGGGTAATATAATACAGGTCCTTTTGAGAGCTAGCTGTAAAAGTCAGAGGAGACACTATCTGGACAAAGGGAAACATCCCATGATCGCACTCTGAACTGGCTAGAATCAGCCTAAACTCAAATGTAGAAGCAGAATCGCTTGGGCCTGTCAGACACCAAGGTTTCCTTTAGATGCATCCACTTTCTCTATCTGAAGATACTGACTGGTGAAACAGGCTGTTAGGAGCCTTTGCACTTCTCCAAAGGTACAGGGTGTCTAGCAGTTTGGCCAGATCTGTGGCATAGCAGCCATAACCTGGACACTTCTACACAGCACAGCACACCTGACTTGTGCAATAGGTTTCATCTCCCCAGACTTTGTATGCAGTACAGGTGCCTACACGTGAGCTAGCCCTCCAAGCCCTCCTTCGCAGTCAGTAGAGAGCAACAGGCACAGCTGACCTACTTTAGACACAATTTAGTACAGAAGGAATTAAACCATATAAAGGGTGTCTAGCTGGCTTCTTCCCATGTGGATGTCTCCATGTTGATGACTTCCAGCCTGCTGTGGTTTGGGCTTCTTCCTACACATGCAGTCCTGCCGCCCAGCTGCGGAGGCTGCTAACCAGGATGCCCCTGCACTAGCACAGCCACAGCTGTGTTAGCACAGCACTGCACCTGGGGCACGGAGGTCCTCCGGGGTTCGGCCTGGGACTGTCTTCATGGCTGACTTAGACATGTCAGGTGGGACCTGCTGAATGCTGAAAATTTGGCGTGCTTTCTGTGAGCGCTTGGCTGAGGATTGAGTATTTCTGAACATGAAGACCCTATTGTAGGTGAGAAAGACCAGGAATCTCTTCGGAAAAGAGTCCTACCTGTTCTGAGGAGACCAGAGAAATTGGAATAGCATCAAATGTACAGTAGAGGACTGCTTTCTCAGACTTGTTTCTATAATGTTCTTATTTCTAATAAATAATTACATAAATGAAAGTACTGGGAGATATTCAAGCAGGAAAACATCTTTATTTTTAGGAAGGGCAGTAGGCTATTTATCTCAAGTTGGCTTAAACAAACAATCTTCAAAAAGACCTCAGAACTGTGGCTGCCAATTCCAAATACTGCTCATAAAAAAAAATAAACAAAAGCAAGCATGTTTGGGTTGGGTTTGGAAATGTCCCCAAGGAGCAGAGGACTGTTGTTTCCATGGCAATGCCATGCACTTCCAGCAGACCGGTCTCTCTTTTAGATCCACAGATTTTAAAACGGGTGGAGGTTGTTTAGAGTATTCATTCACCCCTGTATAGCAAAAGATGGAGAGTTTCAGGGAAATAGTATTATGTTGAGTCCTAAACTTCTGTTTGGCTAAACCGTTCCTTCCAGAAAAACATTAAACCTTGATGGGAAACTGTCAAGAAGAGAAGAATCCATTGCTCCACTCAATTTGTCTGATTGTTTTCATCAACACATTAAAAACTTGGGCTTTATTTACTCATGTGTCCTACTTTGACAGGTATCTACGGCTGATATGATGCCTGTTATATCAGACGGAGGAGCAACATTTTTCTATTTTCTTTTCCCTGGGCTCTGAGGCAAAACTTGATAATGTTTAAGTAGAGTTTGGGTTTTTTTCTTCTTTTCTTTCACTCCATAACAGACAGTGAGGACTTTTGAGGGTCCCACAGATCTGAAACTGTTGATCAATCGACATCAAATGATAAATATTATTATGCAAATAATTCACAGCGTGTCACAATTCTCCATAGATGTTTCGATTGAGAGAGAGCCTATCACACCAGACTTCACAGTTCCCAGACTAAGACTCCCTTAAGTATATGTCTTCCGACAATATTTTTACCACCCTTACAGAACAGGTCAGACTGCAGAAAAATGGAAACTTGAATGCACAAAAATCTTTTCAAAATGAAACTGTATGTCCAATGAACTTGCTACACCATCAAGATAAAGCAGGTGAACAAGCTGTGGTATGTCAGCTTAGCCAGAGGTAACTATCTATGTGTGTTTTTGACCATCACCAGATGACAGGTAATGAGAATTAATCTAATTCTCTTCCACTGAAGGCTAAAAGAACAGTTACTATGACCTGGGTAGCATACCATAAATTATGCTGCAATCATTTGTCTAGCCTCTTGGCATATGAAGAAGTAATGTGGGGGGGCTGCCAGAAACTAAAAAAATGTGTACTTTTGCCTCTTGGCATCAAAAATCACCCTTCTAACCAAAATACAGGTGTTTATGACACAGGATAGAACTTCCTTCTAATTTTGCAGGTAGATTTGGGGTATTAGGTTAATTAAGTTCATTTTCATTTCATCACAAGCCCATGAGTTTATAGGATTCAACTGTGCCCAGGCTGCACTCACTTTTACTACCCTGAACAGATCTTTGAAGTGAGAATCTAAGTAATACCGTAATGTCTGATCTTTGCCCTCAAGTCTGAACATCCACGCAGCCCACTGAGGATCCTTCTCAGACCTGGAAGGAAGCACACCTTTTGACTCCAGCAGCAAAGAGCCTAACACTGCTCGCCAGCTACAACCAAGTCTCACCTGACACTAAACAGCAGTGACTTGGCAGCTGACGTGCCATGACTGCTACTTTGAGTGCTGTTCTTCAGCTTCAGTTCCCCAAGTGCACCAGCTGTCTCCTCTTTTACAATGGTCCTGGAGGCAAGCACCATCTTTTTCTTCTGGGTTTGTTTTGGATCAAATGTAATGAGAATCCTGGCCCAAGACTGGTAGGCATGAGTATAATGAATATAACAAAGGCTGAAATGTCTTAATGTAAACCATTTAACCCTGAATTATATCCTTTCATGTAGCCCAGCACTCAAGAGAAAACTCTGGAAATAACAAACACTGGTGTGGATCCAAGGGAGCCTTTTATTTTGGAAGAAAGAGACCCTTTGTGCTTTTATATATTCACAGGAAAGTCACAAGTTTCAGTACTAACTAAAGAAACATGCCATGCTTTCTTACCATTAGATGAGATAGTCAATGGCTACATCTGAATTACCAAATAAAGCAGTGTGGGGACCTCCTAGTCAAGTAGCATAACACAGCCCATGTCCACGCGCTGAAGCGCTCTCCGTGTTTGCCCAGAAAAGAACAGTCCCATACAGACTGCCTTGTGGGAACACATCCTAACAGATGCCATGCTCTGAGCTGTGCCTGGCAAAGAGCAAAATCAAGGCAGAAAACAAACCATCAGTCAGTATGGATGATCACATAAGTCAGTGCCTGAAACCATGCCTTGCCCTTCTTCAGTTGGCTGATGCAGATACAACCACAGAGAACACTCTGTGCATGTTACCAGCACAGCACTCTTCTTCTGGGAAAAGCAAGCCAGAAGAGGCAGGGTCACAGCAAACATACCTACCCCAGCACAGCTGCACCACTACTGCTAGCTGGCAGCAGAAAAGGAACGGGGACCTGATTCTGCCCTCAGTTATTCACGCACCGATCAGGAGCAGCTGCAATGAAATCGGTGGAACTGCTTGAATATAATATGGGAGTAAACTCATACCCTGTGTATGTGGATTGTCTTCCATCTTCAGTCCCATCTTGCGCCCATACCAGCAGAAGGGTCTGAAGAAACAGAATATGACTACAGGCTCCACAGCGCTTTCAGCACTGCAGCTGGTTCTTGTTTTTAAGAAATGTAATAATTAAATCCAGATGCAAGGGGGGGACGGGAAATAAATGCACCATGGGTGTAAAAGATTTTCAAGAGCTCAGCAAGATCCACGTTAGATTGGACTTTTCAGCTGGAACAAACATTGTCCCTTGGGAAAAAAAAAATCTAATAATTGTGGAGACATAATTGCTAATGCAGACCTAGCATTTTGGCCTACTAATTGTCTTCACCATTCAGAAACAGACAGTGGATGGAAATGTTCCTCACTCAATTGCCTACATAACAATTTTTCAGGGAGAGTATTTCCATTTTGTTCCAGACCTGTTTGTGCTTTGTGTGCAATTATTTTGTGCTCCCAGAACGTTCAGCCATCTGAATGCCTCAATTAGCTCAACACTCTGACACTTCTTTTTATAAATATGATGTTGGCTCACGCCCTGGAACAACTAACCGATCACTCCATTATCACTAGTAGGGCAAGGAGCAACAAAAATATATCAGAATAATTGAGAATGCTTGAGAAAACTTCTGAACCCAAAGGAAACAATCTGGATCCCATTTTCCCCTCATTCCCACTTCCCTCATAGCATTGATTGTCAATACCTCATTTCTGGTTTAAGTTGATGCAACCCGCGGTTTAAAATATTGTATTAAAATAGTGAGCATCGGCACCTTCCAAGTTTTTGTGATAAATTAAATAACGTGGGGAAAAAATGTTGCCAAAAAATACCCAGGTGATTTAGGACCCTGCATCTCATTTTCAAGAGGGGCTCTGACAGCGAGAATAGCAGAGGCACCCCAAACTGAGGCAGATGCCTTGAGGAACTGAGAAGTGTGTCTGCTCAGAATAGAGGGTAAACGGGTTCCCAGTGGACTTCAGCAAAGACTGTACAACCCTGCCCATACCGCTGGAACCAGAGACGTTGCACTGACCTGCACCTAACTTGTTCTGCTGGGTGAGTGGACTAGATGAAAGCTCACTCATGGCTGCAATGCAGGCATACCCTTAGTTGAAGTATAAAGGAGATGATCTTTATGGCTGACTGAAAGATTTGCATAGACACCTTTACACACACACTCATACGTTTCCATTGTCTATATTCACCATCGTAAGTAAAAAATGACTCTGCTTAGGCCTGCAAAACCAAGAAAGCTTTTAGACAGACACTAATGGACCAGCTAGGACCACCCACCAGTTGAGGGGCATCAGAGACTATAACATGCCTTAGATCTGTATGGGTGGAGAGAAATATTGCCAAGACAGACACTGGGATAAGAATCTGTTTTTAATTTAGAAACTGTCTCCCTTCCACAGTGTGTGGCGTAATCATTCAGCTGAAATCCTTAGTCTGGTGGGAGCCAGTCCTACAGCTCTGTGTTAAGACTAAACAACTGGAAGAAACAAGCAGTACAAATAGATAGTATTTCTGCTGTCCCAAAGTGGCTATGGTATGAAGGCTTTTCCTCCTAGGAGCTATTATCTAAGAAAGTGTTTCCAAAGCAAACCAGATAAAATATTGTGTGTAAGAATGGTAAAGGCAACTGAGTTTTCCATTTATGTTCATCTCAGCTTCTCAGAGCTCTCTGGGATAAGATTGGATTAACGATTCATTTGTAAACCTCATTTTTAAAGTTTGTTGTTAGTCATCTCATAAGATACATTATTTTCTAAACAAGCAGCTTATCTGGCTGGATAGAAGTATCTACCCACCCTTGAGAATGGACGCTAACACGCAGATGAATCTCGGGATTGCTGGCTCTTGCTACCCAGTGCTCTACAGCTATATCTGCGGCACTGTGCAGAGGTACAGGTTCAGGTCCCAGAAGCAATACGGCCATAGCACTGTGCAGGGTTAATGAGCCACAGCCACCAGCAGGGCTAGCTGGCAATATTACTCACAGGCTAGTTTTTGCAGCTAGTGGAGGTATCACTGTGCAGTGCTGCATTTGATATTGTAGACCTGCTGTTCAAGTCATAGCTTACAGCGGGCATGAGAAGCAATGGTTAGGACAGTGCAGAAAAGAAACCATGCTTTATTTCAGGGCAACCCAGGAAAATGAGGAAGAGGGAGATACAAAGGAAATCTAATCCTAATTAGATCAGTACAATACAATAAGGAGCCTCATACTTCGTACAAATGCAAGCTATGTAAGATCATACCCTTCAGATTCCCTTGAACCTCCCACTTTTCCCACTTTTTGCAAGAGTAAGTGACCTCAAGAGCCACAGAATACACAAAGTGCTGTAGAGGCAGCCACAAAAAATATTCCAAGACAGCTTGGCATATCTCAGGCTCTGACAGCCACCTCAGGGATAGTGTTTGTAAATGCTAGCAGAAACAGGGTGTGGTAAATAATTTCTGGAGATCTAAATGACGTGCTAGGGCCTTCACATCAGCTCTGTAACAACAGTGCAAGAGTTAGACAAGGGTAAGAGATTTAGGATCCAAAAATTCCTGAGTCTGCATGGATCTAACATAATACATGTGACACAGGGAGACTGCACAGGGTGAGCAGGTGCTGCCTGAGTAACAGAGGTTGCTCCTGAGGTCAGCCGGTGCGTGTCTCACCAGCTTGGCATAATGAAGTAGAAGTCTCCCAGTGGAGAACAAGAATTTACACGTAACACATCATATGAAAGCTATCCTCTTTCATTTTCTTTTTATTTTCCAGTCTTAGAGGGGCATCGTAATAGCTTTGTTTGTGTTTCTGATTCCATATATTATTGCTCTAATTGGTATTCAGAAGAAGGTGATTTAGATATTTACAATCTTCTGTTAATTTTGGTAAGCTTTGGTAAGTTATCAAAAGTACTAAATTATATACACCACACACAGCCACACATTTAAGAAATAACAAGAAAATTTTACCTTTCACGCACTCTCCCCCCATTTATTTATTACGTCACATGAAGAATGATTGAGGAACTGTTGTACCTCCCAGGGACTGATTACTTCCGGGAATGACAACAGGTTATCGCTGGCACATCTCACCAGCCTCACAGACAGACAGACAGCCCTGCTTTGGTAGCCTCTCGCAGCAGCCAGCCAGCTTTCATTCAGAAGGGCATCAACCTTTGTAGATGTGTTTCTGTCTCCTCTAGGCTCTTCATCCAAAGCTCATCAAAGCTCTGATGTAAAGTAAACTTTCTAAAGCTTTTCTTTTCTAAGTAAAAGCTATTCTGTTCCTATAGATACTCCTTCTTTACTGAATAAGGATCACCATTTCTAGTTAACTCATCCTCTAGTACAAAACGCAGTAAGAATCTGCCAGCTCCTCACCCGCATGCAGGCACCCACTGCTGGCCAGGGGCAGGACACAGGCAGGAATGCTGACAGCTTAAATACTGTGAGGCAAAAAAGCAAGCGCCAGGGCAGGGAGTGAAAGAACAGACTCAAGTTCAGCAGCACGTGTGTGGTCTGCTATGATGGGGTTGTGCAGTGTGCTCTGGGGAGACCTGACGGTTGTAATTCTTGCTTTCCCCTGTCTCTCAGCCAAACCTAACTCTCCGAATACGTGTGCATAGGAAACACTTTATTTTTATTTTTTCATTGCAGGGATGCCAAGAAGGATTTTACCGCACCAGCTTAGGAAAATGCTCTCCTTGCAACTGTAATGGTAATGCAAACAGATGCCTTGATGGATCTGGAATCTGTGTGGTAAGGAATTCCTGTCTTCTCTGCTGGTCCCTCACTGAATAACAGTACCTTTTTTTTGTTTTTTAATGACAACATGAACCCTTTCACCTTCTTTCACTCTTGGATGAGGCTTCACGTGAAGGAAATATTTCCCAGGCAAACCCAAGAAACCATGGTCTGACTCTTCTATTAACACCAATGCTCAATTTCAATACACTGCAAAAGCAATGTCTGTACCACAGGAGCTTTTTGCTGAAGGGCAATCATAAGTAGGGCTAAGATCAATACATTAATAAGATTATCCTGGCCAAATTTCATTCTCACTTACTTAAATTATCTCTGCAGATTCAAAACACTTCCTGCGCACAGTGTTTGTGAGAGTCAGTATGCTGGGGAAAACTTTTAGTCCATCAGAAGTATGGAATGAGTTTTGTATACCCCTAGAGAAAAATGTATAAATTCAAACACATTTCATTCTCTCCTTTATGAATACAGTGCTGTATATCATATAAACAATTTACAATGGCGAGTGACCCCTGTGAGTGTAGATACATGTGTTATCCATAGTAATTCTGCTGCATGGCAGCCTCCTGCTGTGAAGGAACGACATGAGGAGGTTGAAATAATACACCAAGGGAAGAGTGTGTTGAACTCCGAGGTAGTATTACAACTTCCCATATGTTCAGTCTCACTCAGTATCAACTCATACAGAAAGCAGTGAGTTAGTATTAGTAGTTGATCACTTGTAGCTCCAGAGCAAAAATCAGTCCAGTAAAACTTACCCCAATTACTAGTGGGCAATCAGAGCAGTAATACACTAAAAAAAAGGATGGAAGTTAATAATGTAATGTATCTAAACCACATAGCAAGAGCTAGGCACTAGTGACTCTTTACAGGCTTGTAAAGCAGGAGTAGAGCCCAGAGCTCCTTACTCTGCCATGCCTTACTTTTGACAAGTCATAAACCTTTGCCCTCAGTTTGTCTCTTCATAAAATGGCCTGATAATATTCATATACTTTGCATCGTTGCAGCCTCTATCAAGTTTTCAGTTGTACAAACACATAAAGCCATGCTCCATGGCATATTTCCTACCATTTTTATTCCCGTGGGAGGAAGACAGTGCAGCTGACAATTGTTATGGCTTGGCCACTCTAGTGTGTTTAGGATTGGCTGGTTTCTGCAGAACACATATTGGCTTAGTGTTTTAATACTAAATCTTTAAAAGTGGCCACTGCCAGGCATTCTCAGCTATTCTCTTTCACGTGCACATGGCTTTTGCTCATGGGATGATTGTCCCCTTAGTGTCGGGTGAGAATGATGACAAGAGGAAACTTCCAACAGAAGACTTGAGAATAAGAGAGAGAGCTTGACAAATGTCCGCTTCTGATGACTCTGGTGACCAGAGAGTTTCTGGAGTAGAATATATGAGGTAGGGAAGTGATTAGATCCACGGTTTACAAACACAACAGAAGACTTGTTTGCTATCTGCTACAAAAATAAGGCTGTTGTCAAGGGTTGGGGGAAAAAAAAAAACAAACAAACGAAAACAAAGTTACTGTATCAGCAGGAAATAATCTGAAAGTATATGTGTATTCCTGACTGGCGTTTCTCCAGGATACCAAACTCTCAGAATCGATCAGGTAGTAAAGAACAAAACTAAGAGCTAAACCCCAGTTTACTGCTTGAGTTCAAATAAGCCATTTGATGGTTTATCTGAATGATTTAACACGTCATTAAGCTCAGGTCATTTACTTCTGAATAAAGAAGAACAGCGAAAAGGCTTAAGTGAAACAAGAGTGAAAGGGAGAGGGAAAGAGTGTGGTGCAAGGAAAGAGCAGAATGAAAAGGGGTTTTGAAGGTTTGATAGCATAAAACAGAATGAGAGATGCCGATGGGGACTGAAATAACAGGACTTTCCCGAGGATTTGGAAATTTCCAAGGAAGATCGGAAGACTGATGAAATTGGTAAACTGCAAAATGTGACTGAGAAAGCCTGGGAGAAGAAAAGCTTAGAGAAAGAAAGATGTAACTTGAATTACAGCAGGAAGAAGAATGTTAGATGAATTTGGGAAAAGGAGACTTCATGGTTGATAATGTGATTTGTATTAGAATCAGTGGACAAAGCAGCCTTCCCTAAGGACCATTCTGGAGAAGCACAGGAATGGATCTGGCCAAAGCCTGCTGGGGGCTGAGGCTGGGACAGAAAGGAGTAGGCACCTATATGGCTGGGAGTTTCTGCGAAGAGATAAGACCACATGGTATTGAGAGCTCACTATTTTCTCTGTCCTCAATTTCTTAGGCAAATTACTCCAATGATTCTTGCAGTGTTAACCACCACACCTGATAGTAAGACATAAGACTTTCTGCATTCAGTTAGCTTTTAATAGGCTGTTAAAAAAAAAAAAGGATAGATTCTGTATTTATCCCATATTATTATAGTTGTCATCCTTCATTTCTATCAGTATAAACCTGCTATCTCCTTGCTTCTGAGACGCAACAGTGTTCTAAAATTTTATCACTTATGGACTCTCCACTGGCACCACACCTTACCCTAACCATGAGTCACGGAATGTCCTTAGAATCATAGAATCATAGAATCATTAAGGTTGGAAAAGACCTCTAAGATCATCGAGTCCAACCGTCAACCCAACACCACCATGCCCACTAAACCATGTCCCTAAGCACCTCATCTACACGTCTTTTAAATATTTCCAGGGATGGTCACTCAACCACTTCCCTGGGCAGCCTGTGCCAATGTTTAACCACTCTTTCAGTAAAGACATTTTTCCTCATGTCCAATCTAAACCTCCCCTGGCACAACTTGAGGCCATTTCCTCTCGTCCTATCGCTAGTTACTTGGGAGAAGAGACCGACACCCACCTCGCTACAACCTCCTTTCAGGTAGTTGTAGAGAGCGATGAGGTCTCCCCTCAGCCTCCTTTTCTCCGGGCTGAACAACCCCAGTTCCCTCAGCCGCTCCTCATAAGACTTGTTCTCCAGACCCCTCACCAGCCTCGTTGCCCTTCTCTGGACACGCTCCAGCACCTCGATGTCCTGCTTGTAGCGAGGGGCCCAAAACTGAACACAGTATTCGAGGTGCGGCCTCACCAGTGCTGAGTACAGGGGGACGATCACTTCCCTACTCCTGCTGGCCACACTATTTCTGATACAGGCCAGGATCTTAGCAGAAGATCTTTAGAAGAACTGATGTTCCCCAAGGTTAAAAGTTTCTTTGTCTACATGTTTATGAATGATTTAAACATGAAAAGAAAAAATCATTTTTTAAAGTTAACTCTGCTAACAATGACGGAAGACAACATGAAACTAATAATAACACTGTGTTCTGTTGGTAGATAATTATTTTTTGTAGTTTAAGTAATAATTAAGCTATAAAAACTGAATAAATGAACAAGGCAATATGAAAATTAAAAGGTACTCTACTTCAAAAGGGATGAACTCTAAGGTTCAGACTCCATACAATGCTCTAAGACTATGATATCATGCAAATCCTCCAAATCAATTTGGAGGTAGTTCCCACAGCATACCAATTAATGAAATTTTCATTGGCTTCTGCCCTGAATTTGAAATCAAATATAATTAAACCCCTATTAACGATGCCTTAGGGTAAAGTACTCACATCTTTAATTTCTGCTGACATAAGTATCTATCTTAGGGTTCTGTTTCAAAACTTCTCTCAGCTTATTCATAGAGTGTAAATCAAATCCACGAGTCTCTAAAAGCTTATTGAATGACACAATCAATGAATCAACAATCTCATTAGGTAACCAGACAGAAGAAATTATTGCAGACAGAGCCTTTCTTGCATAGATGTCCACATAAAACTGGTTCAGAAATCAATCACATTGTCCTGTGATTAAACTGAAGAGCCACTCAGTCCATTTTTTTAGTATAGAAAATCACCCAAGTGTTAGAAGAAGAGCAGCCAGCACAGCGTAAGCTCCATTTATGATATAATACAATACAGACGTCGAATAATGCTTCATTTCAAAAACATTATCTGGTGACACATGTAAGGCTAGTAGAGGAAGAAACATCAATTCTTTGTACTGATTTTAGACTTTGGACTTTTAACGTAACCTTGTCAATCCTAGCTAAGAGAAGAAGAGGAATTCACTTGTAGGACTTTCTAGCTTTTGATTTTGGAAACATGCATATACGTGATGTTAACTGGGTGAAACTGTAGCAGCTGCGAGTGGCAGTCTGCAGACAGAGTGATGTGCATTTCTCTTGCATAAAGCCCAAGCAATCCGGTTTTGCTGCTAATGAAATATGAAGATTTGAAGAGTATGTTTTGCCTCCTTCACCATCCCCAGACCTTACCCCACCAGCAACCCACAGCTGAGCTATTTCTTTAGAGTGCCTCCGTTGAGGGTTCAACATTCGAAAATTCAGACACAGGAGTGGGCTTCAAATGACTTGACAGCTGAGCAGAACATCACAGCGGCCGTGATGGTCAGCTCTGAAATGAGTGCATATGGAGGCGAAACAGCTTGTCTAAAGCAATGAGCTCTCATACCATATGCAAGTATTATAATGGGCAGGGCTTTACCATATTAAAAAATTTGATTGCATACACTAGGGAAGGAAGTCGCTTGAGGTGACTACAATGTACTATGGCAATGACTCCAGACGAACACAGTAAAAAGAACTGGAAGGTTGAAAGGTTTTAAAAATTACAAAGCTGGATATGCAGACAAAATTTTTGTTGGACTGAGTAATCAGTGTCCTTTCTGAGGTTTCTACTATTAATGGAGGTTAGATCTTCATAAATACATCAAAATGCATAGAGCAGAGAAGCAAGTCTGGAGAAAGCACTATAGCAGAAGGTAAAAGGTAAATTTGTCGGTGTCTACCTAAAAATCTCTAAGTGCTTTGTTATCATCTCAGTCCCGTATATTTCATCAGTATGTATATAAGGCATGCAAAGACCACTCAAAAACCTAAAATAAATAAATAAATAAATAAATGTGACCTTTTTGGAACAAGAAAGACCAAAGGATCATAATGGTGGAGAGGATAAATTTGCTGGTATCCTTTCCAGCCTTTTATGGAATTTTTTACAATAGAACGTATCGTCGTGTAAGTGATTTGTGTTTAAGCGTTTGGGTTTACAGCTGAGTGGAAAGGTTGGAACGGATTTGGCAGTTCTGCCCAAGAGGATAATATGTTCCACATGATTGCCAAGGCAGGTCTGGAGAATCGCCAGTGGATCTACAACCATCCATCAAGCACAAGCAAAAAGCAGCAGGGAGCTAGCAAAACTCTCCAGCTTATTAGGTACTTCTGGCTTCACAAAGAGCCTTGCAGCTTACAGCTCCCTGTTTCTTTATAGAAAGATGGACTACATCTATCTATAGTGACCTTGGTGATACATGTTTGGAAAGCCAACCAGAACTACACCCGTCTGGTGCTGAAATGCAGCCCTCCTCTTCTCCAGAGTGTTTTGGTATGCGGTAGCTGTCAAAAGCATTAGTGTTAATAGTCTCAGTACCTCAGGTATAGATATTTCCCTCCCTTTTAGCTATGTTTTAACTTAGTAATTGTTGTCCTAACTGTTCTACTATCAAAAACTTGCAACAGTGACCCCAACATGCGACCACTTCATTTCCATTCCCTGCGCAGCCTGTACAAGAGGTGCGTAGGAAGTCAGGCCAAGACTGCAAGGAAGGGTCGCCGTTGCTCTCACGCCTGCTCAGCCGCATTTCCCGCAGTAAGCTAAGACAGGTGATGGACTGAGAAAGTAGAGGGCCCGGTGGTCTTGGCAAGACATCAGCTCCTACTTCACTCATTAATACAGGACAAGTTCTACAAAGCAAAACTTTGATATAGAGGGGGTATGTTGACCCAAACTGGATCAGGAACTCAGGTTTTTTGCTATTTTCATTATTTTAGGTTGACAGTTGTCTTCTGATGTCTCAGAAGATCAAGAAATAAGGGGGGGGGGGGGGGGGGCGGGAAACAGTTCCTGCTATATTGTAAGAAAGACTGGTTTCAGCCGCAAAGTAATATTCAGAATTCCCAACCAGGGTCTGAGGACACTTCCAGATTTCACAGACAGTATTTCAGATCCTAGGATTTTTTTTGGTTTTTTGTTGTACTAACTTAACTAGAAGCAGGGCTGGGTATTATTTTTTTTGCCCTGGAGAATCCCCATACCATCCAGCATTAGGTGCCTAGCACAGGTGCTCTGCACCACTCTGTGGCATGTCCTGTCTTTCTCCTTTAACTCCAGAGGGTAGACAGAAAACCAGTCTGCTATCTTAGTTTCTGAAGGAGGAGGTCCAGCCTGCCTAAATTGCACTAAATGTTAGCCATCCAGTGAAATAACCTCCCTAAAATAACTGCCTAAATGGCACATTTAATGAAGCTGGTGCTTTTGAAGACCATTAGAAGGAGCTCTTCTCTCTTAAGGTCAGGTCCCTAAATTAAGGTGGGGCAGATTCCCACTTCTTAGATTTTCAGTTATATTCATTTACAGAAAAGCATGTTTGTTTTTTTGCTGGGAAACTTGTCCTAGTACCATTGCCTGAAGAGAATCAACAAACTTTTTATTTGTGCACAAGCATATTTACTGAGCAGAACTGCATCACACAAAGTGCTCTGTGGTCTCAGAGCAGCAGCTCCAGCCTTACTTTCCAAGCAGATGAGTGCAGGAGCTCAGTTCTGACAACCATTCCCAAGTATCCCCCCATAGCACCTTTTCATGTACTTTTCATGTGTGTATAGATAGTTACAGTAAGGTCCAGGTAGAAATGCTCACCCTGATCGATGGTACTGAGTGCAAGCAGAGTAGTAGGACCAGCTAAGGCTAACATAGGAAAATACACTCCAGCCACTCTGTCATCTGACAAGCTGCTGCTGGTGTACCGATGGACGAATGACTATACGCTGTATCCTCGTATAGAAGCTTTTAGAAGCCAGGCTGCTATTACATTGGATTACTTCCTCTGAAGCTGAAGTGTCCATGAAGAAGGGACACCTCTGCCTCGACTTTTACTTCATGAAAATAAAGGCTGCATTAACATGGGCATATGGAAATCATTTAGCTTAGAATTTTCACTTACTATAATTTAAAACATAGTTTTCCAAAAGTAGAGTATTATAACGCCTACTTTTAACTGCATGGTTGTATCTGTTTTCATGCCCTTTACCATGTCTCACTCTGTTCTGTAGAAAGACGGGCAGCAATTTTCTGCTAGCTTCAGTGTTTGATGTCCTAAGATACCTGTCATTGCATATTTTCTAGAGATTTTTACTTCAGTCTTCTTATTTTTCAAAGGAAACCAAAACAAAAACTATATACTGAGTTTCTTTATTTGAAAAAGTAGACATCAATATCAGTAAATATATTTCTACAATTTTGTGAGTACATTTGAATGAGACAGGGAAGGCCGTGAGCAATCCCACTGATAGACAGTCCAACTTATAACATCAACCGTAAATGATGCCTTTCATTCTAAAGCATGTATGAATACCGGGAACAAGAGTAGCCCTTGCAACTCCTACAGCAAAGCACTTCTTTAAAATCCAGTTTCACAAAAATCACCATAAATGGAATTTCTTTTTTTTCCTATCATTATCTCTCTGTTAAAAGTGATCCGTTTAGAAGCAAAACACTTTTCTCAAACTAACAAGCCAGTGCCACCCGGCGCTGAGAATCACCCTTGAGCTGTAGGGAGGGTGTTCTCCCTGCCTTCGGACATGTCTCACAGGCTTCTTGCAGTCAGCAGTTTTGTTGGAGATGCAAGCTAATGGAACATAAAATATAAGGACACTTTTTTATCACTGTAAAAATATGATTCTGAATACCCACAGGAGTTCTGACTTGTTAAATAAGATAAAGCCACTTTTACATAATCACTAACCAGAGGAAAACTACAAAAGTGCCTCAAGCACTCACCTAAGAGGGTCTTTGGGGTAAAAGGGCCTTTTAGCGCTTCCCTTCGGTTCAGAAGATGAAAAACACTGCAGATTTAAGGAGCAACATCAGCTCCCCTGCTGCCCTGCTCTGTTCATCACAATAGCGTCTGAGCTTTGGAAACCAATAATGGCTTTATTCTGATAATACCCATGTGTTGTTTGGAGAGCTGAGGACAAGAAAGGTGAAGTGAATTGCTCAGAGCAAAAATGAAGAGCATGATGAAGGCTACAACTGAATGCAGCCCACCTGAGGCCTCCGCCAGTGCTTCAGATACAGGATTGCTCTTTCTCTTCGAGCGCTCAGTGCCCACGCTCTCATCTCTCTCTTGTAGTACATTAAAATCACCTTTTCATTGAATAATGACAAATGCAAACTATTTTTAAAACTGTATTAGCCTTCCACTGCCTTCTGGCTTACACTGTGTGCCTCGTGGTTAGTGCACTCTCGCAAGAGAGGAGTGCGAGATCTGGACATCTCCCCAGAGGCTGCCTGCCACTCTGCCCGCATTTGCTGTCAGCTTCTCTGCTCTCACCAAGTTTCTTTCCTCCTCCTCTTCCTCCTAGTCAAGCTTTCTGTATTTTAGAGCCTTTTAGTTAAAATAATCTTCTGGTTTTCTGTATACTCTCTTCTTTACAGCAAGTATTACTATGAAAAACCACCTTTAGCTTTACAACTATTGGTGTTTAATCTATTTAAAGATCCATGGAAAAAGAAACTGACTTTTTTCCTTTCCTTATCATATTCTACCTGCTGTAGAGTTCTTTGGCCAAATCACAGCTTTGTAGAAATAAATGATTGCTGTGCAATAGGTTCTGTATGACTATAAAAAATGCAGCAACATAAGCAAAGTCTTCTAGAATCAAAAAGGATCTGAACTGAATTAATGAGTCCTAACTGGGGGCTTTAATGGGATTCAAATGAGGAATATTGGCTAAAAAAACATCAGATGTGTTTTCACAAGAGTGAGTGCCCTTTACTGAAATTACACTTTTCAATGCAGATTAATGATATCTGGACACAGACATGGGGGGGGGGGGGGGACAAACAAAAAAACCCCACATTAATGTTGCCAGGACAAAATTCTGCCACTTAATCAAAGTTACAATACTCAGACACAAAACTCATTTAGCAATGCCTGTGCAAGTGAAACTTGACTATTTGTTTTCATTAAACATCTTCCCTAATCACATTCCTCTCTTCTCATACTCTTCTCTTCAAAGAACACACCATGGTTGGAGTAGAAAGTGGGTTTCAAATCTGTAGGGACTGGCTCAGATGAAAAATCGGTAAGCTAAGCTCATCCACCCCCAGGCTGGCGCTGCTGAAGAAGCTCTGACCACAGAGAGGCCAAGGTGCCCCTTGCCCTGTGCTGGGGAGCTCCCTCCCACTGCGAGCGCTCCTGAAATCCAATACCCAGCTTCCCTGTTATTCCAGGGACTGCCAGCTGCTGACAGCACAGTGACTTCTGTGATGGGATTAAATGACTACTGGAGAATAAACTGGGGCACCACGGTCATTTCCTAGCACCTGCGCCAACTCTGAACATAGCACAAGAGGTCCCCTGCAGGGCCCAACCGAAGGTCTCTGCAGCCCATGTTGGGTCCCCAGCAGTGGCAATAGGAGATGATGTTTGGGGAGGGCACCTAGCCTGGCCCGCTTCTGAAGTCTCTGCTTCGTACTCCACCAGCATCCATCTACTGAATACTTTCTGAATCCATTTATGAATCTATGGCCCATTAATTTCTCTAGGAAACCCCTTTTTGTCCCTGCAAATACTGTCGCCTCCTGGCAGCAGGTTACAGAAGTTTCCTACCTTCTGTGTAGAGCAGTACCTTTTCAAGTCAGTGCCCCTCAGCTCTTGTATTGCAGGATTTGGGTGAACTATTGTCCTGCATTCAGCTTATTTACCAACTTTGTGATTTTACATAACCTAAACACACCTTCCTGTCAGCCTTTCTCTCCCAGCTGAGCAGCCCTAGCATTTTTGGTCTCTGTTTGTAAGACGCTGGTGAATACTGAACAAAACTGGTCTCAGCACCAAAGCCTAGGTGATCCGAATAGTGACTCTTCCCTACTCTGAAAAGTGACCGTTACGTCCTACCCATTGCTTCCTAGCCTTTATCAGCTTTCAGTTCATAAAAGAAACTTTCTTCAAGTCCCCTGGCAAGTTAGTTGGCTTTTTTGAAAGTCTGGATACGTTATGTCCTCTGGTTCCCCTTCATACACTTGCTTATTTGCACCATTGTTCAGCAGGTTAGTGAAGCAGGAGCTCCTGACTCAGATGATGCTTAGTCACGTACTCAGAGATCTTCTTCTTTTTTATAGACACTGTCATCCTACCAGGGATGGAAATCGTATCCATCAGTCTGCAGTTTCCATGATCCACTGTTTGTAGGTCAGAAGAGGAAAGAATCAAGCATGTTAACCCAAAACCACAGCAAATATGCACTGACAGAGTAGTTCTCCACGTATTTCTCCCATGGAGCTGGCTCCTTGCTGCCTCAAGCCTTGCATAGCTGTTTGCATCTGTACTGTATTGGTATGAAGTGGTGTAATTGGAGAGTTCTGATTCAGAGACCTTGCAAAATTCATTGCACAGTTGCAAGAAAGAAAAGCACTTCTGCACCCTTCCTACTCTTTTAAAGCAATTTGGTGAGACAGCTAGAATTTGGAGAGTTGTGGGGTTTTGATGGCAACTTCTGGGTATTTTGCTGAAGTGGAAAGGGGGACAGGAGTCTGCAGGAGTCCTGCAACATGCAGGAGTACTGTTCATGCACTCTGCATCAGTCACCCACCGCCTTGCCAAGTGCCTACGGGAAAGCCCACATAACCTGTTGCATCTAAGTGTGTCCATTTGTAAACCAAAATATATAAAAATGTTTACTTAAGCTTGCAGGACTTACAAATTCTATTTAGAATTATTTACAGCAAACCTTGACATTTTTTTGTGATTGAAAATATTATCCAAGAGGCACAATTTTGTACCTAGCATCACAAAATATTTTGGGACAAATACTCTGTATGAATTACCACAGCTTGATTTACTTCCACGGAGCCCCAACAATATCAGCTGGTGGCTGATTTGCCTCTGCGTGAGGAAGCATATTTCCTCACAAACATTAAACTGTGGAGATGAAACTTGCTTATAAAGTGAGCGACATTTTGCACAGTTGCTCTGTATTTTATAGAAAGGCCACTTACAGAAGACTCCTGCTTCTTCCCTCCATTAAGTGGACCTCCTTTAAGGCAGAGAACAAGATGTAGTGATAACACATCCCTTCATGCTGTAACACTTTTCATCTCAGGAGGAAAACATCAGAGCCACTGGTGTGTTAGCCACCATTTGCAGGCAGATTCCTCTGATGCTCTTTTCCAGTCATCAAGTCCAAGAAGCAGCCTCACTGAAACCTGTATCTAGACTGAAATCAGTTGATGGTATTTACCAGCAGATATTTTTCATTTTGGTTTGGTGTCAGTAAAGGGGATTTTTTCCTACTGGCACATGTAACTCAAGACAGGGCTGCTGGCTACACCTGGGTACCCCTGACATCTCTGACAACAGGCAGTGCTGCTTCTGCTCCAGCACCTGGCAGGCACATATGTCTGTTTTGTCCTGTACCGCACCTTGCCAACACTTGCTGGCTGGCCAGTGTAATCATTTATAGCATTTTTATTTGTAGTGGTGCTAGCTGGTTTAGTTTCATCTGTCAGTGCCTTGAAGGGTTGGGGTCTGGCATCAGCCCCTATTCTGCTTGGCCAGGTCTTCAGCTAAATGATTTCTTGCTGAATTAGGCAGCACCTCTTTTTAACTTTCACCACTCTCTCTCTTTCCACTGAAGGACTGCCAGAGAAACACAACAGGACAGCACTGCGAGCAATGTCCAGATGGCTTCATTGGCGATGTTGTCAGAGGAGTGCCCACGTTCTGCCAGCCCTGCCCCTGCCCCCTGCCAGCACTTGCCAAGTACGTAAAGAGTCTCTGCTTCTCTTTGATTTGGGCTGGCTATGGCCCCTTCCAAGGCGGGGTCAGCATCCCTTCCTGGATGCAGGAGACAAAGGCTGCTGCCCTTGCCAACCAGGGGAAAATAAGAGGACTCCCAGCTGCTCACATTTATAACCACAGGAAACAGCATTTCATTTAGAGGGTGTAAAATATCCTTAAGTGCTCATATAAATTCTTACCAAGAGGGAGGAGAAAATATCTGAGCAAATTCAAGTTCTCCCTTTTTTATGGAGGAGAGATTATTCAGCTGTCTGGTTACTCCTAAGATTCCCTCAAAGACAAATTCCCTAGGAAGGTAGCATCAGGGATGTATGTGGCTGAGACAGACAGACAGACAGACAGATCAATCCATGACCTCTGGATGGTAAAACCAACCATGAAACAGCATAGCCAGGCAGACTCCTAAGCAAACAGTGGCTGGATCTGGTTAGTACAAGAGCAGTTAAAAGGAAAGGGCTGGAGGACCCTGTGACAGGTACGGTGCCCTTCAGCTGATGCCCAGCTACCTTTGGGTAAGAAACTCCGAAGCCTGACAGAAAACCAAGACCAAGCCAAAGAGCTCCAGCTGTTAGCCACTTTGTGCCTTCAGAAGAAACAAATAACTACAAACCATGACCAGCTGTTAGAAAGTTAGTGGTACATCAGTAATGCAGATGAAAGAAATTATCAGCTTCCTCTTGCTTGAGGTCTGTGCTTTAAGAGAGACGCATCTATGCAAATCCCACTATAGTGCACAGAGGAGATGCTAGTAAATACTTGCCAATGGATTAAAGCTATTTTTTAGCGCGATACCTGCTCCCCTTGTGTTGTTTCCCATTTCACTTTCAGCGGGGCTTCTCAGCAAAGGGGAATTTCCTCACTGTGTTTGTTTGTGGTTGCTATAGGATTACTCATACAGCCCGAAGGTGGGATGAGCCGCATTTTGCTCAGCTGCTCAGTGGCACAGGCTCAAAATGGCACTGGAGCAAAATCGTTCCGGCCAAACTCCCGCAGATCCCCTCTTGGCTTTCTCAGCGAGCTGCAGACATGTGCAGAGAGCCGTGGGGTGGAGAACAGCTATTGTTGAAAACCTGCAGCTTTGCCTGGATTAGAGAGAAAATCCTCCAGAGACAGGGGAAGAACCTGGCTTTGCTCACATTTAAAAAGGCTTAGGAGTGAGCGAGCTACAGAAAAAGCAGACCGCTTCCTCCAGTTTCAGTATCGGCTGTAATGCCAGAAATAGTAGAAATACAACAGTCAGAAGCAGTGCTTTTTCCTTAGCAAAGTGATTTTTTTTTAACTTGTTGGGCACAGAGCAGCCACCTTGGTGTAAGGAGCAGCTCTCTCAACCGCAACCTGGGCTGCACATGCCTGAGGCACTACCGCATGATGAGACCGTTTCTACAGAGCACAGCCAGTCAAGCAAACGTCTAGGCTGTCCTCCCTACGGTGCAATTTGTCAGAGCGTGGCCGGGCCTGCATTCACCGAGTCCTACAGCCCACTGGGCTCTGCAGCAGTGCCCCTCGACCGCAGGGAGCCAGCCGGCCCACCAGCCCAGCAGGGCTTGGTGCAGTGGGACCAGCAGGGACCTGAGCTACAGGCTGTCTCTGCCAGTGCTATGAGAGATGGGCGCAGCGGCCAAGGAGCGTTCCCTGCTTCAACATGCTCCTTAGCCCTTCTGCTAGGGACATACACCTCTCCTATTCCAGACCACTAGAGATAAAGAAGCCCTGAACCTAAAAGGACAGCAGCATGGGTTTGGGAAGGGAGAACAAAAGTTGCAAGGAGCCTGAATGCAGATGCTCCAACATTAGCAGCAATATAGGAGTTAGACTTGATCGACCTCATGGGTCCCTTCCATCTCAGGGTATTCTATGTTCTATATGTCACCCCTTTAAAACCACCTCAGTAAAAATCCACTTCAATTTTTCAGGGTTTTCCCTCAGAAAAGTCCTGAAGGCAATAGTTAAAGGAATATCCAATCCCAACTTGCCTCATACTCCTATTTAAATAACATGCAGAAACTGCATGTTCAGCTTCTTGCATGAGAGAGATCTGACCACAGCAATAGCCTTCAGCTGGGGCTGGAACACACAAATAATAATGATTGAGCAACATTCATCCTTGCATAACTAAATTCGAAGAACAACCGTTCTTTTTTATTATTATTTTTTTTCCTCCATTAATCCTACTCCATTTATATTAAGGCAAAACAGTAACTACCAGAAAGCAGAGAAGCATTAAATGCCTTAAATAAAGAACATCCAAAGGATGTTGTTTTGTACTCTGTTTTACTTTGGAAATAACTAGAGAATTCATAATAGTTAGACAAAGTGACCAAATCTGTAAACTGCCAGACCCATCAGATACATATTTTTTCTTGGGATTCATCTGTGTGTTTCTAGATTTTCTGGCCAGACTATCTTCATATCTGCGATCCTGGGAACTTTTGGAATAACTTTTGGACATTACACATGAAGTGTAATGTCATCTCTTTGGAATAAAAAAAAAGGAGGAGGGAGTTTGCTTCACAGTCCAGCAGATGTTACTTCTTTTCAAACCTGAGGGAATTTTACAAATTTTTTTTCCCTAAAAGATCACAAAAATATAAAACCTCAGGAAGGCTTCAGTTTTATTTCATAACTTAAATCCAGAATGTGGATTTTTCAACTACATGAAGGAATTAGCCTCTGTAAAAGAAGAGTGTCCTGGTTTCGGCAGGGATAGAGTTAATTCCCTTTCTAGTACCTGGTACAGTGCTGTGTTTTGGATTTAGGAGGAGAACAAAGTTTATAACGCACCGATGTTTTAGTTGTTGCTAGGTAATGCTTACACTAGCCAAGACTTTTTAGTTTCCCATGCTCTACTGACTGAGAAGGCTGGAGGTGCACAAGAAGCTGGGAGGGGGCACAGCCAAACTGACCAAAGGGACATTCCATACCATGGGACATCATGCTCAGTACATAAACTGGGGAAAGCTGGCCGGGGGGGACGCTGCTCGGGGACTGGCTGGGCATCGGTCGGCAGGTGGTGAGCAATTGTACTGTGCATCACTTGTTTTGTGTATTATTATTATTATCATATTATTATTATTATTATTATTATTTTATTTCAATTATTAAACTGTTTTTATCTCAACCCACGAGTTTTTCTCACTTGTGCTCTTCCAATTCTCTCCCCCATCCCACCGGGTGGGGGGGAGTGAGCGAGCGGCTGCGTGGTGCTTAGTTGCCGACTGAGATTAAACCACGACAAAGAGGAAGGCTGCCAAACTGTTATGATTTTCTTGATACGATCTCAAAAAAGCTTTACTGAAGTTAATTTGTGAATTCTGGGAGAAGAATCTCATTTTATGTCCTCTCTGGTTATATGAAATATTTTGAGACAGCATACATAGATCCAGACAGATTTATTTGACCCTGGTTGTCCCACCAGCTGAGAAATGCTGGTGGGAACTGAAATTGTGCAGGAATTCTTGTCACCTTTCAATGTTGCTCGTTCCTGGAACAAGCAGTGCTTGGATCATGCTCTTTCCCATTGCTCTGAGTCTCTTGTCTTTCTGTGCGAAAGGGATGCAACCTGGCCACAGCTGCCCAGCACTGTACAACTCAGGACCTGCATTTTAGCAACCGTGGGCCTGCAGCTGGCAACTGCTGCCACTCACTACTCTGGTCGCACACCACTGAGTGCTGGCAGGCATTTACTCACACATATTGCAAGTTAACTGGAAACATCTTTAGGACTGTACGTTTTTTTCCTGCAAATGTATTTAAGCCATGTCCATGACTCTGTTTGAAGTGTATACAATTTGTACTTTCCACGTCTGGCTGCTGTTGTTCCATGGGTCTCATATTTAGTTATACATTTGTTAAATCCTGAAAACATAAGAAAGCAAAGGAATCCATGATTTAGAATCATGGCAGTGACAATTACAGCCCAAGCCATTACTGCAATCAATATCACTACTCGGCATGTTGGTCTCAGAAGAGGCCCCAGACTCTTTCCAGCTTACTCAGAGAGATGGTGGAGCAGCCTCGGTTGCTGTAAATAAGGATAGCACCACTGAGTTCAGTTTTCACCTCTTGGTACTTCCAGATTGGATTTGAGGAAAACTGTAGGATTTGCATAGGAAACTGCTGCACCCATTCCAGAGACTACATTCCTGAAGTGCTTACTGTGGTGTCTTTCATAAGCAGTATTTCACCCCTTAGAATAAGAGACAGGAAGCAATTAGGTTCACATGTGTCCTGGTTTCGGCTGGGATAGAGTGAACAGCTGCCTGCCGGGTTAAACCACAACAGCATGACATACACATTTATCCTAAGTCCTTTATCGAAAATGTGTATATCAAAACCTGCAGGTGCGTCCGATCTACACTGCAAGACAGGAACTTTTATATATATATATATATCTGCATTTACATAGCTCCATAGTGCTATACGCTAATTAGTGCTTTCTACACTAATTAAAAAGACTAAACAAGGGGTATAATGTGAATAACATACAGAGCTTAAGAATACCTATTCAGCAATGAGTAACCAAGAGCCAGAGCTCACACTGACAGCAAATGTCCATAATGTAGTTAAGAAATACTCCCAAGTGTTTGCCATTGCCTGCTATTCTAACTATTCATTCTAATGAAATTCCAGCTTTGCAGTCTCCTGTTACAGAAAAAGTGGAAGCGTGCGCTGTGTCTGTAAGGAAAACTATGCAGGACCCAACTGTGAAAGGTAAGAAACTAATGGGATGACTTACTGGTCAACAATACTGAAGTCCAGAAGTCTCCAAGGGAATCTTCCCACACGGTGGAGAAATCTTGTGCATGTGTTTTCACCAGGTTGAATCATGTCTGTTAAAGGCTCTCATTCAGTTCCTACTAAAAACCATAAGAACTTGCTGTGGGTAAGACAGACACGTCTTACCCTGTCAGGGTAAGACGGACATTTACATCTGAAGTATTTTGATCGAGTCCTTGCACTTTTCGTACCTTCATGTGGTGATCTTCCTAAAAGGAATACAATTTACAAATCAAAATACAAAATACAAATCAGAAACAGCAGCTGAAGTGAAAAATAACCACCACATAGATGCCTCTTGCAATTCACCACTCTAAAACATATAGCAGGCTTCTACCAAATAAATTTTTCAAAAGCAAAGGAGAAAATGCATTATCTAGTCAAATTCTTAATGAGCAGATGCAGTTTTTAGTTAACTTTTAAATGTACTTCACAGACATAATTCAATAAAGTCAAGCAAACAACCATAGGCCAGTGCTGCTTTTCAACTTTCCCTTATGCCCATAAACAATTTCCAGTAAATATCTTCTAAATAACAAAGTACAAAAATAAATGGAGCTATACAGCAGAAATATAACTTACTCTCCTACATCATAAAGGGCCATCTTACTCACTATGAACAAACATGGATGATGTTTCAGTGAATGTCACAGGCCTGATTATAATTCAGAAATTCCCCTTAAGCAGCCAATAAATTAAAACAGCTCTAACACAAAGATTGAGGGGTATAGGACAGCTCATACAGTGGCTTCCTGAATACCTCATTTTGTTTTTCCTTAAAGCCCCTAAAGTATTTAAGACTTAAGTCCACTGTCATTAATGATACTTAACATAACTATCAGTGAAGGGAGAAAGGGGATGCTTAAACTGCAAAGAGAAATCAATATGAAAAAGGTAAGATGAAAAAAAGTGAAGGCTTTTGCCCTTACAGATGATGCAAAAACATCAGCATATTACCTCCACATCAGTAACATGGTGACAGCAATAGTGAAAGCCCTTTAGACAGATAGCACAAAAATAAAAAAAAACCACCCTTGTTCCCAGGCCTATGGCTGTATTCTTTTGTTCTTCCAAAATGTCAGATATATACACAAAGGATAATGCAGACAATTAAAAGGTCAGTGAAGTTTCTTAATGGTTATTAAAATGTCAGCCTAGACTACAAGCAAATCAAATCCTATGAAATGAGTAGCAGATGCATAGTAACAGCAGAAAATAGTATCAGCTTTGTTTTCTAATAGCCACTACCCAGCCTGACACAGTGCATCTGTCTCAGGGAAGGCAAAGCTGCATAGATAGAATCACAGAATCATAGAATGGATTAGAAAAAGCTGCAGAAAGAAATCAGCCTGTCCCAGTCACCATGTTAAGTCCTTGACTAGCTCCTTGGGTAAGTGGCAAGCAGTGGCTAATGGGACTTCCCTTCTGGTAGGCTCCTGGTCCTACTCCCGTTTGTGTCAGAAACGACAAAAAGCATTTCGAAGACTAATGAGACATGCACTGCTTGTCCCTGTCCGCTTGCTAAAGAGCAAGTCCCTGCCTCACATACGCTGCTGCTGGGCACTGCCACCACTCCCTGGTCCCACTGGCAGCCATCATGCCGTCAACATGCTGACAGAAGGACTGGGGAATCCTGAATGAGAGAGGGCATTGCCCCTGTCCTTCCCTGCAGCCCAAATAGCAGCTCACGTCCCCAGGGAGAGGAAGGCTATGTCCTGCTCACCGCCCTCCCTCCCAGCTCTCCGCAGCGGTCAGTGACGGGCACCGCGGGGCAGCACGCTGCAGGACACTCCTCCACAGGCAGCGGGTGGGATCTCCAGAGCAGCACACTGGGAGGCAATCTGCTCCCCATTTCCTCTGGCATTCGTGTAGGAGGCTTTCTTGTGCTGCTCTAGAGGCTTGGCACAAACCTATCCAGTTTATGTTTGCCAGCAAATGGTGGTGTGAAATCACAGAGGCCTTTGCCAGGAACTGGGAAAACCGGCTTCCCAATTTGAAAGTTAGGAATGAATCATTTTGCTCCTGGACTCCAGCAATAAGGCGTTAAGGTGGTAGCGGATGAAATCCAGGTTTTGTTAATGCCCAAATGTTAAAAAAGG
This sequence comes from Aptenodytes patagonicus, assembly GCF_965638725.1. NCBI lineage: Eukaryota > Metazoa > Chordata > Aves > Sphenisciformes > Spheniscidae > Aptenodytes > Aptenodytes patagonicus. Next base: position 55,378,604 of record NC_134951.1, on the reverse strand, counting down.
TAACTGAAGAAATGATACTTTAGTGTCCCAAGTGAATAGAGGAAAAAGGTTCTTTTGGCATTGCCAGAGAAGAGGAAGTTAATTTCTTACTCACCAATAATTACAGGAAGCAAACATGGCTGTAAAATGAAACAAAGATAATTTAGCAGCTTTATTATGGGAGAGGAAATATTCTTTGCTAGCAACAAAGAGCCATTTATTGATACAACGGAGGAAAAGACATGTACCGCAGGCCTCTACTTTTTCAGACCGTAAAGTGCAGAGATGGAGCAATAAGTTTCCATCCAGCAGCCTCTGCTCTGCTCATGTGCTACCAGCAATCCAAAAGAGGCCAAGCACAGTCCAGCCCTATGAGATGCACTGACTGGCAAAGGGAAGGGGAAAGTGAAGGTGACACATTTATTTTCAGCTCTAAAAGTTTCTATTTGTTTTAGACAGCTACTCCAGATGAGGAGATAGAGCTAATAAAAGTGAGTCAGACGGTCATAAAAAGCAGCACTTACTTACAAAATGTATCTGTGAGGATGTGAGGAACTGTCCACTATGTTTCTGGCAAGTGAACTGAATGGTATAATTCAGAAAAGAAAAAAAAAAAAATCACCTTGCCCTGATGAGAGGGCAGATGTTTTGGGCCTGATGGGAATAGTACGCAGTCTTCGGTAGATGCCGGAAGAAAGCCAGAGCTGGATAGCAGAAAGCAAAACGCTGGTCTGGCTGCAGCACTGCTCAGTGGCTTCTGTGACTTGGTGGCCACGTTAGACAGACGACCATTTGGAAAATACATAACTACAGAAAATTAAAAAGAAACTCTGCAAGATTTTGAGAGTTCAGAATAAAGGAAATGAATTTTTTTAAAACCCAGAGGGGTTTTTTTCCTTGTTCAAACTTCATAACCATACTGAAATTTTGAAATTTGGGAAAATACTACAATCTCAGATTGACTGAAATATTAGAAAATTATAGCAATACTTTTGGCATGACTAAATAGCAGCATTACCCATCACTGCCTGCTCTAACTCCCATGGGAATGTGGAGTGACTCCACCAAAGTCAGCTAAATCACACTCATTATGCTCCGTGTCGCATCCACAGTTCTTCGAGGGGTGCACAGAACTCCAGGTCACACTTTTATTCTTTACATCTGGGTCATCCAAGTGATAAGATCTGCAGCAAAGATTCTGGCAGTGCTGCAAAGAGACAAACAGAGTTTTTGCCATTGGCAAAAGCAGTATTTGAAGCAGCCAAGTGGTTTATATTAAGAAGCTTAAAATTTTATGTGCTTTTACTGTAGGGGTTCAGGACTGGAACATGAACAAAGCAGCGTTGAGAAAATTACTTACTTTATTAAAAAAAGTCAGCAAATGTAGGAACAGATCAAAACTGGAAGCTCTTATCAGATTTCCCACATTTTCATCGTTCAGACATAGTAGAACCTGGATTTGACTATGTTCAGATTTTAGGAGACAACAGACCTCGTCTCAGGTCCCCAGCCAGAACCTGGGAAAATTAAACTGAACTGCCTGAGAGCTCACCCTCCCTGCCCACAAACAGCAGAACAAACAGCATCTTAAAACAGGACTTCATGGATGGGAGAAAAGACAAGGACAACAGGGTGATAAAACAGGATGAAATACAATAACTACTCCTCACCTAAATCACCACAACAACTATTCAGTCCTCCGATTTCTTCAGTAAGCAATTGCTACACCAGCTAGTTATCCCCCTCCCTGCAGTAATTCTTCATTCCCACTTTGGGGGTACAAGTCCCTGATCTCTGTGTCCCAGGCTGCTGGGTCATAGACCCTCCTGCCACCCCGCAGTGACACCGTGAACGGTGTGGGCTGCCCCCTCTCCTGCCAGCTGGCCCCTCCAGTCCATAAGCAGCTGCTCTGCTCTACACTGCTCCAGCCGCCAGCTCCTCCAGCAATGCCCTTGCTCGAGGATTTGCTCCTGCGAGCTGCTCCATGCCCACTCCATTGCCAGCTCTGTTTGCCTCGCTGGTTGTTTTGCAAAGGTTCCTCTAGCTCATAGGATTAAGCACACTCCCTGCTACCAGCAGAAACCCCTTTAACTGAAACCCTCTCCTTTCTTTCCAAATGATGACACCAAATCTATTACTTCTTGTCTTAGCTTAGGGTCACTGGTCACACAGGAACATTAGGTATCGCTGATTTGTCTAGACTTTAAAAAAACACTAGTTTCAACATCTCATCCTTTTTAAGATGTAGCAAGTTTTCCACAGAAATGCTTCCCACGTGACAAGACATGAAAAGCAATTTGGACCCATTTCAGCCCTCCCCTGGAGTGCTTGTTACCCACCTCTCTCTCACCCTCTGTAAACCAACAGTGGAATCCTCCCCTCCTGGGCTGGTGGCTGCTCTCAGCCTTTTGCCCTCAGCCAGCAGGCTAACATCAAACAAATCTGAAAAATGGAGGCTGGTTCAGTGCCTGTTTTGTTTTGCAAAAACCAGAAACCATCCCGGTGCCTCACCATAGAAGTATTTATATAAAACTTTTCTGGTCAGTATTTTGTGGTATGCATTATTATGAAAATAAGGTCTGAACTTCCTCTGAGTTTCAGCATCGTGAAATGCAGTCCCTTACCCCAATTTCCTATATAACACAATACAGTTGGTGAGATCCAAAGCTGAAAGTGACCAAAATAAACACTAGAGCTGCCTCTCTGCAGAGGTCATTCTGTCATAGATTTTAAAACAATGGGGAACAAATCATTTTACTGCTAAGGACACACACACACAAAATAACACAGACTGGTGTGATTGAGATACCAGAAGTGTTCAAGAAGGGAAAAATATGTAACTGTAGAGATTGAGATTACAGCACAAAACAGCCTCTGCAGGAATACAGCTCCTAATTTGCCTTCTGTCCTTTAGTAGCTGCAGACCATCAATTCATGGTGACATAAATAAGGTCAGAGAAAAAATGATACCACAGATGGGAATGTCATTACTTGTCATTGTTGGGCTTGCTCTTCCTTTCAGGTGTGCCCCCGGTTACTATGGGAACCCTTTGCTAATTGGAAGCACTTGTAAAAAATGTGACTGCAGCGGCAACTCAGACCCAAACCTGATTTTTGAAGACTGTGATGAAGTGACCGGCCAGTGCCGCAACTGCCTGCGCAACACCACCGGGTTCAAGTGCGAACGATGCGCTCCGGGTTACTATGGGGATGCCAGATTCGCTAAAAACTGTACAGGTATTGTCTATAGTTTAGTATAGCAGAGCCGAGCAAAACGCAGCACAGCATGGTCTACGGATGACCTCTCAGAGATGCCTGAATCAGTCATCAGACAGCTGTTGCCCTGGGAGGCAGGGGGTGCTCCCAGCCGCCTACCTGGCGGGGTAATTTGGATGCCTGTTTGGTTGAATCATCCCAGGCACTAGCGCTCTTTCCATTGCCCATGAGGAAGTCTCAGACCCCAGACTCCAGCATCTTAAACGCCTGGGCAGAATGAATGTAGGCACTGTTGTGTCCTGCATCTTGTTTTAAATAAGAGTCTCTAAGCTTTCTTCGGGCAGAGACTTCACCTTTGTGTTTGTTCACACCACATGCTGCCCAACATGACCACTCAGACTGATGGCTTTTAAAGACTTGAAAGCATTTTTTATGGGAACAAGATTGCCCTTCCTGTCCTGACCCAATCCCCACTCAGTTTCTGCTAGTTTTCACACTGGTAATGTATTCTGCATTTCCCATGTGTCTGTGTAATCTTGCTGGTTACTGTATTTCCACACCAGAGATGACTGTACTTCCAGGGTCTGGTAAAGTGCTACCCAGAGGACCTTACCAAAACATACCTACACAGAGGGGTCACAGAGGTTTACGTCCTCTAATACAATTATTCTCCTAATTTACGTGGAGTTCAATCCAAATAAGACTTTGGCCTCATGCCCTTTGTCCTTGCTCTGGGAGATAAGATTACCTACTCTTTCAAAGCACCGAGGAACAGCCATTGCTAAAGGCAAAATTCAGGTGCTCAGAGCAAGGACCTTGGGGATCCCGCCCAACCTCTTTGCCAGGGTCCTTCCCTCAAGGACCAGAACACAAATGGGGGAGATGGATCACTCCTAGCTCTCAGCCTGACTTAAAGGTAAGACACAGCCAAAGCATGCACCCAAACCCAAACCCGGACCTCTGAAGTGCTCCGGGATCTCAAGGTACAGACCTACAGGCCCCAGGGCCTTAGCAATGTCTTGATCAACCTATGTCCTTCTTGCAGCTCACTGTACACTTGGACTTTGCTTTTTACTAGCTTACTACAAAGTGTTAAGGCGTGTTTTGAGACCTGCAGGATGGAGGTTGTGAGGATGCTCTGTACTCAAGTGCCCTTTGTGCTGCTGTCTTCATTTGTAGGGGACCACGTATGATGCCACTAGTGGTCCCTTCTGGTTTTATGTTCCGGTGACAGCTAGAAGTTGAATGTCCATCTCCAGGATGTAATTCACATCAGCAAGTCATGTGCTTAAATTCCATTTACGCCGAATTCAGACAGATGGTGCCCACACACAATTATCCCAAAAGCCAGTCCCAGGTATCCAAATCAGCCAAAAAGACAGCAGCTGTAGGGAACAGCGTGCCCCAAAACTCAGCTCCTGCCTGGACTTGGGCACCCAAGATGTGCCTGAAATTCAACATCTCTGTGATTTTGAGGTTGCAAAAGCAAACCTTGTTTATGCCCTTCACTGCCTAATTCAGTTCACCAGAGATGATTTCACTGCAGTTCTTCCATAAAGAATGACAGGATCTAGTTTGTGGGTCCTGAAAGCCATGAGGCAGGAGAAACGCACCCAGCACTTCAACTCAGCAAACCGCAGCAATCATGCCTTGGCCATGTGCAAAAGCAGAGCTTCAAACAGCTAAGAGTAGCTTTGCCAGAAGTCTGAGGATTACAGGGCATTCCAAGTGTCTAAGCAGATTATGCAAGACATAATTTTGGAAGGCATCTCTGAACATAGAGTTTCTAAACTGAAGTTAAGTCACACTTTCATCACCTCAGTATACTTTTGGTTTGTACCCTTAAGGAGTTGCAGGAATTAGAGGCAGAATGCCTCAGTATTATTTATGTTTCTGAGGTACAGTTTAAGTGGGATTTCATGGTGCAAAGGACTTCTCTATATAGGCTTTTCATGCAGACTATAAATCAGCTTGGTAATTCTCTTCGTTAGCAGATTTGCTTGTAGTGTTTGATCTTCGCTAAAAATAAAAAGTGCCTGGGTACTTGAATATGTTGTGAGAGGTACAGCTTTTCTCTATTTAGGAGTGAATTTAATCTTGTAGTTGACTCTAGCAAATCCTGATTTTGAAGTATTAGGTTTCAGAGAATTACACACTTATCATTTCATCTTCATTTCTGCTAAACACCACAACATGCTGTATTGACAGTACTGCATAGATTGCCTGCACCACTCAATATATCCATGATATCCAAACTATTTGGGTAGTTTACAAGGCAAACGTATTTTGTTTAGCATTTTGGAGCAATTAGGAACTCTTATTTAGAAAAATATTGATTCTGAAATAAGACAAATACCTTCTTTAAAATACAAAAATACAGAAAAGAAACTAGTGTAAGAAACAAGAGAGTCTGCGTACATGGTTTCCACAGAGCATTTCAAAGGGTATATAGAACAAAAAAATGCAAGACAACTAAATGAGCAAACAGCTCTATCCAGCTAAAATCCTCTTTTTTTCTTTCAAGCAAAAGACAAAATCTGCATAGCTGTAGATAGTTCTCAGCTTCTTTTCAATAATTTTTTTAACCACGTCCTTTAGCCACACTTCAAAGTTTTCCACAGATGTCCCTCAGAAAGAGAGGTAAATTTAGAAGCTTTCTCCACCAGTAAGCCACAGCAGCATTGAAAGTTTTAATTCCCTACTAAAAACGTGGTACCTCCTAAACAAGTAGATGAAAAATTGTCAGGACTGCTTTTGAAATTAATTTACTATAAGCATTTGCGTAGCAAATTAAGAGTTATCCATTTAAATAAGAAGACACTATTTGATTTTCTTGAGCACCAATCTCATCCAAATTTTGATCTTGTAACTGAACTCTTGCCACCTGTTTTGGGGAAAGCCTAGACCCTGTGATATAGGTACAGAGAAATCTCTGCTTTCAACTAAGACTTTCACTTCTGTCACTTCTTAACAAAAGAAATAACAAATTAAAAACAGTGGATCCAAGAGCTGGGAGACACCCAGTTCATACAGATTGTGGTGAGGTCAAAATACAATTGCCCCACAAAATTCATAACCAAATTCTGTTATCACAATGGTACAAAAACTGAGTAGTTCCACTAAAACTGGTTCAGTTACACAGAATTATTCCAATGTTAGTGCATCATGTTGACTTTGAAGCTGTATTACACATTTTCCGTGATAATTCCTCGAATGCGCAATGTGGAATGTAAATACAAGGGTAATTCATAGAGAACAATGAATGGGCTGCAATAAAATGGCAGTAAATGATTTTGTTATATGAGATTCTGGTGAAACCATGAATCACAAGAGCAGAATGAAGTCCAGATAAGTCACTGCTGTTCTTACGTTCTGCTTGAGTTTTTGTTTTTCTATCAAAGTGTTCCAAGAATATTTTAATCTTTAAAATAATATACTTTAAAAGGCCAATTAAACCTTGAAAGAGACACTTTAGATTAAAAATTATACTTTTTAAAAAGCCACTTGTGCTGGCAATAAATATGTAGCTTACTCAAGTTTAAAAAAATTTAAAACCTCATTTATTCTTCATCGTAAGTGGTAGGAGATATTTACTTTTTGATACGCTCAAGCTGATGATGGAATTGGAGTCCACTATCAATCCCTGATAGCTGGAAAGCTTATTTAGTGGCAGCCTGACGCAGTGTTGATAAATTCCACAGGTCTGTGGAGAGATTTGTAGCTAATAATTAACTTTAGTTGTACTGCTTTCCTTAGCCCATCTCCTAAATGTCACCCTCCCTAGACGGTGAGGTACAATGGCCCAGCTGTGCAACTCTGGCCTCTCTGCCTCTGCTTGTGACTAGCTGGGAAGCTTTGAACAAGCGGCTTCAGCACAGGCTTTCTGGTTGTTTCCTGTCTCATATTTTACCTGGTCCAATTCGACCGCAGTGCAAAGAACACCTTTTTCTACATACTGAAGGAAAAATCAGCCCAAAAAGCCCTTGATTTTGGTCTGACAATCCATGCACAATCTTACGTGCAATCGTGTCACTAGTCTTGGGAGAGGAAAGGTGGGTTGTACATTTTGAAGATCCTTCTTTCAAAAATCCTTTCTTTTTCCCCCAGAATGTAACTGTGGAGGGAGAATGTGTGACAGCCAGACTGGAGAATGCCTCGCAGACAGTCCTGAAGTTTCTACTGGCACAGACTGCCCAACCATCAGTAAGAAGATTATCATGAGTACACCAAAAATTAATATCGCTCTTGTAGTTAGATGCTTACAAATACTAACTTAAGAGCTCGGTTCTCCAGTGGGCTCAGCACTTTGACTTTGGTCCCACAGGGCACTTAAACATGCGAATATGCACAATGCCCCGCTGACTGAGTATTTAAGCATGTTCTCACTTGCTTGACTGAGTACATGCATACATCCAACTCTGTGATACAGACTGAAAGTTTACATACAAAAAGTGCGGAGCAGTAAGGAAGTATCACCAAAGCCTCTTCTATAGACTTCGAGACACAGTGCCTGCAAAATAATATTCTGGCCCTAAAACTGCCATCACAACTTTATCTGTGCTATCTTGCATATAATTTCTGGTTTTCTAGTTGTACACCTAATATAAATTGTTGCTGTTGACAATTTGACATATATCCATCAGTCAGTTGCTTTTCCACGATCATCTCCCCTATCCTAATGATAGGAAGCCTGAGGAGTTTCCAGAAGCACTATGTTGTAACTATTGGTAACCACTGATATTTTTTTAAATGTCTGTATAATTATGCCTGTGGTATAATGCAGACTGTGTAGCACACATGGGTTCCTAAACCAACTCCCAAGAAGAGGGGTTGTGTGCCTTGAAGTGCAGCCAGAAGGAAAACATGTGGGAGCTGCTGCCATCAAGAATACAGACTATACAATACCAAGCAAAAGTTTCTGTAGGAATCTGTGTTGCACGTTCACCTAAGTCTCCTGCATTTAGTGGTGGCACCAATGTCACTAAAACCAAGGTGGTATTGCAAGCATTCAGCAGGGACAAGGATGTAGTTCTGTGCAAACATATTCCAAACGTGTTATAACTGTGGTTTTAGAAGTTGCCTTCCTAATCAGATAGGCAGCCAAGAGCCCGTCTGCTGGACATCCTTACTTCTCATACCACCAAATTTTAATTACAGCGTTCTGGGTTCTGACAAAATGAAGTTGTTTTTTTGACCCCCATCTGTTGTTCTTCAGGCCACAAACATGCAGAGCCTCTAGGGAATAGCCAGGAAATACCTCCTCTCTCTCTCTCCCTACTGATTACAGAGCCGCTGCGGCAGCCTCTCGGAGTAGTCCCATCTGGTGCTGCTCAGCTGGAAGCGTCATGACTGTACTGTTGGACCTTGGAAGTGGGCGGATGAAAGTGAAAGAAAAATGGGTATCCATCAGGATCCATCAATGACAAAGAGAGGGAACGCCATGGGGCAAGAGCACTATAAAGTGAATTTAAGATATTTGCTGTTCACTGACACAAACACTAAAGAAAAATGACACACTCTTATTTTCTTATTAGGCTGCGATAAATGTATTTGGGATTTGACAGATGACATCCGATTAGCAGTTCTGGCTATCGATGAAAGCAAATCGACTTTACTGAGCATTTCTACAGGTGTTGCAGCTCAAAAGCGCTTGAATGACCTGAACCTCACTGCCACCCATCTCCAGGTACGAACACTGATGACATTTTATTTTTTAATGTAATTCTAATCTATGAATTTCCATTCCATTCCTGTAGATTTTAATCCCTGCCCTCACTAGAGAAATAATTTGTTTTCAGATGCACTGACTTTCTTCCCCCACACACAGGCGGCAATGTCCAAAAAAAAGAACCATGCTGTGCTCTGGACCATCCAGGTTGATGATGCTGCAGACGAAATGAATGATCTCCTGAGAGAGGCAGCAACACTTGATGAACAGGTTTGTTTATAGCCCCCTGCCAGAGCTCTGAGGGTTTGTGGTTTGTCATATTCACATGCTGGCATAAGAGGTTAGTATAGAATAGTTCAGCTGGAAGGGACCTACAACAATCATCTAGTCCAACTGCCTGAGCAATTCAGGGCTGACCAAAAGTTAAAGCATGTTATTAAGGGCATTGTCCAAATGCCTCTTAAACACTGACCGACATGGGGCATCAACCACCTCTCTAGGAAGCCCGTTTCAGTGTTTGACCACCCTCTCGATAAAGAAACATTTCCTAACATCTAGTCTGAACCTCTACGTTCGCCAAACAAGAGTGGGAGTGCCCTGAAAGATAGTTGGGAGAACTTTCTGTTTTCTATTTCTAGACTTTCTACTTTACTTTGGCTCTGAATTAAAAGCGTAAATGATCTATCAAGTCTTCTTCCCAGAAAAGGAAGGATGTAGGGCCAAAGTCTGTTGAATGTGGTCGGAGGTTTGTCACCGATCACAAAAAGCCTCCCCTCGGGATCTGAGTTCCCACCTACCCCCCTACACATGTTTTATCTGAGATACACACAGTGCCTTTCTATTTCACATTTTTATTTCTAATTAAGCAAAGTAACCAACACTAAAGTAATTCAGATTGACTTTGGGAGTATTTGTACTATATCTCTTTTACATGTATGCTCTCATAAAATTAAATTAGCCCCGATTAGACACTTCAAAATATGTTACAAACCTGCCAGTTTAAAAGGTTTTTCACATACCCACTGAGATGGGAGCCTGATCAGCACTCAAGATACGTTTTAGCACAATTGTAATCATAAATGTTGCATCCACATTCAACTGCCGGGCTACAAAATTAAGGTTATCTGCTCTCAGCTCACATAACACTTTCATTGCACCCTAGAAGAATACCGATATGATATATGTTAAGAGAAGAAATAGGGTTCAAAATTGCTTCTCCTCTATTTTAAAGAGATATTATTAAATATCTTTCTGTTGCTAAGATATATTAGTGAGATACATCACTCTACGTTATTCCCAGAGATAATCACAGCTGTAGTATGACTAGCGTATATTTCATGCTTATTGCAAAATGCCAGACCTTATATTCACTTACAAATTCCTTCAGAAGACAAATTAAAATTATACCTTAGACTAAAACTCAAGTACAGGAGCAAGTATGAGAAAAAACACAAAGGAAGAAGAGAAAGGACTGTATAGAGAGGTGGAAGAGAAAATTTGGGTTTGGGTGTTTTAAATCAGCACTTACTTTGCAGAAAGGGCACTGCAGAATTACACAGACTGTGCCTGTGTTCAAAAGAGATGTTTGATTAAATCAGCTCACATCCCCCCACCCGTACCTGTGAAAATCTGACAGTGCTCACGTGCCTCAGCGTCCCTCTGTGTAGTTTGTAGGCAGGATGATTAAGGCATTAGGTTTTCTAGGAATATTTAGTGAATTTGGACAATGATGTTTTTGTCATCTTCAGTACTACATGGGGATTTCTTAGCTCATTCCTCAGTTTGACTGTCCCTGAACAAATGAATTCAATGCTTCCTCTGGTCTTTTCTCCCTGGTTATTTCTAATGCTTGTTCCACATGAATACTTGTGATTGCTTGTAAAGGCAGGGAAATAATGGCCCCAGACTCTCACAGTGGAAGGAAGACCACAGTAATAACTCTGAATATATTGAACTTTTTGCTCTTTCAAGGCACTTTTATGGAAAATGGGTGCTAGGGCCTTGAGTGGGTTTTGCAGAGATATGCTGCATCTTCTGTTCAGAGCATTTCACGTGCACATCCCCGTGTCTGAGGGGTTGCTGCAGATTCTGATCTAAACCCCAAAGGCAGGATGAATGCACCAGCTGTAGGCAAATCCTCCTGCTGAATGAGAAGAGTAAATGTGACCTGTAACTCCCTGAGTCTGCTTGGGATGAGCTTAGGGTAAAACAGCACGTAGCTCTATCCTGAATGTTTGGCAGAGTCTTGGGGGAGCCGAGCGCCTTTCCTTCCTGGGCTCTTAGCAAATTTCAGGATGAGCCACTGTACATCAGCGGGAATTTAAGGGTCCCTAAGAGCACCCCTCACTCATGCTGCTGTTTTTCCCATCAATCTCATGGCAATCAGCAAACCTGCCTCAGCAATTCCCCGTGTGTTCAATAGTTAAAGAAAAAACTAGCAAGGAAAGTATATTATGTAAAGGCAAGTGTGTGTAAAACCAGTAACAAGCTGCTTAAAATAAGCATGAAGCGGTGATGCTGAGCAACAGAGCATCCACAAGAAACCCTGGTAGCAATAAAGGAATATGAATAAAAAACATAGTGCTTGCCCTTCGAAGACTCAAAACCCAAGGAAACAGAAGTAAAATTAAAACCTTTCTGTAAACCCTTACGTCTGCTCTAGCCGGGTGCCCGCCCAGGCCTGCGGCGCTGGCCGCCCTGGCCCTGGCCCTGGCCCTGCCTTCAAGCGCCACCTGGTGCCTCTGCAAACCCCCGTCGATGGCACAGCCGTCACATTTTTTCCTCTTTTCTGGGAAATACCAGTGAAAATTAAATCTGAGGACTCCCAAAGTCCGTGACCTTCTCAGAAAGATGGTAACTATGACATGGTAACTCTTCGTTTCCCTTATGTGCAAGGGAACACAATGCAGACTACAGCCTCCAATGTAATATAGTGTAGGAGGGTGGCTATGCTCTTCAGAGTATTTTGAATCCTTGTGCTTTTTCTTAATTTTAACAAGTTGCAGAGCTGGGGACCACGCTTGAGGGAGACACTGATCTAAAAATGGTTGTGAGCTTGACACCTTATTCTTCAGTCTATACGCTCAGTCAGGAAATGCCATACCCAGCAAAAGGAGCCAGCCTCACTGAATGCCTAGGAGACTCAGCAGATGGGAGTTTTACAACTGTACATAATGTATGGCAATTTGATTGCAGCAAATTATAGATAAATATGGGACAGATTTTAATCTCTCACTCTGGAATTCTGAAAATACCGACAAGACAGCCCTTCACTTCAAACACCTCTGTAAATACCACTTTATATGATAAATGGACTTTCACATGCTTATCAGGAGAAAGCAAAATGTGTGTTTACACTGCTCATCCTCACACATGCATATGGATCTGAAAAGAAATCTAATGTCTAGCTCACATGGTTTATTCATAGGGAAATGAAGCATCCAGCAAAGGCCTACTGGTACAGAAGGAAACCATGGAGACCAACAACCGTGCTACTCAGCTTCTGCAGCAGCTCAGTAATATGAGGGATAACATCGAAGGTAAATAGATTTCTTTCTGGTTCAGCTCGATGTCAAGCATGTATTAATGAAACCTCCAGCAAAAAAAATGTCATAGCACCTGGACACTCTCGCAAAGCAACCCACACATAAGGCTTCTGCAGCCTGCAAAGCCATGATGAAAAGTTGTCTCTCTTAAAAGACAGCTGACACCACGGCTGCTCAAGGTATTTATATATCCTTGTGGTTGAAAAAAAGAGTCAGTATCAGATTGGGGCTGGATGAAGCCACAAACTCAAAGATAGGATGGGAGATGAGAGTGCTCCATGTCTTACTTGCCAGCAGATTCATACAAGTGCACTTTTTCCATCCTGCTGATAAGTAATGGAGGCCATATGAATAGCTAGACAGATTTTTTAAAAATTATGCTTTCCCTTTTGAACCCATGGCAGTCAGTTAGGTCTGACTAACTCTGGTGATTCCACTGGTGACTGTTACTTTAAATCCAGTTTTTGCCTTTTAGCAAACTGTTGCTGAGTAGGATTGTGCTGGTTCATACAACTTCATGTAGATGCTTCTAAAAAGAAAATGACGTTGAATAGTAAATAATTCTGTGAACTCACTGCTTCCCCAAGCTCAGCATGGGAGGTGGTGGTGATTTTCTCCTCAAGCTGCTTATTGCTTCATCTGACCAGAATTTCCAATTGAGTTTGGGTCCAGACACATCTACAGAGCATTACAGACTAGCTTTTGTCCTCTGTTGGTTTTTTCTTCTGAAATACAGAAGAAGAATCGGAAAACTGCATTTTCATTGCCTTTTTTTTCCACAAAGAAAGTGTGGCCTTTAGTAAAAGTGAAAGGCAAAATTGTAAACCGTGTGGCTACTGCAGACTGCCAGAAATGGTTATAGTGATGCTGATTCACAGTAGGAGAGGTAAACATGGTGATGGTGATCTCCCAAAATTAGGAAAAGAGTGAAACCAAGAGCCTTTTATGTTAAAATATTGGGACAAACTGTAACTTATTTTCTCAGTGTCCTGCTCATCTGTCCATATAATGTGAGGGGATGAAGACAAAACTTGTTAAGTTCATCTTTGGGCAATATGCTAGAGCAATAAAAGTATCTCCAGAACTAGCATAAATTTCAAAACATAACTTCTTTTCTGACTGCAAATGTATGTATCTTACACCTTCCCAGATGAAGATTTTTTTTTTATTTAGAGCCTGTTAAACCTCCTGCATCTTCAAGAATTTTTACTGTACTATATATCAAAGGATAAATGACAACAGTGAACACCTTCCCAAGCACAATTGCTCTTAAAAAAGCTTTCCTAGTCAGAAATTATCATCTTCATCTGGAATAGCTATGACATATCATTATCATGCTGGTATATAAAACTGAGATTAAACCAATTGCAGACTCTTCTTCTGTACCTACAGAAAACAATAAAACCCCAGGTGAACTACTCGGAAGCATCTCTATCCCCTGTACACCTGCATCACAACAGCCTCCATCCCGCCATAGAGCACACTGATTTTTCCCAGTCCTTGGCAAAGCCAACAGTGTAAGAAAACTGCATATGGCACCAGAATAGAAAGGCTGACTGGCAGTTGAGGTTAAACAGCTCTTTTTCAATTAACAGAAATACTTTATTAACAGAACTGAGCAGTTCTGTCTTAAAGCAATTACTGCAAGCTCTGTGGCAAGTTGTGTAAGGAAGAGCGGTTACATATCAACTGTTATCCTTGCTTATCCTTAACTCCATGGGTGCTTCAACCATTACTTTATTTCAACAAACACAATTAACATATCCTATCACACAGAAGAGGCAGGCTGAGACCATGGTCATAGGATGTTACGTTTGTGCTACCTTCTTACACCTGTGATGCTAGATCACCTTTGACTGTCTGGCCATCCGTCACATCTTATTTCTACAATCATTGAGCAAAAGTGTCAGCATCAGCCTCATTGTATGTCACCAACAATCACTGGCTGACCTCTGGGGATAGTCCTTGTATATTATTAATTGGTTTTGGGCAGCAAAAGGAACCACAGAAGGCAGACATGTATCTAGTTTGGCGCACAAATAGCACAATCTGGTTGCGCTGTCATAGAAGAAGCCACACCCATGGCTGTGAATAAAAAGAGAGTGCTTGTTCACCCAGACAAGTGAGTGAAAATTATTTCCACCATGCTCAAAACTATTCTTCTACAGGGGCATCGTCACCTGTAGAAGGTAAGCCACTCTCTACTGAAGGGAAGGTGTATGTGTGCACACATGCACATGTGTGTGCCAGCATGAGAAGGAAAAAGAAATCCATGGAGCCACGGGTGGTGATCAGTTACTGCTCAGTGTGAGACTTTAAAGTCATTCACTAATGAGCTGAGGAGCTAGCCAGAAACTGCATACAAAGACACTCTGCCAAAGAATCAGTTGTGCCACAATTACACAACTATTTTTTTATAAAAATCTTACAGATGCATAGTGCTGGCTTTGCCAGCTCTGGTTGTCCACAAAAGTAGCGATGAACACAAGCCAAAGCTACTCACGTTGTAGGGCATAAAAGAGGAGGTGGTATTCAAGGCCAGGGAGTGAGAAGTGGGTAATGCCTACACTGGGAATGGGTAAACTCAATTTCAGCTGCAGGGATCCTACAGTGTTTTTTGAACTGAGACCAAAACCTTGATATAGTATCTATCTCCAAACCAGCTAGGCAGTATCAGGCCAGAAGCCATATTGTTACCTCTTTAGGGTGCCTCAAACTTCTTCAGATGGAAAAAAAGGTTACTTCTATCTCCTTGCCATTGTTGTTATTTAATAAACATAACATTTTTGCAGCAGCACTTAAAAACCACGATCCTGGATGAAAGCCCCAGCCTGCTACATGCCACAGGACTCAGAATAAAATGATGATCCCAGTCTATAAGAACTGCCAAGCCAAATGATACACACAACCCATGCCTGCTTAATCTCATCCTCTTCTGATGAGACCCCCATATATGCCAGAAACTGTGATATATTTACAGGTTTAATTTTACGACTGGATTAAACATAATAATTATCTACTATAGGGATGAGAGATAATTAAAATTTTCATTTGCCATCAGCATGATCTGGATTCACAAAAGTAAAAGTGCTCCACAGTATTTACTTCTCTGTAGCCATGCTGGATTGACCATCTGTTCCTCTTTCCCACAGAAATCAGCAGCAAGATGAAATACTATGCAATTCAACAAGAGCTGAGCCCTGAAGAAATTGCCCAGAAGCTGAGTGCGGCTGAGGAGATGCTGAAGGAGATCAAACGCCGTAAGCCTTTCACTAATCAGAGGCAACTTGCAGATGAGGAGGAAAACGCAGCAGAGGAGTGTGAGTTTTAAATCTGTTTTCCATTCACCCACGTTGATGAGCAGCTGGCACGGGCCAGGCAGCTCTGGGTGTACTGCTGAGCCCCTTGAGAGGACCAGCAGGCGCTTGGCAAGCACCGACCGGTGTGCTGAAGATGCTGCCGCTTCCAAATGCCTGCCCCAAGTCTCTGCTGGCGCTTGCTGCCCCCGTGGCAGAACGGGCAGAAAAATACGTGTGTCTGTGTGTGCCTGTGCGCTGCAGCACCTCAGCAATAGCTGCTTAGGAAGGTTCGTACCAGGGCTGGAATTGCTCGTGTGAACATCTTCCTTCCCCCCTGCCAGCTCTGCCATGGGGACAGTAAACTCCAGCAGAGAGAAAAACCGCTGGTATGGGAAAGAGCGGCAGCTTAATTCCCACAGCTCGATGCACATGAGTCAGAGCCCCGGGACAATAAGGACTGTCTTCTCCAGAGTAGCCTGGTTAGCTATGACAATGAAAAACAAACGAAGAGCAAGGAAAGCCAAACCTAGTTTCTTTTAGGAAAAGCTACTTGAGAGGGGGGATTAATGGGGTTAAAATGAGATGCTAAAATGAGAGGCATCTTTCCTTTTCTAAGGAGGAGGGAAAATTAAAATCTAGGTATATGATCTCTCAAGTGAGCTTTTAACAAATGTGTCTTACTGCCCCCTGAGTAACAGCAACAGAAATTGTTGCATAGGTAAGTTTTGTCAGAAATCCAAGCTTTGGATTAATCAGCGGCCTCTGATTTTTCTCCCAGTGGTACAGCAAGTTGAAGAGTTTCACGAGAGGTACAATGACACCAGATCTCTAGTATCCGACGTGTTGGAGCAGCTCAGCGAACAGGATGTGAAGCTGTCAGAGGTGGAGGAGGCATTAGACCAGGCACTTGACTATGTTATACAAACGGAGGATATAAATAAGGAAAACACAGCCAATCTTCAAAGGCGTGAGGTACTATGCAGTACATTTATCATAACTGTTGTCTGTGAACACTCCGTCTCTGCCAGTGCTTAAAATAGTAGATTGCAAACAATTTAGATTCAGGAATCGCCACACCAAAAAAGAATTTCTTGGACCACTCAGCAGGATGAGTTTAACTCTCCAGTTCTAAGAAACAAGTTGCAATAGTGCAAGGTACTATTATTTATTCATGGAGTGACAATAAATGAAAAGTTTTGGCATGGCATGTCTCAGCAGGCCACTAATGCCTAAACTAGGAAGACGTATTACAACAAAACCCAAGAAGCTTAAAATTCCATGCAGCATGGCTGCTATAAATATTGTGGTGGGATTGTTTCACCTATTATATACTGATCTATAATGTGGAAAGACTTCATGCTCACAAAAGTAATTATATTCTATTAAAACAATTATTTATGAAGACTCTGCACTGCATTCATGCCCTGGGCTGTGAGTGCATTCATACTGTCTTGTCCAAACTTTCTCTCTGGTCCTCTTTAAACAAAATGCATCCCCATTTTTTCAGGAAGAGCAGACGATTGTCCTTGCATCTTCAAGCACAAATCCATTCTCTAACTGCTCCACAACAAATACCTTGAAATTGGGTTTCCTGCTTGCTGGGTGAACAGCCTAGCTATAAGGCTACAGCAGTTTTCCCTTATGCTCTGTTCAAATGAATAGTTTCGGTATTTGGAACAAAGTAATCACTCCAGAGAAGAGCTCAGAGGAGACCCGTCCCCTACAGCACAGAAGCGGGGCATGTTTGCCTGTAAATGGTGGCATTAGGTTCAAATCCCATCTGGCTGATGAGGAAATTGAATTTTCAGGTCTCTTATCCCAGAAAAGTACCCTATCCATCAGCCAAAAAGACTATTTTTTCTCCTCCCAGCAGTTTTGTGACTCTTTCTCTGTTTTCTTTAGTTTCCTTTAAGGAATGCAAAACCAGAATGTCCCATCTAAAACTTTTCATTTATTTTTTCAGCAAGGAAGACAATGACAAAGAGAACAATTTGGGACCATTTGAAGCAAACTGTTTTCATTTCAATGGTTGAAATTGTTTGGATTCTGGAGGAGAGGGCTTTAGGGAGCAACTTTGTGACTTGAAGAATGATCTGGCAAATTCAGCCAACCTCTGGGTTTCACAGCATCAGTGGCTGAGTTTTGAGCTCTTGAAATTTGCAGCGCTAGAAGTTCATGCTGATGTGGAAAGTCTAATAATTCAATAGAGAAATCAGGCGTGCTGGTCTCATGAATTCTACAGGCAGCTTGGGATCCTTATGTACAAAGCCTCTTCTGTTGTTCCATTGTTTCATAATTACAGTGCCAAGCTGCAGCTCGTCTCACATGGATGAAGCAAAGCCTGAAGTGTGTAGTTGCAATTGTTCACTGTTTTTAACCAGCTGGATCTTCGTTATTCCTCACAATGAAGGCAGATGCTGTACAAAAGAGATTGTTCACATTAGCTTTACTATTGACAAGGAAAAGATATCTCTGTACTGTAGATTTAAAAAACCTCCAGAAAAAAACTAGTCTCCAGACCACTATGAAAAATCCATGTTTAATATGTCTCTGCTGACAGTGCACTGAATAATGCTTCATTCCAATAATTGCTCATGCTGTTATATAAAATGAAATTAAGAAATTAAAAAAAAAAACCAACATATCTTTCACAAAGACAAGAAAATGCAAAGAGTCACATTATAATATGCAGCTATTAGAGATGTCTGGGAAAAACAGAGACTTCAGATTTGTCTAAAATCTATTTAGTTCATCACTTCATCTTTTGAATTAACTTTAATAAATTTAACAAAAATGGTAACACTGTATTTTAGCAATGCACAGAGAGTTTTGGATGTGATTTAATTTTATTTTATTTTTTGTAGAAACAACATGAAAAAATAAAAGAGCAAATAGATGAAGTGAACAGCATTCTGCTAAGTGCCAGAACTATTTTGGCAGGACCGCAAAAGGTCAACTCTGAGTTAAGTGAGGTAATAAAGGTAGGTGCCTCAGTGACTTGTTTAAATGATATGTCCTGATTTTTTAAACTTTTAAATCATGTGTTTAGATGACTAAATAAAAACCTCTCCTTTTTTATACTGCTTCAATGAAATACTGATGAATATTCCCCCAAAAAGTATAAATCTTCCTGGATGAAAAGCTGTGTAATTACATTTTACTGCCTCGGAAAAATAATTATAAGGACACCGTACTGTAGGCAGAGCTGAATTAAGGATTTTGCTGTAGAGTTCTCAGCCATTTCATTACAAGCAGCTGCAAAAAGATGCTCTGGTAAAAGAGTGCACTATATGCTAAAATCGTTTTCTCATGCCTGCAAATGAACATAGGAGAAGGCTAAAGATCCCAGATATCAGTGTTAAAACCAGCCACTGTCAAGAGTGTAAAACATATATAAACAGGTTGTCTGATAGAAATCCTTTTCTGGAACTGTAGATTAGTATCTAGGGTTTTGAATGAGACAAAGTGTTGTAGGAAATTTTTAGAAATTTTAGGGTTTTGGACTTTCTATGAAAAAATGAAGAAAATAAAACTGGGATTTTGCTAACTAAAATATTTACCAAAGCTGCTTTTTTCATGTTTCATTTTAAAATTTTGAGATAATTTAAGACAAATGAAAATTCTCTACAAACATTCGTTTTGGTCATAGTTGCCCGCTTCTTTTTTTAACACAAAAGCAAATATCAGAAGTCATTAATTTTTCTTTGAAAAAGTAATTTGAGAAAACAGAAAGAAGACAGCTTGCTTTATAACCATTCCTGGGTGATCAAGCAGTATGACTTTTTTTTCTCCTGTGTTTTGTGCAAAACAAATTGCTGCAGTTTATCGATAATTTTGGTTTCCCCACTTCTGTGGATAAGTTTACACATGGGGGACATTCACACTGCAGGGAAGGAAGTAGTATGCAACATCATACTTCTTCCATCCTCATCAGCAATAAGTATTTTCACGCTTCACTCATTCATCCTTTTTCTCTCCCTCCATTTCATCCTTTTTTCGTGTATTTTGAGGCCACATTTATAATCCTCAAACATATCAGCAAGGTTGTGTATTGGAGAGGAGGTGAAGGTAGGCCCATTTGGTCTTCCCCACAAGTATTTCATATAAGGAAGAAGTATGGCTAAGGCAAAGGAATACTACTTCTCCTTGCCTATACATACATATAGGTAGTATTTAGGTGGACTGATTTACAAATTAGACTAACCCAAGATGTCTTAGCATGAGGGATGTCTCTGTGCAAGGAGACAGAAATGGGCCAGGGCCTGTTTTCCATGATGTGGCACAGCTCACAGCCGTACAGCTAAACTCTCTGCCCCTCTCCAGCAATTGCCAAATTGTCCCCAGGGCACAGGCACTGCTGCATGCTATTCCCCAAGGAGGCAGGTGTGGGAGAGTGGCAGCTGGCCAGGGCCAAAACAGTGCCAGGGCCCATGCAGTAACAGGATGATGTATAAGCCCATCCACCCCAGCACTACTGCGGGACAACCAGGGGATCAGGCCCAGCCAGCATGGTGCATGAGAGGCAGGTCCTGCTTGACTAACCTGATCTCCTTCTATGACCAGGTGACCCGCCTAGTGGATGAGGGAAAGGCTGTGGATATGGTCTACCTGGACTTCAGTAAGGCCTTTGACACCGTCTCCCACAGCATTCTCCTAGAGAAGCTGGCGGCTCACGGCTTAGACAGGTGTACTCTGCGCTGGGTCAAAAACTGGCTGGACGGCTGGGCCCAGAGAGTTGTGGTGAATGGAGTTACATCCAGTTGGCGGCCGGTCACGAGCGGTGTTCCCCAGGGCTCAGTTTTGGGGCTGGTCTTGTTCAATATCTTTATCAATGATCTGGATGAGGGGATCGAGTGCACCCTCAGGAAGTTTGCAGACGACACCAAGTTGGGCGGGAGTGTTGATCTGCTCGAGGGTAGGAAGGCTCTGCAGAGGGACCTGGACAGGCTGGATCGATGGGCCCAGACCAATTGTATGAGGTTCAACAAGACCAAGTGCCGGGTCCTGCACTTCGGCCACAACAACCCCATGCAGCGCTACAGGCTTGGGGAAGAGTGGCTGGAAAGCTGCCCAGCAGAGAAGGACCTGGGGGTGCTGGTCGACAGCCGGCTGAACATGAGCCGGCAGTGTGCCCAGGCGGCCAAGAGGGCCAATGGCATCCTGGCCTGTATCAGAACTAGTGTGGCCAGCAGGAGTAGGGAAGTGATCGTGCCCCTGTACTCGGCCCTGGTGAGGCCGCACCTCGAACACTGTGTTCAGTTTTGGGCCCCTCACTACAAGAAGGACGTTGAGGTGCTGGAGCGTGTCCAGAGAAGGGCAACGAGGCTGGTGAGGGGTCTGGAGAACAAGTCTTCTGAGGAGCGGCTGAGGGAACTGGGGTTGTTTAGCCTGGAGAAAAGGAGGCTGAGGGGAGACCTTATCGCTCTCTGCAACTACCTGAAAGGAGGTTGTAGCGAGGTGGGTGTCGGTCTCTTCTCCCAAGTAACCAGCGATAGGACGAGAGGAAATGGCCTCAAGTTGCGCCAGGGGAGGTTTAGATTAGATGTGAGGAAAAATGTCTTTACTGAAAGAGTGGTTAAACATTGGCACAGGCTGCCCAGGGAAGTGGTTGAGTCCCCATCCCTGGAGGTATTTAAAAGACGTATAGATGAGGCGCTTAGGGACATGGTTTAGTGGGCATGGTGGTGTTGGGTTGACGGTTGGACTCGATGATCTTAGAGGTCTTTTCCAACCTTAATGATTCTATGATTCTATGATTCTATTTAGTTTACTTGTATAGATATCATTTAGAAGTCCCAAAAACTAGTTTCTGGCCTGCAGCCTTAACAGAAAAGAGGTTAAAAAAAAAAAAAAAGGGTTCCACCTCCCAATTTAAGAAGAACCACAATGAGGGGATTTTTGCAAAGATCTGGTTTAATTACTTCACCTATTAGCACTTCACTCTGAAAGACTTGTCATTGGCACCATTCCAGAGCAAACATGAAGAATACTAAGACATTTCTCAACTGTCTGTCTTTGGTATTTTACACATCTCTCTCTAATATCTTTTTAAGGGATTCCTGGAATTTTGGTTGATTTTTATCTTCCTGCATTTGTCTTGCCACACTGACATCCATGGGTCAGACTCTTTTTGGTCCTTCCTCTATCTGTTAAAAATACAACATCAAAGAAATATAACATAAAACAACAACATTATAATAATATAAAAGGTAAAATAAAACATAATAATCAAAATACAGACTTGATTTTTTACAATTTTCATCTTCTTTCCTTCCTTCCACATTTTGTTCAGAATGTGTCAGGGTTCTACGCAGAAATAGATGGAGCGAAAAAGGAATTGCAAGAAAAACTAGCCAATCTGTCTCTGTTTGATGATGATTTGGCAGAAAAGGCTATGCATCATGCACACAACCTAAGAAGACTTGCTGATGAGCTGGACCGGTAAAATTTAACTTCAGCAGACTCTGTTCATACAAGTGCTACTGATTGAACAGCTGAATAAACTAAAAGACAAGCAGAAACACAGTGACATTAGATATGCTGTCTGTAAATAGGCACTAAACAAATCACTGTTAAGTCATGTATGGAAAGACTTGTCAAGGTCCAGAGGGAACAGTTGAAGTTGAGCTAAGCAAAATCTATTAATTTTTTCAAAGAATAAACAAACATATATCTTGTGTGACATTCTCCCCTTTCTAATTTGGCATGTTCTTCTCTTGCCATAGCAAGAAAATAGGAAAGGTAGATTACTGAAAAGTAAAATAATACAGGCAGACTAAATGGGGTTTGCAGAAACAGCTCATGTCAGTAAGTTCATTCACATTAAAAAATGTTTAGCATTATGGGACAAAAAATGGGCTTTGGGGTAATTTTTGTTCAAGAACTGGTTTACAGATGGAGTAGTTCTGATACTCAATAGGTTGTGTCCCAGTGAAACTGGCCCACTGTAACACCAAAAACTTACTGTAAGTCTTCCTAGTTTGCTGAAATATATTAAATGCATCAACTTTCCCCCAATTTACTAAAAAGCCACTTTTAGACAGATTTGAAATATGACTTCATTTGCAATTGGGATTACCCATGGAAAAATCACTGCCATAAATGAATTCTTAAATAAAATATTTCACCAAATTCTACCTTAAGTAACATCATGGACATATGCTTTTGGAAGATAAACTTAAAACTACTCTTCGAGTATATTATCTAAATACCAGTTGTTTCTTAATATTAGTATGCCCTAGATAGGAGATTAAAACAGAGAAAAAAATAACAGATGGTTTTCTTTAATTTTTACATATATTTATATATTTTATATATTATATATTTGTATATTTATACAATTGTATAAAGCTGACATCCGAAACTCTGTTCTATAATGCCACACAAACTACAGACAGCCTAAAAAACAAACTGTATGTTCAGTCTGAGATCAGCTAACTGGGGGCAGCAGAATCACTTGAAAGAAAATTCTCCATACGGCTAGCCTTCATCCCTTACCAAAATAATTTAAAAACGACTACCAAGTCCAACACATTAGGAATTTAATAGAAAGCAAACAGAAATAATTGCGAAATATCCAGATGGAAATGTGCTCACTCATTTATTTGTTGAGAAGATTGTCCTGCAGTGAAACTTTAATCCTTTACAAAACTTAGCCTGTCTTCAAATAATTTTTTTTTTTATGGGTTTGCTTTATAAGCCTGTTAGGCTTTTATTTGGTAGAGTTTCTTCTTTTGTCTTGGGGGAATATAGCAGGAAATTCTTGAAACAACACTGAATCTGGAAACTTAATAAGCTCTCAGTGTGCAAACTCTTTGAAGTGAATACACACGTGTATATGTATATTTAGAGTCTATATCTAACATATACTCTGAATTCTGTTTATCACAAAAATATTAAAAAATTATATTTCTTCAAAGTTGCTAACAGCTGAAGGTTGAGCCCTAAACGAACCGCTGTTTGGAATCTCCCCTGAAGACCAGTTATCGCCTAATATGCAAATCAAGCTCTACCATGGCAGCAAAGCTATCTCATATTTTTGAAATCTAACTTTTTGCAAAGTTTCATGATCATAGGCAGTTCTTCATCTGATCCTCCCCCTTTTCCCACCTACTTTTGGAAAGTATAAACAGCCCAGTGATACAGCTGTCCTGATCACTGGCACACACAGGTCTTTCCATACACAGCCAGGAGTTATCCCTAAAGAAGGACAACTGATAGATGTTATTCTGTTAATTTATGGAATATCTAATCTAGATTAAAAAAAGATCAAAGCTCAGTAGTCACCTGTTGCTGCTCACATAGATGTTAAGGGCAAAGTTCCCAGAGTTAAACCACTGGGAAGTACCTTCTATCCACATAGTTTTCACCTGCTTCAGACTGGCATAAACGGTCATACACAATGAAGAGAATACTACTTAGGCCAAGTATATTTATGTGTGTGATTATGTAGTCAGAATTCACAGAATGTTAAGAAAATTAATCCATTTCAAACTACTTTGATTCGGTTTGGTTTCTTCCTCCTTTTACTCTCTTTTTAACAGGAATTTGTATGGTGTTGATACAAATGGGTTGGTACAAAGGGCAATAAATGCTTCAAATGTGTATGAAAACATTGCTAGTTATATTGAAGAAGCTAATAAAGCTGCATTGCTGGCACTGAACACAACAAACCGGGTCAATGATGTAAGTAATTTTCATAATATCAGCTTTTACTGTGCAATGCTTCAGGGACTTTGGACACCTAAGTATAAAGAAGAAACAAGATTTAGCTTAACTGTTAGCATTGAACTTCTCACTGCACGTTTTGCTTCATCTACTATTTCCTGAATTAAATCCTAGATGGTTAATTATTCTGCCAGCCTAAAGTCCCCTGGTATTCGAAAAGATGCAACAGGTTCTTCTGTCCCTAAAGTACAGGGTGATGCTGCTCTGTGTTGTCACTCAAATTGAGGTATTTCTGTGAAAGTCCAGACAACTCCCTGGCCCTAAAGGAACCTGAGCTGGCATTTAGCACTCCAGTCCTCCTACTCCACACAGCACCACGTGGCAGAAAAGGTGGTCAAGACATCTAACAGAAGCATCACTGTCTCATAAAGTCAAGTTAAAATGGGCAAATAGCCCACTCACACACTCAGTGCAGGGATGATGATGCTAATTTTGTCTCTGGCCTTGCTGTTCTAAAATGTTTTATATGTATTTTTGTACGTATATAGTTTCCAACCTATATGCATGCTACTTAACAGCAATTTATTAGCGGCCTAGCAAGAGGATTTGGTTAGATTACAGAGGCCTGAGCCCCAGAGAGCTGTGGGATTTTGAGTCCAGCCCTCTGTTTCCAGCATGCTATTGGGGTCTGCAAGGCAGCTCCCCACACAGTGCAAGTGTTCGTCATCCGTCTGAGATGACAGTAGAAATGAACAGTCACAGTGCCTAACTAACATGTAGCATGAGTATCACGTTGACCATACTGGAGCTGATAAATTAAGAGGACTTTTGTGCTTTCTGCATCTTTGTTATTCAGTGTTCTTGTCTGGAAAAGCATACGTTTCTCTAAACTTTAATTGCAATCTACAGAAAATTTTGCTTTTCAGACTTTTTTTTCTAATCCAGCTGCCAATCTTAAATGTTAACAAAGCAAATGAAACTGCAGTGACTTTGTAGTTACATTTATATGAAGTAATATGTTGTCCACAATTAAACACAATAAAGAGGAACATTTGGTAAGCATTATTCTGACTTTCTTTTTTGGAACATACCTGTAGGCTGCAGTTGGAATTGATACTCAGATCATTTACCATAAAGGTAAAAGTGAAGAACTTCTCAACCGAGCCACAGAGCTACAACGGACAGCAGATGACAGTAAATATACATCCTTTCTACTTTCCCAGTCAGTTTAT
Source organism: Aptenodytes patagonicus (assembly GCF_965638725.1). Classification (NCBI taxonomy): domain Eukaryota; kingdom Metazoa; phylum Chordata; class Aves; order Sphenisciformes; family Spheniscidae; genus Aptenodytes; species Aptenodytes patagonicus. The sequence goes on along the minus strand of NC_134951.1, from coordinate 55,352,998 downwards.
AAGCATGCACGTTAAAATAAATTTCAAAAGCACATCACTAAGGCAGAAGTACTGCTGGAACAGAATAGTGTATTGATCGAAGTTACCACACAAAGTACTTGAAATGGCCACAGGCACAGTTTGAGTAGTTCACGTGTTGTCATCCTGCCAGACACTGAAAGTTTATTTCATTTACAAAAGGACCGTTTCAGATACAACCACTGTTTAAATATGTGATCCTGCAAACAGTTGTTCACAGGCAAATATACTCCATCAAGTAGTTCAACTGAAATCAATTCACAACAGTTTAAGTGTTCAGAAAGCTGGATTTCACCAGTGAAGGATAATAATGAATGTTAAAGGATTTTGGCCTTTTTTCACTGAAAATGGAAGCAAGCTCTAAAATTACAGAAATTACCTCTTCAATTTTGCAGGACGTTTTGAGTTCCTTAAAACTTTTCCTGTATACTTGCTGCAGCTATTCTCAGCAGTTCTGGTAAAGCAAAGAGAGTACTGACTGAGATACAGGTCTCCAGATTTCTCTAAGAAGTTCTGTGACAAGCAAACAATGGCTGGGAGCTGCAAGGTTGCTTTTTCCTTTAGATTATGTGAAGTCCAGAGTGCTAGTATGCCCTATACTAAAAGAGGCTATAGTATACTGCCTATGGTGTATTAAATGCTTAATAACATACCTCCACAGGATAAAATTTACCTTTTTTAATGCCACTTTGATGCCACTCAACTATACCTCCTATTTTCTCCTCACAGGTAACGATTTAACCATTGCAGACACTAGCCGTCACGTTAATGGCACTCTTGCCAGAATGAATGCTCTGCGAAGCCAGCTGACGAGAGCCATCACAAAAATGCAATCAGCAGAGCCAGGTTGTATGAGGAACTTCATCTTTATGATGCTTTATCTTCATACATTTAAGAGCAGATTTTATCTTTGCCTATGGCCTATGAAGTTGGTATTAAGATTTCAGTCCCAGGGAGGCCTAAAGGAATTTGACTGAAACTACAAGACCCAGACAGCAAACATCCAGCTTTAGCATATTCATAATGAAATTATATGTTTTGCCACCTGAAATTATTAACATTCTTCTTGATCCTCCTTACTACAATTGTCCACTCCCACGTTACTCTTGATCTTTTCAGAGCTTGGAGAATCTACAAGTCTGTGGATTTATTGTATTGATAGTCAAAATGTAATCCACATATACATCACACCTAGCAAGTAGAGTATTTGGGAGGTAATTACTGGCAGTCTTGATTGACAAAATCTCACCTTAGTTTTTCAGAAAAGAGACATCATAGAGCATCCAGCAAGTACATCTGAAGGTGTTCAAAGTTGACATGGTCAAGATTTCTTCATTAACTTCAACTAAAAATGGCTGTGTTTTACTGCCAAGACATTATACGTGCAAAATGCCACAGGTTTTACAAATACAGTAGTTGGTAACTCAAAAAAAAATAAAAACCCCAAAATGCCAGGTATGAAAAAACAAAACCACTTCAGTGCCTTGGGTTTCTCTCCTTCAAAGATAACTTTCATGAAAAATATTCAACAAATACATGCATTTTCTTTTAAAAACTTGATGACAAACAACGTATTTTTTCATCTCTGTTCCAACTTCCTTGGCTATATAACACCCATCAAAATCCAAGGACATTGAAAATTTCTAACAGTCTAGAATGCAAATGAGAATTTGTTAAATTTTAAGAATTAATATAACTGTAGACCAACTACAGGAAGTTTTGAATATTCCCTGTGGAAATAAAGAGAAAACCAACCAAGCAAGGTTGGGTCCCCATTCTGCAGAAGGTAAAATCCCCTTAGCCTCACCACTTTCTAAGTACTGGTTATAGCTCACTTGAATATTTGAAAGAGTTCATTTCTTCTCATCCCCTATTTATTTTGTAGTGGAGGCCAGAGAGCGTTTGGAGCAAGGTAAACTGAAGACTGCAGAGGCCGTAAGTGCCACCATGACAGTAATGCAAGCTACAACCCCCATGGATGAGAATGTGAGGTTGTGGTCTCAGAACCTGCAAGACTTCCAGCACAATTCAGCGGCGTATGACAGTGCTGTGCACTCAGCTGGAGATGCAGGTACAGTGACCTGAATTTTGCCATTCCTTAGCATTAAAAGGTCAGGGAATCATCGCAACATCATATTTTATGAATCGTTTACATCGCATATTCATTGCATATAATCTTCTAGCATTTTACCTCCATGAAAACATTTCAAAAATTAGCAGTTGTCTAGAGATTTGACTGTACTTTAAAACTTTTGGATACTTGGGCATTTCCAAAAATGACTTAAACACTTACGGCCTGAAGTCTTATTGGATTTTAAGTCATTTTATCAGGGTACCAAGGTCACACTGAGCAATAGACAGCTGGTTTAAATACTTCTCGCTGTTATGATTGGCGGTTCAGTTATTATTTTTTTAACATTGAGAGGCATTTGAAAACAGGGCCCTTTTGTCCTCAGTAGTACAAACACAGAGGAGAAATGGCCCCTGACTTGATGAGCTTGTAGTCTAAACAAAGGGGGCAAAGAGGATTAGGGAGGAAATATAATATTTAAGCAGGGTGATTGCTGGAAAAGCTTGTAAACATCACATTAATTCCATTTTTATTATTGGGGGGAGGAGGAAGAGTAGAGTAAAAATTGGAAGATTTATGTAAAATTTAAGGTAAATAAAAAAAAAGAAAAACTGAGGAAGGCTACAAAATTGAAATGAAGATGATAGGAAAGAGTGGAAAAAGAGGCAGGGAGAGTGAAGCTGAAATGAAGTGACTGGTGAAAAAAGGAAAAGAACAATTAGGAAAGAAAAGAATCAACCTAGAAGTGAAAATATGCGGAATACAAAATTGCTGACAAGCACCACTATTTATTGCTCGATGTATTCCTGGCTCTGCTCAGGAGGCTCACTAATCCCAAGTTATTCATGGCCACGGAAGCTGGAAATCCAGAACAAGAAATTTCCTGCATATGTTTGATGATATGTACCATCACCTGCAGCACTGTTCAGTGATGGTTTGCCTCCTGAAAGTGCCTCAGAGAAGGTCCATAACTCTATTGACTCTATCTGCAGAAAGTCTGAATCTCAGATCTACTGCCCCAAAACCCTTCTTCTGTCAGGAGCTTTGCAACTTGAGTGTCATTTTACTGCAAATGGTGTTATGAGTACCAAACCCAACATTGCTTCTAGTGCCCCAAAGCCACACTCTTCCTTCTAGACCAGGGAAACCCAAGGGTCATGTTATTTCCAAAATTCAGTAATGGATAAGACCCTCACACTAATATTTTTGGTTAAGTGAGTGCTCCCAAGAATGGTATGAAAGTGGTTCCCTCTGCAAGAAGAAATTCAGTGCTATTCAAAATCCCGATTTCTGGCTCCAGAACTGGAGGTAACTCACATTTCTCTCAGCTTTTCATCCAAAGGAAACACTGAGCCACTCCCTCTGGGAACGGGTAAGCTCACTCTAACTTATGGAGCTACAGCTCCATAAGGCTGTAGTCAATATAACAGTAGTTGTATCACATTGCTGTAAAATGTTTTTGATCACTACAGAGCTCAGTTGAGGCTGTGGGCTACAGGCTCCAACTCCCATTTAAGATAATGTAAATGTGGATATGATTGGCATCCAGGGAGGGAATGGTATGAGGAAAAACATCTAAGAGAAACAGTCTGCTATAGCTTACTTGTTTTTATTCACCTTTACACTTGATTTACATTTAACTTTTACCAGGGCCAGCTTAGTAGATAGAGCAGCAACACAAACTGCATTTGGCTCTTCACGCTCAAAATGTCAGCAGACATTCAGGATTTAAAAAATCTGCTCATTCTAGCTGTTATACTGGAGGAAATATTTCCAGTAGCATTTGAGACGCTCCATAAGAGTGGATAGACCTATAGTCGGTCATGTTCCCAAAAAGGCACGCATGGTACATGCACCACGAGTTGTAAAGAATAGCTCAGCTCCTATGCGATGTGCCTGGCAAAAATGTCTTCTCTGTGATAGTGGGCTTGCAGGTAGGGAGTCACCTTGAAAGTATTGTGATCATACCAGAGTGCCTGGAGGGCCTGCTGACCACAAACTAACTGAGAGATGCTAATATGCAAACTACAGCAACGTGTGGCCTACTACATTTGTGGAGGCAGCTTTTCCATGGCATTTTTGGTCATAAAGCATTTATTTTTTTGCTTTAGGGCATGATGATTTTTTTGCCAGAAAGATCAGATGGAAATAGCTGAGAAGACAGATCAGTGCTACAAAGCAGTCTGGCACGGGTAGTGCTCCAGTCAGATGTGGCTGTGATTCACAGCCTGGGAAGAGAGATGTAGACATGCCAGGGCACGGTGGAGTGCTCTCAGATCAGCTGTGTATGTTGCCAGGAGAGGTTGATCTGGCAGGAGGAATGTCCATCAAAGTCCAAAAGAAAGTCACAAAAAATGTTCAGACAGGTGCCTGAAAAACCAAAACACCTGATCATCATGCCAATAACACTACCATGGCAGCTGAAGCCTCTAAGCTGGCATGTCTGGATTGCCTTTGAATAAAGTTTGCACTTGATTTTTGGAAGGGTGAGAGCATGTCTTGGCTGTGCAGTTTGTCTGACAATACTCCCTGTGTCGCCATTGTGCCGGGAGCTGGTGGGCCTCAGCAGGGGATGAAGGACAATTTGGGAAGGAAAACACTAAAGGAGAAAGTGTCTGCAAGGTTATAGTCAAGGTATTTCCTCCTTGACAGTTTCCCTTGTATTCTTTTTTGTATTTTATCACTTGGTAAGACTAATTTTCCTTTTTCACCCTCACCTTCATCCCAAAGACTAAAATAAAAATCAATATTCTTCTGTGTTGAAGAATGCCATTATAAAGGACAAGAGGAAGGGATTTACGGTGAGATTTTATAACAGTACTAGTAGTAATAGATGTTAGTTTTGTGTTTTCACGTTACAGTTGTGTTTCAAGTTTAATACCTCAAATTTCAGAGGAAAAGCCAGCTTTTCAAGATATCAGATCAGACACAATTCCAATTCAGTTGCTGATTATTAAAAAAAAGGTGGTTGAAATTTGCTAAATCACTTTCCGAGCTTGCAATTTTTTTACTTTAAGAATAATGTGGGCTTTTTTCCAATGATGTGGAACATTCATTTCAAAACGTAAAGAAAACTTTCTGTAAGTTGATTATTATACTAGCTATTCTTTTTAAGTAGAAATTTTAATGCATTCTGGAATTAATGTTTTACCCAGAATTCATTGTAGTTCTTTGAGGATTTGCTAAAATAATGGCACTTTAATGTACAGTAAGCTTTACATAGAATATCTGATTACTGACCCCCAGCACATAAGGTCTTTCAGGACTTAATGGGAATAACTGGAGAGGCTAAAGGTCTACATGGCCCACTCCCACACTGGACATGGAAAGTAAAACACAAGTGAAAAGAGCCAAGCAGAGAGAGGGCAGGACTGTGGCAAATATAGCTTTTCACTCTATCCAAAGAGAAGCAGGACTTGTAGGACTCTGTGGGATCTTCTCATACTCTGGGTTGCTCTGAGTGAGGCTGAGAGCTGCTTCAGTCTTTAGCCAATACAGAACTGGAAGCACAAAAAAGTGATTGGAGGCTACTCTTCCTTCCTTGCCTTCTATACAGTCTCAGTACATCTGAGGATTAGCTCCTCTACCTGTCTCTCTGCTATCTTCTCAGACAAGAGTAAAAATATGAGGGGAAGAATACAAGAGCAGGCGGATGCAAGATGACAAGCCCTAAAATGTAACTGCAAACCCTACAAATCTGGTCTTAACCTTTATAGTGAATCCATGTCATTAAAAATTAACCATGAATACTGGATCTTTCTTATATGCATGTAGCTTGTGGCTAAAATCACATTTCATTACACTCAGCTAGTTGTACCTACAACTAATTAAAGATGAAAAATGATGTGATGTGTAAATATCCTTCAAAGGGCAACATGTCATTGGAATCTGATGTGATCAAATTGAATTATAATTAGGGGTAGTTATTTTTCTTTCTCAAGAATTTTTCTGTCTGCTTATCTTTCTGGGAAATGACTTCTCTCCCTTTGAACACAGCAAAGCACCTGCATTTCCCTTTGATAACAATCCTACTTGCACATGTACCAGAAGACACAGCAGTGAAAGACCAAAGGTCCAGGACTCCAATTCATGACCCAGGCAGATGTAGGCAGGAAAGCTGAAGAGGTTACCACTCACAAGGGCTGGGGCAGGTAGTAAGCACAGTTTAGGTGCACATGCATCATCAGCTAAGGCTTTCTACCGTTGTACAGAACAGGCCTGTTACTGCAGTCTGAAAGCAGCAGTGTTTCCGTTAGCAGACTGGGCTGTGAACCACACACAGACACAACACCTGTCCAGCTGTTGCTGCAGTCTGGGTGATAACCTTTGGGAGAGATGCACAGCTGAGAGCTGAGGGAATCGAGCCATTTATCTCCCCTAAAATGAATTTGAAGAGCTCATGAACCATAGCTCCTAGAGGCAGTTCCCAGGTCAGCCACAGATATCCAGTGAGATGCTGAACAAATAATCATTCTGCTCCAGTTGCCACACCTGTAAAATTGGGTTTAACATTTACCTGCCTTGAAGGACGATGAAAAGGTTAAAACGATTAACATTTGCAAAGCTCCTTGAGGAAAGTATTGCAGAGGTACAACACCACGGTAGTGCCTAGGAGTCCCATGAAAAAGTAGTCTCCTTTGTGCAAACTTCTTTCCAAAAACTTTTGCAATACTAGATCCTGATAAATCACTACCCTTTCGGAAATCACTGCCTCTCACACGCCACAGTTAGGACTTGTTCTTAAAACAGAAGGAGATAGGTGAGTTAACCTAAGAGGGTAAGGAGGAATTTTCCTGGTGCAAAACCAGTGTTACAAAGAGGAAAAAAACAAGCTGTCACTTCTTTTCTAACTGCAGTGAAGAAACTTACAGAAGTCTTCCCTCAACTCCTGGACAAACTGCGCAGAGTAGAACAGAAGGCACCAGCAAACAATATTTCTTCCAGCATTCAGCGGATCAGAGAGTTAATTGCTCAAACCAGGAGTGTAGCAAGCAAGGTAAGACTTTTGCATGGGACTTTTGGTTACTAGTGCTAATAATCAAATGCATCTTACTACGAGCTCCATTTTCTTGGGCTATGTCAGAAGCCCAAACCTTGACATTATCTCCTCCCAACAACTGGATAAACAAAGCACCGTGGAAGTCATTAAAATCTTTACAGTTGCTATTTGCAAGCAATTAACATTACCATGTTATTCATGGTAGACTACTGCTACTGCAGTAGCAACTTTAACTCAGTAATTGGCACAGTGTTAAAGATGGCCACAATAACAAAACCATTTAAAGCTAACACTAATAGGTCATTACTCAGCTGGCAACATTAGTTACAAGCAGTAGTAATTACGGCAATTTAATGCAAACTTTTCTGAGATGACAGTATTTCTTTTTTTCTTTTGAATTAATTTTCTGCAGGGTAGGAGAATCTTTGGCTCATACATATTTAACAGAGAAAAATACTTTCATTATCATACATAAATTATGAGGGATTTTTCTGTGAGAAGAACACTGAGGTCAAAAATTAAAATAGTATATTTTAATTCATTCAGAGAAATAAAAAATTCAGTGCATTACTGTATGTTCACAATGCTGGAATATGCTGTCCACATACATTACCTAAAAAAAGAAAAGCAAAATTCAGTTAGCATGTGTGCAGTGCTTGACTGATCTTTAAATGTATTTCGTCATTCAGTCATATTGTGCTTAAACTTGAAAACATTATTTCAGTTATGTTGAAGGCATTTTGAACTAAAATGAACATGTTTTAAAATTTTATTAGCATCTCATATATATTACTGTAACTTCAGTAATATAACGGGATTACTCGTGAACAGAAAATTGGTCATACTACTCTTAAAGCAAAGAAATAAATTATGGGTAGAAGTTTTATAGCTATGTAAGAATTTCATTATGTGTCATACATAATTATGTAGCCCTGATTCAACTAAGTACACATCTATGTCCCACTGAAATTTAATTTACTTTATGAATATGCTTAAGCACAGTTAATTAGGAGCTTTAATTAATTTTAAAATTAATTCCCTTCATCTTCTTTACAGCGTCTTCCAGAAGCGATTGTTATAAACATACACTTTTGCGTGGCACATACATAGGTGCCAACTCCACTCTTGTAGTAAGCAAGGCTGCTGGCTAAGTATTCTCGCACATTTACCTTAACTAATGTCCCCAGGCAGCAATAATGTGTCTCACTTAGCACACTTGCAACTGCAGGTCCAAGTTTCTATGATGTTTGGAGGCCAATCAGCTGTTGAAGTCAATCCAAAGATCAACGTGGAGGAACTGAAATCTTTCACTTCCATGAGCTTGTATATAAAGCTTCAGAAAGACAACCCACAACTAGCAGCATCTCCTGACAGATTTATTTTGTACCTCGGAAACAAAAATGTAAGAGAATAACCCAGTTAATTTTTATATATATAAAAAAAGAAAATTGAAATAGGTTTGAAGTTTATTTGCCCTTGTTTTTTCCTCTCACTATTTCTCCATGTTTCAAAATAAGAGGTGTCTACTATATGACTGTCATTGATTTTGTGACAAGGAAAGAGCAAGGGTTCCCGAGACCCTGTCCTTGAAACTTCTCACTCCAAACAATGAAGGATTCTCTCTAAGAAGCAAATTAGACTGCCTATGCAGCATGCTGCTGTGAGCCATACTTGCCATCTCCACTGCCAGTACTGAGCTGCTCTGAAGCAGTTAATGTCACCCGCCTGGCTTTTGTGGGCCATGTTTCAATCAGGTTTATGCTGCTGACAGTGTCGATTCCAAATCTCCAAGGTCAGAGGCCCACCAGATAAGCAGGTTTCTTTGCCTGTGGCTTGTGCTGCTGTTGTACAGTCTGTACATCACTACTTTGAAAAACCTAGAAAGGGCATATACTCTCACCACCTGTAAGTGTTGTAAAATAATTGTTCTTTAAATTGTGGTTCCTAAAAGAAGAAAACTCACACCTCACAAGCCAGGTATAATCTAATAGTTGAGGAGAGTAAAGAGGCAGGCTTTTCTTTTTAAGCTTTTCTAAAAAGAATGTCTACTGAATATAAATCAAGCAAAATCCCTCCTGGCAGAATATTTAATTGCAGCATAATACCTAGGCTTTAGACAAATGTTTCTTCCTATTTCCTGCATATGACACTGCACACTAAATACTGTTGAACAGCTTCCCTTTAAACATTACCAATTTACGGCCAGAAGACATCTCATGACCTTGTATTTATCTCAGTCAAAATGGATACGAGGTAAAATATCAGACATTTTTTCTGTGCAGTTCTATCTGGTGAAGGAAAGTAATTAGAGAACGAAGCATTTGTTTATTAGTTATATTTAAAAGTGTCATTTAGTCTATCATATCCCATCCTTTACTAATGTTCTGCATTAAATTTATTTCAATGTTATAGCTCTGACATCCTTCTCCATTGGTGTTTTAGGCAAAAAATTACATTGGTCTTGCAATTAAAAATGACAACCTTGTGTACATTTATAATTTGGGGGGCCAAGATGTGGAGATACCTCTGGACGCCAAGCCTGTCAGCACCTGGCCTTCTTACTTCAGCATCATCAAAATTGAGAGGTAAAGTGACAATGTACATTTCCCCAAAATCAAACAGTTAATAGGAAAAAAAAATCAAACAGAAAAGGATGGGTCAGAACTGCTCATCAGGAGTCTTCAGTGCCTGGTTCTACTCCTGCTGAAATAAATGGAAATTGTCTTTGCTTTTAGAGAGCCAGGACCCGAGGGGCCACAGGGGGGAAGAGAAAGTATCTGTAGTGTCTTTCCCCCCAGGGTACCAGTCTTCTAGTGAGGAAACAAAAAACCTTCCTGGAGTTGGAGGCTTGCTTGTTCTTTTTTAAGTCTAGCCAACACAAAACTCTCTTCTCTTACAATTCCCTTCTACAGGATTGGAAGACACGGCAAAATGTTTTTAACTGTGCCTAGTCTTAGCAGCACAGCTGAAGAGAAGTTCATCAAAAAGGGAGAGGTTCTTGGTCCTGGCTCCCTTCTGAATTTGGAACCTGAAAATACTGTTTTCTACGTTGGCGGAGTGCCTCCAGGCTTCACGGTTGGTCACATAAATACTCTATATTCAGACTTAAATAATGCAAACCTATCTTACTGGGCCTCCCTGTAAACACATGAATGGTTATAAATAAAATGTCCTTATTTAATCATTTATCAGCCTAGGACTCCATATTCTTAGCCATGGTGAAAACTACTGCTTTTTCTAGCGTATCATCTCACACAGTAAGACAATCAGATTCCTGTTAGCTGTCATTAAAGTTTTCTGAAATGTAATAATAAGAAAGAAGCTTGCTAGCTGTGAAGTAGTACATACAAATTAAGGCCTATTATCCCAGCTTAACAAAGTTTGCAAGCTACCAGTCTTTTTCAGTGCTAATGAGTTCAATGCTTACAATTTCTCTTTTACAACTGCTGCAAAAATGAAAAGTAATGTATTGTTAATATTAGGACAGTGTGGCAAACTAGTAATACAGTGATTTGTTTGAATTCAAATGATCATTGGTTCAAATCCAGCCTTACGGCAGCATGAAGACTCACCTGTGCAAAACATGTCCGAGGACCTGCTTGAGACAGTTCCTTCGGTCTAGTTCCTAGTGAACAGCACCCATCTCATCACAGTCAGCATGAAGTAGCACCTCACCTACCTGCCTCTGTGAACATACCAGGTCCTCTTTTTGGATTTAGAAATTGTTACGAATTATCTTGGCTATGAAAATTACATGGCTGAATGAAAACATACTTAGAAAGACTTTAAAGAATGCTAAATTCTTCAAGATAACTGTAGTAGGTGCTAAAAACATCCAACTACTGTTCCACAACCAGCCCTCCTAACAATATAAAAACAAAGATTTACTCAATACACTTATGTATTCCTGAGCTTTTGCGTTGCTGTGACTACCAGATACATGCCATGGTTTGAATTTTAGATTACTGAGCCCTGGGTGCAAATTGCCTGGGAATGGGACTGAGGACTGAATAATAGTTGCACACAAAAAGTAATCAGAACCCTTCAGGTCTGTTCCAGAACAGGGCAGAGGAAAAGGAAAAGAGAGAAGTGAATGAAAATGGGAAGAGGAATGGGATGGAAAAGATTCATGGAATTATTTGATAAGCATATGAGTCTTTTCTCTTAGGAATGGACACGTCATGTTTTCATTCATTAACATACAGTCTTATTTGCTTAAAGCTTTTGCCTTTGCTTCCGTATTATATATTTTGTAAATATGAAATGTACCACTTACTTAACCATTAGAAGTCTCATACTTAACATAATTTAACAGAATAGTAGAAGAAACAAAGGAAAAAAAGGAAACATTATGATTTACGAAATGTATCTGTGCCACAGATAAGAATCTCATTTTCTCTTACAGCTACACATACTCTGCATTGCTATATTACCATTATTATTATATTGCAAGTAAAATGGAAATAATGAGAAGCCGAAGAAAAGTTACCGGCAGTGATCAGACTCTGAAGTACAAGAGGTGTTATTAATATCACACCTGTTCCACAAGGCAGAGTATTTTAACACTAAAAGAATGATTCACTAGCTCTGTCAGCTTTATTCTTTTGTATTTTTCCCTTCACCAATGTGGCTATTTAAATTCCATTTACAGTGACCTTTGTTAAAAGAAGGAGTTTCTATATCCTGCTGTTTAAAATAACACCTACTGAAGATTAGCCACTGGCACTTCGAATCCAAGTCTCCTGGGTTTAAAGTGCTCTCTCTTTTGTCACGGTATGAAGTAGTTTTTCTGGCAGCTAAGGATGTCTATACATTAGACATGAAATATCTATTGAGAGATTCAAATACACTGAGCAAGGTCTGCGGTTAGTCAAATCCTAACCCTTTTCCCCTTTTCCAAGTGTGCTCCCTTCAAAACTACAAAAGAAGTTTTTTGTTTGCAGTTGCCTTACCCCGTCTGTTGTTCCCACTGTGAGAACATTTATGTGCTCCATTTTAACTTAGAGCACAATGGCCATATCATCATAAGGACAGCAAAGACTATTCCAAGGTAGCACCACCCCATTTGTTTCAAAGTATGAAGAGCACCGAGACAAAACTGACCCCAGACCCAAATGCTTTCGTGATACCCAAATAAAGAGCGTGACCTTTCTCCTTTTACTTTTCCTTGCCCTCTGCACAGCTCCCTCCTAGCTTAAACCTACCTGGCTTCATCGGCTGCCTGGAACTGGCTACCCTGAACGATGATGTCATCAGCCTATACAACTTCAAGCACGTCTATAACATCGACACCACCACATCGCCACCTTGTGCCAGGTAGGGGACAGTCCCACCGTCACTCTGCTGCTCTGGTTTGCAGAAAGCGCCAGTCCTGGTGGTTCATTCCTGTTTCAGAATACAAATGTGAAGGTGATACTGAGTTATCCAGAAGGAACTTGGCCACTTTTAACTCCTAGTTGCATCAGCAAGTTAAACTTACATATTTTTGCTGTGTCTCCATTAACTCTCTCACAACCTTGCTCATGCCTTCAAAAGGGAAACAGAGTGCATCTGCCCTGCCGTGTTTGCTACAGCATGGTCCAGGCTCCCTCCTTACCCATGCTGCTTGCCTAGAACAGGACTGCTCCTGACTAGAATCATGTCGCTGCAAAATACGGCCACAGCCAGTTAGCTCCAGTGGGCCTGGTAAACTTGAGCACACCCCCATCCCCAGCTAACAAAGCCCGTAAGGAAGTTATCTCTCTGCCATACACTCTTAAACCCACAACAGAAATTCCTCAGATAAGCTGTTCACAAACTGGGAAATGCAGCCACTAAAGTAGAAGTGAACATCAACCGCAGCATTCGTTTAGCACAGACATAGCAGGCGTTCTGTTCATACAACAGGCAGCAACAGTAGAATCTCTCTATACAAAGAACAGGAGAGAAACTTGCAGCTCTCACTGGGAAGAAATGCAGGAGGTGTGGGGACAGAGCAAATGATTGCTCCCCACGCCATTCCCACAGGGAGCGCAAGCTGCTGCTCTCCAGGACAGTGCATGCGGGCCGCTCCTGGGCTCCGCAGCAGAGCCCATGCTTGGCTAAAGGCCTTGGAGAATTCAAATGGGTTTCTGCACAAACTGGGCGAGCTCTTAATAGAAATGTATGTGTATCCTTATAATGAGGAGGTGTTGCGGGCCTGCCACTTTACAAGGCTGAGCAAAGAAATTTCCTGTCCTCTACATACAACACAGGATAAAAGCATGATCTAATGATGAAGGAATTAGATACACCTTCAAAGCTACACATTATTTTTCAGAAAAAATTCCCAGAAAGAATTTCAAAGAAAAAGTCATCAGTCTCACCGCTGCCAGGAAGAAGCAGCAGTTGAGAACAATTATTTCAAGAAAGTATTTTAATTGTAAAGGCCTTTAAATTTCCCCAAATTAAAATGGTGATATGCCAAATATTGCTTCCCTGCTTGTTTTTTCATAGAAATAAGTTGGCTTTCACTCAGAGCCGGGCTGTGAGCTATTTCTTTGATGGCTCTGGCTATGCCTTGGCAAGAAACATTGAGAGAAGGGGAAGATTCAGCCAGGTGACTCGGTTTGATATAGAAGTTCGAACACCTACAGACAACGGATTGATCCTGCTGATGATTAATGGGGTGAGTACCAAATCCTGCTGGTACCATTTATCCATGAGCACCACAAGTTCTCCAGTACTTACAGTACCATGGAAAATCCAAAATGCTTATGCCCTTACATTTAACTTCTGGAAAGAGAAATACTTTGTGTTCATCTGGTGCATGTATACATTAAGAGAGAACTGGAATGTGTTCTGCAAAGGCCCCAGGAAGCCAAGGACCTGAGCTGGACTCTGCTCTCATCCAGAGACAATCAGGACTGCAGACTGGTCATACCCCTGTGATGACACTTTGAGAGATACTTCAGTTAAACCCAGTAGTTGCACCTTTATTTAAATGTGAATGCACAATCAAAGTGATAGGAAATTTCTGTGAAGTAACTCCCATAAAGCAGCCACTTCGTTGTAGCTGCCACTTTATAACTGTGTCCCAGGGTGTACTAGAGTTAAATATTTATTTAAGTTACTGAAAATAAAAAGTAGCCCAAATAAAAAGGCTTGATGCAAATATCGCCAGCTTTTCAGAAGTCTGAGGGTGATGCAAACTCTATAAGGGTTTGAAGAAAGTAGACTCCACATGCAAATATCCTCTGAAGACAAACTCAGATTTTTTTTGTCTTTGGGCATCTCCACATCAAGCTCCCAAGTCCTGTGTGGGTTACAACTTGGTAAAGCCACAGAAAATATTTTACTATGTAGATGCAGTCACAGACATACACTTGTCTAGACAACTACATGTACCACTGCATTGAGCATTTAGAAGAGAAGAAAATCCACTCTCACTAGAAGAGCTGCTCTCTAGTGTTTGCCTTTAGGGTAACTTCCAGAGGAGAGTTGTGGGCAGCAATTTGCTCTGCGGCATAGCATGCCACCACCAACCTTTGCTCTTAGGAGGTTTTGGACTAAGCAACAGCTGTTAGAAGTTTCACAGCCTCTATTGCAGAACAGACATTTTTCTTCCAAGCAAAAGTGCCCAGAGGTCTGTCGGAGATGTATGCACTTTGTGTGTTACAGTGGAAACTGCAATCAAGTTGGATCTTAGCTGTGGAAGACCATGCCTGCTCAAAGGCACTTTTAGAAAGACTGTGTAAGCTGGCCATTATTCAGTCCTGCAAAGACAGCTCATAAATATTCTGAATGTAATCCCTGTTTCATTTTCAAATTTAAGCTGTTCAAGACAAACCCAAGCTGCAGTTTAATTTAAAAGCGCTAGATTACAACCTACTTTCACTACTTTAAGTAACGACTTCTGAGGGTGGACTCATTTGTGTCACAGACAGCAGTTCTTGGCCTGCAGTAGTTTTTTGATAATTATCATTTCCATGTTTCCATTAGGCATGGGAACAACAGCATGAACACTAGGAGAGAAGACAAACATTAGCATTAAAAGCATTAACCCAGATGCACGGTTGCTGTAAACTGTCCTTTCTGCTTCTTTATGTTCAGATTTGGAACAAGACTAATTCCATGGTACAGATCTTCATTTCAAGCACTCCCTAAAGATTTTCTAAAGTAGAGCTCCTGTTTATAAAGTTTAGGTCACCCAGCCACAGAACAGAAGCCAAACCATGAAGCAGGAACAGTCAGGAAATCCAGAAACCAAATGCACAGTAAATACACTCATTGCTCAGCCTTCAGCAAATAAATCAGTGCTGATGAGGGCTGTGAAAAGATACAATCCTGAGCTATTACAGGTGTCACAACAGAAGCTACTAATGCAGATACAGCCATTCTAGCACAACATTGCTTTTACCAGTATAACATCTTTCATTTGGGGTATGTGGTATTACTTCGACAGTAAATAGATGTGTTTGCATTAGGAATACTCTGCTGGTAAAGAATATTGACAGTACTGCACTACCAAATACTATTCCTACAGGGAAACAGTTCACCAAGTCTTCAAATAAGTGCTGTTTATCAAACAACTATGTGTGCATGTGTATACATACACATATATATAAAAATAATCCAGAAACTGTGTTATAGTTTTGCAAATAAAAAGACCTTTTCCCAGCATGCTTTTCACAATGTCAGACACTCTCGTAACACTGTTTATTAATTTTTTTTAAATTGCTGCCACAATCATAGTGCTTTTCTGACTGCTGTTTTGTTTTATACAGAGTATGTTCTTCAGTCTAGAGATGCACAATGGTTTCTTGTACCTCCGCTATGACTTTGGCTTCAGCACCGGCCCTGTGCTGCTAGAGGACTCCATGAAGAAAGCTCAGATTAATGACGCTAAATTTCATGAGGTAGAGATGCGGTTACAATCACAGCCATTTGACCAACTATCCCAGCAGCTCCAAAGTAGCAATAATTTGCTCCAACACCAATGAAAGGAGCAAAAGCATGAGGGGCCAGGTGGTGATGCAGTAGAGCGGGCAGAAGAGTAGAGCTCATGCCTGTCTTGCATGTGAAAGAGCATATGCAGGTCCCACCACTACTGAGCGGTGGAAAGGGAAGGCTTTCCCTGCCTCCCGGTAAATCAGTGCTTGTGGAGAGATTCTGCATATTACTAGCCAAGGACAGGACAGTTCACGTGGGAGAAAAAGTGTATTAATTCAAAATGAGATTATATCCAGGACAACTACGTCCTTCAAATATACAACTCTCCTCAACTAAAAACATGTCATTATGTTAACTTGATCACCTTAGTTGTTACGTATTGTATTACAAGAAACATTGCATTTCCCATTTCATTTGAAGGGAGAATTAATTTGGTAGCAGTCTTTTATATATGCATAGTATTTTAGGGACTTTGGCAGATCTAAAATATCTACTTGTATTTGGTTTAAGAGAATTTGATTTAAGCCAGTGGAACTGTGACAGTGACAGTAGCAAATTCCCCTTAGTGGCTTGCTTCTCCTGCCGTTTACTTGATGTAAATTCAAAGTCTGACTCCTGATCCACAACTACAGCTACAATTCTGTTCAACCTGTTTAAGCGAAGCACAATTAAGGCTTTTATGCTTTGACAATGAAATAAGTTTTTTAAGAAGTATATGCCCTAACTTCTTGGACAAATCAATAAAGCACTCTGAAGTTAATGCAGCTTATCTGTTTGACGCAGTGTAGAATTCGACATGGGGTACTTTCATGTGGATTTATTCATAAGTGAAATATCCTGGGTTTTCAGTCATCAGAGAAATTGTGACATCAAAATAAGCTCCCTACTAGTAATTGTTGTCAGCCTCTCCTGATTTACAAACAACTGTTTTGATAAATGGGAGGAACTTTTCAAACAAAAAGATATGAAGATGCAATCGATTTTGCAAAATCACCATGACAACTTATAAAAGATGACATTCTGGACACTTTTAAGTACGTTTTTCTTTTCAGATTTCTATTATATATCACAATTCTAAGAAGATGATCTTGGTAGTAGACAGGCGACATATAAAAAGTGTGGACAATGAAAGAACAGCAATGCCATTCACAGACATCTACATTGGAGGAGCGCCTACTGAGATCTTGCACTCCAGGTTGGTTTACAACTGGGATTTAATTATTGTCTTCAAGTAATCACCATGTTTAAGTTATGTTGTATGACCTGTGCTGAAGAGCTTACAATAAAACATTTTTCCCAGCCTCAACACCTTATGTAAAACAACCCCCCAGACAATCTTCTAGGTTTCTCTCAGAGTTCTGAAGTACCAAGGATTAGGCTTGATACAGCACAGGTAAATTCTGCTGAAACTGGTCTACTTTTAGTAAGCATAACAGAAACTGTTGTCTTCTCAAAACAAAAAGGCATTTTCAAAGAACACATGAATATATAGAATCGCTATTCCTCCTTGCTCTGCAAAAAGTGATCTTTGTAAAATAGCAATGCACTAGCTGAAGGATCAAAACCCTCTACCAACTGCATTTTGAAATCTAAAGATTGTATTTTTCCTACTATGCACTTCAGTTCTGATCCATCTCAGTTTCTCTCTAGACCCAAGTCAGCTGGCTCTGTGTGAGCGTGGGAAGAAAAGAAAAAGCCCCGTTTTCCCATCGTACCATTTGACAGAAGCCAAGTTTAATCTCAGTAGACTGTATAACTCTCATTTCCTGCAGTGGGAATCTGCCAGACCAGGGTCACGCTCTGGGAGAGCAGGCTGGCTGCTTGAAGAAGGGTATGCTCTTCTGACAGGCAATATTCCCGGGGTCAGACAGCAAGGCCAGCATTTTCAGAAGCGCTCCAGATGCTGTTTTAAGTGTCACAACTGCTAACAGAAATAGCATCTCTCTTTAAAATACCCTCTATGTAAAAAAAAAAGAGGGGGGAGATAGCAGATGTTGCACAATAGTTTCCAGGAATTAGTGGTAAATCTCCTGAAACCTTATTTTGTTGTCAGGAGAGCCTGTTGAATCAATGAATAATGTCTGAGATATAAAACACTTACAGATTAAGCTTTAAGATAGGGACAAACTTCATGTAAAGGAAAATGATGCCTTTCAATCCCATGTAATTATTTGAACATCCAAACAAAATGGTGGGCAAGGGAGAAACAGTATATAATTTATCTGGCCTTTCAAATAGCTCTTTACAAAGGTCTGTCATAAGGGGCTATTAAGAAAACTAGTGGCGTGGAAGGGGGAAAAGCTGCAGTGGATTAGAAAGCAGCTGGGAAACAGAAAATAGGACATAGAGTAACTCTTCAATTTTCACAATATAAAGAGTCTACAGCACATGCCCAAAGGATCTCTCTTAGGGCTGGTATTAAATACATTAATGATCTAGAAACAAAGCACAAAAGGATGGTGAAAATTACTTTGGTTAATCAAGCCTAGAGAACACTGAAAAAGCCCAGAAGGACCTAGAAATCTAGGCAACTGAGCAACTCAATGGCAGATGAAACTTGTTCACAAATGTAGGATACAAGATAAATCGCATGAATTATGCCCGCGGTTTTCTGAGTGAATTGTGGTTATGCTGCAAAACACCTGGAAGGTACTGTCAAAGCAGGAAAAACAGCATCTCAATGAACAAGTCATATCAAAAAAAAATCCATAGGCATTGTAAAAATATGACCAATTATAATATTGAAAAATGTATATTGAAATTATTTAAGCAGAGCTACACCTTTGCCTTGAATATCGTACCCAGCTTTGGTTCTCGTAACAAGGGTAGACAGCAAAAAGTACGGTCCAAATGTGGCAACATCTTCCCATTTTCATCAGGAGCATAAGTTGTTATTACCATTACATCTACTGATGATCTACTACTATCTATCTACTACTAGTAGTATCTACTACTGATATTTATGGTTCCTTTTTCTAGGATGATTTACATTTGACTGACATTGGGGGGCAGCAGCAGGGGGAAAACAAGCTGTAGTCTTAGAAGAGCTCAATATTCTTTCAAAGCAGTATATTTTAATTCGCTTCAACAGCACTTTCCTCTGTCAATTGCCTTTTTTCCCAAATAAATGAATCTGGAAGTACCATTATACATTATTTTTCTCCCAACTCAGTCACTGCATAAAGCAGAAAGCTAAGGGGAGGCAGGAGCACTGGGCACTGGGAACTGTTAAGAAACAAACTCAGAAGCCTTTCTTTAGGTTAAAACCTATCTTCTGTAGTTCCTGTTGCTCCTAGAAAATGTTAAGTTAATGGCATTTAACAGAAAGGCACATTTATGGCATCCAGCCAGTCACATTGTCAGTCAGAGTAGAGATTAAACTGGTTGACTGATACCCGGCACTGATCCAAATCCCAGTGAGGATGGCAGGAGCCTTCCTGTTGATTTTGCCTTCCTGCTGATTTCACTGAGAAGCTGATTAAGCCCCTACAGTGCTCCTCCTCTCACCTTATTTCAGACAAATACATCTGCACTACTTCACCTGATGGTCCATTTTTGCCAATGTAGAAAAATAAGCATTTTCACAGCTTGATTCATTTGTCGTGTTTCCAATGTCTACCTTACAATAAGATAACTCATAGACAACTAGTGCAGAAGCAGATGTCAATACTGTCAGTATCATCTCATGTCAGGTGAGAAGAATCCCACTGCTAAGGTCCATCCTGTAGAAAGCACAAAGACCGTTTACAGGCAGCCAGGTCAAAACTCCAGACTTCACATTTACTCCTTCAGTGTATTTATTCTCTAGTTATCTCCTGGACTGGTACCCAATAGATCCCATGTCATTTCCTTGCCCTGTCACAGACCCTCTGTGATTTGTGGCAAATTTCTTCTTCTTCATGCAGCATGAGTATTGTGAGGATAAATTCAATTATATTTGCCCTGTGCCATAATGCTGTGGTATCTTGGCGAGAGGTGTAGTTGAAAAACTTAGAGCAGTGAGCAGGAGCAGTTGGGATACACTGCTGTGCTATCCACCTCAAATCTGACATTAAAAGGATCCTGGAAGCCTACCTGCTGCTCTCATTTACAACTATGTAAACCCACTCATCAGCAATCAGAATTTACTTTTCCCTGACTTCTGTTACTATTATTTATTAAGAAATAGAGATCCATTTGCTTCCCAAGACAAGAATGGAGCTTGCTAGTAAAAGCAAGACAGGAAAACTTCTCTAAAATGATAAAAAATGGAGATAGAGATCCATTGATTTTCACTGTAAGTGGTTAGAAATCCATTTAAAAATAAGACTTCATTTCAGCAGCTATTTTTATCTTTTTAAAGCTACTCTGTATGGATGTCCTCTCTGAACTCTCATATATTTCTCCCCATAACATTTATTACATCTGATGCATCTTGACTTTTCAAAACACATAATGTGGTTTAGTTGTTTTACATAAAGATACAGGAATTGGGCACTAGTGAGGCAAATGATTGAGGCTTTTCCAAGTTTTTTAGAACACCTTGGCGATAACAGTCTGTTCAGAAATGCAAGGGCTATCTAACTGCAGCTTGTCTGACATTGTTTTCCAACAGCATTAGTTCACATCTGGCAGGAAGTATTGGCTTTAAAGGCTGCATGAAGGGTTTCCAGTTCCAAAAGAAGGATTTCAACTTGTTAGAAGAACCAGGAACTCTGGGAATCAGCTATGGGTGCCCAGAGGATTCACTGGTAAGCATAACATCATTTGTGAGATAACAACAAAATTTTGGCAACGGATACAGCTGTGAGCTTGAGTTTTACTCCAAACAATGGAAAGAAAGTCTTGAACCAAGGAAATGACAATGCACTCATTGACTGGGGGGGGGGGGTGTTAAGTCTGCTGACATACTACCCAATTTTCACCCTGAATTACAGCACAAGGTGTTTTACTTGATATTCTTATCATATGTGAACTTGCAATGAGAAAGCTGGATCTGAAATAAATTGTGTGCTGTATTCTGAAAGGAAATACTCCAACATAATTTGTTTTTCCTTAAAGAAAGAAGGAGAATTGTCCTTACATGCATCCTAATACAGATGTATGAAATTAAAAAGACAGCAAGATATTCAAATGAGTTCTCCCCTTAAGTCAGGCCAGCTCTTCCTCTGTGATACACAAACGAACTGCACCAGCATTAACACAGAAAATGCCATTTTGTTTCTAATCCCTTCCATTATTCATCATTTGTTCATTATAATGCAAGGCTGGTAAATCTAAAGAGTGTTTGTAGTCTTTATACTATGGCCATGTCTATCCAAAGCCATGCTGCGAACCTGTGAAGATGAAGGAGCCCACCACTTGTAGAACTCATCACACAGTCTCACCCTCTGTCAACAAGGAAGATAGCTGCAATTTGTCCTACCTCGGACCCAGTTTTCTTTCTCAGACTCAGAGGGTTATAGACTGCCATGGCCAGCCCCCCACACCAGCACTCAGTGCAGCACGCAAACTAATATATCACATGTTGGGATGCTGACTCAGTGCCACACAGCTCTGACAGGAGCTTGAGCCCCCTCTGCTTCTAGTCTTCATGCTCACTAACATCAGCAGATTTAGGATGAGGCCAAGAATCCCAGGAAACTGAAAACAATTTGACTTACGCTGTCTAAAATGGCTACACTTTCTTAAGATTTTCACAGCCTGTGAGGGATAGCCTATATAAATTAGATTAAGACACGCAGGAAAAAATTGAAGTTTTTATAGAAGAACTGAACTGGCTACATCTTAAAAAAAAAAAAGAAATAGCCTCCTCATTCTTTTTATGAGTTGACTGTTTTCTGCAGTTTACTTGTAAATTTGTTTCCTTTAATACACAGATGTCCCGCAAAGCATATTTCAATGGAGAGAGCTTCATTGCATCAAGCCAAAAAGTGTCCCTCTTAAGTGAATTTGAAGGAGGCTTTAATTTCCGGACATTGCAGCCCAACGGGCTGCTGTTCTACTATTCTGAAGGAGTGAGTATATATTTCTTTACAGTTTGCTTTATTTTATCGTTGGATTGTTTCCCAGGAGAATACTAGGGGAATGATACAATTTCTCACTTCATCTTTTCGTAATAGAGAAAGCAGTCCGCAATATAGAAGCATTCATTGATTACCTCATTTTCACAGTTTGATCTACAGATGAAAACTAGCAATGCTTAGACATTATTTTGATGTTGAGAAAAGGATTTGATCATATGCCTGGAATTAACATGCATCCATTTGTGCTCAATAAAGTCCTTAGGGCAGAAACACACAGCGGATCTTGCTGTGCTCAGCAGCACTGCAATCCCTATTTAGACCTGTAGGTGCTACCAAAGTACAAATAATATTAAGGGCCTGACATTTTCCATCCAGAGACAATGCCCTAGAAGCAAAGACAAAGTTTGTTTGAGCTAGTGGGATGGTATTTTGAGCATTGCTGAGTTGACAGAAATCAGTCAGAAAGCTGCCTATATTCCCAGATGGTACTTAGACCTCCATGTGTAACTGGGAAAAGCTGCACTTGAGAATGGCTCCTTCCTGCTGTGGGAAGCCAGGCTGCTCTAAATGCCCCCTCAGAGGTGTGACATGGGCAGAAATATGGACTTGCACCCCCAAAATGTTGTGTGAGCCAGAGCGATTCCAAGATCCTTCAGGCTCAGACTGACATATGCAGTAAGCATGAGCTCAGATGACAGAACATTTGCAACCACCCCCAAATGTCTGTTCTGCCATACTTGCAGAAGATTATCAGCAGTGCAGCAGGGAAGGCTGTGTGACACCAACAACCGCTCCTGAACTTTTACAATTTACAGCCTGGAGTATTACCTTAAATTGAAATCAGTAACCATGTCAGTTATCCATATCGTTTGCATAAATGAGGCCTTACACACACCACTTTCTGGTTTTAACTCAAAAGCTCTAATCCTATGAGGTGCCAAGTGCCCTACTTAACAAATGGAGGTTCAGCTATTTAGCACTTGACAGAATGAGACAGGATGACTCCTAACAGTGCACCGTAGCAGTGCTTGCTCTAATGGAACAGACAATATTCCGGCTATGTGGCACGGTGATCCCGTATGCCTGACCCAGATAGCAGATCTTATCTCTGACATAATTTTGAGTGATTGAACGGGTCTGATCAGAGGGAATTAGGAAAAGAAAAAAATTTTGGTCTTACGACAGCAGGAATCTTGCAGTAACAGCTGCTCTATACAGTACCAGGGGTACCAGAAACACAAATGAAATGTAAACATCATACATCCGTGCTAGATGGAAGGAGCTCATGTGACAGATATATGGGACATAATCAGCAGCAGAATTCCCAGAATTCAGACTTAAAAAACAGCAAGAATATCAATTCTAATGAGGTCATTGCCTGTTTTGCTTCTCAGGATACCCTTCTGCAAATAAAGCACAAATGGAGAAAACAGCAGGAAGGAAAATAAATACAACAGGAAAATGCACAGAACCTTTAATTTTTCTGTGTTACACTTGCTTATGAAGATGTTTTTGTCTGTATTTCAGTCAGATGTATTATCCATCTCTATGGACAGAGGTGCTGTTGTTTTAAATGCAAGTGGAACCAAAATTCAATCACCAGACCGAAATTACAATGATGGAAAAACCCACTTCATTATTACTTCTGTCACCCCAGAAAGGTAAAGCTGTCCAGCATCATTTATTCCCTACCTTTAGAATATAAATATTTCTTGCAAAGCACGTTATCATTTAACATTCGCTTTCAAAGTGATGCTTAAGTGGGGTTTTTTAAGTGATTTTTTAACTGATCAATTCAGTTAAAAAAATACAAAGCCAAAAATCTATGTGACTGAAAACTGGCCAACTTGGCCTGAGCACGAGATGCTGGGATTTTTTAGTGAAACTAAAATACAGTTTTTCTAAAAGCTTAGTCCGTTTTTGTCCTCAGGTATGAAAGCAGTTTAATATAAGACTAGCATGAGATTCATTTTTCAGCAGGATTGATTGTTCTGATTTGTTAAAGCAATCCCAAATTGACCTTGAAGGAATTGAGGCATCTTCACAAAAAGCATTTATTTGGGATATATACAGTGGAACATGTTCAAAATATTTTTAGCACTGACAGACACAAATGTAAGACTAAACACAGCAGTAGGGAATAAGTCTCTCTGTGTGCTTCTTAAAAAACTTGAAAGCATTTTTTATTGGTATGTTTTACTGTTGTTTTCTATGTTTAAAATTTTCTTAGAAGGTCAAATAATCAAAGCATCTTTCTTCAAGAAACTTGCCTATGCAGATACAACCAGGTCATTCTCAGTTTTCTAACAGAAATGGAGGTTTGCACTTACGGCTTCTGACATCCAAGAAACATAATTTGAAAAGCTGAAGGTGTGAAAAGGTGCCTTGGAATAGTGTTGGAGACTGTTATGTTTCCCTGAGTGTTTTGAATTCTGAATTTGCCAAACAAAACCAATGTCTGATGCTTTAGTTATACTCAGTTTCTTAATAAAGCAATAGAATCCTTCCTGACTTCTGCAGCAATTAATGCGTTGCAAAATGAGATTAGGCAAAGAACACTGTATAAACTCAAACATCAATGTACTGTGATGAAAGAGAAGGAAAAAGGGATAGGGACATAAAGAAGAAGGATTAGCATGTGCTTGATCTTATTTTACCCAAATGGTGGCTCCATCCATTTATTAGCGATCCCTTAGTTTATCTATCTTCACTGCGTGGACTGTATTTTTTTGGACTCCACAATTAAACCCAGGATATTAAGAAATCCATGGGCCTCTGGACTCAGTTTTGCCAGTGGGTTAATCACACTGCTGCTTGTTGCACAGCTGGAAGCGAGAAGGTCTTCTCATGACTTTGAGCACTACCATTCAGTGATGTATACAGTGAGCGGAGCATTTTGGGTGCATGTAATACGCTGTCTAACCACTGGCATTGACGTTTCTGAAACCAGACTACAAAATGAATGCTTTGCCTTTGTAGATATGAGCTGACTGTTGACGACAAGAAACAAAGTAAGAAGAACCCAGCGAAGGACAGAGCAGGAAAAAGCCTGGACAGCATCAAGAAATTTTATTTTGGTGGCTCTCCCCTCAGAACACAGCAAGCCAACTTCACTGGCTGCATAAGCAACGCTTACTTCACTAGGTGCGCAGCATCCTCCCAAACACTTTACCAGGCAGTCGCTGCCCGACAGCCTGAATAGTAGCTCAAGAGAACTGATTTATTGTCACAATAAAAATCCCTCTCTCATTTTGTGAGGCTAGACAGTATGTGCGAATAAGTTTCTTACCTTATTTGCCATGGAATCTGTTGGCACAGACATGCTAGGTTAAGATACTGTTAAAGTGGGAATAACTTGATGTAAATCAGCTTTCAGTACTGCACCTGCTAATGCTGCTGGTGCAATGTATAATTTGCATAGCTGTAATTTACATTTATATTATGTAGCTTTCAGCTCTGCCTTTGAAACAAAATTATATTAAGGCATCTCACAGAAGCTGGGGATGTTAGGAGTTTGGTCATGTGAAAATGGTCAGAATTTGTTGATCTTAATCGCTTTGTGAAATGTTCTTATATAGAAGATTTTAAAGTGAATTTGATGCTGCAGATTGATACTTTCTGTTTATGCAAGCGTGGATACAACAGGCAGAGGTAGTATAGGCTGCCCGCCTTACCCAAACATTGACTGATAAATCTATACTTTTATCCAAGAATGGAAAAAAGCCCATCCAAACATCATTTAAACTATAAATGCAAAATTCTGTAATTTTTATGAAGACAATTCCAACACTTGGAAAAAAGCTGTTCTTGTCATCCCCTCTTTGAAACACAGGTTGGATCGAGACGTTGAAGTGGAAGATTTCCAGCAGTACCCTGAGAAAGTTCAGACTTCTTTGTATGGATGCCCTGTTGAATCTCCTCCAGTTGCTCTTCTCCATAAGAAAGGAAAAAACTCATCAAAAGCCAAAGGAAACCGTAATAAAAAGGTTTGCTACAAATTGGCCCAGTACCACCCTAGAATTTTCCAAAGTTGATACATACTGTGCCATGATTGGGAATTCTCCAAATCATGGATCCAAAATGTACCACGTGAAGAATATTTCAGATATATGAAGGAAAGGATCCTGTTCCTTTACATATTGCATCACTGCAAATGACTGCCCTGACCCGATCTATCTGGCCTACACTTGCATCATTCTCTCTTGCTAGAACTGTAAAACAAAATTTATGACATCTTCAAAACAGTACTGCAGAAACAAGCCTTCTTGATTTCTTCTATATCCTAAAGGCAATAAGCTTGCTTCTGTTCTCAGCTACTTCTGTATAGCTCTCTCTACTGCATACAATTAGCACGCATTAATATAAATGTGGAAAAAACCTCCTTCCAGCATGTACAACTTTTAGTCCAAGCATGTCCTCTTATGCCTATAGTATAGCTGATATCATCAAAACCAGAGAGGAAAAGATTCAATTAGGAAAACTGGAAAAGAATTGAATTGTAATTATGTTAGCTACACAAGTATTCTGTTTATCCCTTCTTCTGCCCTGAATCAGCCTCTGTAGTACATCTGTTCACGGAAGATTTGACTTGGAACCATTCCTGGTATTTTTGTAAGGAAAAAATATATTACTAGCATATATATAAATGATACTGTTATTTTTATTATGTCCAATCTTAGTTAAAATTTCTGGTTAATGGTTCTCTTTCTATGAAGGTGGGAAGAGATAAAGACAAGATTTCACAGACTTCAACTGGCCTCAAAAAATTGCATGAAGATGTGAATATGCAAAGAGACCCTCAGTGCCACTTGCCCATGAATCCCAAGGCAACCGAACATGCGTATCAGTTTGGAGGAACAGCAAACAGCCGGCAAGAATTTGATCACATACCGAAGGATTTCAGTGAAAGGTAAAGGGACCTTAGAAAGAAAAATTAAATACACCGGGGAGGAGACATATATTAAAAGGTGTTTCAGTTAAGTAAGAGCAATAAATAGAATGTGCTTCCAGTTACATCCCTTTTGTGGAGTCTTCATCTGCATTGTATATTAACAAAATGTGTCTCCTTGCCTATTTGTAGGCTGTTAGTTCTATACAAGCAATGCACCATTGGCCTTTTTATGCAAGAAACAATGGCATTAGAGCAGAACTGGAAAAGAACACGATAGTTCACCAAGAAATGAAGCTGTTATGTGTTGAGCAGACCTTGGCAGCTGTTTAATCGTTATGAATCTACACAGTGCATACACTTTTCATAAAGCTATGAAAAACATGTCCAATTCAAGCCATAATGGAAATACAAGTAATTAATAATGGGTCCAGATACTGTGGACATTTAATTCTCAGGCTCACACAGAATATGCCATATGGTATGTTATGACCAACAAAGGATTTTGGTTAAATACTTTCCATGAAAGACTATAAATTCAACAACACAGCGCTTCCTGGAAGCATACCAGACCACTAACTCAGAAAAGAAGAGTGCTATTTCCTGACTTAAATAAAAAAAGCATTACATTTGTTTTAATTCAATAGTGTTTTACTTAGGGCAGTCCTGATGGGGCCCATATAAAGAAGGAAAACCCAAACTCTAACATGTCTCTTCAGCCCTCCAAGACGTATTTGTTTTACAACTGTTATTACAGCTTCATCGTTATAATGTGCATTTTAAAAAAACAATGACTTGTGATGTTTTAAAACAACCGATATTGGCAAGGGCCTAAGTGTGTGTGGAATGTACACACACATGCAATGGGGAACGTATAGATCCTTCAGGCAATACAAAGAATGGAAGCTAGGCAGGCACCTGACATGAGAAGCAGGACTAATCAGTTCTGGCACTGTCCTACACCAGTACAGCTTTGTCATTTTTTAGACCCAAAGTAATAATACCAATCACTCAAGAAATCTTCACTGTTGACAGTGTCAAACCAGATCAGTATAACTTGCCATGTTGTCTTGGACTTCACAAGGAACTACAAGGAAGGAGAAGCTTAGCAGTGAGTCTGGAATAACATTAAAGATTTGTGAACTGTCAGGCCTCCATGCCATCACAGTTAAAAAGACCCCCAACATTGCTGTTCAACAGGAATGGAAATGTAGTGTATATACTGTCAGTTATTGGTGGTCTGTATTGATTTTATTCACTTCAGAGATTTTAATTTTTGAAAACAAGTTCCTTGCAAGGCAGCTTCTCCTCCAACTTTGATTTCTACTCCAGAAACCAGTATGGAATGTTTCTCAGAAACACCACTTCCATAAAGGAGATGCATATTCTTTTGGATGAGAGGAAAATCTCAGTCTTCCTCTGCCTGCAGTTTGATTTAAGTCAATTATATCTGCTCTAATTTTAATATTGTGTTTTTATGTGCCAGAGCTCAGTTCTCTATCAGTCTGAAAACTCACTCATCTCATGGAATGATTTTCTACATCTCGGATCAAAAAGAGACCAACTTCATGGCCCTTTTTGTTGCTCATGGCCGACTCATTTTTATGTTTAATGCTGGTCATCAGAAGATAAGGATTAAGAGCCAAGAGAAATACAATGATGGCCTTTGGCACAATGTAAGTAAAAGAAAACGATCATTATGATGGCATATGCCATCAAGGCCGCAGTAAAGACACTGATGATGTGACAGCTCAGGGAGTTTTCATTCATGTGTTCATAACCACACATATATGTTGAGAAACTTCTGCCAGTATTTTTAAATCTTCGATGCGGCATTTTATCAAGTCATTAGCTAGGGACAGGAAAGTGAATCAGCTATAAAAATCCAGCAATTCCCAATACTAACAGCTGAACAGAAGTGACAGAAACAAGCAGAACAGTGAGGCAACTAAGAGTTAAGTTAGCTAGGAAAGGAAGGACTAGGATAATTCTGTTCAGCAAATTTCTTTGTGTGCCTAAGCAAGGAGCACAGCTGTCTTAGGGTCCCTCTGTAGTCTATGAAAATAAAAAGACAATTTTAGGGGTCAAAGTGAATTTCCCTCTGTAGGTACTTCTCTCTCCTCACTGAGGAACAGTAGACAGAGGAAGTCTACAGTTACTAAGCTCCTAACTTGGGCAGTAAAGTGTTTAAAGCAGGCTGGATGAATCCAGACCATAAAACTGGCAAAGACCATGAAAATGCTAACAGTGATAGCACTGTAGCAATGAATCATATATGCGAATATAAGATTCGCATATCTCAGTAGACCTTGTGACACCTTGATTACCTCTGCCTTGTACACCAAAATGTAAGAAAGACAGCAGGCTTACTATCTAGCCTTTACATGAATGTGAAAAAAAAGGGTTGTCCAGCAAAGAATATTGGCAGTTAATAAAACAGGCTTGTAGAGTATTACTCACAAGCTTTTCTTCTCAAACTTCTTATCTTCTTCCACTGCACAGGAGTGTTCCCTCAACAGAAGAAAGTAATCTTCCAAATGTTTTTCCTCCCTTTCTAGGTGATATTTATTAGAGGCAAAAATATTGGTCGCTTGATAATTGATGGTCTCCGAGTACTGGAAGAATCTTTCGGCGGTAATGCTAACACCTGGCAAGTCACCGAACCACTCTATATTGGGGGTGTAGCTCCAGGAAAAGCTGTAAAAAATATCCAGGTAAAGCAGACACCCATTACATCATCCCACACATCTATGCACAGCTAATGCAAAAGCTGACTGTAGGGATGAGTTCAGGCAAAAGCGTATTATGTTCCGAATCCCCAGCAAGCTGAGGAGCACACAGCTCATTTCAAGTGGACAGCAAAGCTCCCACAGGGCTGCGCTGGCAGTAGCTGGGCTAGACTTCCATTGACTTACTTGCAGCAGCAACTGGAAAGCCAGTGGTCTCTGAGGAACAGAGAAATGCTAGTGACACCCAAGCTTAGATGAGACAGGTAAAGTTAGGTGAGATCAGTTCTACCCTAAGATCTGAGACACAGATGAGTTTCGGAGAGATTTTAGTGTTGTCTTAGTATCTCTATTTTAAGACAGTACCTAGAAGTCCGGATTCTGCTCTACATCTTGGATACTGAAGTATATGGAAAGGAGTGTTAAATCAAAAATGAACATAACCAAGTCTCCTTCAAGGTAATCTTTAGTGTTATGTGCCTAACAAGATAGATACACTACTCAGAAAAAGTAGACCCTTGTCTTGCATTGAGGGTATGAGGTATGTATAACACTGCCTTGCCCTAGTTGTGCTTTGTTTCTCACGGTTCAGTAAGGATTGTTTGAGAAACAACACAAGCTGGAGCTACCTTCAAGTCATCAGAGAGACATGAGAGTCTACAAAAAGTGTATGTCCTGCTTCTCTTCTCTGGAAACTGTTTTTTAATTCAAAAGTGATGCACCAGACAATCACAACCTTACAGCTCATAAACAAGTACAAATAGGGACAGAAAAGTTTATTTCCTTCCACAAGTAGTTTATCTACTAATCATGCTTTTTTCTCCCCTCAGATTAACTCTGTCTACAGTTTTAGTGGTTGTCTCAGCAATTTACAGCTCAATGGAAGATCAATTACTTCAGCTTCACAGACATTTAGTGTAACGCCTTGCTTTGAAGGCCCATCAGAAGCAGGAACATACTTTTCATCCGAAGGAGGATATGTCGTCCTTGGTAATACACTACTAAACAAATGTATCCCATAATAAGACTGTACTATTCACTGTGCTTCAGAATGGCATATTTCACTAAAGGGCATGGTAATTTCTGAGGCTGTGAGCTGTAAGGATTATTAGATACAGATCATTATTGTGGTAAGCAGCTGATGTTGACAGGTCACAACGTCACCATGAAACTTAACAAGTTGTTACATAAATATATGTGTGTGTATTTCAAATAACTAGAATAATTTTACAAGGGAACAGATTATAATATGGTAAAATTTATCGCAGACATATAGAAGTCAATGTGGCTAAAACTAAGTATACCAGCAAATGGTCATCCCTTAGTTTTTTAATTAATAAAACAACATGTAATTCAAAAATCCTAACGAAAGGCTTTCTGCATGTCTTGATAATGAACAGCATGACAGAACACATCTTTTCAGTCATTTAGGCCTGCTGTGTTCCAGGAAGTGTTTTATGAGGGGTTTTTGGTCACATAGGCTCTGATCTGAACAGGAAAGGAAACTGCACAACCCTATTCATTGGCAACACCAAGAAGAATTAGACAGTGTTTCTAATTTGCTCCCTGGCCTGCCACCAGATTGGAAAAGGAGCTTTCTTCTAGTGAATCATCAAAGCTCAAGTGAACGCCCACTCACAGCATAAAGACTGCTGAATGCCTAGCAAATTCACAGTAAGAAACTGCCAAAAAATACAGATAATTTACTTTCTGCTCTCCATGTCATTGCTAAGAAATATTTTTAAACAAAATACATTTTTTTTAAATAATGAGAAAAATAAAGAAACCTTTATAAGTACTTCAAGCAAACATAATCAAAACAAAAGTTGAAATGGGTCATTGACAGCACACCATGCCATCTCATCAAGTATGTGTACTAGTACATGTTCCAATAGTTTTAAAGACAGAACAAATAAGTTCCACCCTGAGGCTTTGAAATTCCCTTTTGACTTTGAGTAGACATACAATTTCATCACTAACAGTACAAAAAGAATGTTATTCTTTTTCCCTCACAGATGAATCCTTCAGTTTAGGCCTGAAATTTGAAGTTGTTTTTGAAATACGTCCCCGAAGCAGCTCAGGAATTCTACTGCATGGTCACAGCGTGAATGGAGAGTACTTGAATATGCACATGAGAAATGGACAGGTATAACGAAGGCCACATTTCCTCCACTGCTTTGACTGGTTCCTCTCCTACCTACTTGGGCTCTGCTATATGCAGCTTTTGTCTTACAAATTTGCCATTAATTGATTCTTATTTCTCTCTTAAATGTATTAACTGCTTAGTTTAGGCAACCCAGGTATTTCTTTTAAAATACAAAAAACAACACCTAAGACAAAATCATATCACTTTACTGATACCAACTATAAATCTTTAATGAGCAGCTGAAAAGAAGCCAGAGCACTGACTCTTTGGTGCTGTTCTTTCATCCACACATTAAAAATGTATAACAGTTACAAGTAAGGTAACCGTTGATGAATTTTTATTGCTTGTTTGTTAAAAAGAGAAGTCTGAGTTGCGCTGTCTCTTCTTGCTTTAACATATATGTGTGTGATGGGGAAAGTGAGGGAAAGGGAAAGTGCTGATTGTCTGTTGATCTGGTTTCTAGAGCCTCTGGATTTTTGTAAGGCTGTCAATTGAACAAGAGAGGTTTGAAATGAACTTACCAGATAGTTGTTCCTGTTGCTATTTTTTTATTATGTTCATCGCTAAAATCTGGATCACATCATGCTACACATTGCACACATACAGTAATAAGTTGCAGTCTAAGTGGACAAAACAAGCAAAGGTTTAGAGCAGGGGAAAAAAAAATTCCTTTTCCAGAAAAGAAACTCAGGGCATAGTCAAGAGACTAAGCAGTGTGGGTATTCTTTAACCACTGCAATGCACTACCCAGTATCTAACTGTCCACCAAAGTGGAAGAGTATTTAAGTCATGCTGGCTGTCCCTCGGTTAGAAATGCAACACCTGAGGAAACATGCTGTCACCTCTCTTACAATAACAGGAACCAACAGTAGAGTGACCGAGTGGACAGTTTAACATGGTGATTCATCCTATCCTAAAGCAGATGTCTAATATAGGTGACTAAATGAGCTGTCATTCAGATAATGTATTTTTCTGTATTGACTATAGAGAGAACAACAGGTGCTTCAGTTAGGCACCTAACTTTTGACAGCTGATTAGGTAAGATAAAGCCTATTCTTACAGCTGTAGCTAGTCCTTGGCGAATTAACAAAAAACTTGTTAAAGCACACTGCATTGCTGTGTATCATACCACACTTAAAGGTTGCATCTGTATACAACTGGTCCAGGCTAGTACTTCTTATGTAAAGATCTGATGGAAGGTTTGCATGTCCAGAAACTTGTCTAGTTTTCCAACTGTATCAGTCGGTCTAACGAAAGATACTGCCTCACTTACTGCTTCAAATCTCACTTCCTGCATAACGCGTATGCAATTCATAAACAAAATTCACCCTGGAAAAGCAGCTCTTCCCTGCTTGTCACTGCAACAGGTACGCCAGTTGCCTTCTTAGTAAGCATCTGTGGTTTTTACCATTAACTATCTGCTCTCTTCGAATGCATTACTGAAGACCTGTTTTGTGAAAACATTTTTGCTGGACAAATAAGAACAATCAGCACCTTTAATTCATTCTTTAAATGTATGCATCTCTCTGCCAGTACAGCTTGTCTGGATGATTTATTAAGGAGCCACTTTCTCTTATGATTCTGTATTGGCTTTAATTGCTCCTACATAGATTCTATGATTCTATATATTTTGTCCAATAGTGAATAAAAGAGAACATGAGGATCATTTCATTTTTGTTTGCTGGTGCCCTTGTGGAAAAAAAGTTTTAAAATTTCTTAGTTACAACTATATTGAAACAGAGATCCTCTAAAATTAAATATAAGTTGTTTCCTTGCAACATTTTCAGTCAACAAGGTGTCAGCATTATCAGGGACAACTTAGACATTTGAAAAGCCTGAGTGGCTGGAGTCAGTGTTTGGAGTTCTCCAGCAATCACCACTGGGAATCTTGTGCCCCGCAATAGGGACACGACACTGCTCTGCTGCTGCTGTAACATTTCCACATAACTAAAGCAGAGGTGCAAAACTCAGAATTAGGTTCGCTTTCTAGCTCTGCCAGAGACTTGCTGGTAGGCTCGAACAAGTAACTTAAAAGTCATTCTTAAGTTCCCTATCTATTCCTTTCTCGCATCTTGTCTGTTTGTTTATACTCAGGTTTTTCACTACTGTTTTCCTTATTCAGTGGCTAGCAAGATGCCAAAACATCACCTGATGCCTCTAAAAACTAATTTACCACACAGGAAATCATAGAGTAGCAGTACTAAAAAATTTGAGTGAAATTAGCTGTTATTTTTTAATCTTTTTTTGAACTCTTAAGTTCAAATCAGAAATGTTGCAGAACTATTGAATAAAAAAAAAAACTAAATCTGTGAATTAGAAAGGTGCTTTATTTTAAAGAATTTCATGAAATCATGTTTTTCTTTCACTTATATACTAGACATGTTTTGAGTGGGGAATACAGCATTATTACAACACAAGGAAAAAAGAGAACAGGAGAGGGTTTACAGTGACAACTACATTGTTTTCCTCCAGGTTACTGTGAAACTGAATAATGGAATCAGGGATTTTTCAACTTCAGTGACACTGAAACAGAGTCTCTGCGATGGCAGGTGGCACCGAATTGCAGGTCAGTAAAACACGATCATCCCCTAAGTAAGGTGACAGAGCCCAGTTCTCCCTCCCCAGATAGCCATCTCCATGGGCTAGTGCACCAGGAATGGGGTCATATTTTCAGTTCTTCCTTTTCACCTGTCAAGACACAAGTTTGTGTGAAAGACACGGTTGTATTTGTCCCTCAGATATAGGAACTGCAGAGCTTCCTGGGAGCACAAGCACAAGTTCCTACAAAGAACAAGCAAAGATGGAAGCTCCTTGTTCAAAGAACACAAGACAGCCTAGCTGAAATGCTGGCAACCTTTCCTAAGACGTATACCAGATGATATTCTTCTTTTCCCAATTAGAGGTTAAATAAGTTGGTAGAATGTAGTAGGCACAAGTATATGCTGCCCTTAAAGGTCAAATAACAAGACAGATCTGGGGAGCCCCTGCCTCACACAGAGAGATGTCTACAGTCAGGATTTTGCCTCTGTGCCAGCCAGTCATCCTTTTTTCCTGGGTTTGAAAGTCAAAAAGTACTTCTAAACCTCAGGTACTTTGAACTCCCTTACCTTCCTGTCCAGATGCTCGCTTGGGATGTCTCCCAGTGTCACATCCAGAAGAGATCTGAGCGTGCACCCTTTCCCCATGCATTCTGTTTTCCTTCTGAAGGAAACCCAGGCACACAAGCAAGGAGGAAACCTCACTGCATTCTAGTACGTCCCCTATTGGGAATGATTTGGCAAACAGTTTTTCTAAGCCACATGCCATTGTATGCTTATACCCTGCAGCCTAAACACAGCTGCCAGCAATCAAGAGCCCCACGCAAAAGCACCCTTGCTCCCACACTGTATCTTCCATTGGCGGTGCTCTGTGCCAGAATCTGCCCACATAGTGTCACTGATGGCTCATACCCAATCTAGCAAACACTAAATCAAACTACTCAGATCAAACAGATAACTCCTGTCTGTCATAGAAAACTCACATGCTACTTCTTACAATCTTCTTGATCCCTACTCCTTCTCCTTTCAGTTATTAGAGACGCTAATGTGGTGCAGCTGGATGTAGACTCTGAAGTCAACCATGTGGTAGGGCCACTAAATCCAAAGGCAACTGACCACAGGGAGCCAGTGTTTATTGGAGGTGTACCAGGTAAGTTTTTGGCAGCTTTGTGGTACATTGTTCTCAGATTTCAACATGGTTTCCAGAGAAAGCATAGAGACTTAGTTTTCATTTCAAAAAAGAACAAAACGTATCTCACGTGAACAACCTGGTAAAATTCAAAGGCTCAAGAGCTGATCAGAAATGTTCTGCCTCAAGTTCTCCAAGAAAAAAGTGCTGCTTCATTGAAATTAAAACATTCAGAGTTGCTAGAGGGTCAGGTATAGACTCAGTAGGGAAGTCAGCTAGCTAGAAAAAAAATTGCTTTTCCACTTTACTTTCCAGTATGGGCTTACTGTTTCTTTAAGAAATGAGTGATTTATTTATTTATGGGATTGGAAACTCACTGTCACTGTAACTGGAGTCTCAAGGTTTTGTTGCTGGTAGGCTTCTTCCTCTTCTTCAAGCAATGGTGTCTTTGAACACAAGACAAAACATGAAGATTCTTTTTCTGACTAGTGATTTCTATTGCACAGATGTCTGCTAATGTGAATTTGTGACTCACAGACCATCTGTGTAGTGTGGGCCAAGATTACTACATTTACTTCCCTTATTCAACATACAGAGCTACTCTGTTGGGGTTCATATACAAACGGTAATCAACACTACATGATTCAATTTTTAAGTCATCTCCTGTATATTTCTCATTGAAAACATGCAGCATTATTTCTCTGTGCCTTGCCTGTCAATCATGAACAGCTCTAACTACAACATTTATTATATTGCTTATCTTGGATTAGTGGCTTGAGTGTGTGATGTTCTCAACCATCCCACACTACCAGGAGAAAAAATGAGCCTGAAGGGAATAATAAAATCTATGGGCAAATGCCTGTTCACCCTTTAAATCTAAACTGGAATTTTATTAGGACAGAGCTTTTCCCAGAGAGGTAATATAAAGTGGTAATTGCAAATGGTGTTCTGCTTCATAATAGAGCCTTCTATTTCTACATTAATTATAGAATACTAAAGCAATGCCATACATTGGCTCTATAATGCTATTATCACCCTGGCACAGAAAAATCTTACAATGAACTTCACGACAACAAACAAGATACAATACTAACTGATACCATGTAAATATAGTAAACTAAATGCAAACTAACAAATCAGACACAGATGACGTTACATGTAATGTTAAAAGAAATTACAAACACGCACCCTAGGATTCATCTACTCTGTTACTTAAAAGAAAATGCAGTTGTCAAAAAATGCAAGATTGGGCCTCTATTGACTATGTAATATCAAGAGTTTTATATAAATGTAGATAACTCCCCATACCTACTCCAATGGCCTCTAGAACACTGGCAGTAGGCCAGTGTCGTGGTTTAACCTCAGTCGGCAACTGAGCACCACGCAGACGCTCGCTCACTCCCCCCACCCGGTGGGATGGGGGAGAGAATTGGAAGAGCACAAGTGAGAAAACCTCGTGGGTTGAGATAAAAACAGTTTAATAATTGAAATAAAATGATAATAATAATAATATGATAATAATAATAATAATATGATAATAATAATACACAAAGCGAGTGATGCACAGTACAATTGCTCACCACCTGCCAACCGATGCCCAGCCAGTCCCCGAGCAGCGGCCCCCCCGGCCAGCTTTCCCCAGTTTATGTACTGAGCATGACGTCCCATGGTATGGAATGTCCCTTTGGCCAGTTTGGGTCAGCTGTCCTGGCTGTGCCCCCTCCCAGCTTCTTGTGCACCTCCAGCCTTCTCAGTCGGTAGAGCATGGAAAACTAGAAAGTCCTTGGCTAGTGTAAGCACTGCTCAGCAACAACTAAAACATCGGTGCGTTGTCAACTTTGTTCTCATCCTAAATCCAAAACACAGCACTGTACCAGCTACTAGAAAGGAAATTAACTCTATCCCAGCTGAAACCAGGACAGCCAGACATTTTAAAAGTCCACTGCTAAGAAAAAAAGGAGGGTAATTGTCATAGGCGATTCCCTTCTGAGGGGAACAGAGGGCCCGATATGCCAACCAGACCCGTCCCACAGGGAAGTCTGCTGCCTCCCTGGGGCCCGGGTCAGAGACATCACTAGGAAGCTGCCTGGTTTGATACGGCCTTCTGATTACTACCCGCTGCTGCTTATACAGGCTGGCAGTGATGAGGTTGCAGAGAGAAGTCCTGCAGTGATCAAAAGGGACTTCAGGGCACTGGGGCAACTGGTTGAAGGATCGGGAGCGCAGGTAGTGTTTTCCTCTATCCCTACAGTGGCAGGGAAGGATACTGAAAGGAGCAGGAAAACACACCTGATCAACGCGTGGCTCAGGGGCTGGTGCCATCGGAAGAATTTTGGTTTTTTTGATCATGGGGAGGTTTACACGGCACCGGGCCTGCTGGTGACAGATGGAGTTCAGCTGTCTCACAGGGGAAAAAGGATCATGGCTCATGAATTGGCAGGGCTCATCAAGAGGGCTTTAAACTAGGTTTGAAGGGGGAAGGGGATAAAACCAGGCTCGCTAGAGATGAGCCTAGGGGTGGTGTGCCGATGCCGGGGGCGAAATCGATAGCCCAGCTCAAGTGCATATACACCAATGCACGCAGCATGGGCGGCAAGCAGGAGGAGCTGGAAGCCATTGTGCAGCGGGAGAGATATGACTTAGTCGCCATCACAGAAACATGGTGGGGTGACTCTCATGACTGGAGTGCTGCAATGGATGGCTATAGACTCCTCAGAAGGGACAGGCGAGGAAGGAGAGGCGGTGGGGTGGCCCTGTATGTTAGGGAGTGTTTCGATTGTCTAGAGCTCAACGATTGTGATGATGATACGGTTAAGTGTCTATGGGTAAGGATGAGGGGGAAGGCCAACGAGGCAGATATCCTGCTGGGAGTCTGTTATAGACCACCCAACCAGGATGAAGGGGCAGATGAAGCGTTCTATAAGCGGCTGGCAGAAGTCTCTCAATCGCTAGCCCTTGTTCTCGTGGGGGACTTCAACTTCCCGGATGTCTGCTGGAAATACAACACGGCAGAGAGGAAGCAGTCTAGGAGGTTCCTGGAGTGTGTGGAAGACAACTTCCTGACGCAGCTGGTAACTGAGCCTACCAGGGGAGGTGCCTCGCTTGACCTGCTGTTTACTAACAGAGAAGGACTGGTGGGAGATGTGGTGGTGGGAGGCCGTCTTGGGCTTAGCGACCATGAAATGATAGAATTCTCGCTTCTTGGTGAAGTAAGGAGGGGGGGCAGCAAAACCACAACCATGGACTTCCGGAGGACGGACTTTGGCCTGTTCAGGACGTTGGTTGAGAGAGTCCCGTGGGAGACGGTCCTGAAGGGCAAAGGGGTCCAGGAAGGCTGGACGTTCTTCAAGAAGGAAGTCTTAAAGGCGCAGGAGCAGGCTGTCCCTGTACGCCAGAAGAACGGGCGGGGAAGACGACCGGCCTGGCTGAACGGGGAGCTCTTGCTGGGACTCAGGAAAAAAGGAGAGTTTACCGCTTGTGGAAGAAGGGGCAGGCGACTCAAGAAGAGTACAGGGATCTCGTTAGGTCGTGCAGAGAAGAAATGAGAAAGGCAAAAGCCCAGCTAGAACGCAATCTGGCTGCTGTCGTTAAAGACAGTTTTTACAAACTAATGACAAGAAGAGAGCCAAGGAAAATCTCCATCCTTTATTGGATGCAGGGGGGAACATTGTCACCAAGGATGAGGAGAAGGCTGAGGTACTCAATGCCTTCTTTGCCTCAGTCTTTAATAGTCAGACCAGTTATCCTCAGGGTACTCGGCCCCCGAGCTGGAAGACAGGGACGGCGAGCAGGATAAACCCCCCATAATCCAAGAGGAAGCAGTCAATGACCTGCTACGCCACCTGGATGCTCACAAGTCTATGGGGCCGGATGGGATCCACCCGAGAGTGCTGAGGGAGCTGGCGGAGGTGCTCGCCAAGCTGCTTTCCATCATTTATCAGCAGTCCTGGTTAACGGGGGAGGTCCCGGACGACTGGAGGCTTGCCAATGTGACGCCCATCCACAAGAAGGGCCGGAAGGAGGATCCGGGGAACTACAGGCCTGTCAGTCTGACCTCGGTGCCGGGGAAGATTATGGAGTGGTTCATCTTGAGGGCGCTCACAAGGCATGAGCGGGACAACCAGGGGATCCAGCCTAGCCAGCACGGATTCATGAAAGGCAGGTCCTGCCTGACCAACCTAATCTCCTTCTATGACCAGGTGACCCGCCTAGTGGATGAGGGAAAGGCTGTGGATGTGGTCTACCTGGACTTCAGTAAGGCCTTTGACA
The DNA here is from genome assembly GCF_965638725.1 of Aptenodytes patagonicus. Classification (NCBI taxonomy): domain Eukaryota; kingdom Metazoa; phylum Chordata; class Aves; order Sphenisciformes; family Spheniscidae; genus Aptenodytes; species Aptenodytes patagonicus. The sequence continues at coordinate 55,313,300 of NC_134951.1, read as the reverse complement.
CCATCTCCCACAGCATTCTCCTCGAGAAGCTGGCGGCTCACAGCTTAGACAGGTGGACTCTGCGCTGGGTCAAAAACTGGCTGGACAGCCGGGCCCAGAGAGTTGTGGTGAATGGAGTCAAATCCAGTTGGCGGCCGGTCACGAGCGGTGTTCCCCAGGGCTCAGTACTGGGGCCGGTCTTGTTCAATATCTTTATCGATGATCTGGATGAGGGGATTGAGTGCACCCTCAGTAAGTTTGCAGACGACACCAAGTTGGGTGGGAGCGTTGACCTGCTCGAGGGTAGGAAGGCTCTGCAGAGGGACCTGGACAGGCTGGATCGATGGGCCCAGACCAATTGTATGAGGTTCAACAAGGCCAAGTGCCGAGTCCTGCACTTCGGCCACAACAACCCCATGCAGCGCTACAGGCTTGGGGAAGAGTGGCTGGAAAGCTGCCCAGCAGAGAAGGACCTGGGGGTGCTGGTCGACAGCCGGCTGAACATGAGCCGGCAGTGTGCCCAGGCGGCCAAGAAGGCCAATGGCATCCTGGCCTGTATCAGAAAGAGTGTGGCCAGCAGGAGTAGGGAAGTGATCGTCCCCCTGTACTCGGCCCTGGTGAGGCCGCACCTCGAATACTGTGTTCAGTTTTGGGCCCCTCGCTACAAGAAGGACGTTGAGGTGCTGGAGCGTGTGCAGAGAAGGGCAACGAGGCTGGTGAGGGGTCTGGAGAACAAGTCTTCTGAGGAGCGGCTGAGGGAACTGGGGTTGTTTAGCCTGGAGAAAAGGAGGCTGAGGGGAGACCTCATCGCTCTCTACAACTACCTGAAAGGAGGTTGTAGCGAGGTGGGTGTTGGTCTTTTCTCCGAAGTAACTAGTGACAGGACGAGAGGAAATGGCCTCAAGTTGTGCCAGGGGAGGTTTAGATTGGACGTGAGGAAAAATGTCTTTACTGAAAGAGTGGTTAAACATTGGAAGAGGCTGCCCAGGGAAGTGGTGGAGTCCCCATCCCTGGAAGTATTTAAAAGACGAGTAGATGAGGCACTTAGGGACATGGTTTAGTGGACATGGTGGTGTTGGGTTGACGGTTGGACTCGATGATCTTAGAGGTCTTTTCCAACCTCAATGATTCTATGATTCTATGATTTAAAAGACCCATAGAAGGTTCAGCAGAGCTGCAGTTAGTAGCAAATTGAAAAGATTCTGCCACCAAACTGATTATTTTGGTCATCGTGAGCTCTAATTTTTCTTTTTTTTTTTAAATCTGCTTCTTCCAGAGTCTCTGCTAACATCCAGCCTGACTACACGCAACTCCTTCATTGGCTGCATTCGTAATTTCATGATTGATGAAAAACCAGTGAGTTTTAGTAAAGCAGCTTTGGTTAGCGGTGCTGTAAGCATCAACACATGTCCAGCAGTCTGACAGTGCACTGTATTAATCCTGTAAAGTTCCTTAGACCACAGAAAGAAAAATAGAACAAAAGAAACCATGTTCATCGAGAGAAGAAGAATGAAAATATCAAGGATCCATCTACAGAAAGCAGTATGTTTAAGGGTCACTTCTAATGTTTATGTGCAAACAAAAATCACTGAAGAATGAAAGGCTGTTGCTTCTGCACTTCTCTTACTATACCACAAGAGTGAGCTTTACCATTTCTTATAGTGTATGTGTGGCCAGTCTGTTACATGAAAATGTGAGATTATAAAAGAAATGAAAATTATATTAAATATGTTACTTTCAAGATAGATCCTCTACATCATTTCATTCCATACCTTAGGTCACCCTTTGTTTTGCAGGAAAAGATCTGCTAATGCACATTAAAGAATAAAGCTAGATAATAGACTTACCTCGCAAATAACTGTGTTCAAAGGGGTTTTTCTTTAATTTTCCATTCAACTCATTCATATATTCCTCAATTAAAATGGGGGGCAGAGAGCATACCAATTATGTAAGCTTACAGACAATGAAAAACTAAAATTTTTATTCCACTTCTAGACTTCATGGATATGTTCTAGCACAATGTGAAGATAGGATGTATATCTTTTAAGACAGACACTTTATATAACTGATCACTTACCTAAACTAGGTAATTTTAGAGCAATACTTGCCTTACGTAGGAAGGGAGAGAAGAGAGAAAATTCAAAATTTCAATTTTTTTCTCTAAATTTTTAAATGCACTTACATACAAACACAGCACTGAATCCATAATCTGATTGTGATCTCATTTGCACTAACATAACACAAGTAAACACGAAACATAGAAAGCAGAATCATAGTCACAGTTTCAGGCAAACCCCTGATCACATAAAACCATCACTTCCTTGTGACACTGCTGCAGGACTTCAGTTTACAGCAGTAATCCTCAAACTAGGAACATGTTCCTGTGGAATGTATCCCAGAAGATATGCTGCTGCAGAGGAACTGGGGGTAAAATAGGAAGATGTAAACAGAAGGCAAAGGGCTGCAAATCTGAACTATGTTAAAACCATAGAAGGTAGATGGAAGTTAATACTAGGCTTTAGCTCACAGTAGGCTTGAACATCAGACACAACTCACTTGCAAAACTTAGTCTCTTCAGTGATAACCTACAAGGCATCAAAGCCATTTAGGCTTCTTTTCTATAAAGAGTAAACTACTGTTGACAGAAAGTTTTATGATTGCTGGGAAAATTATTGTTGGAACCAACTCAAAACACGACCAGCTGCAAAGCAGGAAAGGACAACACCCTCCAGACTAAAAATTAATAGGAGCTCATCTGGAAAACACACAAGTTACAATTGGAATCCAAAGATCTTGAATCTATGAACAGCTGGAGGAACCACCAGAATAAGATACACGTGTCAGCACTAATCAGTAGCTTCCCTACTACTCTCTCAGTAGGAAAAGGCTTTTGACAGATTGAAGTGGTCTTGGCTGACTCTGGGTAAAGAACTGCAAGCTGTGGACAGACTGGCACAGAGACTCTCTGGCAGCTGGGACCCCATCACTGCCTCTTCACTTGTCTCTAAAGTCCAGTGTTGGGTGGTGAGTGGATGAGAGAAGATAGTGTGGCTCCAGCAGCCACTGCCTCTCCTTCCACCAGCCTTGTCAGCTCTGCTCATGCTTTCAGCCCCATGCTTTCAGCCCCATGCCTGTTCTAACCGCCTTCTCCTGGACACGTCTCCCATTCTGTTCCCTGCAACTCTCAGGCAATACGCTCCCAGGACTGATTCCCTTCCCAACCGCACAGGGAGGCCCCCTACTTCTGGGAGTGGTATATAGCCCCCTCTTTTTGTCACTCCATAGCCCACTGTTCGTACTTCAGAAGCAAGCAGTAAGAGTAGCCCTCTGCAGTCTCTCTGAATCAAGCACATCATGGGTCCCCAAATTCAGCTGCCTTCAAATGCCATCTTTGTCTCGGATACCAAAACCAGTATGCCTGCTCAACTCTTTCCCGCTCCCAGCTACTACCCAGACTCTGAACAGAAAACATTTAGGGCTTTTGGTTTGGGAATTTTTTTATTATTGGGGTTGAGGGGGAATGTCCTCAGATCAGTGAGCTGGGTTCCCAGTGGGTACCAGAGGCCATGCATGGTGTCAGGGCTGTGCAGCTGGGAGCAGGGGTAAAAAAGGAAGTCTCTCTCCTTCCAGTGGCAGCGAGTTGTTAGATTGGCTCAATCAATCTCATGACACCACAACCTGACCTAAGCTTCCTCAGAGGCCCTGGTCTCCAAGACCCTATTGCTGGAAAGAACAGCAGATTCCCTGCTTAGATAGGTTTGTTACAAGTATTACTGAAATTCCTTTCAAGGTTGTCTGCAGCTGCTAAGCGGAGATAGCCAGGAATAGCATACGCTTGTGCCCCCTAAGAGCATCACAGTTTAGTGAATGCTGGTATTAAGTGGAGCATTATAAGTTAACTGGTACACGCATACTCAGAACGTTTTTCCATCTTACACCTCCTTCAAACTAAAGTATATTTTCTCATATCCACATCCAAGCTCTGTGAATAAACAATATTTTTCCTAGACATACTTCCTGCAATGAGATTTGGTTTTGTTCAGTGGATTTACATTTAAGAATTACTTTTCTGATTAATCAGTCCTTTGCATACTTTATATATGGAAAACTAAAAATACAGTAAAATAGTATGTGAATAAAAAACACATTAAAATTCACAAACTGCTACCATTCAATTTACTTCTCTTTACTATATCACCAGCTAATCAAACGCAGTAGTATTTGTGGCGGGTATCTTCCTCAGTTTCCCTTTCTAGGCCTCAGAGATGCAGGTTTTCCCTCTGCAGAACAGGGTTTCCAAAGAAAAATACTATAAACCAGAGGATACTTGCAGACTTGAGAGAGAGCAGAAAATAATGCAAATTTCCCTGCCTCCAACATCCACATGGACCTTGAAATTACCATTCCATATGCACCAAAGAAAGTCTGTATGTGGTGCATTACATTGCACACACCTCCGCGTTCATTTCAAAGCTCCTGGTGTTTAAGAGAAGGCAACTGCCTAAGCAGAAATCTTCCTAGAATTCAATTTGCCTTCTTTATCTATCTCAAAAGTTATAGCTCCAAAGTACAGAACTCTTAATCTACAAAGATTTGGGAAAAAACTCCAAGTTCTGAGGTACATTGTCAGATTGTCCATTTGCATTTTCAATATGAATATAACGATCTCAATTCTGCAGAAAGCCTACAAAAAAATGAGCACTGACCCTAAGGAGATTATACCTTTTCTCTGCCACCTTCAAGGTTTTAGTAAGTATTGTTATAGCCATTATCTAAATCAGGGCTACAACTACACTGTTGTTATATCATGGAATATTCTGAAATTTGACATTTGCATGGCTATATAAGAAAGAGTCCAATTTCAAGTTGAAAAACTCAACAAACTGCTTCAAAATAGAGTATTTAATTAGGATCTCTGGCCTGTCTATCTCTTATTTCTGAAGATCTGTAGAGATCTCCCATAGTTAAAGGTTCTTATCAACCTTTCCTTATCCTCAAGGATCAAGAGTATGGACAATAGCCTGAAAAGGAAAATGAAAGATGAAGGGTTACAGGTCTGACAATAATTCCTCAAAAGCCAGCCATTCTAAGTTTAAAAAAAAAAAAAAAAAAAAATCATATGTGAACTAAGCCCTGATATAAATCAAAGAATAACACTCGTTCAAATTCCAGTGTATTCTCCCTACAGGAGCATGTGGCCTAAATAATCAAATGACTGTCATTAAAAAGATGCTGAAAGCAGAGCACATATATTTAAGTTGTGATGTACATTTGGCTCTTGTTGTGGCTGGGATTTAAGGGTTATTCACAGGTTCACAGTGGTCCATGTCAACTCATTTCCTCTCAATAACATAGTAAGTTATTCCTACAATTCAATTATTCAATTCGTGTTCCAAAGCTGTGGAACGCTATTACTAGCGTTCAACAACAAAAAGTTATTGAGAAAATAAGGGTAAGAAACACACATTAGCATAATACCGTTGATTAAATGATTAACATAAGCAAAAAGTCCCTGAAGGGACCTTACTAGATTCATGCATTTATACTGTTGTAGATGAAGTACAGCTTCATCTACAACAAAACAGAAAGTCAGTGTGATTATTTCTTTCACACAGTTGAGCTGCCTGTGTCATTAAACCTCTGAGCACATGCATCAAGCCATACTGGTTATTACGCATCCACTTCCTGCCCTTGGTCCTCCTTTGGAAGCTAAAAAATATTCCCACATGAATATGAATCTCACTTGCATCTCTGATTCACAATGTTTCCACACTCAGTGACAATAATCACTTTACATTTGCCATCACAGACCTCCTAATAGCATACTGGAAGCCAAAACACAGGGTTTCTTGCTGCAATCTCGTGCTCAATGGAGCGAATCCCATTAAGCTGAATCTTGATGGGACACAGAACACAAAAACTACAGCCAACTGAAAGAACAACCAGAAAGTGTAGTTGACTACACAAGAAGAAAGCAAGCCAGATACAGTAATATTAAGAGATTTCTGTAGACTTTAAATTAAGCTTTAGAATGCTTACAAGCAATGTTGTACTGCTTTTAGCCTAAGTAAGGCCAAAAAGACATGTGAAGGGAAGACTTTAAGGACGTAACAGTAGGCAAGAAGTATAGAAACGGTTTCACACCTAGCAGCTACAACAGACCACAGCCTACAGGTTCGGACCAGTTCAGGTAACCGCAGGGAACAAAACTGAGTTATAGGTTACATCTAGTCTGTCCAGAGAGAGATGAGAAAGTCTAGCTGCTTTCCTGATTAATATTCATGTAGTTTATAAACTAATCACCAGTGTAAAAAGAAGTGTTTGAGGCAGTATTACTCTATTCATGCTAAACTTTCCACCTGCCTATAACACCGAAGCCATTGGTCCTTTGCAACTTCAAACATGAAGCTTGAGTAAGCCTGAGCCACTCATTACTTTTTCTTAAGAACAATACGGATTTCCACTAGATTGATTCTTCTCTTTCAATTGAGTTTTAAAAAATTAGTCTTGATATGTATTTCCTATATATAATGCATTACTGTTATTGTGTTTGCTACAATACATAGTTAATCTTTCCAGGAAAGTTTTTTAAAATAGTCATTTAGTATAACTTTAATTTTCCTGGGGGCTTATAATTGATCTACAGAATCCTAGGTCATGTCCAGGAGTCAGCACCATGGTTCCTCCAGAGCAAATAAAGGATTAAGATACACTGAACTTCAGATTTCTATTAAGAATTTCATTTAGCAAATTTTGTTTGCACACCACCACTAAAAATAATATATTTGGAAAAAGCATATTTTGTTGGATAGTTTTAGCCATAAAACCTAATGAACTGGGTTGCATGGAAGTACTTTTGTTCTCCCACAGGAAGCAGGAATGCCATCTGTGTCACAAGAGAGCTTTCTGCAAGCAACTGCTTTGCATATCACACGTTCTTCACATCATTTTGCAGCGTAGCTATGCTGTGGACCAGTCTTACCATGCTGAGACAATAGCATCTCTACATTTCTCTTCTCTCATTTTTAGTCCCAAAGTTGCTATGTTCAATACAGGCAAAAGCACCTCCTAATTGCACTGTGGATAATTATTTGCACAAGAAATATGAAACTGAGCTTAAAGAAAAATATAATTTGCAAGGCTGATCGGAGGGTACGTCATTACAGCATTTCCACATGACCATTTTCTCGTTTTAATTTGTATTTTCATATCATTTGGCACATTTCACACATCACTGAATAACGTACTTGGGGAAAATATGTATCACATATTTCTAGCCATAAAAGGTGATGACTGTATTGTATGGCAATATTTCTGTTCTCCCATAGGAAGACTTCATTTTAGGTCTTTGCCATGTCTCCTGTATTTGGGCTTTCGCAGGCCCCGTAGGCCGACAGGTCCACCCTCAAGACTGCACCGAGCTTCCGAGTACCTCACCACGTCCCCTATTCCCGTACTGCCAAACAGGAGAGCAGACACCTTGCCGCTCCCTCAGCCGCTCTCAGTGCACACTTATTCTTACACCGAACTTTGAATCTTACAGAAGCGGTCGCGGTCATCAGGATCAACACCCCAACGCCGCTCCCTCGGGCTGGTGGCCGTTGAGACCCGCCGGCCCCAGCCGAGCCCGCACGCCCGCCGCGCTGCACACGAAGCGCGGCCTCACGCACCCCCGCCCCCTAACGGAATGTTCCATCCGCGACGGGTAGGCGGCGAGCGCCCGCAGCTAAACCAACGGATGGCACGTTCCACCGCGGGAGGAAGGCGGGGGGAAAGAGGCCGCGCCGTTGGAAGAGCGCGCCCGCCGCAACGTCCCCCCGCTCCGCCGCGGCCGTTAAGGGGGCGTGGCTTCTGGGCGCCGAGTTCGAAAGAGGAGGCAGCCGCCGCCCGCCCCGTCATGACCCAGTCGGTGGTGGTGCAGGGTAAGGGGTCGTGGCGCCCAGAGCCCTCCCCGCCGCCTCCTTCCCGTGCCTGACCCGTGTCTCTCCCCTTTGCAGTGGGCCAGTGCGGGAACCAGGTGGGCTGCCGCTTCTGGGACCTGGCGCTGCGGGAGCACGCCGCCGTCAACAAGGTAACGGCGCCGCTTCCCCCTCGCCTCCGGCCGTCGCTGGCCTGAGGGGGGCGGCGCCGCGGTTGGGGCGAGCTGCCTTCCGCACTCGCCATGAGGGGACCGCGGTGGCCCTCCCTTCGTTCCGTGTTCTTTCCTGTGTCTGCAAAGCACTGTATTTATTTGATTACATTAAAGCCACTTCGTTACGAACAAAAGTATCCCCAGGTTTTTATGCTGTTTAACTATTCCTCTCTGAGTCAGATCAGCTTTCTCAAGCCTTTCCACCTTGAAAAGCCCGGGACGTCTCCCTACAGGCAGACGTTACCAGGTTTGAGGCAGTTAGTGAGAAGAGAGGGTTGTTCAATGGAGGTTCTTTGCCACTGGCAGTAAAGCAAAAAAGCAGCCCACCAAAGCCCACCTTTCTTTTCCATGCTAGCACATGCTGTGCAGTGACTTACAGTGCAGTTGTGCTGACCGAAATAGCAGTGTAAAGAGGGTATAGGATTGTGCCGAGTACCCCGAACAAAAATGGACTATTCTTGCCATGACTATAAAGATACTATTTCCTGGTAAGCACTGTGTGTTAACAGATAACGATGAGCAGTCCTTAATGCCTTCTGCTGAAGCAGCTGTAAAAAGGCAATGGATGAAGTTCATAAACCAAGAGAGTCTTGGTTTTAGTGTTGTAAGGAACAGTGACTTCCAAATTCTGCTTCATCAGGTCTTTAGGAGCATGGTAAGCAGTCTGCAAAATAATAATGTTAAAGTATTTAAACTTCCCAGGTCTTGTTAGCTTTATGGTGGGGTAAGTAGTTTCCATGCCACCCCTCAGCAGGGAGTTTAGGAATCACTGGTACAGTGTGATGTGCTTTCCTTTCCACAGAACTTCATGGACATTAGTATCATGGGCATGGATGCAACTGTGTTGTATCAGTGATGAACTGAGTAAGCTAAAAAGAGCTATTCATTTTAATAATTGCATTGGGATCTTCAGTAAAATCCTAAATCTTTAGAAATGAAAGGAGTAGTTGTTTAATATTGTACTGAAAAATTAATTTCCTAGTTACATCCTCCTGTCAGTTTTTAATATCAAGCTGATGCTTCAATGAAATGTTCTTTTTAGTAGTGACTAGAGCTAGTTGGATTCAACATAGACATTCACTCTGTTTTGAGTGGGGAGGTTTGACAGGTGACCTTCAGAGGTCCCTTCCAACTTAAATTATTCTGTGAAAAAGCACTGAGAATTTCTGACGTTACACATCATCTTATGTCATGTTGTTTCCTTTTAGAAAGGAATTTATGATGAATCGTTAAGCAGTTTCTTTAGGAACGTAGATACAAGGTAAGTTCTTATCAAGCAGCTCATGAGTTTAACACAGTAGATCAACAATTCTGGTATCTCCTCTTAACCTAAGTTACAGTTTTGTTTCACGTTATGTTTAGTTGTGCTAGAAAAAGATTTTGCTTTTTTGTATTCTCCTCAAAACACTACCTTTCCATTTTAACTGTGCTTACTTCAGTAATTAAAGGTGTTGAAAGTGTTTGGGTTTGTTTTCCTTTCCTTCTGTCCCAAAAATGGACAGTCAGGATCTGATAGCTTTTGCCGTTGCAAATCATGATCGGGCTGCAAGCCCTCTGAATACCAACTTAGCATTTATTGAAGAGTTGTAAGAGGAATTGTATACAAGGTAGTCAGAAAAGGTCGTGTCAGTTTTTAAATCCCTTTTATCTGACTACTTTGTTACACAAAGAGTGGTGGTTATGATTTTTTTTTTAAAGTTACCAATTTCATACCTTAAGAGCATTCAGTCATCTCTTATCTATCCAGTTACAAAAATCCTTCCAGTTTGCAAGAATAAAACAGTTGTGCACTTGAATATTGCTGTTGCATTTTAATTAATTACAAAGCATTTGACCAGCCTCTGCTTCCTTCCATCATATGGCAAGGCTGCAGTACAGCACGCAATTTTAACTAAAATGGCATTGAAATACTAATTGTTTTGTCTCAAATTTTACCTCTTTGAAAGAACATGCAAGTGCATTGGAGTTTATCATTGCCATTCCTTGTGGGCATTTCCTAGAATATCTTTTTTTTTTTTTTTAACCAAGAAAATTTGGTTGTAGACAATGTCTATGTTTCTGTATGTGCCAGATGAAACCACCGAATTTACAACTGACAGGTTGACTGCAATAGAAACATCTGTTTTCTCTCTGTAAAGAGGAAGGACTTATCTCACTGAATACTGTAGAAGTTTCAAGGAAGATTCCCCTACCTGTGAAACAGAAGAATGATTATTCAAATCTCATCTTTTCCAGGAGCTGTTCATTTTCCTGTTGAAACAATTCCCACTTTTAACTGCAGCCTTGAACCATAATTTAGTTAGGAAGAGTCATTTCAAACTCTGTTGCTTAGGCTGTGAGGTTTTGGCCTTTTGTTATTGTTGTGGGGTTTGTTTTATCAGAAAGAACTAGTTCACCTCCCAGGTCATTGCAGGCATAAAACCCTAAAAGTTTTGTCCTAAAAGTGACAAACCTCAGTCTTCTATGCTATGCCATACCACTTTTCAAAATAATTAATCCAGGTGGGTTGTCCTGTCAGAAACAGCTATGAACAACACTCTGGCAGAACCAGACAGACTTTTTTTCTGTTATGGTGATTATTAAACTATGTAATATTGGAAATGTGCTTATGCATATATATGGTTTTAGATGTAGAAATGCATGTCTTAAGCCTAGGGGATTCTAGGGAACGCGGGGGGGGGGGAGGGGGTCAGCAATTGAAATAAAGTAATTGAAAATACGGGCTGGCATGAAAGACCATGTTCCTCTGAGTTTTGTTAGTCCCTGAAGAGAAATAGAACTCTAGTTGGGTTTACTGGTGCTATAGTGGACTCATACAGGGTGTCGTGTAGGCTAGAGTAATCGCATGAGTACTGGAGGCTGCTGTGAGCTGCTCAGCTAATGAGGAGCGTCTGGAGAGCTGCTTTGAGTGAGAGGGTGGAAGATCCTTGAGTGAGCCAGTGCAACCCCGTATGCTCTTCCCCTCATTCCTGATGGGACTGAGCATGGTCAGAACATTTGGTGCTGTACGGAATTTCAGCTGATGTTTTTTGAATATTATTGTGGTTGAATGTAGAATAGTCTAAGAGATACTTCAAATTTAGGCTTGACCAGCCCCCAAATTAGGTGAATAATTGAGGGGAAAATTAGATCCATCTTCCAATATCCCTGCCTTTTTTCCCCTGTGTTGACTATAGTTTGGCCAGACCAGAGTAGCTTGTCCTTTGTGTGCAGAAGCACCAGCATTCATTGTGGAAAAAATGTGATTGTACACAATGATAGTCCCCTAGGTTGGCTCAGTACAACCAATCCTGGAGAAAAGGAATATTAACCTACATCAGCCCAGCATGATTTCTGAACTGGTAAATCTTAGTGGCAAAATAAATCAAGCACAGTGCTGTGCTAGTGCAGTTATACTGCTTTCACACCTTGAGCAGTAGCACAGTGCTGTACTACCCCCATTGAGAAACTAGCGGTACTATTTGGTGCGCTGTGTTCCATTATACGCTGCAGACATACCACATGCTGGATAAAAGATAATCCTTTCAAGTTTTGGCAATGCTTGTGGAATCACAACAGAGCAGAGGCTGTATCTAAGAGTAAACTTTCAGTGCTTATCTTTCCAGCTTCCTGAGGTACTGCTTAGGATATTTCTGATTGAGATCGTGTCCTGTAATTGCATTACTTTAGGGAATTATGAGGTCTTTCTTAGCAGCATGTTCAGGTTGTTTCTGTTTGTTTACATTGTAACAGTCCTCTGAACACAAAAGATTAAGGAGGGAATTTTATTCTAAAATATATTGCCTTATTTTCTATTACAATTCTGAGCTTGGATTTATTTTTTTTCCCCAGAAGTGGTGGTGATGGTCCTGATATTTACAAAGGAAAAATCTGCTCTTTAAAAGCGCGAGTAAGGCAATCTATAAAGGTCATTCTTACATTGCATATTTACGCCCAGCTCTGTAGGAACTTTCATAACATCCTTATAATTGCGTATGTTTTTAAATACTACTTTGAATAGCAAAATTTCTAATAGTAACTTTTACGGTTCAGTGGAGTAATGCAGTTTGCTGCCAGTCTTGTTGAGTAATTTAAATTATAATTCTTAAAAAATGATTGCCGATATTACCAACCAAGTTTTTATTTGAATTTTCTAAGGAGTGAGTTTCTTTGAGCCACTTTAAGTGATTAAGAAGCAAGAAAACTTGAAACATAAAAATGATTTAAAAATATCTTTACTCCTAAGTATTGGGGCAAAATATTATAAAATATTAATATTAACAAAATTGCATTATCTGAAACACTGTCTTATTGAACAACTTCTAGCAAATCAGCCAAGGTGAATCTAGTTGGTCTCCTAGTTAACAACTAAAAAAAAAGTTTCTCTGGAGCACAGTAGAAACAACATACCTTTTATATTGTAAATAGTTTTATATTTCTTTGTGTGATTATTTCCAAGAGTGGTTTGCTTACTCACTGAATTTTAATTCTTTCCTTCCTCAAAGGCACTGTTGATTGACATGGAAGAGGGTGTGGTAAATGAAATTCTGCAGGGACCATTGAGGGATGTGTTCGATAGCAAGCAGCTTATCACAGATGTTTCTGGTTCGGGAAACAACTGGTGAGAACCTCTTCAGAAAGCATTTCCTAGCAACCAATTAGATGGCGTTTAAAAAGGGAAATGATAACAGTAGCTTTCTGGTACTGCACCTGGGGAGCTGCAGCATATTACCAGTAAACTTTGGAGTCGCTGTTGCCTGGAGGAGGGCTTTGAAAAGCCTTTTACAGAAGGATAATTCTGCTGATATATCATTTTGTCTATTTTGTCTTCCTCTTTTTTGATTTTCAAAAGAGCATGCTTTTTATTTTTGTTTCTTTGGTATTCAGCTGCTTCCATTGGTCAGTTGAAGCCATAATCTAGTCTGAGACTATGCAACTAGTGTGGAAATGAGATATATGAACAAATGCACTCCTGATTTCTAAGCACCACAGAGTCTGGCTTTGTGCTTATAAACTATGTTACCTAAAAGAGAAATTCAGAAAAAGATTGATTAACATAATGAATTCCAAATTTTCACCGAGACCTTAATGCACCTCTAATAATATTCAGTGCACTATAGGCTGGAAAGCAAGTCATCAGCAAATGTACCGAAAGAGAGTGCAATACAGGGAATAAAGCATCCTGTAACTTCACCATCTAGCAGGCAAGTGTGTTAAAAACAACCCCAAACAGCTCATTTTCATTACTGGTAGCAACTGACTCACATAGTCTTCAAATGAAGATCAGTACACATATTACATAGGGATATCTTTATTGTTAAGGAGTGTATAACTTTCATTTCATAATTACAATTTGATCATCCAGCGTGGGAGTTTATTTCCTTATCAGTACAAAATAATAGCGCACACTCCAAAGCTGTGAACTTAGTGCTGCTTGCATCCTCAAAATTAAAACCACATCCTGACTCCCATATTCACATGATGTAGTCACAGCTTAGCAACTCTCACAAATTAGGAGTTGCACCCAGATCTGGACTCTGAACTGTAAAATGTCAAATAGGAGGAGTTAAAATAAAAAACTGAAAGATTGATTGTTGGATTTTTTTTTTTTAAAGTACTTTTCGTATCTTCAGGGCTGTAGGTCATAAGCTATATGGCTATCAGTACCGGGAAAACATTGTGGAAAAGCTGAGGAAAACCGCAGAACATTGTGACTGTCTACAATGTTTTTTTATAATTCATTCTATGGGAGGTGGTAAGTAATTTTTTTATGGCTAGTATGATTGCACCAGCCACAGGTGAAAAAGAAAAACCTGGATCTTGAAAAGAAGATCAATGTAATAATCTACATCATTAAGAATGCAGAATAAAAAATTTAACACAGTCCAATTAAGTGGACCTGTAATTATTTATTATTTGTTTTGTTAGAGCACTGAGGAGCCCTAATCATGAACTAAGGTAAGTGAACAAATAAAAAAAAAAAAATACAGCTAAAATTTTAAATACGAGGCAGTGGGTAGATCAAGACAGGTACCAAATACAAGGAAACACTGAGGTATTACTGATCAGAAGAAGGGACAGTGGCCTCAGAACACTGACATCATTGTTGTAATCAAGTTCTTTTTGATCGTGGGGAAAGAGTATTTTGAAAGGCTTTGAAGAAGACTTATAATGTTGCGTAACTTTAGAAAAACTTTGTATTTCTATTTTCCTTCCACATAATTCTCTTGAATCCAGTGTAGCTACTCTGTTAATAAATCAGAACGGAGAATCCCTTGCAGTGACAATTTTGTCATTACTGTATTGCCACTAAGCCTTCCTCCCCCAGAAACGTGGGAGAAGCATGTATTATAACTGGTTATGGTGTGGAAAAAGACAGAGAAAATAGCTCTAAATATGAAGCGAGAGTTTTGTCAAGGGCCTTTTTTCTGGCCGTTTGCTCAATTTGAGACACCCTGCAGATATTGTTTCCGTTATTGCAGAAAATTGCTGTCTTGTTCTTAGATGAAATTGTCTGCTGCTGAGAATGTTAGCTGTCCAAGACAGAAAAAACACAGTTCAGTTCTGTGATTTGAACTCAGTGCCATGTGCTTAGTGCTAATGAGGAAAAAAGTGTGTGTGCTGGGAGAAAGGGGTTATTCTGTTTTGACTGGAGAATGAGAAAAAAAAAAAAAAACAAAAGGAAAGTAAGTAATTGTTTGGGGCAGTTCAATGTTTTTAAACAAAGGTTTTATTTCAAAATTCAAATTAAAGATTTTAAAATCAGAAATAAAAATACTAGGTCAGAAAAATGTTGGTTACATGATAGAACTTTTTGGTTTGCAGAAATTTTTGAGATTGTATACTTCAGCCTGTCTGGTATACTATGGGAAATACTTCTATCGCTTAATTATTTTCCTGTCTGGGAAAAACCTTCCTGCCTTAATTTATCTCTGACCAGCCTCCACTGTCAGCCAAATGCTTCAAAAAATGTTTATTAATAGATATATATAAAATTAAAAAGTTGTATGTTTCCAACATATGAGTCTTAAGGCTTATGATAACATGGGGAACCTTTTATCTTCTCTCATTCTGTCTTCCTTCATAATTAGGGACAGGATCTGGTCTTGGAACTTTTGTACTAAATTTGCTTGAGGATGAATTCCCAGAAGTATATAGATTTGTTACTTCAGTTTATCCCTCTGGTGAAGATGATGTTATTACTTCTCCATATAACAGTGTTCTGGCTATGAAGGAACTTAATGAACATGCAGACTGTGTGCTACCGATAGAGAATGAAGTAAGAAATAATATTCCATTTCTGTCAACTTCTTTTTTATTAGACTGCACATCGGAAGTGTTTCTTCCTTCTGTGTATTGATTTGAGTGCCAAGTCTTAAAAAGCATAATTTCATTTTTTAAAATAGTAATTGAACTCCTAAGTCACTTGCAGGCTTTTGAAATTAATATGGGTATCATTAAAAAGTTGCTCTGCACCTTCAAAGTAGTCTAGAGTGAATTTTGTCATGTCTATTTCAAGGTGAACAGTGAAAAGCTTCTATTTACTGAGGCTGAGTCTTATATTCTTTTAGCAATCAATTTGTGCGTAGTATTAGTAGCGTCCTGCAAAGGAAATGACTAACCTCTCCAAATTCCAACAGACTTGACTTTACTGATTAGTGATATGGCCGTCATAGGCACAAGTGACCACACAAACCACTAGACTCATTTGAATCTAACTTTGATAACTCTCTTGCCATTTGCTTATGAAAAAAGCAAGAGAAAGTGAAATAGAGTATTCAGAGAATATATTTTTGCTTTCACAGGAATTATGAGAATTTAAAATGTAATTTTAGATGAGGATTTTGAATAATTGAATAAAATTCAAACTTCTGAGTCAAGCTGTGTACATGTTTGTGACTACATGTAAAGAACAGACTTTGAGACACTTCAGTCAATTGGAATTGGTCAAAAGTGGGACTTACATGTATCAAAGGTATAATCTTTGAACCAACAGTACCATGTCTTAGCTTTTTCTTTAAGATTAATTGAAATGAAGAATTGGGTTACTGAATTTGAAAGCTCTGTGCTCAAGACTTCTTGTATGCTTTTTTTCTCTCTCTCAAAGTCTCTATTTGATATAGTTAATAAAATTCATCAGATGATCAATTCTGGGAAGCTAGGGTCAACTGTGAAGCAAAACAGCTTGGTAACATCAAGTGCAGGCAGTACAAAAACTGTACAAGAGAAGCCATTTGACGCAATGAATAATATCGTAGCCAACTTGCTGCTGAACCTGACAAGGTAAAGTTACAGGTTATTCCTCTGTAAAAGTAGTACTGCTAGAGGCAGTGTCTGCTGCAAGTATGCAGGCCTGCATCAACTCAAAGAATATTGTTTTCCATTTGATAAGAGTCTACTCTTTTTAAGAAGTAGTTACTAAATGTTAAAGTATTTGGAAGTATTCAGATTCCAGTGGTGTTGCTCTAGCCATGATAGTCTTAGAACTGATGTAAAAAAAGGTTTATAGGCAGAAGGATATTGTCTTCCGTTAATGCTTAATGGAGCCCAGGGAGGTTTGCCTTTCTAGGCCAATTGTATTAGTTTATAAATACCATTAAACCATTGTTGCTCCTAAACTGTCTACTGCTGTACGAAACTCCTGGTGAAATACAATTCTGGAGTATTGGCCTGCTTTTCTTTTAAACAGCTTGTCAGGAATGTTAAGTTATGCATGTTTTACTATAGCCTATTTATTAAAACTGGTATTCAGCAGCTATGTCCACATACTGAAAAACGGTGCTAAAGACTACAATTGGGAAACCTAAGGTCTCATTCTTGATGATTAGTTGTTCTGTAATGAGAAGTGTAAGGAAATAAGATATAGCACTGTTACTGCCAATGTGAAAGCTTAGTAATTATACATGAACAGTTTCTTGAACACTGTGTTGTTTTACTGTTTTATTGTAGGGAACAACTGACAAATAAATTTAATGAATGTTTACCGTAGAAAAGTCATTTACTTAGTTTATAACAGTTTGTTAATTTTTCAGCTCTGCTAGGTTTGAAGGTTCCCTTAACATGGATCTTAATGAAATCAGCATGAATTTGGTTCCGTTTCCTCGACTTCATTACTTGGTTTCAAGCTTGACTCCTCTGTATACACTGGCTGATGTTAATGTACCTTCTAGAAGGTAAGAAAAAATTATTATGGAAGCTTTACATTTGAAGCTTAATTTCTGATTCTTCCATAGTTTTCATTTAAAAAACTCCGTTCTATAGCAAAACTAAGGGTAGAAGTTCTAAAACTTTTAAGTCTGCCACATTTTCAAATTTGTCCTGCTGATTTTGAGAACATCCTTTGTCCTGTTTCTCTGTGATGGTTGAGCCAGTAAACTTTAAATGTATTTTTGTTATCTCTGCTGGGAAATGTTTCTGTTGGAAAAATGTCTTATTTAGATGATAGATAGAACCAACACCACAAGTTCTTTTGAGTAACAGTTTGCAGTTGACTCACAAAATACTGTAAAGACAAACAAGGAATTAAACTGGACTCCTTGGGAAGTAATGGCATCTTACTTCAGCCTGGAGATGCAGTGAGCCTATTTAACAGCTTATTTTAACAGTAAGCTGATGCTTGTCAAATTTTATGAGATGATTTATCCCATTGACATGGCAGAAAAACAACCAGTTAGAATAGATTTCACTGGTTTTAGTGAGTTAAATTCAGTCAGCAAAAGGTCCAAATAGTGATAGAGGCAGCTAAGGGTAAGTGGTAGAAGTATGCAAAGTGGAGAAGAGGGCAGGACCACCCCTTTTCTGTGATAGCAAGTTGTGACAATCAGTTGGATCTCTTGGAACCATACCCTGAGGAGACAATGCAGCGCTGGAAGGAAGGAAGCAGACTATGGGGAGATGCTCAGTCAATCATGTTTCAGAATGAGGTGGGAACAGTAGTATTTTTGTCTCCTTTATTTAGTTATTTTTTTAATAGGCAGATTGTCGCAGAGGTGATTTTAAAAAAGAAATAGAGATGATAGATGCAGAGAGTTTGGAACAAATGGAAAGAAAAGCTTAGATGTTATGGGTCCGTAGAGACCTCCTCAAGACACCATCTTTGATATCCCACAGTACAGTGGAACTTGCTTAAGGAGGTGAAGAGAGGAAGAATATGGTCTGCTGTGTCATCTTTTAAAGCAGTCATACATGATAAAATTCTAGTAAGTATAGTCTGTCTTGTCCTAAATCATTAATCAAAATTAATACGGTTATATGATTCATTGATCTTTTTAAATAGTAAAAGTGTAACAGACAGATAATCAGTTCTGTAAGGGTCAGCAGCACTTTGGTATTCCTTTGTCAGATCCTTCACAAGGAGTGAGATTGTCCGCTCAAATTGTCATATAACCAGAACCTCAAGTATTTAATCGTTTTACATATTTTAATACTTTGTAACCATTGACCTAAAATTTCCTTAATAAAGGTCTCTTAGTCTGTCCACTTCTCTGACTTCAGACTCAACAGTGGGTTGTAACATGGGGGAGAAGAGAGGGAAAAATGGATCTGGTCTGTTTTTAAAAACTTATAATGCCAACATATGTACATATAAAGGTTTGAATCTTTTTCCTGTCATTCATGGTCCCAGGTTAAATGTACCTTTATTTCCAGAATTTTATGAACTTTTAAACCCTGAAGGTGGGCATTCTGAAGAACTTTTGTAGCCTGCTTTAATAAGAGTAGATAATTGTTTTCTTTCCACCTAGGTTGGATCAGATGTTTTCAGATGCTTTTAGTAGAGATCATCAACTAATTCAAACAGATCCAAAGCATAGCCTCTACCTTGCTTGTGCACTTCTTGTTCGAGGAAATGTGCAGGTTTCAGACCTTCGCAGAAATATTGAAAGGTTTGTAATTTCGCACCAAGTAGTCATGGTATTTGTCATTGAAACTTGTCAATTGTCCAGAGCACTCTCACTTTTCATCTGAGAATTTCAATACCAAATCAGTTTACTCAGAAGTATTTTTTTTCGTTTCAGAAGGGAAGAAAATAATTTACTTAATGAGTTAGAATAAGTCACAGTATTCTTGGGTTTCCAAATAAAGGGAGCTGACTAGATGTCCTTGTGCTGCTCCTCCCATTCTCAAAAATGCAAAAGAAAGCAAAGCCTAACCTTCCAGAGGTCTCCTGCCAGTAAGGGATGTTGGAGAAACAGGTTCTGTAGTTTGTTTTTTCTGAACAGGAGCCCCCTCTCTTTCATGGCTACTCTCATGTAGATAGGGAATCATCCTTGTTTTAACGACTTTGTATTGTTAGCACTGTTTTCTACCTTTTACGCTATTGATCTACATAGTTATAACAGGAAAGGCAGGCAAGCTTCACATACAGGATGGATTTTACAGGCAGACAGGGGCATGTGGGGAAAATTTCTGAGAACCAAAAGCATTTTACTTACTTCTAAACTATAGGTAGAATGATTGTCCCTGCACAGTATTAATCTGCCCCTCTCCTAAATCTCAGAGTGCTTGCAGTCCTTTATAGAAATAGGTGCTTGTAACTTTACTTCTCAAACCCTGGTACATTAAATTAACAAAAAAAAAATTGGTGTTTGCCGTTTAAATTTAAAATAGACACACTGTTTTAGTCTGAAGTCTAAAATGTCATATTCAAAATGCTAGTTATAACTGTCTTGCTTAGTCCTGAAAGCTTTAATGTTAACCTTTTCAGACTGTTTGTTAGCTAAGGAAATTTAGGCTTTGTGTTCTTTACTTTCCCTAGGTAACTGTAAGTTTTTGTATCACAGGTTGAAGCCTTCCCTGCATTTTGTCTCCTGGAATCAAGAGGGCTGGAAAACTGGTTTGTGTTCAGTACCTCCCGTGGGCCATTCCCATTCCCTTCTGGCTTTAGCAAACAACACCTGTGTAAAACCAACTTTTATTGAACTCAAAGACAGATTTATGAAGCTCTACAAGAAAAAGGTAGAACTGTCATCATTATAACATCCGTAGCCACTAATCATTAGCATCTCGCAATTTTGGGAAACAAGCTTTAGTATCACAAAGGGACTACTTAAAAGTAACAGCCCAAGATTTTTATCTGTTACCTATCAAGGAATCATTCCAACAGCTGCTTCTTAAAAAGGGTAAACCCCTTAATAACCTGTACCTACCAGGCAATATACTTACTTTCTTCAGCAATGAGGCAGTATCTGATAGATCTGCCTACCAGTTTGTGGTGACCTTGGCTGGCTGCCAGGTGCCCACCAAGCTGTTCTCTCACTGCCCTTCCTCAGCAGGACAGGGGGAGAAAGTATGATGAAAAGCTTGTGAGTCAAGATAAGGACAGGGAGATCATGCTCACCATGCATGTCACAGGCAAAACAGACTTGACTTGGGAAATATTAATTTAATTTATTGCCAATTAATTACAGAGTAGGATAGCAAGAAATAAAACCAAAACTAAAAACACCTTCACCCCACCCCTTTCTTCCCAGGCTCAGTTTCGCTCCTGACTCTACCTCCTCCACACCCCAAGCAGCGCAGTGGGATGGGGAATGGGGGTCACAATCAGTCCACAACACTTCATCTCTGCTTCTCCTTATGCTGTTCCCCTGCTCCAGCGTGGGGTCCCACCCACAGGATACAGTCCTTCACAAACTGTTCCAACGTGGGTCATTCCCACAGGCTGCACTTCTTCAAGAACTCCAGCAGCATGGGTCCCCCATGGGGTCACAGGTCCTGCCAGAAAACCTGCTCCTGCATGGGCTCCTCTCCACAGGCTGCAGTTTCTGCCAGGAGCCTCTTCCTGCACGGGCTCTTCATGTGCCACAGCTTCCTTTGGAGCGCATCCACCTGCTGTGGTGTGGGGTCCTCCACGGGCTGCAGGTGGATACCTGCTCCACCGTGTTCTTCCATGGGCTGCAGGACAACCTGTCACTATGGTCTTCTCCACAGGCTGCAGGGGAATCTTTGCTCCAGTGCCTAGAGCACCTCCTCCTTCTTCACTGATGTTAGTGTCTGCAGGGCTGTTTCTCTCACATTTTTCTCACTCCTCTCTCTCACAGCTGTTGCACAGCATTTTTTACCACTTCTTAAATATGTTACCACAGAGGCACTACCAACATCATTGATTGGCTCAGCTTTGGCTAGTGGCAGGTCCATCTTGGAGCCGGCTGGAACTGGCTCTGTCCAACATGGGGGCAGCTCCTGGTGTCTTCTCACAAAAGCCACCCCTGCAGCTGTCCCCCCACACGCTGCTACCAAAACCTTGCCATTTAAACCCAGTACACAGTTTGGTCGGGTGTACCCAAGAAGACAGAATATAGATGACAGAGTTGCGGTCAATGGCTCAATGTCCAAGTGGAGACTAGTGACAGGTGGTGTTTCTCAGGGGTCAGTATCGGGACCAGTACTGTTTAACATCTTTGTCGGTGACATGGACAGTGGGATTGAGTGCACCCTCAGCAAGTTTGTCGACAACACCAAGCTGTGTGGTGCAGTCAACATGCTGGATGGAAGGGATGCCATCCAGAGGACCTTGACAGGCTTGAGAGGTGAGCCCATGTGAACCTCATGAAGTTCAACAAGGCCAAGTGCAAGGTCCTGCACTTGGGTCGGAGCAATCCCAAGCACAAATACAGGCTGGGCAGAGAATGGATTGAGAGCAGCCCTGAGGAGAAGGGTTGGTTGATGAGAAGCTCAACATGACCCAGCGATGTGCGCTTGCAGCCCAGAAAGCTAACCGTATCCTGGGCTGCACCAAAAGAAACATGACCAGTCTCTTGTGAGACCCCACCTGGAGTACTGCGTTCAGCTCTGGGACCCCCAACATAATAAGAACACAGACCTGTTGGAGCAAGTCCAGAGGAGGGCTGGAGCACCTCTCTTATGAAGACAGGCTGAGAGGGTTGGGGTTGTTCAGCCTGGAGAAGAGAAGGCTCCGGGGAGACCTTACACAGCAGCCTTCCAGTACCTGAAGGGGGCCTACAAGAAAGCTGGAGAGGGACTTTTTACATGGGCATGTAGTGATAGGACAAGGGGTAATGGCTTTAAACTGAAAGAGGGTAGATTTAGACTAGATATAAGGAAGGAATTCTTCGCTATGAGGGTGGTGAGGCACTGGAACAGGTTGCCCAGAGAAGTTGTGGATGCCCTATCCCTGGAAGAGTTCAGAGTCAGGTTAGACAGGGCTTTGAGCAACCTGGTCTAGTGGAAGGTGTCCCTGCCCATGGCAGAGGGGTTGGAACTAGATGATCTTTAAGGTCCCTTCCAACCCAAATCATTCTATGATTCTATGAATATGAAAAGATGGATGTGTAAGAAATCAGTAATATCAACTCTGATTCCATAGGGATTGTTACTAAAGTTGTCAAGTATTTAAGCAAGGGAAGTCATGATAGAAGTCTTTAAATCTACTTTCTACGGTGCTTGTACTCCCCTCTTCAGTGCAGGCGAAATGATTCTTACTGAGCCCAATGAATTAAGTGCCAAGGAAGAGGATAACACTGGATGTTTTATTCTCATAGGCTCACCTTCACCATTATCTGCATATAGACGGGATGGAGCAAAGCTGTTTTTCTGAAGCCATATCATCTTTGTCTGACCTAATAGAAGAGTACAATGAACTGGATGCCACAAAAGGTGGGCCTAGAACAGATCCATCAAGACTGAAGATAGCTGTTTAAAGAAGGAAGAACTGAATTTAAAACAAAAAAAATTTCCCCCAAGCATCCAACCACTTCAGTTAACCAGAATGAATTGCAGCGTGCCTAGCTATTGTCATTGCAAAGTGAGACTGGGACAACTGCTTCCTCAGCTCTCTGAGAGGTATCATATTAAGTGACAGGCCCGGCCCGGCAGAAAGATTAGAAGGCACCTAATTATGGCAGATATCAGTAAGAGCAGTCTTCCTAACTGTAAATTGACAAACCATATGCTGTAAAGAGAAGAAAGAGAGGTTGTAGCAGCCAAAAATGTAGTTCTTTCTCAGACTTTCAGCTTATGGTACACTAAAGGCAGGCCTTGCTTCAGAGAAGGATCACCATTGCTAGATTTGTTTTCTAACAAGCAACTGTGAAGAGAAGAAAAGCCCGCAGTCTTTTCAAAGATGAAAGCAAGCCTCTAAGGAAACTGGTTTACTTAAACTTTGCAGGATAGTAGTCATTTCAGAATGCTCTAAGCTTTGTTCATAGTTTTAGTATTTTTGCTTCCATGTTGTACTTAGCTGTATTAGAGCATTCTGAGTTCATATCAAAATTGCAAGTATCAGAAAATTCAAAAAATACCTTTTGTTTCAAGTACTATACTTGGAGTATTAATTAGCATATTATTTTAATGATTCATTTTCATGAATGCTGAGTTGCACTTGATAATGAGATAATGCAATATACCTCTGAGTGAAACATGCACTTATAATGAAGTTATAATGACTGTTTGGAGAACAAAGTTTATATGCTTAAAAGAATGCAAGTAAAATAGCTGGTTTAATATTCATAATTACCAGGCTAAGTAGATTTTTATATTGCAGTAAGAACTTCTACAAAATACAACGTACAGCTATTTCCAGTTGCTTGCCAGCCTTGGCTGTCTTAGAACAGCAAGACTAGTGACCTGTTACAAATCAGAATGGATTGATGCAATGATTTCTTAAAGCTTGAAGCTCCTCTAGCAGAATTGGCGTGGGTGTATAAGTAAGCACAATTTTCAATGTAGAAGTCCAGAAGTATTCAATAAAACATTGTGATAACATTTGTTGAGAGCGTTTTTTTAAGAAAGCATTCTAAAAATAGTCATTTCCTTGACATTTTGCTGTGCTGTTATCTGCAAGTGTCCATTTATTTGTTCCTTTACAAGTGCGTTCTTTATATTCACAACACTAGAGAAAGATTGTCTGCCGCAAAAAGCAATCTGAGCTTAAAATTCACTTCTGTTTGAAACAACATGGATGTGTGTTACCCTTGCAGATACATACTAGAAAATGTTAATTTGGGAATCAAGAATGATAGGTGAAGTATTACGGGGTAATTTTTTTTTCCTAATAGGTTAGTCAGAGCATCTGGGAATGAACATGGGTTTGTCATTGTGGGCAAGAACTTGTTACAGGGGGGTACAAAGCTGTCTTGCTTTGCCTTTTTAATTACCAAAAGTTCTTGTTTAGACAATACTAGTGTTATATACATCCTTCTCAAGAATGGATTTCCACATACAAAAACAATTACATTTTAAAAGATGCACTCTTACTTGCATTTTCCAGGTGCTATTTAAAAAATGAATATTCACATATGTAGTTTCACTAGAAGCACTGCTGTGGCAGGGGGTTACGCTAACTCTTCAGGATGTGAATGTGCTCTTGCACTTGCAGTACGTTACAGTCAATGGTGTAACTTGTCATAAAACTTTGAGTTCGGAAAATATATCTCCTGGAGCACTGCAAATCCTCTGACATACACACGATGTTATCCACATCATCTTCCACTTAAAGAAGCCTTCGTTGGGGCACTCAAACTGTACAGTGGTCATTGTGGATTTATTAGGTATGCAGCACCTCTTGTCCAAGCACACCCCACAGAAAGTTAGTTTGTAGCTTTGTGTAGTTGAGCATCCGGAAAAAACTAGTTTTTCTGCTGTAGGAAGCTGGAATGTTGGTTGACATGTTCTTCCCTTTGGAATCTTTAATATAAGAACAAAGAAAAGCCTGAATTTTTACATATGGAAAACAGAACATGTAAGAAAAAAATACATTTACGTAGACATATCTTGAAAATTACTCCTCCTAAAAGCTGTCTTATTTTCATCAGTCAACAAATAGAAAATATTTTCTGAGTGAGCCGGCGGGGCAGCACTAGCAGCACTTTTATTTCACGACATTGTGTTGTTTTGTTTGAAATTACACATCTGTAGTTTATTATTGAAACCTGAAGACTGAAGGTAGAAAAAGCAGAAGAGTTATTTTATGACCCTTAAAAAAGGAAGAAGTCATTTTATATTGGTATTTGCGAATACATCAATTTTTCCATTACTTCCAATATTTCCATCTTCTATTAGGAAATCATTTTATATTAGAGAGTACCTTTATCGTCTTCAGTATATTGGTCAGACAAGGCTGGATGAAGCATAATCTCTTTTCTTTTTTCATTTCACATTTTCTGTTTTCGTTGGTCACTCTGCTGGATATGCCTATGCCACAGGTCCTGGAACAGGGTGTCCAGGGAGTTGCCTGTACTAGGCACTTTTTCTTCAAAACTAGCGGTAAGCTTCTGTAAGCTAAGACAGCAATGTATTATTTATGCAGCCCCAAAATGATTAATTGAATATAAAAGGATAAGCATTTGATTTCTGTTGACGAAGGTGCTTTTGTAGGTAAATCTAAAAATGAGGCATAAAAAAGTTATACAAAAGTCTTAGGGCTGAGCTGCCGGTAAACTTTACTGACACTGGATCCTAGCAAGGACTATGAAATTGCACGTGTTATATCACCCTGCAGTTTAATGGGATGAAGAGACTTACTTGTGGAATTTTTATGGAATGTCCAGAATGGAAGAGACATTGAAAATTATCTAAGGCCAAGCATAGCTTAAAAAGGGGTGCTGAAAACATGAATAGCGGTTTCTTTGTAGATACTGTGAAGGCTTTGGGGTTTTTTTACTGGAGTAAAGTTCTCCAGTCACTTCTAGATACCACCAAAAAGCCTATTTTCTGATGGACTAGGGCTGGATTAGGCGGAGCACGCTTAAAAAAAGAAACAAAATTGCAGTGCAAAAGTTCATGGTGAAATTCTGCAAAAAAACCTGATTATGTGGAATCTGTGCATTTAAGTAAGAGCACGGACGGAATTACAAGGATACCTGGAAGGTAGACAGCAATTTAAAGATCTCATTGCAGCAAGCAGATTAATAGCCTGTCACAGATCCGCAACAAATAAAGGGAAGTTAAATAGTTGTTCATACTTTGTATGGTTTTAAAGTATGACCCAGGTACATCCCTGTGTATCTAAATTAAGTAAATAGAGTTGACACGGAAAGCCAGAAAACAAAGCAAGAGCAGTGAAATGAAACTTAGCACTTGTTATCCACACTAACAGAAAAAAGACTTTTCAAAATAGATACTGGCCCATTGAGGCATTCACGGAATTCGTGCACAAGTTCGCGTGATACTTGGCTTCTGCCGCACTGGGAAAGGGAAGGGGGAAGGCCTCGCTTTGAAACAAAAATTTCAAGGTGCTTTTCTTCAGAGGGTTTGTATCACCTGAAGAATAGCATCCTTCAGCACGTGCAGCCACCGCAGGGACAGGCTGTTGGGCCCCTGAACCACGTCAAATAGGCAGTGTGCTTTGCAAGCTGGGTACCTTTTCGCAAGGTTATGCTGTACCGTTGATTCAAATTCCTGAATAAATGCTGTGAGGTGCAGTGGTGCAGTCTACTCGCGGAAGGAGTTATTGAAAGTTGGACCTCAGCTTTTCAATCCATTGATGTGCTACAAAGTAAATGGCTTAATGCTGTTCTCCAGGTACAGGGTGGAATAGGGGAATACCCACAAACACAATTAATATATTATTTCACGGGGTCAAATGGTTTGGTTGCCATTGTTTTCAATGTGTTATGTTCTCTCTTTGATGAGATTAGCATTTGAAGTCAGTTGCCTTTCCGAGTGTGTTTTCATATACAGCATTAAGTATTTTTCTGTAAAAAGGCTTTGACACTAGTTACAGGTATTGTATCACAATTTTGAAGTAAAGGTGAGCTTTTTTATTTTTGCTAACTCGCGTAACCACTGCTAACATGTTAGAAGTTGTCCAAACTGAACTTCAGATTTTGTAAGCGGGTCTGTTTATCTGCAGATTGACCTATGTGTGTCTACCTATTTACTCAGCAGTCTTTTATGAAGGTTTTCTGATAAGCTTTGCGATCCTTTTATTTTATTGATCCACGATGATGATTCAGGCCATAATTTCCCCGTGATTCAGGTTGCTACCAAATAAATGGCTCAGCTTTTTGGCACCCACATTAGTTGTAACAAAGATGAGTTTCACCATGGAAACTTGCACATGCACAGGGAAGGAGGCAAGTGCTTCTGGCAGTGGTACTTCCTTAAAGTGGAAAAGAGAACTACAGTGTTAGCAGCAAAGCAAGAATGAGGTTAAAGGGAATATCAACTGACCCTGGCAGAACTGCCTGGATAACTGTTGTATGATTTTCATCAGACTGAACAGAGAAGAAATTGGGGGGAGGGTTGTCCTTGCAGTGACCTGAAATTTTGTGAATTGATTAAACCCGCAAGGCAGTCTTTATGATTTTCTGCTTTCTACTGAAAGAAGAGGGCTGCAACATGTTCATGTATGTATGTGAAAACCAAGACTCCCTACCACCACAAAGCGAGAGAAAGTGAGACAGCTCCCAGGCTGCGAAATGGCTGTCTACCAGCAACCTTAATTGGTCTGATCTGATGAGTAGTAACCCTCTGCGGAAAGACGGGTTGAAGGTAGCTTTGTCAATTCCCTGGTGACAGAAGCCAAAAGGCTTTTTGCTTTTCATATTCGTCAGGTTTAGAGAAAAGAGTCTGTGACCTAAGAGTAAGAGGGGTAATTGGGACAGACCAGTCACCCTGGCAATGGCCTTGAGCAAGAACTGAGAGATTGCCAGTGTGCTGCCCGCCTGGCTGCTGGAGCCAGGGACACTAAATGCAGCAAGGCTCATGTACAGAAAAATTTACCAGTGTAGCCAGGCACACCTGACATCAGTCTGTAGTTTGTTGATTGAAGCTGCTTGTGCTGTCCAGGCCCACAGATGGATTGTCCAGGCTTCTTTCTGCCCGTGACCCTGGCGCAGGGACTTGCTGCTAATTTTGGTGTGAATATAGGTGTACATCCAATTGCACCACTGACACACAGGCACTTATAAAGTGGATTAGGTTGGAAGGTCTGCCCGTTAAGATAATGAACTCCATTGAGCTCACATCCTACAGCTATCAGATCTGCAAATGGTAAACAACAGTTACTTACACAGGAGCAGCACGTGGTTCCTGCTTACAGAGTGCTAAAATGCGATCAGCATTTACTGCACCCACAGCTTCGAGTTCTTCCCAGCCCAAGCACATCTTTTTCTATTTATGCCCAGTGATAACTACAGCCGCCTAACTTTAAATCAGTCATCAACATGTCTGCAAATAACAGGCTTGTGCACAATGAACTGGTTTCACGAATGCATACGCAGCTAAGCTTAAAGACAGTCCCTGCCCTGCTCTCAGATTCTCTGACTGAGCAGTCGAAGTCTGAATTAGGATAAATTGCCTAGCACAGAGCTGTGCAGCACCAGCAAGCAGAGTTTTCCTCCAAAACCATTCACTTGTGTTGTCCCACCCTCCTGGTTTTCAAGAAGATAATGTGAAAGAACAACTTACATGCACACACGCCTGTTTCATACCTAGGCTCGTCTTCCGAGTAGTCACAGTAGAGGCCTTTGTGGGGATCACAGATGTCTGCTTCATTGCAGGTCTCTCCCGACTGCTTGGCACAGACCTTACAGCAGCCACAACCGTCCTTCACCAAGCTTACCCCGGGGGTGCAGGTTGGCACAGGCGGGCATCTGCACGGCCAGTGACAAAGCTCCTTGCGCTGGTGGGCTTCACTGGTTTCTGAAGGGTTTTCTCCAGGCTTCAGTGGTGGGCTGTGGAAAAACTTACACACAGTGGGATATTTTGAGAGCTGAATGCATTATGCGTAGCTGGGATAGCATAAAATGAAGCTGGGATAGAAAAAAACTGTGACGTTTTATGAAGACACTTAACATTTCTCATCTCACAGGATCCAAAAAGTGAGATGCTGTGAGGTTTAGGTAGGAGGCAGAGGACCGGTTTCATCAGTCACTGCCATGCACTGAGGTGTCGTTCCACCAGTGAGCACGGCCTACTGCTTGTATGAAACACAATTCATGGCTCTTTGCCCTCAATAGAACAAAACCTGTAGTAGAGCTCAAGTAGAAAAAAAGTGTTTTAAAGTAGACGGTGGATTTATTTTAAATATTCCTTCCCACAAACCTCCTATCAAATTAATTAACTTTTGATTCCTCCCACTGTTTGATAGCCAGCCACTGCCCTGTGTGCCACTTCTGATGGCAAAAGCCTTTTAAAATAGTAAACCTCTTTTGAGT
Source organism: Aptenodytes patagonicus (assembly GCF_965638725.1). NCBI lineage: Eukaryota > Metazoa > Chordata > Aves > Sphenisciformes > Spheniscidae > Aptenodytes > Aptenodytes patagonicus. The sequence goes on along the minus strand of NC_134951.1, from coordinate 55,284,092 downwards.
GTTAATTTTGCTCCAAAATTTGAGTAACTGGGAAGGAGCAGTATAGTATTTACAAATTCTCTTGAGCTAGATGCAAAAATTCAATTCTAATAAGGGAGGCTAAGTGGTTGCACTGAGCTTAATAGGTCATTTTCTAAGAGTGTATCTGTTTGCACGAGTAAGCGTTCATTGAATCCAGGGCTTACAGGGTAAAGACGTATCTCTGAAAGAGATTTGTATCAGCAGTAGGAAGTCAAGATCTAGCCAGAATTTACTGTTTTCCACATTCTGTCTCAGAATTCATGTATTTTTTTTCTTTTTATTTTCTTTTTTTATTTTAAGAAAAGGAAGTCCTAAGTAATTCTTGATGGGTTTTTTTTTCTGAGGCATGGGGGAAGATTAAGTTAGCACAGAGTGTGAAAGGATCTATTTGAGATGATAGCTATATTCTCTCTGCTTTTTTGAAGAACTACATCTAAAATGTAACAGTTTAGATCTTAGCATTAAATCTTTTCATGCTGCTGATTTCAGCAGAAATGCAGATCGTGATATAGTTACTCATTGCAGATGACTGGATCCATAGTTAAGTGGGGGCACACACGGCGCTTGGCCACTAGTACATTGTAAGGCTTGGGAGCTGCTCTCGTCAAGCAGTTCTACCAAAAGAACAAGAGGGAAAGACAAGATCCAGCCCCTCATCAGATGCCAGTATCACCATCTTGCTTGCAGGGAAGAAAGAAAAAAAAAAACCAGCCTGGATTTTCTCTGGGCACGTGAAGCCCCACCTATCAGCTTCTCTCTGTTCCTCCAAACCGCAAGGCTCTACTGATGTAGAAACAACCTCCGGCAGAGACGCTAAGGGAAAGCTGGGGAAGGGGTCGTTCTGCTGGGTTTCCTTTCAGTTCAACTTTCAAACTGGAAGTATCTGCGGAATTCAGCATTTCATATGTCATATCCCATGATAGCTCTTGCAGCGTAATTGAGCCGGTCTAATCGCATGCAGCAGTAAATGACCTATTAAAAGGCTTTTTTCTACCACTAATTTCCATTTTTCGTGGTCATTTACAACTACTTACGATATCTTAATCCACAGCTATTAATGAAGCTCCAAAGTAGTAGCTTTCAAGTTCCTTTGGCTGAATGATTTTTAAGATACATATTAATTCACAAAGGCAATTCATATAATAAATGAATATTAAACAATGTCATGCAGTATTCCATGCAGCATCCTGAAGATAGTTTCATAAATGTGTTTTTTTGTTAGTAATTTGCTGATAAAGGATTTCTTCTAACCCTTTTTACCTAAATGCAGCAATAATATAGAAACAACTAACTTAAGTCTACTTTTTTTTTAGGCAGCTAAGCCTTTCCTATAAACCATAATGTTATTTTGATCAACATGTGCGTTGGAGTGTAAAGCATCTTAAAGGTTTGTTCTGGAAATAAGACTCACAGGTGTTCCTATACATTTAGCAGTGTTCAGGACTGTATGGTTGCTTTAGGAAACTCAGTTTCTTGCTGCTTTTTTTCTTTTTAAGCAGAGTATTATTATTAGGAATTTGGCCATGTGCCAGCTATATGAGGTTATGTGGTTTAAATCAGATACTGCATTTCAAAATGGGTATGTGTGGCAGGAAATAATCTGTGTGCTTCGACCACTATGTTTAATTTGTATTATAAATTAAAACGTGCTTTAAACCTACAGAATTCTACCTGAGCAAGTTATTTTTCTCTCCTTTTTTTAAGGAAAGATGTCAACTGAAAGGTGTGAGACTACAAAGTTTCCCAGTAAGAGAAACACCATCAGGCAAATACCTGACAGTTTCCACTGTGGAATTACCAAGAAGCTCGGTCTACTTGAAAAATCTTCAAAAATCTGTTAAGTTACAATGGAAATGTAAAGTTTGCTCATAAAGTTTACAGGCCAAGTAGTCTTCTAATTCTTTGCTTCCCAAAGTTTCTACACCAAAGCTATCCACATCACGTAAGCCCACTGCATACTTTTCCTGATCCTATGGGCAGATCAGAAAATGAGACCATTGTGTAGGAACCCTTCATGTGTTGTTGTTTGTTTTCTTATGTTTTAAAGATTTAACAAAGTCTGTATGGCATAAATAAGCAATTAGCAGAAGTAGGCAATGTATTATTGCTAATGTTCCGTTATCTTACTCTGGCTTTAAATATGCAGAAAGTTAGCAGAGGGAGACAGGCATTTGAAAATTCGCCATTTGACATTCATCTTGATCGTAAAGGAAAAATATACAGGGTACACGTAAAGTGGATTTTCAAAATCAAGCAAATAAATAATTAAAATACCTTCAGCAAAAGCTATCACTTAAAATTTTCTCGTAAGAGAGAAAGCATAACACAGCCCAGGTGCCCTTCTCATTCGTAAAACTAGCCTGGAGTCAGATCACTGTGTATATATATATATGTATATACACACATATATATATACAGAATATGAGCATGGACAAGATGTTTACTTTCTTACTGCATCAGATAACCATTTGTGCTTATATTTAAAAAAAAAAAAAGCAAGGTCACTGACAATTTAAGCTTCCCTAACACTTTTTTTTCCACTGAATCATATTAATGTACAGGTTAGAGAGAAAAAAAAACCCAAAATCAGGACTGATGCAGTAAATAAGCTGCACATGAAATTTACTCAGGAGTAGGGAATGGCTCCTTATTCTTTATGAGGAATTTGCTTCTCTGAAATTTATTTTATCATTAAGCAAATAAAAACTTTAAACCGGGACAGGGTGAGGAAGGGAGAAATATTTTTCTTCTTTTTAATGAACTTACCTGTTGCGTACAAGGGATGATGAAGATGGTGGGAAAAAGGAGCCACCGCATGTTCCTGCACATTCAGAAGTGAAACTGGGAGATAGGGAACAGGCTGAGCTGTGTCAGAGGAAGCACTGAACACAAAGCTCTCCTCTGTCTCCCTTGCCAACCCTACTTTCCCCAGCACATGCACGAACACATACACACATTCACACTTGAAATTCTCCACTTCATACAGAACCAGCTTCACACTGAAATTTCCAACTGATCTTCTTTTCTCTGCCTGGCGCTAGAATACAGATTTTCACACCCTGCTTGATCCCATCCAGCTGCTTCAGCAGATTCTGCTTGACTTAACTGAGGTCGGGTGGGGTGACATCTGATTCTTAAAATCTTGCTGCTGGAAATGTAGTGTTATTTTAAACTTGTATTTAAGTCCGTATTACGGGAATTTCTGAAATCTGAAGGGCAGAGCCCCAAATAAGTGTATTTTTTGAGGCAGAGAAAGCAGCATTTCTCAAAATTTCTCATGTATTGTGCCTAGCCAGAATCATAGCGTAAAAATTAACACCTTCAGTGCATGCTCTCTAAATAGGGTAAGAGAGATGCTATAGTGTGTTGTAACGCTAGTACATATTCTGCACTGCTTCTTTCCGTGAAATCCTAATGGGGAAACCCAAACTATGATGTACTTTTCCCTGAAGCACGCACCTTGTCTTACTGCCATGCCACCCTGCTTAAACACAAAACCATTCAAATGTCCAAATTTCCTCCTCCCTAATACTACCGAGGTGACGTGCATGATTTTTAGGCTAACAAGTGAGGGTCTCCAGCATTAGATAAAAGCACCACCTCTGCAACAGTGGTGTTGGTGGTGCCCTGGTGAATGCTCCTCCTTTGCGTTTGTCCTCGCTCAGTCACCTCCTGTGAAGTCCAACAGTTACTAGGGGAGGCTGCCAAAGCCCACGCTCACACAGCAGCTGTGTGTGGACAGAGGCAGTGGTGGGAGTATTGAATCAAATCCAGTCCAAGCAATTCTGTTTTGCTCCCCGGCTCGGAGGACCACATGCCCTCTGCAGTTACAAATGAATCCTGAACTGCCCTTCCAAACTCTTGATCAGTCAGCTGTAAATCACTGAAAAACCGCTCTTCTTTAGCACATCCACTTTGTCACATACTCCAACATGAAGTCCAAACAATACCGAGGTACCAAGTGGATGCTGCAGATCAGTTAATTCCAGTGATGTTACTCTGCATCTGTGCAGACCAGGTCTGACTCAAGCCTTGTGTTTCCCATTAAAAGCTTATGAACATAGCACCTAGGTTTCTCAAAAATCTCTTCTGTATACTTTCAAAACACAGCTTGTTTCATAGGATCAGAGGATAGTTGAAGTTGGAAGAGACCCAGGAGGTCTCTGTAGTCCAAACCCTGCTCAAGCAGGGTCAGCTCTGAGATCAGACCAGGTTACTCAGGGCTGTGTCTATTTGGGTCTGGAAAACCTCCAAGGGTGGAGACTGCCAAACCTCTCCTGGCAGCCTTTCAGAGTGATAATAATGAGCAATGCAGGCTGTCTGAGGAGTTCCCAGGTACAGTTTTCTCCTGCAGACCCAAAGACACCCCTTTCGCTCTCCAGCCGGGAAGAAGTGAGGAAGGCCAGAGGAGTAGGACATCCATTCTCCTCCTCCTAGGGCTGCAGGGGAGCACACAGCGTTAATTTGAAATGTGTTGTTCCTCTTTGCCTTACAGAAATAAAGCATGTGGCCAGTGCAGGGCTGGGAATGCTCTGTGTGAGCTGGCAAAGATTGGTCTGCTGTGGATAACAGTCCCCGTTCTCAGGAAACAGGAGAGAGATGTTCCTGTAGGATTATCCATTTGTTCTATATGGCGTATTTTGTCAGAATTCACCTGGAGAGCACGATATCTTCAGGATCGGAGAGTGAGACTTTGAAACTGGGGTTTGAGTATAATTAAGCTGATTGATTGATAGAAAATATTGGGTTTGGGAGGAGTGGGAGGAAGGTTCCTCCCTGAGGAAGACATTCTGGTGGTGTAACACACTAAAATGTGATTTTGCATGGCTGGTTGGTTGCCCACATGTGTGCAAAGCAACTGGCGTGCTTCTTCAGCCCAGGAAGGGCCTGCTGCAAGGAGCAGCACTCCTACTAGTAGGACTTAGCTCTCCAAAGCAATAATGTGCCTTCATTGCCTCTCCCTAACAAATGCATTAACTGAGGCTGGCTGGAGCTTGCAGTACCTGCAGTACTGAACTCTGAGTGTATTCGATAAGGAGCCATAAGACCACAAAGACAGCAACACTAACTCCTTTGCATAAATAATGCACCGGTGCTTTGACTTAGTAATACTGTCTCTGCTAGTACTGGCTCTGATTTAAATAAATGGAGGCTGTGTGCCCTTTTCCCCTCCTGCGGATCTTTAGTGATCCCCCACAACTTAAAAATTAATGTTCTTAATGCCATGTCCAGACTCAGCAATAGTTTGTCTGTATGCATCCCTCTTGCCAAATCTCCCTTGCAGATTTGATTACATAAAGCATCATTCATTTCCTGAACTAAACCTGCTGTGTTATCTGGTGCCATTCTAATACTACCCTGAAGGGAAATGTAATTTGGTTGTATATTCAGTGATCTCTACGTACTGCACGCATTTCTTTGGTGCTGAAAAATCATCTTCCTGTCTGTGAAATATGCCATGTAAATCCATTGTCTTAAGAGATGGAAAAGTATGGGATATAAACCCATAAATGAATATAACCATGTGTTCTAACAGGATCCCCTGTCTCAGACAAAATGCCAGAAGTATTCATTATTGATATTTGTTATGGGCCAGGATTTTCAATACTCCCTGCTGGGCTTGGTGGAGTTATTGTGTCTAAATCCAACAAAGCCAGGGCTGAGTTCGGTCATTCCTAATAACCGGGTGTCAGTCCCAGACACACACCAGCTGGGGGCTCACCTTTTGGCAGGAAGGTTTTAACACGTCCTGTTTTGTCGCTCTTTGTGCATGGATGTTACAAAGAGACACCTCTATTTCAGTCAGTCAAACCTACTGTCTGTGTCTCTTTGCTCAAAAACATAAATAGATGAGTAAAAAGGCACGTTATGTGACAACATATTGCCCTTGGCTCACCCTGTCTCACACGCTGTTTGCTTACTTGGGCTTTGCAAAGAAGCTGCCTTCCTCACAACAGCCATGCTCCAAAACCACCAGTGGACTTTACCAAGAGGTATGCTTGCTATTGAAAGCAGCTTAGCCACACTGAGGCACAGACATCGCCCTGCTGGGACCAGCAGAGTTTGCTCCCGGGCACCATGGCGTGCCCCAGGTCCTGGGCTTAGCCACGCTCAGACGTGCGGTGAAGTTCCCAGCTGGGTCACTTAAGCCAGGCTCTGCGATGGTCTTTGCAGAGGAGCCACTCGTCCACCACCGACGAGCTCTTGTGAGGTGCCTCCCTTCTCAGCTGGTCAGCTGCTCAACTTTTGTAAATTTGAGCCATTTTTGCTTCTCTTCAAATTGTGTTTCAGACATGAGTTGCGCTCAAAAAGGCTCCATATCTCTCCTCCTGCAGCACCGCCAACAGCAGCATGTTCCTCAACGCAGCTGAGTAAGGCACTTCTCCTGAGATGATGGGAATATTGCCAATGGGACAGAAATTCATCTGGTCCTTCATACCCACTTCAGCAAGGCCATGTGCAACACAGATCACTGTCAGAGGTATAGAAATGCTTTGTACAAGGCAGCTATAATACGTTCCCCACAGTGTGCCGCTGTTTCTATTTCAGCTGTTGTCTACTGCCAAACTAACTTACAAAGCTTCTCAGAGCCATAACACGCTACCTGATTTATGAAGATATTTACATGCTGATTTAAGATGTCTAGGTCCCATTTTCAAAACTGACTTATGCAGGTAGTTGTCTATATCCTATTATTTTCTTCTAACGGGCCTCACGCACAGAAAAGATGCCATGAAGTGCCTGTATTCCTAAGGACGCATCTCTGAAATGTTTCATCTTTTCATGACCGTCAACCATGTGAAACAAGAAACTCTCAGAATTGTTTAAGTTGAATATTTGTCAGCAAATAGAGGCTGAGCTTTCATTTTTCTTGTTAGCAGATCATTTAAAAATATCTGTACATGCTGAACAGGCTTAGCCTGCGCTCTGCCCAGCTCTGTGGGCAGACTCTGTGCAATCAATCCAGAGAAGCACAGACTATAAAATACAGGCCAGGAAGAGTGAAGGCAGAGACAGGAATTAAAATTAAGACAAATTGGGGACCCACCAAGCAAGGCAAAGAAGTGTAACTGCACTGAGCTAACCTATTACACGCTGGAATTTGCCAATTTTGCGTACAGCGCAGCAGCTCTGCTTTCTCATTTTAATTTGATGCTGAATTCACTGTGACAGAATAAACTCGGATCAGCCCAAATCATATTTGCAAAGCAGCTTTTCTCCTCATAGCCTGGCTCTGTGGGCATGCCAACGCTGGCAGCTCCAGCCTCAGCTACCTTTCTGCCCCCGCGGCTGGCCGGCGCTTTGCAGAGCACGCAGCCAGCTGCTCCTCGGGGAGAAGCGCCGTCAGGATAAATATTTGAGCACGGTGGCTAATCCAGCGTGTCAGGAGACATGCGAACTTCCACTGAGGCTCGTACGATTCTCAAAGGGTTTCCATTGTTAGTTATAGGAGGAAATAGTAAAGCAGCTTCCCAAACTCCTGGGCTATTTACACACGTAGTTTGTGTGCCAGCTAAAAAACATTCCCGATGGAAATGAAAATAACATCCCAGCCAACGTCCTACCCAAACCTTCCTTGAGGGGAGGGTATGGGAGAGACACAGAAAAAGAGTTGTATTTTTTCCCAAACGACCGTTTGGGGAATTTTTTTTATTTTATTCCCAGTACATACTTTATTAATCTTTTAAAAAACAACCCACCTAAATATTGGTGTATTCCCACTGCTATGGCCAGATTTATTTTGGCACAAAGTCATCCGAAAGATGAACTCAGCTCTTCAGTCTACAGGGAGAGCATATGATGCTCTCTACAGACCCAGAGACACCCATAAATCGTAGGGCACTGGCTGGATCTGGTGCCCATTTTGCATGGCAAGTGTCCCAGGGGGTGAGAAACCCCCAGCAAGGGGAAGGGAGGCTGCGCTTGCCCCTCTCCCTTCCGCTGTTGCAGTCACCTCTACCTCTCTCCTCTCGTGTACAAGGCAGCTGCTCTGAGTTTCAGGGCCGAAAGGATTTGCTCCTTCATTGAATGGGTCCATTAAAAATAGCAGAACCTGGGAACTGGTGGTGGAGAGTCCAAAGAGTAAACGCTAGGTGGGCACATCAGATCCGGTGACAGCCTGTCTTCAGGCTCTTGTAAGGGAGGATTTCAGAAAGGGCATAAATGCGTTCTTGCCCCAACCCTCAGGCTGTCTCTCTCATGCTCTAAAAAGTAATGAAGCATCCAAGAGAAAAAGTCCGTATCTCTTTATTGCAAGGGTATGGAGAATAGTGTGACATTTCGTTATTTTTCTACATAAGAATCTCACCTCAACATGTGTGTATGACAGAGTGCAAAAACACATGGGAAACTCAGTTTAAACAGACACATTTGGTTTCTTTTCAGTTTCCTCTATAGAAAAAGCATCAAAATCTACAAAACATCCAAGCAAAACCCCACATCAACTCAAACTTTCCAGAAGGCTTGCAAGCTTGCCTAGCTTGCAAGAAAATGTTGCCGAGTTGTGTTGGGCTGACTGCCCCAGCAATTCAGTTGCGTAGTTACCCTTCCTTTTTCATGCCTACAGCAGAATTCCCTGTAAATCATCACGGAAAATGAAAATAACCACCTCCATTGCACAGCTGTGTCCATTTACTTCATCCCAACACTTTGGTCCAAGTAACATGTCCACCACCACCAGGCTGAAGTAAGAAGAGATGACAGGCAGGGGTCGGCTGGTGGGTTGTCCAAACCTCATTTGCCACGTGGGTGGAGGGGGGGGGGGGGACCGGGAAAGGGTTAAGGCAGAAGTCTCCTAGTGAACGATTGCGCCTGGCTCAGTCATCTCCGATCCGGAAAAGCCCACGGGAGAGCTCAAACATAAACAAGTGAATAATGTGTCCAAGATCCAAGGCTCTCAGTCCCGTTTTGCAGAAAAGATTATTTTATTTGCATTTTCCGTAAATGAGTCACGACCTATTGATAGCTACAAAAGTCTTCATATTGTTTCCGTGAAATTTGGGCCTCAGAGATGTCACCTTACTGTTTTTTTGCTGTGTTAAAATTCTGGCTCCCCGTGCGGTGGGAGCCATGCTGCTGATGGCTGGTGGGACTATGTGGTGGCCAAAAGCAAAACCAGGAGAATTTAAATGGGAAAGGAGAGAGACATAGAAAGTTTAGTGCTGCTGGAGCCAGACCGTTCCCGGGACCAGCTTTGGAGCTGGTGTCCCCTCATTGCTGCCCTGACCTCCTGCCCCAGCTAGGGCTGAGGGACGCAGGTGCTGCACCTAACACCTTGCCTTGGCTCACCTGCTGACCGGTTGCCAGAGGAAGGATACCTCGGAGGTACCTGCACAGGTACCCAGGAGGCCTCTGGATAAACCAGGCATGGCCCCACACTGCAAAGCTAAGAAGAAATTAGGAAAAGAGAAGAAAACTTTTTCAATGAAATTAAAAGCGAAAAAGATATTAGGGTTTTCTTTTATATATCCTAAATAATGCATGGATCCCTCAATCCCTGTCTTTAAAATCTCTTGCAGACCACCTTAAATTCACTGGAGAAGTGCTTGGTCTTGCATTAGGTACAGCCCTGCCATCTGTCGGATTTTTTTTAAATTAAACACTTGTTTAATATAAGAAAAAAACCAAACCTGACAGCAGCTGCTTGGTTTTTTATTTCAGTCAAATATGTGTTTGCTTTCCTAAAGGAGTTCAGAAACCAACAGCAACCCTGACATTTCCTGGGGAGTCCATTTTATCTGGGGTCCCATCCAGACAGCCTCCACCCAAGGCTGCACTCCTGCTTCAGAGCCCGTCTCGCCAAAGGTGTAAACTGGCTTCAGCGATGGCGACATCCTGCTTCTGTGGGCGTCTTTCCACATGAAAAGGAAAAGGTTACTTTTAAGGGGAAAAGGTTGTTTTTTTCACCTAAGACTAACAGATCATCTGTCATGTATGTTTGTCTAGGCTCCAGAGAGATTTTCCAGGGGAAGACGACCAGGGTACTAAAAGACCCTTTAACCTAACAAAGATAGGGATAAGAAGACGCAGCGATGGGCATCTCAAGTCAGACAAATTCTTATTAGACACAAGTACTTAACAGAGGATGAACTATAACACAATATATGGAGGGAAGTGGTAGGTCTCTAGCTTTTTGGCATGAGATTCCCCCCAGATGTTCTCTGACAGGGACAGCTACATGTGAGCTAGGGACCCTTTCTGTCTTTGGAGAGCAACAGGCACTTCCACAGTGCAGTTCATTTCTTCAGAAGGACACTTCATCCTCAGGAGGAGATGAATCATATCCTCGAAGTACCTCTGTACTTTTTTCTCTCTGGTGACCATAGTGGGAGCTTGGGATGACATCTGGTCACCTTTCATGTCTAGGCATCTCTCTGGCAGAACCACTTGAACCAAACACCAATAATGATGCCCAAAGCTCAGGAGACCGGGTGCAGTGTAAAACTTGATGCTTAGATGTCCTCAGGTGATTTCACAGTCCCTTCTGGACTTGCTCTCTGTGTTTCTGGGGCTGGCACCACAGCAGAGCCATAGGCATGGTGCAGCCTGCCACTGGGTTGGCATAGGCAGTTGGGGCCAGCCCATGGTCTCGATGACCTTGAAAAGTGCTTTTGATTCCTTGCTCTATGGGAGGGACAATGGGAGGGGATGCCCCTTTGGCAGTGCTTAGTGTCGAGTCACAGGAGAAATCAGCCACAGCTACCCAGCAAGCACTCGCACTGCAGCTGTGCCCAGCACAACACCTGGCACCAGCTCCTTCCTTTCAACATGAAGAGGGCTGCAATAAAAAAATGAAAAGAGACTTACCAGAGAGCCTCTGAGCATGGAGGATATATTCATTACCATCATTCTGATTCAAGCCTCTGATGATTTTGAATATGTTCACATTACTCATTCGTTCTGAACAGAAGAAACGAGCACTCTGGCTTCTGTTTTCATATACTTAAGCTACATTCAACAGAGAAGAAGCCCCAAGTGTTTTTTGTTGAGGGACCCAGGTAAGGTTAGTTAAACTGGCAACTGGATCTTTTTTCTTATGAAAATATGAAAGGCAAGGTTTAGAAACTGCTTATTCAAGATTCTGTTGCAACTGCAGACAATGGCAGAAGGTGCTCCCTGAAGTATGCTGTTGGAAGTAGGATTTTTAGAAAAGTTGGTGTATTCGCGGTGGGGAGCTTGCACTGTTCATCCAACAGTCTTGTCCCGTTTCACACTGCAACTCATCGCTGTGTCAAAACAGGCAAATTTCCTCTCTGAAAGCCAGCAGGCAGCTAAAGGAAGCCACTGCAGATAATGCTGTGGATTTTCTATACTATAACAGAAACAACAAGAAAAAGCTCATATCTAGTCTGCACTTGAGAGGTTTTCCCACCCCACAGAAGTTCTTCCCCACAACGGACTCATTCAAAACCTCTCAGGGAACGTGGTCCCGTCCCGACTGCAGCTGGAGCCTGACAAAAATAACGGAGAACCCAGGCAAAAATGCTTCCCTGAGTCATGTATCTGATTCAAGGCAAGGTCGCAGTGTACTGGGAGACAGCCTGGGGCGAACATGCATGGATGAGCGATGTTGCCTGATGCCCAGCCTGAGTTATGACAGCAGCGAGAAGGTGACATTAAGTGAACCACAGAACATGCACTCCAGCCCTTCGCCATGGGCAAATGCACTCTCGCAGACATAGCCCAGAGGATATAACTACACTGGCATGGAGGGGTAAAGCTCAACTGTCAATTAAAATCTCAGCGAAGTCTCTCTTAGCATCCACGTTGCTCATACACATGTATGGGCAGCCTGAACTTTGCCCAGCCACAGAGGAGGCTGGAGGGGAGGACGAAAAGACACACCAGTGCGGACAGGGTGGCCACACCGTCTAAATTAAGCAGGTCACCTGTGGATCGTAACACCTCAGCTCCATGCACAACCCACACAGTCTCCAGGTGTCTTCAAAGCATTGGACCAACCTGGACCTTTCCTCAGTGATGCTGGACCTCTGGCCACTCATGCTTTCCCAGGCACAGTTCAGGGTCAGTGTGGGTCTGGCACCCTTCACAGTAGTTAGGGTGGAGACACTGATCCAGTTTTGGGGGTAAGTGAATTTAGTAGTACGGATATGAGCTGTGCTGCACCTGCTGGCCTCAGGGCCAGGTAATAGTCTCTGGTCTGTTTTATTACAGAGGAGAGACAGCCTCTGGGTCTAAAATGTACCTGATCATTTTTCCATGTACCTTTTGCTAACGGGATCTAGAGTAGAGTCTCCTACTATGCATTAAATCAGGAAATTACTATCGTTAAAAATCACTTTATCCAATCAGTTTTATAGTCGTCTGGCAGTTACCAACTTTTGTCTTCAAGTGCACACTGAAAGTGTGTCTACGTGACTGTCAGCCCTTTGTGGGTCTCATGGAAATAGCAAGTACACCTTTAAAATGTCTAGCTGGGGTCCTGCAAACAGAGTTGCCATGGCAGCACGGAGATCTGGCCCAGCAGGACATCTTTGCTTGCCTTTCCAAAGGTGACAAACCATTCAGAGCATCTAATGAATACTTCTTTAAAACAAACTGGGCTTAAAGAACACTTCACTTGCCCCACACCCTTAAAGCATCAACCTGAGATCTAAAATCACTAGTCACGTAAGAAAAGGGGTAAGCCCGTGGCGAGAGGCCCGTTGGGATCAGAGACCTGTGTAAGCCTGATGTGAAATCAGAGCGAGCCCCCAGCAATGAGGACACAGCTGCGTCACTGCTGGTGGCTGGAGCAGGTCTCGGCACAGCAGTGCTGCAGTTCTCCCCTTGCCTTCTGCAGATGGCTGTCGCACTAGCAATTACTGCTATTGAAACTACCTGGTTTTATTCTCCTTCATTGCTTTCCTTCTGACAGGAGAAATTAGTGCACTTGGAAAGTAAACAGCTTTTGTTGTAGTTCTCCTGAATAGCAGTGTTGCTCTAAAACATTTAGAAAAAACACACACAGTGCAGGAAAATAAACAATACCGAACACCAGTTGTTAGTATTTTCATCATGCCGTAGGAGTGCCTAGTGTTTGACTGGAATTACAAAGACAGCTGAGAGCGTCTGCCCTCCAGGACCTCTGGCCTCAGTTCTTCAAAGACTTCAGGACATGCTTTCATCTGCACAGAGCAGTTGTGCAGAGGGGCTGTTTGATGTGCATAAAGGTTTGTGCCTAAGTATTTGTAGGGCTGGAGCCTGACCTGATGAGCACAGAAAATTGGAGAAAACTAGTAAGAGTAGCAGAGGAGTTCAATCTCGACTGGACAAAATCGAAGCTGAGGCACTCAGCGGCATCAAAAGCCATTTATGACCAGTAACTTCTGTCTCTATGAGAGAGGAACGCAGGAGCTTTTCTTAAATGCTTGGACTAATTGAGTCCCGTCAAGACCTGACGATCCAGAGGGATGCAAACATCCTGGCTCCATCAACTTGCTCACACTATACGCGTCCAGCTGTGCAATGATGAACACAGGGAAGGAACAAGGGAATCCCTCCTGATTTATGCCCTGAAGCTTGACCCATAATTTAAAATCTCTGAGACTCCTACATCCTTATATTCAGCCTCACCCAGAGCTTTATTTTGAGCCACATAGCTCCAGAGCTGAGCACAGAAGCCTCCTGTTGACCTACAGCATTCCTGTCTGCAGAGTATCCGGTCTGGATTTGAGGAATCCTCTTCCCCTGCATAAACAAGTCCAATGCATATCCCCAGCCTGCCTGAATCTGAAGTTCAACTACTTGATTGTCTTGCTTCTTCTCAATATTGACATACTGACTCCTCTCTGAATGTATCCTAGGCATTTATCTATAGGTCATAAGGAATCCTCCCACTCATCTTCTCTTTCACAGGCTACAAGACTTGTTGCACCTTTTTCTATATTTTCTTTCTCATTTTCTCGTGATGAGTGTTACTCATGATGTTAATCATGAGTGTTAGGGAAGTGATCGTGCCCCTGTACTCGGCACTGGTGAGGCCGCACCTCCAATACTGTGTTCAGTTTTGGGCCCCTCACTACAAGAAGGACGTCGAGGTGCTGGAGCGTGTCCAGAGAAGGGCAACGAGGCTGGTGAGGGGTCTGGAGAACAAGTCTTATGAGGAGCAGCTGAGGGAACTGGGGTTGTTTAGCCTGGAGAAAAGGAGGCTGAGGGGAGACCTCATCGCTCTCTACAACTACCTGAAAGGAGGTTGTAGCGAGGTGGGTGTCGGTCTCTTCTCCCAAGTAACTAGTGACAGGACGAGAGGAAATGGCCTCAAGTTGCGCCAGGGGAGGTTTAGATTGGACGTGAGGAAAAATGTCTTTACTGAAAGAGTGGTTAAACATTGGAAGAGGCTGCCCAGGGAAGTGGTTGAGTCCCCATCCCTGGAGGTATTTAAAAGACATGTAGATGCGGTGCTTAGGGACATGGTTTAGTGGGCATGGTGGTGTTGGGTTGACGGTTGGACTCGATGATCTTAGAGGTCTTTTCCAACCTTAATGATTCTCTGATCCTATGATTCTACTCAGTCAGCCTTTTTATCTTCTTTTTGTGCTTCAGCTCACACCTGACCTCTGATGGAGTGAGCTCCCGCCAGGATGAGTCCCAGGGAACAGCCCTGCGCTGGGTGAGGGGCTCCCTCTGGACCGGGCTCCCCCAGCCACCGATTCCTGTGACTCCTTGTTCCCAGTGGGGACTGTGCATGTCGACTGCACAATAAAATGGGAGGCCACGTAAGCTGCAGCTTTTTTCCAAATGACATGTGTTTTCTTTTAAGAAATACTCTCTTTCCTTAAAAGGGAGGGTGAAGGAACAGAAAGTTGTCTGGGTTTTCTTTGTTCTTGGTCTTTTCCCCCGCCTTTTAATTGGGACACATCAGTAATTTTGAAGCCCTCAGTGAAATGGCCCTGTTAACAGCTCCTGTACTTGCATCAGGGAAACTCATTGCCAATGATTCGGACAACCATCACTCAAGGAGTCAAAGCAACATGGCATTTAGTGGAAAAACAACAACATAACAAAAAGCTCCTACAGGTTTTCTACAGACTCAACCGCTGCCCCCAGCCGAGGCTAGCTGCTTCCCAGCAGCCCAAAGCAGAAGTGCCCTGTGGGATGGCCCGACTGCCTCTGTCCCCATCGTCACCCCAGCGAGCCTCGGCATGGGCTGGCCACAGACAGAGGCAGCACTTGCCAAGGAACCGGTCACTGCTTCCCAGATCAGGATTTTTCAGAATTAGTCTGTTACTGTTTTTCAGGTAAACCAGTCTTCTTTGAAATTGGGGGAGGAAAGAAAAAGTCAGGGTTTTTTCTCTTGTCTCTGGTTGTTGGGAGTTTTTTTGGTGGGCTGGGAAATGACTGAAATGCAGAGTTAGTAAAAGAAAAGAGGGAGAGGCAATGAACCAGCCCAGCGCAGGTGCTTACATGCCCAGCAGCAGCAAGGGAGGCTGTGCAGTGGTGGCTCTCCACTGGCCGTGGCCACTTGGAGATCGGGGCTTTTACTTGACTGCCATTACCACTGTCTCCTGGTTTTGTCCAGGCTTTCGTAGGCAGCTGCCTTGGCAAGACTGGCAGGAGTTTGGGCTGAATTTAGTATTGAGGGAAGAGGGCGTGTTTCACAGTCCCCTTTGTGTTCTGCCAAGATCTTACACGTTGCAGAAACTGTTATTTCTGCAGAAGGTAGCATATCTGGTGGGAGACAGGAGAGAGTCATTGCCCCACATCCAGCAGCAAGTCCAGCGGCTCCGACATTTCTCACCACTTGGGTTATTAATGCCATTTTGGAAATGCCAAACAGAGCGCTGTGGAGGAGGCTAAATTCTGATAATCAGGAAAAAACCCATAGCAAACATGAAAGTGGCTTTGTTGTGATATTCTTGGACGGCTACAGCTCTGAGAAGCAACCACTGAGGATTTCTTTTTATAGCAACGCAGCTCCAGTGTCACCTAATGGGGACTGAGAATTTGGGTCATGATAAGGGGGAGCTCTTACAAAGAGACCTTTCTAGACGTGACTCTGCTCCGCACGGTGCTGCGTCTTGAGCATCGGCAGGTAGGAGAGGAAAAGGCAGCACTGGTGCACCCGGGTAAACATTGCCTTTCCCACCCTGAAGCATCGTGACTCGGTAGTCAAAACTCCCAGAGGGACATTTTTCCCATTGCACCGTGAGGCCTGGTCGTGCGTCACATGGGCAGAATTAACATGGCTTGGCCGGGAACGTTTGCAACAGGATTTGCAGGCAGACCGCTGCTTGCCTTGCCTAATGAAGGGGGACAGGACTGCTGACATGGACGGTGCACTCCTGCGCTCCCTGTGGCAGAGGAAACCTTTTTTTGAACACTTTGTTCCTAGGGAAAAGCTATTTCGCTATTGCCTAAGCAATTGTCGGTTCACACTATCAAGCATGGAGGGTGAAAATGTGCTTTTTACAAGGGTAATGGGGGGGGAGCATGCCAGCTCAGAGCCTGTTACTGCCGGGTGATGGGTTGCCCTTTCTCTGCCAGTCTCCAGCCAGCCTATAGCTGTGCTATATGCACCTCACGTTAGGAAAAGGCATAGAGCTGCAGCGCCCGAGGAGAGCTGAGGCAGGTCAGGGACGGGCAGGAGGCGGTGGGGTGGCGGTAGGGAGGGTGCCCATAACGCAAGCCAAGGCTTCGGGCAGCTGCCAGCGGGAAGCAGGCAACCGGGGCAATTTGTAGAAGAGGAGTACACGCTGCCCTTGATTTAGCAGCTTACTTCATATTGTCAGAGGGAAGCAGAGAATTATTATATTTGCCCCAGAGACATTTTCAGAAGCTGAGTAAGTAAAGAAGGTGTAAGCTCCAAATTTCTTGAGAGACAAGAAATATTAATAATGAATCGATGATTTTCGGAGTGGAAATAGGTTAGGAAAACGGGCTGTTCATCTGACCAGTGGTGATCTGGGAAAAGATGTAGACAACTATGTGCTAATTTGGCTAAGAATAGAAATACATAGAATTTAAATGCAGCTGTAATGTGCCACTGAAGCTATAGGGGTGTCTCTACTGTGGCCATCGCTGTGGTTTCAAAGGAAAAAAAAAGTTTTGAGTCTTAGGAGATATTTTGTGGTATACATATAATACCTATCCATGTTTTCTGCCTTTTCTCCCTCAGCCCTTACTCTTATATCAGATCTTATAAATACAGCCTCTTTTATCTAGTATATGTTCAAACTTGGCGGTGCAGATAAAGACCATGCTTTGGCTTTATCAGATCTGTACAGCCGGCGGCGCTACCCCCTCCTGCGCCAAGCAGAGCAAATGGGGCTCTCCTCCACGTGTGCCCCCAAGCAGTGCCCAGCATAGCCCCAGGAAAACCCAGACCCCCAGATTTCTCTTGGACCTGAGGTGGCTCTGGTTCACTCCCGGTTATCCCTGCAGGTGTTTTGGGGAGGGCCTCTAAACGCCACCTGCGCCCTTCTGTCACCCCCATCCCCAAGGGCCAGACAGGACAGGTATCTGCACATTGGGAATCGCACCAAACAGCAAAATGTTGCAGGAAAACACACAATAAAAAAGCCAAATTGCTACTTTTAGTCTTTAATTTGAAAAACTGGCCAAAATTCACCCCATGACAGCGCTGGGCCAAGGGGGGACCTGTCTTCAAAACGAAGTGGCAGCAGCCAGGTTAGATGCCCCGACCCACCTTTTCATCTGGGGTAGCAGGACACCAGCTCTCTGCCACGAAAAG
Organism: Aptenodytes patagonicus; assembly: GCF_965638725.1. Lineage (NCBI taxonomy): Eukaryota > Metazoa > Chordata > Aves > Sphenisciformes > Spheniscidae > Aptenodytes > Aptenodytes patagonicus. The sequence continues at coordinate 55,266,379 of NC_134951.1, read as the reverse complement.
ACAACAAAACTCCACGATTTGCCTGGAAAAGCTACAGGTTTGGGCCGCAGGGCCATGACTCCTTGGAGCATCACCTGAGTCCCCCTAATTCGTCCCCAGCAGAAGGAGCGGTCCCATGTTGGCATGCAGGGGACGAAAAGCAGCGTCCTCCCAAACATGGATCAATACTGCCAAATTAACACGCTCAACAATCATGCCACAAACCTCAAAACTCATAAAGTTGTTTTGAAAAGCACATGATAAAAAAAAAACATTTTTAAATTATTTCTCTCTTTACTCAGTCTCTAGACTTCTGGCCCCTGAGGTCGGCTCTGCAGCCAAAGGGCTACAATTTTTTTCCAAAAATGAAAGCCGAGCTTGTCAAGGAATTGTTTAGTCACACAAACTGAGACTTTAAGAAAAAAAAAACACAGATCACAAGACTCCTGATAATTTTCTGGACTTGGCATCACACATGATTTGTCATGTAAGCCTGCAGAGAAAGATGGTTTCAAAATCCTCAGAAATGCTCTCTGGTTTTATGGAAACTCCTGAAGAACTGAATACTGGATTTTCCTTTTTAACTTTTTATTTTCCTTCTTTCCTTTTCCTTTTCTTTTCTTTTCTTTTCTTTTCTTTTCTTTTCTTTTCTTTTCTTTTCTTTTCTTTTCTTTTCTTTTCCTTTTCTTTTCTTTTCTTTTCTTTTCTTTTCTTTTCTTTTCTTTTCTTTTCTTTTCTTTTCTTTTCTTTTCTTTTCTTTTCTTTTCTTTTTTCTTTTCTTTTCTTTTCTTTTCTTTTCTTTTCTTTTCTTTTCTTTTCTTTTCTTTTTTCTTTTCTTCTCTTTTTTCTTTTCTTCTCTTTCTTCTCTTCTCTTCTCTTTTCTTCTCTTTTCTTCTCTTTTTTTCTTTTCGTGGATTAGTGTGGTACCTGAAGTACCTAGAGTATTTATATACTTAGCATTTCAGAATTTGACTATGTCAGGGAGCATTAGAAAGAGGCAGTTTTCTGTCTATCCAGCTGGATTCAGCTGGGAAACTTTGACTCCTGACTTCAGTTTATTCCCTAGTTCAGATCCTCAAATAACATGAGAGTGGAGTAAATACTAAATTGGCTTCTCTTATTGTGCAACTGGACAGACAGAAAATGGAAATAAACGCACAGTACAGGAAAAATGAGTTTGTAAGATAGGTAAAAAGAGTTTTGTCAAATTTTCTCATTTGCAATCCCACACACAGTTCTGTTAACCTGGTTAAAGAAATAATAAAATTACATAGCGTATCGCCAGTGGGTTAACAGTTGCCTTAATGGGAGGCAGCAAAAATTTGTATTATTTCGCATTTTATCTGTTTGCGCTCTCAGTGAGATAGTGGAGAGGAGTGGCTAGAAATCAGAATTAAATAATCTCTTCTCCAAAGTCTGAGCATGTACGAATATATGGTACCAGGCATTAAAAGTGACCCAACATCAACATTTTTAAAGCTGTGGAGCGTATGTGCCTGCCATTACAAGGCCTTTCACGCCGGTGAGCGCTGGGAAGGAGGCAAAAGGCACAACCATCCCAAATGCCCTTATGTGCCCTGACATCTACATCTGAAACTGGTGCCGTTGCCCTGTAACCTCAATAAAGTCATGACCACACGAGGTCTCTCCTTTCCTGCTTCCCCCCCAGTTTAATAAATAAACTTCTTGTGGCATTTGCTAAGCTACAGACGAATATGCTTTTCAGAAACATGACTGTGAAAGCTGCAGTTCCTCTTCCACTCACCAGTACGTATGTAAGGACACTCGATTAATTTGCCTAGCCTTAGCAATAAAATGAAATTCTGATTTTATCATAATACCCTAGCTTGCCAATCATCTCTTTCACTAGAAGAAATTAGAAGCTCCACAACACCTGTCCTCCTAACAGCACATGCCACTTCCTCAAGGTTAAATAGCTCACATTGCACTGCTGTCTCTGCTACCTGCATGTAATTATATTTTCTGTGTAAGTCTGCGTGTTCCTCATCTCACAGCCATTCGTAGGGACATACTCTGGTGGCATACTCTTGTGCCAGCCTTTGGAAATTGTCTGTTTTCTGAGAGATTAAGTTCTTCCCTCCTAATTAAAAGAATTGCTCAAATTTGGCAAAATTAATTGAATATACTATTAGCTAATTTATTTTTAGTTAGACCTAAGGGAAAATCCAATTTTAGACAATGAAGTTCTACAGCACGTCTCCATCTTCTCCCTTCCCCTCAAGAAACAGTTTCTGATGAGCCGAATCCTCCCAACATTTCCTACCTCCAGTACACCACTACCACTGCAGGCTGACTGGAAAGCTGCATACGATCAGCCTACAAACCAAGCTGATCCCGAGGACCTGAAGTCTGAGTGGAGGTGACTCTGGGCAACCGCAGCTCCCTCCGCCAGCTTGCATTTTGTAGAAATCCAGGCAGTACCCCCTTGGCATAGCTGCAGTATCTGCCCCCACTGATGCCCATATGTGAATTTAAAAAAATTCCCTGATGGTTTAATTGAATATTTGCTTAGGAAAAATGTCTTTAAGGGCAAACATTTCCTTGGAGACTGGAGGATATTGCATTTCTCCAGACTGATGCTTGGTAGCTATCCACCTTAATGGCTTTTAGATGCCCTGGTATTTCTCAGTTGAAGCTCTCCTGATGGTGCACTGACAGTTTCCCCAGTCAGAGCTTTCGTCTTTGTAGCAAATGAGTAGTACTGCAGCGCTACTTGCAAGGCTCTGCTGGGAGTCATAAGGAGCGCCGTGCGTGGACTGCATGCACATGTACCAAAATTGCCCCAGAAATGAACCCTGCTAAAAGGTTAAAGACCAAAACAGCTCCATTTTACCAGCCAGCAGCTGACAAACAGGGACATGATTCTCCCCTTGTAAAGAAGATGAAGGTGAAATAAATAGAGAGTGCTGTAATAGCACTCACCTGAGAGGCATCTGGCACTCGGGGCCACGGCAGTATGTGCACACTGGCTTTAGTACGACCCTGGCAGGAGCACACTCCTTCCCAAATGCAGGACGTTTTATGCAGCAGCAGCCAAAAGGGCAATGCTTCCCTTCTGAACATGAGTGATTTCAGACATTCAGGCATTATGGAAACCTGAGTCATGGGGATGTGGAGATAAGGAATACACTTCAACTTGAGAGGCTCCTTCTCCCGCCTGAATTTACCTTGGATTATCAGCAATGCGGCTGCTTCTGCTGTTCGTCCTCTTGTCGAATTCAGTGTATGCAGAGGGAAGGAAGGAGGTTTCAGTGTCACGGTTTTCATGCACAGATAAAAACTAGCTGTTAGCAGTAAAAGATGCATTTCAAAAGGAGGCTAACCGTACCAGAAAGAGAAGATTGCTGTGTGTATACATATACACAGCACTACTACGGATGTGTTGCACAGTGTATCTAACCTGTCCGTAGCTATTATTCAGGTGAACAAAGAGGAGAAAGAAAAAAAAAGAAAAAAAGGAAAAGAAGAAATGAGGATGCTGTCACAAACGTACACAGTAATTACACCGGCTGGTTGCTGGGTCCCCCTCTACAGCCTCAAGGCCAAATTCACTACCTGTCCAGACGCAAACAGTGCCAATGGCTATCATCAGGAGGGTTGCCCTTCTGCTATGTGAAGTTTCTCTGCCCAAACTAAAAATCTTGTATTCAGTAGCCTGTGTGTAAACTGGATGCTGCTGCACTTATCTGGCCACCCTCAGCACCCGGCTTTCAGACCACGTTTGCATTTCTGTAATACCTGTAGGGCAAACCAGACCCTCCTGTCACCCTCAGCACAAAAGCAAGTGACCAGGGCTGTCCAAACCCTCCCAGGGCCGGTGAGAGCAACCCAGGTTCCCTGGGGGTGGCACCAGCAGCTGCCTCTACCTGCAGCCAGTCCCTCTGCGCGCTGAGGCTGTGCAGAGGGAAGCTGGAGCCCGGCCCCAGGGATGTCACCATCTGCCCTTGACATCCCTACAAGGAGACTGCTTAGAGAAGCTCTTGAAAATGTTCCTTCAAGAGGCCAGGCTTGTCTCAGAGAGGCAGCATTGGTGCCGGGCACCCATCACCTGAGCGTGGGTTCCTCCGGTGCCAGCAGCTGAGTCACTCGTGTGGATGCCTGGGCAGGGAGAGGGCTGGGGGACTGTGCTTCAGTGGAAACGGTCCCCCGAAGCACTGCAGGGCAAGGTTTGCTGTATTTCGGAGGGTGACCTGCCGGCTGGGAGCAGGCACAGCCTTTGCAAACCAGCTCCCCACAGCTGGCTCTCCGGCACGCGGTCAAGTATGGCCGGTCACTGCCCCAAGGCCTGAGCACAAAATTCCTCAAAGACTTAGTGATGCTCTCAGCAACGCTGCACAGCTTTTAAGTGTCTGGTAATCGGGGAGAGATTGCCAGCTAAACTCCCCACTGGTGTCTGTGGGGCAGCAGTGACCCATGGCAGCTGCTGCTGAACCATTTCCTCTGTCCCTGCCATGGGGTGTTATCTGCGTGTCCGCGGTGACCACCGGCTCCTGCTTGCTGCTCCTCCACCGGGAAGGCTCAGGGCTGTAATTTGTCAGACCAGATGCAGCTGTCTGTAGGTCTTCATTTGCAAACAAGGCAGATTTCCACTCCAAATGCACATTTTCAGCAGGGATATGCACCCTCCCTTTGTCCTCAGTGGAAAATAAGTACTTTTTGGGTGCAATTCGTCTCCTCAGAAAGCAGGGGTCTAAGCAGGTCAGATGTCTCACATGCAAGAAGCACCTACTTCTGTCCTCAGCTGGAAGAGGAGCATGGGGTACCCAGGGCAGCAGTAGGCACCAGCAGCGTGCAGTCCCAGGCAAGCAGCATAGGCACTCCCCAATACCCCTCCCGGCTCCCAGGGACCCCCACCCTGGAATCGCATGGAGATCTGCTTTTAGGGCGGTGCGGCTTTCCCTCCTGTGAGCACCCTCATGAAGGCCAGGTCAGAACAGCCATTTGAAATGTCATGGTTTTGAGTGTGCAAGTCCTATGCTGCCCTCCGGCTTTTTCGCAAATGCTGGGATATTTGGGCTGTGGTCCTAGTGGAGTGCTAGAAGTTAAACACACCAAAGCAATACCACCTCATCCAAAGACAAAGTCTAACAATGGGATAATTTATTTCCTTGGTTTTATACCTCCTTAGTCATAAATTTGCTTTTTGCTGCTGCTTCTTATCCTGTTGTAGTATCTTAGTCCAACAGTGCCCATCAAGATATTAGATTGCAATGGGAAAAATTAGTCAACTGGCCGCTTGCCACTTCATGAAACTTGCTGATAACCCTTTGTTACAGAGAATTACAGATTTTCCTAGAGGACTGAGATCATATTCTGGGAGGGTGACATCCAAGGCTTCGCCTGTTTTATAGCATAAGAAAAAGGCAGAAGAAAGTTTAATTGCTGCATTAGGGACCAGCAAATCTTGTCTAACAGCTTCTCATTGATTTCTGGTAAGTGAAAATGTCTGTCAAACTGTCCATCAAATACAGCCACCTGCCCTTTTACTTTGAGACAATCACCCAGTTTAACTCTTACTGATAGATGGCTGATTAGATATATTAGCATAAAGATTTTTTTCCAACCCATATGCAAAATTATTTCATTTCAGTCAACTCTGTAGGCTTCTTAACCTATACTCTCCAAGAAAGACTACAGAATAGAAAGTAGAGGCTCTGCACAGATACTGCTACTTACACAACTTAAATTTCATTAAATAGAAGGTGGGAAAAACACATTTGTTTAGATTACTTATCCAAAGGCTGGTAGTAGGAGCAGGGAAATATGTAGCTAAACGTGATCAAGACTCAGTGTAAAGATGAGCCTGACAGTCTGGAGCCCTTCCTCTTTAGCTGGTTGTAGGACAGGCTCTCTCCACATCAAGGAGGTTGAAGAAGTGAGGTATTTCAAGTGTTAGAGAAAGTTTAGCTGGCTAGTGGTGAAGCAGAGAGCCAGTAGGCATAGTGGTATCATTGACCTCTGTGTTTATGTTTTCTGGCTACCATGGTACAAGTTTCACTCAACTTCTGCCCGACGCCTCTCCCAGGCTCGTAATGCTCAACAGTAAGCAAGCTTTCTATTTTATTACATTTTTCAGACTGAACAACTCGATCTAAAAAACAAGCACAGAGAATCCTGACTGTAGAAACAAAAATGTACATTTTTGTGATATATCAGTGGATATAGTAATTACATGCATCACCTCTTTATGCATATGTCTCTCCTGGCAGTTCTTCATCAATTACGATGCCTGCCTGGGTGAGACACTGTCTCTTCTCTACTGCAGAGGGATGCATCTCTCACCATCTGAGTTCTCATTTTTCCTGCATGTCCAGAAGATCTCACATGGCATGGAGAATAGCCAGACATCTGTGCTATCTGCAGGGTAGCAAGTGTCCTCTGTTTTCTCCCATAAGAACGATAAGGCTTTCCCTGGATGTACTCAGAGAACAAACCTCTTGCTCCGCTATCAGATGTTCTCCCTCATGGAAAATGCAAGCCCTGGGAAATAGTTACGGCTCTAAATCGTTTCAGACAGGGCCTGGACACAGCCAGATTTTCAAAGCCCTGTTAAAAATAGGTTTTCACTCCCTAATTACATTTTCTATCCAATTTTCTTTCAGTACTGGACCACACCCACACTATTTCTCCTTAAACTGAAATGCTTCCCACCGCTGCTTCCTTTCAACACCCCTCATAAGGCTTGTCATTTACTGTACATCTGCATTTTGCAAGCCACAGCCAGCAACCAAAAGGACTGAGCCCTTCATGTTTTGCTTAGCACCAGAGGGGAAAAAAGCAACACGTTAAAAGGAAGCCCTAGCAGCTGACAAGCCACCCCAAAATGGGTGCCAGGCTGAAGGAGGGGGGTGGGAATACTCTAGTGGCTCTGTAGTACTTCAGCACAGAAGACACTGGGGCAGGCTGACACATGAAAGCTGTTTAGGGTTAAGAGCCTTTCTTGAGGTAAACGTTCCTCCGCAATTGCCAGAGAGGACAACTTGCATAGTCAAGTCAGTATTTCAATAAGTGAAGATGATGAGATGGGCCTCGATGCATCTTATAAAAGCCTCAAGTTCATGTCTACTTGATACTTTCATATGGTACCATTTGAAAATGTCTACAGTAGAGTTTGTGGATGATAGAAAACTGAGGAGTGATTTGGAGACTTAAAATACAGTGTGAGCTAGATAAATTGCAGAAATAGAGTGCAACCAAACTGGGATTTAAAATGACAAATGCAAAATGCTTCGTATCTAAGGGAAACATCAGATGCTTAAACACAGAAAGTAGAGATGTTGCTTTTGCACAGCACAGCCCAGCCTAGAAGGAGAGCGGATCCTGGGCCGTACAGGAGGCACTGGCACAAGGGCAAGTGCATCCCAAGCAGGAACACTGCTCAAGTGTAAAACAAGTGGGGGCTTTTCCTGAGCTAGACTGCCACAGGTAGGTCTTGGTGTGAAAACAGCATTCATCTGGGGGCATCCTTCTGTCAGAACTGACAAGAAAAATGTTGGAGGAAGTTCAAAGAGAGAAATGAAAAAAAAGACAGAAAATTTAAAAAAATCTGACAATTGAAGAAGGTGAAACTGAGCGTGTTCAAGAGGGATAGTAAGAAAGATGTCCAAAGAGGTCAGTGAGGTGTAGAGAGTATTTCTACAATTGCACAGGCCACTGCCCTATCCATTTATTGAGGACAGAATAACAAGCAGGGGACAAGAAGAGAAAACAAGGATAAAATTATATGTATTTTTAAGAAAATTTGCAGAATTGTCATCATTGGCAGAAATAGATGGGTAGTCCAGACAGGTCTGTGCTCCCGGCTGAAGCTAGCGCAGGCAGACCACAGCCACACCGGTTACGTACAGCAGTGCAGCCCCGCCAGCTCCTGCAGCCGCGGGGAGCCGGTGTCCTGGCTGGGGCTAGCTGGGCACTTGAAGCCCCCTTCCCCCTCTACCCACCAGAGCCTTCCCCTATTGCCCCTCTGATAACACTTCCCACATATCATTCAGTGTAATTATTTTAACGAGGATTTTCAACTCAGCTATCCTCGGGGATTTGCTTACTTATAACTACAGACACTTTAAAATGTTACTCATCTTGTTTAAAGAGGCTCCAATTTTGCCTTGGTTTATATCACAGGTATTATACTCAAACTAATGTGAATTCCCTTTGAGTAGAGATCGAAAGCAACACATCAGCCAGCACAGAGAGGTACAGAGGGACCTTCCCACAACATGACAGCTTCAGTGGCCCCCTCTGCCCCACGTCAGAGCTGAACGCTGTCTTTTGCAGAAATGGTGGGTTGCTGTTTCAAAACGCTGAGGAGAAATTTGTAACCCTTTTCCTAACTTCAGGGCTTATTTTTTTTCCCAAATGTGGTAATGTGGATTTTCTGAATTTTTTTTTTAATTATTCAGTATGCTATGCAGTAGCCTCCTCCCACAGCTCCCTTCTGCAGAGGCTGGGGAGCAGGAAGCCCCTCGGAGCCCCCCGATGCTCTGCAGCTCCCCGAAGCCGCTGGGCTTGCGTAACAAAAGCAGACGGGTTCATTCATTGGAAAGCAAGAGGTCTGCGGGGAAACATCTTGTGGGCTCAGTGAGCAAGGACACAGGAGGACTAGACTGTATGTGGCTGCGGCTGCCAAATTTTATGTCTGCTTCTGTGTAGTGAGGGTCATGCTGCTCTTGTCTTTCATCAGGCCCTTTGCTGTTTAGTTTTTATATTTAGACAGTACCTTCCGTATTAGAAACCACATGTGCGTGTGTGCATGTGTAGGTTATCTCACTTGGAGGCAGAGAATACTGCGGCAAGGCGTGACAGATGCCCGTCAGATTTTAAATGTCTGGCTATACCAATGCACAAAAGACCCTTCCTCTGTACAGCGATAATGAGAGGACCGCACATACAGTGTGGCGGCAGGAGGTGTCCCAGAATCCCAATAGATTCATTCCAACATCTGCACAATAATAGATTTTTCTTTCCCTTTTTAAAAAATGTTGTTTGGTTTGAAAAGAAGAAAACAAGCAAAACCACAGGGCACAGTAAACTGCGCAGAAGGGCAATGATCTGAAGTTATAGAAATCATCGTAGCGCTGTGTTAGGATGCTGGGAATTCAAAATGTTCAATGATAAAAAGAGAGCTCGCATTCAAAGGTGACATTCAGAGCAATTCAAATGGCATAATAAAGCAGTATGTAATTAGGTACATAGTTCGTATCAAAGGTCCTCTTATTAAAGGGCTGCTGAGTGTGCTATGCAGAAGGATTTAAAATAGACTTTTCTGGTTAAACAAGGTCTCATTTCTAATACACCTTCCTTTTCGACTCATTCCTGCAGCCAGGGAGGTCATGTCATAAGGCTAAATTTATGACGACATAACTGTTTCCATGGTAGCAAACTATTGTCATAAACACTGAGCTTTATGATTTCACAGCTGGATTAAGGAAAAAAAGAGAATCAGGCTGGAGAGGGGGGAAGTTTTTTATTCCAATGAGAGTTAGGGGAATACAGAAGATTGCAGGCAAAGAAAATTGCTTTTTGCGTAAATGTTCTTTTTTTAAGTTTACCCCAGTGTGAAAGTCCCTTTTAAGGGATATAATTTGGGTAACGATCCCTCTCCTATTTAAATGCTCATAAGGCTAATGAGCAAGCTTGTCTATTTTTGGAACACTTCAGCAGTAAGACTGGATGTTTTGCAGCAGGAAGCCAACTCTATTGAAATGTGTTTTCTTCACTTTCCTGCCAGCTCCTGACCCCTTCCTCCATGAATTTCTGTAACTTCACCAGCTAGAAAGCAATTTACAGGTGAGGTTAGCTTAT